>NC_081425.1:94704539-95330372 GCF_949786415.1 Peromyscus eremicus | reverse complement strand
TGCTGATCGAAAGTTGTAAGATGAGCAGAAAGTTGAGAAGAAAGAATGGAGATTTGATACACTAGTAGAATTTTAATGAAGAGAATTGCAGATGGCATGTGAATACTTGAGATGTTCTTAGCATCAGAGAAATGCAATCTAAAACCACAGTGAAAGCTGCTTCCAGGAAAATGGAAATAGACGTTCTGTTTTCTGTTGCTCATCCTAAGCACAACGGAAAAACCTAGAGCTTTTTCTGTATAAACATGGGAAGACTAGAAGCCAGAGAGGAGGTAGGCTGCTTAGAGGCCTCAGCACTGAGGAGTGGTATAGTTGTGGCTGCCTTGAGATTTCTTTTCGCCTCATGAGCTCCAAATTGGGAAAGAAAACAAAACTCCACAATTCTACTCAAGATACTTGATACAGATCAGAAAAAAAAGAAGTGAGTCTCAGTAAGAGCCTGGTGTCTTGAATCAAAGGAACAGAAAGAAAGCAGCCTCCTAAGGCAGGAAACTTTTAGATTAAAGCTCCCCATGGGGCTGGGCATGTAGACCAATTTCTTACTAAAGTGCTTGCCTGGCAGGCACAATGCCCTGGGTTCAAGCTCAGCACTGCATAAATCAGACATCGTGGTGCAGGCCTGTAACCCCAGCACTGAGAAGTAGAGACAGAAGGGTAATAAATTCAAGTTCAAGGTCATCCTCAGCTACCTAGCAAGTTTGAGGTTTGCCTGGGTACTTGAGATCCTGTCTCAAAAAAGGAAGAGAAATTTCCCTACTTCAGCCAAACATCATAGAAAAGACTGTGGCTTGCAACCCCACTTACACTAGCAGAGACCAGATAAGTGGCCCAGACTTCTACTCTCAAGGCTGTACCAAGGCATTGAAAGCCCCGATGAGATGGTGCCTGGCAAATTCAAGCAGGAACTTAACAATTCTTAACAATCAATAATGAGCTCACCTCAGGTTGTCAGCAGATGCCATGAAAGGAGCCTTGCCTTCCATTTCTATTTGGCAGTACTGAGGAGCCTTCCCACGCCCCAGGCATCAACAGAAGCAGAGTACCCAAACTTCTACCTGGAAGCAATGAGACAGTGAGTGTCCTTGTTCCTTGTCAGAGCAATGAAAAAGAGAGACAGCTGAGACAGGAGATGTAAGGGAGACTCGGGGACATATTTGAAAATGTCCAGGACTCAGTTGAAAATTATATATTTTGTGATGAACTCCAAAGACCTCAAGTTCAATAAAAAACTACAATCAATAGTGGCCAAGGCCAAGGGAAAAAAAGAGATGAATTTTCCAATGAAGATTTTAAAGTACCTATGATTTGTTTTAAATTGAGGCAGGGTCTCACTCTATAGAATCCCAAGACCACCTCAAACTCATAGCAATCCTTTCTGTCTCAGCCTTCCTTGTATAGGAATTGTAAGTACGACCATACACCCCACCATTCCCAGTTGATTTTTAAAACCGTTTAAAACAACGTAAGAGCTGGTGACATGGCTCCACTGGTAAAGGCACTTGATGACATGAACCTGATCCCTGGAATTCACATAAAGGTGGAAGGAGAGAACTGAGTCCACACAGCTGTTCTTTGACCTATGCTGTGGTATGTATATGCATGTATGTGCACATGCTTGTGTGTGAGTGCACGTGCACACACACACACACACACACACACACTAAATTCTCAAAAGATTTAACAAAAAATCCTGACTAATGAAAACTAATCTTTTCCTCCTAGGATTGGAAACAAGGTGGGAATGTCTATGGTCACCAGTGCTATTCAGCATGATGCTGAACATTCTAGATAGTACAAGTACGGAAAAGAAATGAAATAAAAGCTTTGGAGAGAAATGTGTGGGATATGCAGTCAGGTAAACGTCTTTAGACCTGATGTCAAGTGAATGCCAGCTGGCAGAAAGGAAAGGCAGAGTGAGCTTCATTCAGTTAAACTGTTCTTCTGCAAAACATCTTAGTGAGAGGATGAAAAGACGAACACACCCCCGGCTGGGAACAAACAGGAAAACAAACTCCAGAATGCAGGGAAATGTGAGAAGGCAGATACCCCTGGGGAGATGATGTCCAACTTCTTTAGCCATTAAGAATATGCTAATTGGGCCAGAGACATGGCTCACTGCCTAAGAGAACTTACTTTTCCAAGGCCCTGGGTTGTGTTCCCAGCACCCACATGGCAGCCCTTGACCCTCTGTAACTCCAGGTCCAGGGTATCCAATGCTTCTTCTGACCTCAGTAGGCTCCTGCACTCACATGGTGCATATTCTTATTCTTGAGCACACACACACACACACACACACACACATAAAATAAACTAAATATTTTAAAAAGAATATGCTGATTAAGACCCCAAATGAAGCTGATAATGGTGGCACACATCTGAATGGTACCTCCCAGTACTGGGAGGCTGAGGTAAGGCAATCACAAGTTTGCATCCAGCCTGATCTATACAAGCAAAACCTTGCCTCAAAACAAATCAATCAATTAACCAATTAATCAGTTCACAATGGGATCATCTGATATAGCTGCTAAATGGCTAAAATGAAAAATAGAGACAATACCAGATATTTATGGGATCCTTTTCAAAACTCAACCCTCAAGACTCAGAGATCTATGACAGAGAGGAAGCAGAAAGATCATAAAGGCCAGACGTGGTGGATGACTCCAAGGGAACAGTGTCTTCCAGACACAACAGGGTGGGTGCACATATGAACTCACAAAAACTGTGACAGCACACGCATGGCCTGTACAGGTTCAAACCAGATAAAAAATCTCAGCACTGAAAAGGAGGAGTGGACATGAAGTCCCACCCCCAATCAAGAAACTTTTTGCACCTGATACCTGCTTGGAGAGGAAAAAATCAGTGTTCTTCAGTGGAGTGTCACTGGGACCATCAACCACACCCCATGGCAGGCCCGATGCTCAGAAGTAGTTAGTCAACACAGAATGGACTCCATGAATTTTTTGTGCTTTTTTGTTTGTTTTTCGTTTGTTTGATGTTTTTGTCTTTATTTTATTTTAATTTTTATTGAAAATCAAGTTATTTTTATACAGTATATTACAACCATGCTTTCCCTATGCTCATCTCTCCCCAGACCCTTTCCACTTCCCACTCTTCCAACTCCAAGCCTTCTTTCTCTCTTAAGAAAACAAGCAGACGAACAGAAAAGACAAAAACAAGGATAAAAAAACCCAAATTAACAAAGAAAAATAACGGGAAAAAAGAAACTAAGGAAAAGCATGAGAAACATACACAATGCACATGCACATACACACAACTCATAAAAACTAAAACTTGGAAACCATACTATACAAACAAAATATCAACTTAAAAAAAAGCCCAAACAAAGCAATTTGAGACAAAAATTTCCAAGAACACCTTTGAATTCATTTTGTGTTGGGCATCTACTCCTGGCCATGGGGCCTGCCCTTAAGTGGGGTTTGAATCCTCAGTGAGACTCCCTTGAGGAAACTAATGTTTCCTTTGTGAGTGTTGTTAATTGGTGATAGCTTTTCAGTCCGGCATGAGAGCTTGTATTTACTTCCCCTCTCATTGCTGGGACCCCATCTGGTGTGCTGGCCCTGTACATGCTGCCATAGTCTCTATAATTTCATGTGTGAATCATTCCTGTTGTGTCCAGAAGACATTGTTTCCTTAGCATCAATCACTCCCTCTGGCTCTTAAAATCTTTCCACATTTTCTTCAGCATAGTTCACTGAGCCCTGAGGGGAGAAATTTAATAAAGACATCCCATTTAGGACTGAGTGTTCCAAGGTCTCTCATTCTCTTAACATTGTCCAGTCATAGGTCTTTGTATTAGTTCCCATCTACCACAGGAGGAAGTGTCTGAGCAGAACGTCATTAGGAGTCATTTGATTGCTATGTTCCTTTAGCAGAACAATAGTATTTTGTTTTCCTCTAGGTCTATAGCCTATCTAGTCTTTCATTCTTGGCCACCTGAGCAGTGTTAGGGATGGGTTCCATATCATGGAGCAGGCTTTAATCCCAATCAGACAGTGGTTGGCTACTCCCACAACATTTGTACCACTATTGCATCAGTGTATCATGCAGGCAGGTCCACTGTAGACACAAGGCTTGGTGTTTATCTTTCTGCTCTGGTTGCATGCAGAGTATCTCCCAGTATCATGAACACTATCAGCAGGGGTGAAGGCTCTAGTTAGGCATCAGATTGTCTTTTCTATGTTCAGTGATATATATGGGTGTTGTCTTTGGCTATAGGGCCTTACCATCAATTTGTAGAGAGCAACCAATAGCCTTGGCAATAGCCCGAGTTGTTTGGGGTTTTCCTCGGGGCCCCATTGGCCAAAAACTCAATTAGATGTAACACATTCCTGGCACTGGAAGTTTTGCTTGGTGGTAAGAGATTTATTTTTGTTGTTGTTTGTGTTTGTTTGTTTGTTTGAGAATGAGAAAGAAAATGAAATTGGTTAAGTAGGGGGTGGGGAGTTTCTGGGAGAAGTTGAGGGGAGAGGAAAGAATACAATAAAAATATATTGTATGAACAAAAACTTTTAAAAGACAATACATTTTTAAAAATGGAAAAGGCAACTCCTCCTCCTTCCTCTGTGCTGCCTACAAGGTGGTTTCCATCTCCTGCTCAACATCATGTTTGCCCTGAGTGGGAACAGCCAAGGATGTCAAAAAAGGGATCAAGAAGTTTATCTAGCACCAGTCAGACTGATAACATTAAAGTCAAGTGAGGGTACCTGAAACACAGAGGTATGGAGAACAAGGCTTAGAGAAGATCCAAGGACTGGATACTGATGCTACTACTGGTTATGAGCAACAAGAATAGCAAGGGACATGCTGCTTGGTGGCTTTCAGAACTTCCGGTCCTCAATGCCAAGAAGCTATAAGTGCTCCTGATGTGCAGCAGATCTTAACCATTCTGGGGCCACTCAAAATGCTTCCTTCAAGAGCCACAGAGCCACCCTGGAAAGGGCAGCACTGCTGGGTGTCAATCACTAATTCCAATGCCAGGCTTCACAGTGAAGGAAAGGAGTAGGTGGCTCATATACACGTTTTAATTGTGCCTAAATAAAACCAAAACAACTGCACTGAAAATGTAATGTGCAACTATCATCCCACCTAGTAACCACACTCCTTGGTATTTATCCCAGAGGGCTGGAGAGTTCTCTACACACACACACACACACACACACACACACACACACACACACACACACACACTTACTCATAGCAGACTCTTCTTGTAATAGCCCCAGACTATAATCATCACAGCAGTCTTTTACTGGGGGAGTAAGCAAACAGACTGTGACATATTTATACACAGTAGACTTTTCAATAACAGAGAAATGGGGCCTTGGAGAAATCTAAGTCAATAAAGTGTTTTCCAGTCAAGCATGAGGATCTGAGTTCAGATTCCCTGTAGGATGTGCACACATCTGTAACCCCAACACTAAGGGGCAGAGCCAGACAGATCCCTGGCATATGACAGCCAATCAGGTTGGTCAAATCCATGAGATAAAGGTTTAGTGAACACTTGGTCTCAAAAATAAAGTGAACAATGACAGAAGAAAACACTCACACTCTGGCTTCACGTGTGTGTGTGTGTGTGTGTGTGTGTGTGTGTGTGTGTGTGTGTGCAGAACTCATGTGTGTATATGCATCTACATATAGAAGTGCACACACACAACACGTTACACTCACCCACACACAAACAACAGAGAAAAGAATAAACTGTAGATATACACAGCCACCCAAATGACTCTTCGGAGAATTAAGCTAAGTGGAAAAGCTCTGTCAGAAAATGTTACGTGCTTTATGCTTCCATCTATGCAACAGTCCTCAACTGACAATATTTTAGACATGCAGGACAGTGTGGTATTTGTTCAGAGTTAGGGATGGAGACAGGGAATAGAAAAGAGGAGGATGAATCTGTAAAAAGACAAAAGGAATCCTTGTGATTTCGGAGAACATATGAATCTGCACAGTGATGAGTTGTATAGAACCTAACATGCAAATCAGGATAATTACAGTGGGAATCTGATAAAATCAGTGAATTCTATCAGTGTTGAGATACTGTGATACAACAAAATTTTACCAATGAAGAAAATTGGTCAGAGTTCACTTGTGTTTGAATCTATCATTTTATCTGTATGTCTATGTAAACCGGTGAGGTGTTTTATAGAGATAGTTTATAGCTATACAACAGAGGATTAGGGTTTGGTTCCCTATACCCAGATGGTAGTACACAACCATTTGAAACTCCAGATCTATGAGATCTGACCACTTCTTCTGGACTCTGCAGGCACCAGGCATATGTGTAGTATACATTTATAGTTGCAAGCAAAACACCCACATACATAGCATAAAATAAGTAAACACACAAAGAGAAAAGAAAAAGAAGGACTGGGGAGATGGCTCATGAGTTAAGAGCATTTGCTGGTAAGTCATGTGGACTAGAGTTTGGTTCCTATCACCCACATGGGGCAGTTCACAAACTCCTATAATCCCAGGAATCCAAAGCTCCCATCTGACCTTTGTGCTTGCACTCACACAGATACACACAGAGACACATGCATATACAAACATAAATAAAATATTTGGAAAAATAGTTCTGTATGTTGGTTGAAAGTCAAGAAGTCTGCAGTCCACTAATTCTGGTGAGGTCCAAGAATATAGTGAGATTTAGAAAAATGCCAGACAGATTGAAGGGTGCATCAGACAGGGCATTTTAACTAGACCATGCAGATGGACCATAGGGGAAATCGTGACAAGGTGCTGTGGATAAGGAGTTCATTGATGAAGAAAATATGAGTCCTACATATTGGATGCTGTGTTTTTGTTTTTTGGCTCTTTTTTGGCAGGCCCACTAACCAGCTCCCACATCAATCAACATGGAGGCTTATTCTTAATTATAAATGTCTGGCCTTAGCTTGGCTTGTTTCTTCCCAGCTTTCCTTAACTTAAATTTAGCTGTCTACCTTTGCCTCTGGACTTTTCTTGTTCTCTTACTTCTGTAAATCTCACCCTTACTCTGTGGCATGCTAGTTGTATAGCTGGGTGGCTGGCCCCTGATGTCCTCCTCCTTCTCTGGCTGCTTCTTCCTTTCTTTCCTCCTAGATTTCTCCTTCTATATATTCTCTGCCTTCCAGCCCCACCTATCCTTTCTCCTGCCTTGCTATTGGTCATTAAGTTCTTTATTAGACCACCAGGTGTTTTAGACAGGCAAAGTAACACAACTTTACAGAGTTAAACAAATGCAACATAAACAAAAGTAGCACACCTTAAAATCATATTCTACAACAATGGTGAAATAACCAAATTTATGAGCAGACAATTAGGAAAATGAAAAACAAGACTGTGGACAAGGAACCTAGCACTCTAGTCTGTGACATAGTATCACTGGTTGACTTGTCATATATAAAATGTTTCTCAGAATCCTTGCTTGCTTACAGTAGATTTGGCACAATAGAATATATATGAGGCATCTGGAAGGGAGAAATGAAATAATACTACCAGAAAGTTTGTACACTCTGTCATTTACCTGCTGGTCCATGTTACTGGTGTGGGACACCAATCACCCTGAAGCTAGTCCGTCCTCCCCAGAATTGTATTTCAGCATCTATGTATAGGGCAGGTGTGTCTTTAGCTCCACAAAAAAGGGTTCAGATTTTCCTACAGAACACAATATTTCCACAGTGGGAGGCAGTGCTACACCAGTACTGAGTACCTTCCAGCTCACCTCTGGACTCAGCTCGTCACATTTGCTCACATTTTCATCTATCTTCTCTATCCTCCTCTTTTCTCCCCTCCTGTTCCCTTCTCCTCCTCTCCTCCCTTAAAATGACTTCCAGTTTCAGTCCCAACAACAAACATGGCAGCCTTATAGATAGAGACTATTTAGCCAGTTTGCAAGGATGGTTAAGCATCCTATGCAAAGTCAAATTCTTGTAATAAATACAAGATCCCAGTGTTCTGATTCTCTCAGTGAACCCTGGTTAGTGCAAGTGGAATGTCTTACAATAATACACTTTAGAGATCCTAAAAGGAAAAGGGGGAACCTTGCTTTAGGTGGATAGAGACAGTCATTTGATACTCTTCAAAAAAAAAAAAAAAACCAAGCATGATTCCCCCCACAACACTGCCATCCATCCTCCATCCCTGACTTCTGTCCTCATGGTAATAAGAAAATGTTCTACTGTGTACCTTGTTGAAAGCCAAACATCTCTATATAAACAGTTCTTTAACCTGGCTGATTAGTAACCCATCACAAATATCTGTTGTGCCTGGCACGCCTTGTGCTGGTGTGGTTTTCTACACAGAACACATACTGCAAGTGGACAGGACAACTGATTATATTAATAACGAAATCTGCACTCAGAGTGTTTTGTCTGACAGTCAGCTACCTCAGTTAGGAGGGGAGTGTAAGGTTCACCTCTGACTTTCCTTGTATTTAAACATTTAATTTGGGGGCTGGAGGAAGTGAAGGGGAATGTGTAATATCTGTTTTATCTAACACTTTTTTTGTGTGAGGTAAAGATTTATCACCTGCTTGCTTTAAGCCTTTATGTTAAAGTTTGGGATGGCGAGCAATCTGTAAAGTCAAAGCAATGTCTTCCTTGGAACTCACCTGTGCTGTTTATATTTTGAAGGCATCAGATATTAATAATCAGAAAGAAATGATTTATTATAAAAACTCTGCTCTCTTCTCTTTCTTCACTGGAAATGTTTCAAACACTTCCAAAAAGGACTCTCTCTGGATCGGGCACACACATTCTCCTTCAGTCCCAGCTCAGAAGCAGAAGTTCAGGGTCACACACCTGGGATCAGACCAAGTATGCTGGAGGCATCTGCTGCCCTTGCTCCTCAGAGCCAGAGAAGCTAATCCTGTTTTCCATGTCAGTTTCTGTTTTCCTCTTACTCACTGCCCAGAGATGCATTCTGGGCTCCAGCCCTACCCCATGAAAAGGCTGCCTATTCAATCAGGGACACAAAGTTGCCCTGTGCCAACCAGGCAGAGAAGACACAAGGGTGATTTATTCTCGCTAATAAGATGGGAGAAAACATGTAGAGGCCAATTGTCTGCTGAGAACAAGAAGTGCTTCTTGTCTGGGAGTGTATAATGTTGTAGCAGACACCATCATTTGTTTGTCTTGCAAACAGCCAGCCTCCTTTATTGCTTAGAAAAACTGTTTGCTATAGATACCGAGCAGGTGGCTATAGGATTTGCTAACATACTCAGAGGACAACAAATCACAATATCCTGATGCATTCATGGTACCAGCCTTCACAATCGCCCCAGGGATCCTCATCTCCTGGGATCCATAACCAGGTGTAGTCTTCTCCTTCAGAGGACAGGGTGATGTGAAACCAACAGATATTGTGCAAACAGCAGAATTTGACTTTGAAGCCAATTCTGGGAGACATTGTAGCTTTTACCTTGCTCCCTTGGATCACTGACCAGGGTGTGGTAGCCCTTAGCTGAAGTCCAAATGACGAGGATCTGGTGTGTCCCAAGCTAACACAAATTTACAGTCCCTGTACATGAGCTAACTCCTTGGAGAACTGGAATTATCTACTGTCTTACCTATAGTTTCCTAAACACATTTTTGTTTGTATTTGTTCTTTTAGTCAGAGCCCTGCTATATACCCTACTAGGTTGGCCTTTAACTAGTGATTCTCTCTCTTCCTTTCTGCCTCTCATGAGTTGGGATTACAGGAATGTGCCCTAATGCCCACCTTCATAAGAGATTCAAGTCAGATCTACTTAGTTAAGTTTTGCTCCAAATCATGGCCCAATAATCTGTAAGATATAATATGTACTTATTATTTTAGATCACTAAATTTCAAAGTAATTTTCTGTGCAACAACACATAATTGATACAAAATAATGTCAGTTTGCATTTGCTTTTTGTGATATATATATATATATATATATATATATATATATATATATATATATCTCTATCACAAAAGTAGTTAGAAATCCATGCTGTAAAAAGTCACAGGAGTAAGTGATAATACTTGACATTGCCCATCTCTTACTCTAATAGTCTTGACCAGTGATGTTCCAGTCAGCCATATCTCTGGAAATACTTAGCCTTGATTTGTCATATTTACCTAGTCATATGGTGTAAATAGTCTCTCATTAACAAATCTCATGCTACAAGTGTGACATCACTGAGCACAAAGCTAAGAAGGGAGGCATACAATTAGCTCTTTCGAACCCATAAGTGTCATCTCCTGAGTACTGTTAGTTTGCACTCAGAAGAAATAGATGGATCATACAGTCACATTTTGTGCTTCTGCTCATGTGGCTAGGAGCGTCTTAAGGAATAGCACAATTGCCGATCTGAGTGGCATGCACTGCCACTTGGGGCCATGGTGACATCCAGACCTGGCTGTTGCTGAGGACCATGTCTGGGTTCATGGTCCTACCACGGCTTGAGTCTGTGCTGAAGTCCAACTCCCGTGTTGCCACCAAAGGTCACACAGAACCTCAGGGTTGGGACCTTGGTGGAGTCCAGTGGCCATGCTGCCACCAGAACCCAGTCCAAGTGGTCAATACTTCCACCCAGAATCAGGATGTCATCAAGGTCCAAGCTGCCACTGAGGGCCATATCTGGGTCCATGGTCCAGCTGTGGCTGGGGTCTGTGTAGATGTCTGTAGTGTGGCCCACATCACCTCAGGGGCCCCATAGGAACCATGTATGGTGAAATCAGAGGTCCATCTTGAGCTGGCCCCACCCTTTGCTGGCCCAGGGAAAGCTTGCCCTGCCTCTCACTGGACACTGAAGCAAGAGAGCTGGCCCAGACCATCAAGACTCTCACAGGAGAGCTGGCCCTTGTATTCTGGAGAGATGATCCCACCCCTCACCACAGGTGAGGGAGAACCAACCCTGATGGCATGGACGTAGGGCACCTAGCTCTGCCCCCTCACCTGAGGCAGGTGGCTCCAGTGGCCTGGAATGACCAGCTCAGCTACCACCCAGGCCCACAGCTGGGCCTTCCGCTGGCCCACCTTAACATCCACCATATGTAGGACCTGCTGGTGCTCATGAAGGTACTGGTCCTGTGGAACAACACCAGCGGGATCTCCATGACTTGGGGCTGCAGCAGGATATCCCAGGGGAGTTCAGATGAGGATCCAGTGATGATGGTGTACCAGAAACCAGAGGCCTTGAACCAGACCAGTGACTCATTACAATGAACATTTGATTGTAAGGCTGATTGGACAAAAGGGCGTACTATGTGACACACTGCTCCAAAAGCTACCAGAATGAATAAAGAGGTGCTGTAGAGGCAGGAAAGAAAGGGGAACGAAGAGGGTTTTGTTTGTTTTGTTCTAGGTTTTGTTTGTTGGTTTGTGTGCTTGCTTTGGTTTGATTTTTTTCTTTTAGTTTTCTTTTGGGGGGGCAGGGCAGGGGTGAGGGGAGGATATTGGGGGACCTGTAGGTGAGCAGAATTAGGGCACTTGATGTAAAATTCCCAAAAAATAAAAAAGTTATGTTAAAAAAGAAAGAAATAGCGCAATGGAGGTGGGGATATAGCTTACTAAGTAAAGTGCTTACCTTGTAAGCACAAAGACATCAGCCTCCAGAACTTTTGCTGTTTTAAAAAAAAAGCCAGATGTGGTGGAATGTGCTTGCAATCCCAGCGCTAAGAAGGCAGAGACAAGCAGTTCCAAGGCTCGCTGGCTGGTCAGTCCCAGGCCAGTGAGAGAACCTATCTCAAAAATTAAAAAGTGGACAGCACCAGATAAATGCCACTCAAGGTTGTCTCTAACTCCTACATGCACACACACACACACACACACACACACACACACACACACACACACAAACACCCAAATAAACATATGCATAAAAGAAATAGCATTTTTTTTACAAAAGCTTTTTAAACAATATGACCAAGGATCTAATTTTCTGGATTAATGGCCTCACTACACATTAGTTATAAATGTTAGATTCTTCATATACAATATAAAATGTCATTATCTGCTTATCAGAGTTTTTAAAAGATTAAAAAGAAAGTAACAATTCCAAAAGCCAGCTATTCTGCACTAGATCAGAGTTCAAGCTTATTATACATTGTTACTTAGTTTAGTGAGACAGGGGAAGTAGATACTACCAGAGTTCTTTTAATTATTACTTTCTTGAACAGGGAATTGGTGATTACTGAATCAGAAATGGATAGAACGGTTTCCAGTATCCAAACTGCTTCAGTATCTTCCTGAACTGGGCAAATGATTCTGATGGAGTGCTGTGGAACTAAACTGTGGAGATGGACCATAAAATGTGCTCAGGCTTCTCCCCGAACCCAAGAGCCACCCTGTGACCCAAAGAGGTGGGTACAAAAAATGAGTAGGGAAGGAATGCTACTAAATGTCCTTCAGCACCGTGGCCAGAAGTGAGGCCCAGAATCAGAGTGAGGCGCTGTCCTTCTGCTCAGTGCTGAATTCTTCCTAAATGGCATCTGACTCTGCCCACCAAGCGTAAGGACTCAACCTCCTATGGCAGCATAAGGAACGCTGCCCAGCTCAAGCAAGGACTCCCTAGAAACAAGACGTCTCTGAAAAAAGTTACAAAACCCAGAATCGTTCCAGGTTTTCTGGCTTGATGGGGCTGTCGCAACAGCCATGTTCCTTTTTAGCAATGAAGAAGACAAGAATACACATTAGCAGAACGTATGCTCTATGCTCACTCTGAGGCAGGCAAACACAGGGAATAGCCTAGCAACCTGGGGCTCTGTTTGATTGGGTTAGGCATACCACCCTCTTCTAATAATGCACTTGGCGACCCGGCTGCCTTATCCGAGAGTACAGTGCATAAACATCCCTCTTCAAACAGTGCACATAAGCAAACACAGACCCCCCTCCTGCATCAGGGCTCATGTAACTCCATCTCTGAACAATAGGATAATTCTCCCTGCTTCTAACAACAATCATTTAGGCAGATTCTATACAAATATATCCCCAATAAGAAAAGGAGAGGCTGATCAAACCAGAACTAGTTTGGGGTGCATGCACAATAAAGCAAAACTGTGTCTTTGAGTAAACTGTCAGAGACACACCCGTTTACCATCTTGTGCCAATACATAAATCAGGTGCATTATAGGAAGGAACATGAGCAGCAGGAACTACTAAAATATTATGAAGTACTAACATATTATTTAACCTGTAAATCTAACTACAGAACTACCCAAACTAGGCCCCTTAGAAACCAGCCAATTCTTTCTTTAGAACTCATGAAAGAGACCCCAGGCTACAGCCTGGAGCCCCAAGTACTCTTACCCATGAGTCCCACTGTCATACCAGACAGTGTGTCCTTCAGTAATATGTATTACTACTTAGCTACGAATAATTTTATTTTGCCATTTGCAAATCTGGGTGAGTCTTTTTTTTTTTTTTTTTTTTCAATTTTCTGGATAAGAGGCCAAGAATTTGAAAACACCCAGACTAGCCTTGGATCATTGGTAATAATCCCTGGGCTGACAGCTTTATAAATATTTTTTGGTCCTTAAAACCCTGTATGGCATTTCCCCTGCTGAGGGGTAACAACATATACAGAATTCATTCTCCCAGGTGGGGTCACCCAGTTCATCTAAGGTGGGGAAAGACTCTTATCCCAGATCTCTGTCCAAAGACACCCGGCTCATTGTAGTTTGAACACTACTGTAGATGCTCAGCTTATCTACAAACTGAAGAACATTTGGGGTAGGCAAGAAATGTTGCTGATAACTTAGAACCTGGGGGAGGACAGATTCCTCTGGGATCCTTCCTTCAGCTCTTGGGGAGCCTCTTCTGATGCTGGAGAGGGTGTTTATGCTAACTTCTACCCAATGTAAGAGAGTAAAATAGTCCTTCCTGGGCTGTCAGTGCCCTGGGACCAAAGAGCACCAAAACTTGGGAGCAATTTGGAGATTCTCTGATGTGTGAAGGTCCCTAGTGAATAGAAGGGACCACTCACTCTAAGACTAGGTCATACCTCAGATGTGGTCAGTATCCAAACCATACTTTGGGATAAATAGTTATGCTAAGATAATAGCATGGCAGTTAAGTGTCAACACAGACTGTCTGCACCTAAATTAAATCTCCTCTCCGGGTAATTGGGGGCACTCACTTAATTCTATATGCCTCAGTGTTCCCATCTTTAAAATGTGAATGACAGGGTTGGTTGTATGCAATTATGTATGTCATGTGCTTAGGCTGGGAGACTACTCAATAAACATAGCTTCATTTATTACCACCACTATTATTACTATGCACTGATGCAGGTCTCGGAAGGAAATGGCTCATCTCTCCAACATTAAAAAGAAGAGGCTGGGGAAATAGTCCTATGGTAGAACACCTACTTAGCATGCACATGGCTGTGGATTTGAGTTCACACACCTCTCCCCCAGTAAAAGAGAGATACTGCTTCCTGTGCCTGCATCTTCTCTGAGGGAGAGCAGGAAAGACAGGCTAGATTAGGCCTCAGTGTCTCAGGCCCTCCCTGCTGAGACTCAGGGACCATCCTCTGCAACAGAAGTTCCAGCCATGCGCTGCTCCTTTCCTAATCAGCACAGGAGACACCTCAGCCTCAGGTTACCAAGTACATCACAGTCAGGCTGGTTGCCAGTTGCATACCAAGTCCTGGAGCTCCTCTTCTCTCCCCAGTCATCCCTGTCCCCTAGCCTGATTGCTAATCCTCCTCCCTGGCTGCTCTTTGCTAAGGATAGTGCCCCCCTCCACCTGAACCTTGTGGACTTTTGCTCAGGAGTGAGAGGAAACTGCTCCCGTGTCCTGTGATGACAGCCGGGAGGATGACACAGTCTGTCTGGTGTGCCAGTTGTCACTGTGACTCCTCACACAGATGAGCACTTGTCATTCCCTGTAGAGAGCCAGCTGCTTCTTCAAGAGATGCCCTGGCTCCCTAATGACTTAATCTGGCTTTGCAAACCTACCCCATCATTTGGCAGTGCAGGGGTCCCTGTGGGTCTTGCAGATGAACTTGCCAAGGACATCCTACTCCCAAATAAGCTTGCAATAATGAAACTATGCTTTGCCTCCTCCCCTGGGCCCCACCTCAGACTGCTGCCTGCCCCTTGGCCTCTCTACTCAGGCCAAAGGAACGCAGCAATATTTCTTCCATTAGTGGTGCCTGTTTCTCTTCCTCACTTCCAGTGGAACACAAATGTAGCCACTTCTCTCCCATAAAAGGGGCAAACCTGTGCTGGCTTGTAGCTCAATGCTTCTAATTACTGTAGGAACGTGGGAAACAGTAGCCGTGAACTTATTAAATATTTATAAATATTGCCTTAAAATTTAGGATCTGTATGGCTAAAGATAATGAATTTTTCGTTGGATACCTATTAAAAATGGCAGGACAGGAAATTGGGGATATAAATCAGTTGGCAGAGTGATTGCCTAGCCTGCATGCATCCCTGGGTGCAATTCTTAGCACAATATAAACCAGACATGGTGGTACACATCCGTGATCCCAGCACTGAGAAGAAATAGGCAATTTATAAGTTCAAGGTCATCTTCAGCTACACAGGAACTTGAGGCCAGCTTGGGATACATGAGACCTTACCTCAAAACAAATAAAATTAATCACAAGACAGATTTTATTCTAGACTACTGTGGTAAGGAAGGATACAGTGTGAATGTTATCCTCCCTGCTTTCACATGTTGAAACTTAACTCTCAAAATGTAATATTAAGAGCTGAGCTTGCGGTAAGTGATTAGGTCACATGACAGAGTCCTCATGAATGAGATCACAATTTATTTCTGGGAGATTCAAGAGGCCTATGAGCTCGTTCACCCCTTCCACACACCTAAACAGGGCTGTCCATGAACCAGAAATGTGGTCCTTCTTGGACACTGTTTTCTTGTTCTAGGGCTTCTCAGAGATATTTCCAAGCCACCCAGACGTTCATAAGCCTCCCATCTGATGATATCCTGTTACAGCATCACAGCTAGACTAAGGCAGGGAGAGAGAAGTGGGGACCTGTACCCAGGAGACAGTCAGGGAGCTGCTGTTGTGGAACATTATTTTAGCTGGGCAAAGATGTGTTACATTTGTTTCTGCTGTGGAATATTACTTTAACTACGTGAAAGTGTGTTACATTTGTTTCCGTTGCCTTTGTTAATGATGTAGAGATGTGTTACATTTGTTTGTGCTGCATTTGTTAACTATGTAAAGATGTGTTGCATTTGCGTTAGTTAAATAAAATTGACCCAGGCTCAGAGAAGCGGGGTTAGCAACTAATTGACAGGCAGTAGCAGGGAGGAGCTTAGCATGTTTTTTTTTTTTTGTTTTTTTGTTTTTTTGTTTTTTTTTTTTTTTTTTTTTTTTAGTTGTGGGTATGTGGAAGGGAGTGGCTTTGGGAGTTGCTGACAAAGAAGGAAAGTTAGCCAGTTGTTACTCTAACTCTAAGCTCATGGATTTTCACCCAAGCCTCTGAATCTTGAGTTTTGTTAGAATGATAGAGATTTGGTTAGAACTACCTTTAGCAGCAGCAACAGAGCCATTGTCTGGGGTAGAATTCCCCCAGGCTATGGCCTTCATTGGGAGGAGAGTCTTATAAGAGCCAGACTGAAGCTTGATCCAGAAGGAAAAGGTGGTCACTATTAGTGACTAGTCAGAGCTCTCCAGAGAAGCAATCGTATGGATGTGGTGTGTGTGTGTGTGCAGCAGCAGCTGAAGCTTGATCCAGAAGGTGGTCAGTGTTAGCATCAGGGTTATCTAGAGAAAACAGTCAACAGTGTGTGTGTGTGTGTGTATGTGTGTGTGATGTATATGTGTAGTGTGTGTGGTATGTGTATGTGTATATTTGCAGTGTGTGTATAGGTGCATGTGTACAGTGTGTGTACTTTGTATATGTGTGGTGTGTATGTTTATACCTATGTGTGTATGCATATGAATATAGAGTGGGTGTAGTATGTATGTAGTGTGTGTGTGGTTTTTTTTTTTTGTGTGTGTGGTATAGTAGGAAAGAGTAGGGGTGCTAGCAAGTCTGTCATATACAGGGCAGGTCAATTTGTACTAATTTTGAAAAGTCAGACAAGATTCTGAAAACCTTCCAGGCAGGCTAGCACACCAGAAACTCAGTCTCAATTTCTTATTCTTTCTTCCTTTCTTTTTTTATGTATCTATGTGTGTGTCATACATACATGTATCTTTAAATGTGTATGGAGGCCTGAGGCTGGCTGGTGCCAAGGATCTTTCTCAATTGCTTCCCTTCTTATTGGTTGAATCAGGGGCTCTCAACTGAACCCGGAGTTCACCAAATGTCTCTCAGTACTCAGACAATGAGCACCCATCTCCACCCTTGCAGTTATGGGTAGGCTCCCATACCCACCTGGCATTTATATGTGCTATGAATCCTAATACCTGTAAGGCAAGAGCTGTACCCAATGAACCATCTTCCCAGCCTCAAAATTGAATTTCTGTTAAAGTTTTGAAACAGAATGCATTCTGTTCTGAAAATCCTCAGTGGTAGCTCTTAAGGCCTTCAAGTGATTGGATCTGGATCTGGCCCACCCACCTCCTGGAGGATTTTTTGCTCCATTTTAAGTAGATATTTACCACATCTACAAAATAGCTTCCCAGAAACATCTAGCGTTTGACCATACAACTGGCTAACACATCTTGGCCATGTTGGCACATAAAATTAACTCTCATAGGGTCTGAGAAAAGTATGTACACTTGAAAAAAAGAAACTAAGAGATGCCTATGTGGCTTCTTTTGATCAGTTCCCTCGCAGTCCCCTCCCAGTACTAATTTTATAATACAGGGATGAAAATGAAGTAGAGCACGCCTCACGTAAAGAAGCTGTATCCAGAGGTTCACTGGCTGCAAAGCCTGCATGCCTGGGTCTCTGACTGATGAACAGCAAAGATTTAGGCATTTCCAGAGAAGCTGGAATGTGGCAAACTTTCTTGTAATGCCACTGCAGATATTGCAGGATTAATTTCGAGAGGTTCTTAAATCTGACTCTCAAGGATAACTGGAACAGGAACTTCTGTCTCCCAGGATATTTCTGAACCTCAGGGACAAGCTTTAGACTGGACAGGGGTATGACATAGAGAGAAATGGCCAACAGTCCTCCTCTCCCTCCTGGGCCATTTTTAAGAGAGCATCTTCTGCCTAGATGACTCTTGGTAACCTTAGCCCATGTAGTGAGGATTAAGTGGAGTGCTGGCTGTGCTGGTGCTTGGCCAAGCCGGGGGATGCTTTGACTTCCATTTCCTGTACCCACACCCTTGCCAAAGAGTGTGGCTGATCCACAAAGAAGCAGAAGAATGGCTGTTTCCCTGCTTTCTTTGATACACTTTCCCTGTGCACTTCTAAAGCAAAGTTGTTTGTTGTTAGACCGACAGCTCTTTCCGTTTTTTCTTACAACATCCTGTTCTCCCAGGACTCAAATGTTGAATGCTGTGCTGAAAGTCAAAGCTGAAAGATGCCTGGTCTGGGCTCCTCCCTGATAACCACGTTCCTGATTGGATCAGACTCAGTTCTCAGGAATTCCTGCCACTCATTCATTTACTGCCAAATACATTTAAGGACATATTCCTAGTGCTTGATACATACCAGATGTGAGGGTAGGAGCTAAGAACGCAGCTGTGACAGTCCTAGGGTACTTATTCTTGCAAAAGGACCCTCTGTCCTCTCATCCCCATGGCCAGATGTGTTTAGTGATATCTGATTCTACTTCAGAATGGCCTTTTTTTGTCCCATATGTTTAAGTATTTTAAGACATCTTTTAAAAAGTATCTCATAGGAGACAAAGTTCCAAAAATAATAAAATAAAGAGAAGAGTGCCTTTAATCCCAGCACTCGGGAGGCAGAGCCAGGCGGATCTCTGTGAGTTCGAGGCCAGCCTGGGCTACCAAGTGAGTTCCAGGAAAGGCGCAAAGCTACACAGAGAAACCCTGTCTTGAAAAACCAAAAAAAAAAAGAATGAAAACTAATAAAATTATCATTTTTACATCCATGTCCAGAAATATAACTGCTAGCATACTGATAATTTTTTTCTGATTTCTTTTTTCTCTAATACATGAAAACTTGGAGACATACCACATCCTTTCAATAGGAAGAATTGGTCCTATCACCCTTTCCTTCCAAAGTTCTTATGGGAACAAAGGCTCTTGGCTAAGAATGAAATGAAGTCTTTTTCTAAGGATCACTTTGTAGCCCCTCCAGGGTAACCAAGGGAGCCTCCACGGAAGCATGAAGTGGCTGCTTTATTAAGAGCCTCAGGAAACAAACCAAACACAGCACAGCTCAGCAATGCAGAAACTGACTCCAGGAAAAAGGGAGGTACAGACTAATTACATGACCATTGAGGAAAGAACAATTTGCTTCCTGAGACTCGGGGCTCTGGCCCTGACAATTAGTGTTAATGCCTGTTTTGGGGAGATGTAGGTGTTGATGTATATAGCCAAGGAAGAAGAATTGAGGCTCATATACGCGGGAATATTGAAAATAAAATCTTACCCAGGAGCTGGGAGACAGTTCAATCAGTAAAATGATTGCCATGGAAGCATGGGGACTTGAGTTTGAACTCCAGAATCGGTGTAAAAATGTCAAGTGCAGTGAGTATGCATTTGTAATCCCCGTGTTGTGAGTGGAAACATGCAGATCTCTGAAGCTTGCTGGCCAGCAAATGAGACTCTGTTTCAAAAACCAAGGGAGATGTAGATGGCAGCTGAAGAATAATGCCTGAGGCTGAACTCTGGTCTCCACATGCATGCACACACATGCATGGGTATGGACGGGGACACACACACACACACACACACACACACACACACAGGGAGTTTGACCCAGTGCTAATATCCATCTAACCATCAAAGCCCTTCCAGACCCATGTTGCACTGTGGTCTTTGTTACTGGGGACTGGGGGCTGGGATAGTCTTCTACAAGTCAAGCACTCCTTCTTTGATTTATCCAAAGCCCCTGGGTAGCAGACCCAGGTCAGAATAAGAAGATAAATGCTCCTGGAAGGGAGAAAAGGTAATTAATTCCAAATTGGATGCCATAAAGACCTTGCTTTTGTGGGATTTGTTTAATGAAAGAAGAGAAAAAAATGACTCACTCAAAGAGAGAGAGACACAGAGCTATAGAAGCAAGGGATGGAAGTCACAGCAAATCCTTAGCTCTACAAAGAACATTGTTGATGTAGACATAATAAGATAGCCTCTATTGATTGATTTTAAACAACAGTAATGGAGCTATAATGGGAAAAGGGAAAGAAGGGTGATGTAAGAACTAGATCATCAGCCATAGGGAGTTCGTCCATTTTCTGTTGCTATAACAAAATACCTAAGAGTGGGCAATTTATGAAGGAAAATAATTTATTTTGGCTCCTGTTCCTGCTGGCTGGAAAGCTCCAAATCAGATAATAATGATTCAACTTATAGAGGAGAGAGGAAGAGCAAGCAGGCATGTATGAGGTCGAATCCTAAGAGGTGCCCTCACTCTGCAGCCAGTCGTTCTCAAAACAACTGACCTAGACCCACAAGTACAAGAACTCACTCCTGTCCACTGACCTTTGCCCTGTGACTTAGTAACTTTCTGAAGGGCCCATCATTTCTCAACACCATTCTACTGGCAGTTCAGTTTCAGTGCCAGCTTTGGTAGAAACAAACCATGTCTACATCACAGTGACTGTGAAGTGATAACATGTAGAGCTCATCAACTACAAGTGACAGCTTGGGAGAGATGAGGTGTGCTCAGAGGTGGCACATGATATGCTTTAACATCTCACTATAAGTTCTCTTACTTCTCTTCATTGTGTTTGTACGGAGCCATCACTAAAATTTTTATAATCAATGAAGCATAACCACCCCAGCCATTTACAAAATAGAAGTGGGCCTTGCTAGATGGCTGTTTTAGAGACATCGTGTCCTGGGGTTACAGGAGGTTGAAAGGTAAGGGCTCCTGAGCTGCCTACTACTCATGTGCTGCATTGGAGGATGAGAAGCAGCCCAGACCCTGGTTACTTGGCATAGCCAATGGTCTAGGAAGTCTTGGCCATGGAAGATCTTTGATAATGAGGAACTTTTCTGAGACATTGATCAGAAGTCTCAAAGCAGCTTGAGAGAAGGCTCACCAATTAGTGAATTTGTTGCACAAACATGGAGAACTGAGTTCAAATCCCCAGAACCTACGGAAAGGCAGGTACAGTCCTAATCACACACCTACAATCCCAGTACTGTTGCAGTGGAGTGGAGGAAACAGGAGGATCGACAGGTTTTGCTGGCCACCAATCCAGCTCCAGGCTAAGTGAGAGAATCTGTCTCAAGGGCATATGACAGAGAGTGACAGAACAGGACCATCCTTCCATGGTCTCCGTGTGTCAGCATGGCTGCATATACTCACACATATATGCCACATGCACACACACACTACAATTTTTTTTTTTTTTTTTTGGCTTTTTCGAGACAGGGTTTCTCTGTGTAGCTTTGCGCCTTTCCTGGAACTTGCTTGGTAGCCCAGGCTGGCCTCGAACTCACAGAGATCCTCCTGGCTCTGCCTCCCGAGTGCTGGGATTAAAGGCGTGCACCACCACCGCCCGGCTTACAATTTTTTTTTTAACTTTAAAAAACCTAGCCTTTCTCTACGGCCATATGTTAGAGGAAGCTGGTTCTGACTGGGGAAGACAAGTTCTGTACATGGTCTATGACCTTTCCAGATAACACCATCCTATGGACATTTTCTACACAAAATATATCTTGAAAATTTGCTCTTTATGACACTTGGTCTCATGTGACTGTGACATTAGTGGCAAATCTATATGCAGATACTATGTTGGTTCAGAGTGCAGCACTAGTCCTCTCTTCTGGGCTGAAGTCCTGGCCCTGCCACATTCCACCTTTGACACTGAGGTGCACAGCTGCAGTTTCTAACTCTGAAAATGAGACAATTGAAGTACCTATGCCACCTAAGGAAATGAATACATGCAAAGTGCTTAGAACAAGGTCTTACACTTAGTAAGCACTCAGTAAATCCTAGTTGCTACTGCTTTTTCTTTTAAATTAACCCATCCTTCCTTTAAATATAGGATTTCCTTTTCCAAAAATTCATGTTTATAAACTGGGTAATATTGTGTATAATTTTCCAGAATTTAATTATACACCATACAGGCATATCTCAGTGATAGAGCACATCTCCAGATTGTGGGTTCAATTTTTGGCACCAAAACCTGCATTTAATTATATAGTGTTTTAGTCGCTGTTCTATTGCTGCAAAAGAATACCGTGACCATGGCAGCTCTTATAAAAAAAGCATTTAATTGGGGCTGGTTTACAGGTTCAGAGGCTTAGTTCATCATCATCACAGCAGGAAACATAGTGGCATACATGGTGCTGGAGAAGTAGCTGAGAGTTCTACATCCAGATCCTCAGACCACAGGAAGAGAGAGACACTTGGCCTGCATTGGGCTTTTGAAACCTCAAATCCCACCCCCAGTGACATACTTCCTCCAATGAGGCTACACCACTACATCAAGACCACACCTGCTAATCCTTCTCAAGTAGTGCCACTCTCTGATGGAAGAATGGTACTAGTTCAGATATACAAAACATTCAAATATATGAGCCTGTGGGGGCCATTCTTATTCAAGCCACCACATATAGTTAATTCATTTTCATTAGATAATAATGCATAAAAAATAAAAGAAAAATAGTTTTAATTTTTTATCCAAAGATAAATATATCTGGCATATGTATTTAAAAACTTTTTCACACACACACACACACACACAATTATACATATAAACATAAGCATAAAAATAGAAACTCTATAAAACTGAATTTTGTGATAATCTAATTTTCTTCTGATCAGTTAAGGATAATCTATCAACATTTGTCAGGAAAATAGTTAAGATTTTTTATTGCCTATTTACTGTTATTTTTATGCTTATATCCTTCTTTGTTAGCAATTTTAGTACTTATTTATTTATTTATTCTCTCTCTCTCTCTCTCTCTCTCTCTCTCTCTCTCTCTCTCGTGTGTGTGTGTGTGTGTGTGTGTGTGTGTGTGTGTGTGTGTGTGTGCGCCTCAGCAGGCTTGTAGAGGTCAGAGTATAACCTGCTGGAGTCAGTTCTCTTTCTTTCTCTCTAGCATGTGAAATGTAAGGACTGAACTCAGGGCACCAGGTTTGGAAGCAGGTGCCCACACTCATTAAGCCATCTTGCTGGCCCACAAAACAATTTGAGGGCTGGGGTTTCAGCTCAGCAGTAGTCAAACACTTCCCTAGCATGCACAAAACCTGGACTCAAGCCCCAGTACTGAAATGAACAAATAAAAAAACAACATTTCAGTGACAGAGAGATGGCTCAGCAGTTAAGAGTTCTTACTACTCACAGAGGACACAAGTTTGGTTCCCAGCACCCATGTCAGGTTGCTCACAACTACTGGTAACTCTGGCTCCAGGGTATCCCACAAGCTCTAACTCACATAGACATACCCACATGTAGACACCCATGCATGCACATAATTAAAATGAAGACTTATCTTTAAATTAAAAACAAAAGCAAAACACAGAATTTTATCCCTGCATTTGGGAGGCTGAGGCAGGAGGATCCTCAGGGGTTCAAAGCCAACCTGGGCTACAAGTGACATCTTGTCTCAACAAAACAAAACAAAACAAAAACAGGAACTCAACCTCGTTTAATTCTAAATTTTGTGTGAGGTAGGTCTAAGAACTGTGCTTTCTACTGGTGTACTAAAGAACACAGCTTTCAGATTCCTCTGTAATGGTCACTTGAAAGTCTCTATCGTAATGAAGCAATGAGAAAAGTTTAGATCTGCTATTTGAAAGTTCAGATCTCTTAGTTAGCCTTAGTTAGCTTATCTTAGTTCAGATAAGCTAAGTCTCTTATCTGAGAAAAATATTCTGTCCCTATTCTGTCTCCTAGTTCTGAAGCTGAGGTCTGGGTGGGTGGGAACACAATGTATGCAGGAGTGTAGGTAGACAGGTCCTTAGACAGGTCCCAGCTGTGTAACCTGTCACATCTGGCCGGCATGAAGAAGAGAATGCCCCTGGCATCTCCTTGGAGCTCTCTGTCCTGGCCACACTTGAGTACCTGCTGCAGCTTGGCCTTGGAGTCACTTTGTTCTCACCATGTGATACTGTGACTGGCTCACTGGTTACTGTAGGCATCACTGGAGCTTCTGAAACCTTCTAGAGTCCTGAGTTCCACAGAGTGGGACTACAATGTGTGGGAAGAGTGCTCCTGTAGTCTACCTCCTTGTCCCTGAAGCCATCCCATTCTGCATCCTGGCACAGACCTTCCAAAGTCCCAGAGAAGAAAACACAAAGTCCCATTCTTTAGGCTTCAGATCTGAAGGAGTATTTTTCTCCATTGTCTTTTCCTGTTTTAACACTAAACACCAGCTATGGAGAAAGTGTAACACAAAGGTTCTGACGTCGCACATCCTAGGCACTGCTGCTCTCCCTCTTTTCTTTTCCTCCCAGACCAGAAAGGCTCTCTGTATTCCACATGTGGTTGTGTCTTTATTATTTTGTTCATGAGTGATTTGCCTGCATATATGTATGTGCACCATATGTGTGCTTTACAATCAGTGCAACCAGAAGAGGGCAGGCATTGGATGCCCTGGGACTGGAGTTACAGATGTTTGTAGGCTAACATGTGGGTGCTGGGAACTAGGCTCTGGTCCTCTGAAAGAGCTGCCAGGGCTCTTAACTGCTGAGCCAGCTCTCCAGCCCCACTTCTCCATTCTTAATGCTTCCTTTTTCTATGGATATTTGGCTATCTTTGATGGGGCTATAATAGCAGAGTGTCTGCTGAAGAACATACTTTAGGAAATATTAAAAATATGATGTTAAAAATATATAGTGTAATGTTTTACAAATGATCTCAGCAACACATAGGAATTGTGTTTTTTCATTTCAGTTTTTATTATGTTTGTCTATTTGTGCTTTCTTTATTAATTCTACTCTTTTCAATTAGGTTCAATAATTTTGTTATTTTCAGTGTGTAGGGAAAGGATAGTATGTTTTTTAAAGTTTTATTTTTATTTTATATGTATAAATGTCTTGTCTGTCCACCACATATGTGCCCAGTGCCCACAGAGGCTAGAAAAGGGCATCAGCTTCCCCAGAGTTACAGATGGTTGTGAACTGCCGTATGTGTGCTGAAAACCAAATTTGAGTCCCCTGGAAGAGTAGCCAGTGATCTTAACCACTGAGCATCCATCCAGTCCTGGAGCAAAAAATAATCTTCTATACTTCTAGGTTTCATGTGGGCTCTTTGAAACAAATAACAGGTTAATAAACAGAAGTTTATTGACAAATATGCCTCGTATACACTTGTCTTGGTTAGGGATTTTATTGCTGTGAAGAGACACTATGACCATGTAACTCTTATAAAGGAAAACATTTAATTGGGGGCTAGTTTACAGTTTCAGAGGTTTAGTCCATTATCATCATGGTGGGACATGGTGGTGTGGTGCTGGAGAAGGAGCTGAGGGGTCTACATCTTGATCTGAAGGCAATAGGAAGTGAACTGTGACACAGTTCCTCTAATAATGCCACACCTACTCCATCAAGGCCACAATTCTTGTGGAGATATTTTATTTGTGCTTTAATAAATAAAGCTTGCCTGAGGATCAGAGGAAAAAGCCAGCCACTATATTAAATATAGAGGTCAGGCAGTGGCAGCACATGCCTTTAATCCTAGCGTTCAGGAGGCAGAGAGTAATCTGGATCTCTCTGAGTTCAAGGCCACACTCGAAACAGAGCCAGGCGTGGTGGTACATGCCTTTAATCCCAGAACTAGTTAACCATAGAGGTTTGGAGGTCTGTACAGACAGACAGGAAGTGATAGGAAGTAAGATGGCAGGGCACAGAAAGGTATATAAGGCATGAGCATACAGGAAGTACCTCTCTCTTGGGTTGAGAATTTCCTAGTGGTAAGAACTTGTGGCTGGCTTGTTTTATCCCTCTGTTCTTTCAGCTTTCACCCCAATATCTGGCTCCAGGTTTTGTTTTGTTTTTTTACTAATGAGACCTTTTAAGATTTGTGTTACACTTCCTAATAGTGCCACTCCCCATGAACTTATAGAGGCCAGATCAATTACATTCAAACTACCCCAACTCCAGAGTGTTACTACAGGATGAGTAACTAAAAGAAGTGGCTTGAACTTGAACTTTCTTCGTTGGTGAATACAAAGGAAGAACAATGTGAATGAGACACATTTGGGAATGGTGACCAGGAGAAGAGCCTCATGAAGAGGTAGGTCTCCTCCAGGGATGAGGTTCCCTTGAGACTTAGGGCTCTTCTCTTTCTGGTACCGAGGTGACATTGTTACAAATGCCAAGTTCCTTTATAAACTGAATTTCCCTTACAAAAGGTGTCATAGACTCTGCTTTCCACAGATTATCTCAAAATAATTCTTTTTCCAGAGTGGACTTACTCTGGCATGTTCTGGCCTCCTGCCAATATGTTAATCACTTTTAGATTATTTTCTTTTTCAGACTTTTTTTTGTCTTTATGGTGTTTTGTTTGTTTTTGTTTTTTGGCATGTGGCCCTCAACCTCATAAGCTTTTTGCCTCAGCCTCCATAGTCATGGAGTTACAAATATATTCCATCACACTTTTTGCAAGCATCTTAAATGGAACGTTTTATTGATTTATTTCACACTCAAGCTGAAGAGTGTGAATGTATATATGTGGGCTCATACTGTATGTGCTGGTACTTTAATTGTGAGGTCCCTCTGCACCCCTCCCAGCTTGTGTATTCATTTATACTAGCACCACCATTCCCCTCTTCATTGTACAGTAAAGTATCTTCAGGTTTGGAATGTAGCTCATTGGTAGAGTGCTTGTCTGCAATGAATGAAACTCTTGGTTTGATCCCCAGCAAGGTATGGTGACACATGTCTGTAATCCCAGCACTTGCAGAGGTGGGAAGAGGCAGGAGGAGCAATAGCTCAAGGTCATCCTTCTCTGCATAGCAAGATTGAGGCCAGTTTAGACTACATAAGACCTTATCTCAAAGAACAAACAAACAAAAAACAACTGAGGTTCCTGCTGCAGCCAGAAGCCCGTGTTATTGTCCATGTTACCACTGAAGTCCTTACAGATGCCCATGGTCTGTGCTGCTGCCTGAAGTCATATTGGTGTCCATGTCTCATGTTGCCATTGGATGGCTTTGTTGATTGTCCATGGTCTGTGCAGCCACTGGAGACCACGTTGAGGTCCATGGTCCATGCTGCCATAGGAGGATGTATGAATGTTCATGGTCTGTGCTCCTGCAGGATGTCAGTGGTCCATTTTGTCACTGAAGGCCATGTAGAAGTCCGTGGTCTGTACTGCCACCAGAAACCATATGAAAGCCCATGATCTGTGCTGCTGCTGACTGTAGAGGTCAAGGAAGCTACCTTTGCAGTGGTTTTGATGACTGCAGACTCACAGTTGAGAATGAGAGACATAGAAGGCTGCTGTGGCACTCCCCCCTCAAAGAAACAAGAAGCCATTAAAAAGAAGTCTTAAAAATTGTTATAGGGATTGTTTGGCTCAAACTGTTTGGGGGGCACCCAGGCAGGGGGATCGGGATCTGTCCCTGGTCTATGGACCTTGCACAGTTTTGGTGCAGTGGGAAGGGCCTTGGACCTGCCTAGGCTCAGTGTGCCGGGCTCTGCTGACTCCCCATGGGAGACCTCAATTTGGGGCATGTGGTAATGTAGGGTGGCTTGGGAAAGAGGGCTGGGGGGTGGGAGGAGGGAGGAGGGGGGAAATCTATGGATAGTATGTGGAGTGAGTAGAAAATTTCTTAATAAAGAAAAATGAAAACAAAATTGTTATAGGGATCCTGAAGTGTAGATCTTCATAGTTGATGGCTTCTGGCAGGGGTGGGGAGAGGGAAGGACACAGTTTTCTTTAAGAGGCTGGCCACTGACCATGCTCCAGTGAGTCTATGGGCAACACAGATTGGACTTTTTTCTTTCTTTTGCTCTTGGAGTGGGAGGTGGACCTGGAAGGATTGTGGAAGTGACTGTGATCAGGGTGTACTATGTGAAACCCCCAAATAATCAATAAAAATCTTATATCAGAGAAAAACAAACAAACAAACAAAATGCCATAAAGACTGACAGACATAAAATACCAGCGGTTTGAAGTTTGTATCTTGTAGCCTTTGACTATCTCATTAGTTTGGTATGCAGCATTCTTGTTATCTTTAATGTCTAACGATATTAAGCCTTGCTGTAGTTTGTATCCTGTATAATGTGAATTTAAACATAATGCACATTTAAATTTACTGAAAATAAGTCATATCATTCCTCCTTTGGATCTCTTCTATCTTTTCACATGGGGCTGGATAAAGCCCCGATCTTCCTCAGGGAAGCAGAATGTCAAGAGGTGTGCTTGGGCAGTGAAATTCTCTCTCAGGCTTTCTTCCACAGGGTTCCCCAGCCCAGTCTCAGGTGAATATAAACAAGCTGTAAGATCTCTGTGATTATTTTCCTGTAACAGTTTAACCACTGAAACCAGAATCATCCCTATGGGTGTTACATTGTAGCAGCTCTTCAACTAGCAGGTGCTTAAAAGTTTTATTCTTAACTCTTGTTGAAGATGTAAGAAAGACTTTAGTGGAAAGGGCTTTAGTAGAGGAGAGAGGCTGAATAGACAAATAAGTGAGGACTTAGTACGAAGGAACAGGGTTGGGTCAGTGGATGGAAAATTCCCAAGGGGAAGCGTGAAGGTTAAGGGGATCCTTGCTCAATCAACTCAATAGAATTCTTTCTTAAATCACTTTATTGGTGAACGACAGGTATGAAACAAACTACATATTTAATGTGAATACCCAAACGAATCTGGAAGTAAAAATACACCTGTGAAACCATCATTAAGACTACAAACATATCCTCTGCTTCTAGAAGCTTTCTCCTGTGACTTTTAGTGTTATCTGTGCGTGTATAAGGAATATTTATAGTGAGAGTCACCTTTCCAAATAAAATGTAAGTATTCGACACAGTACTGTTAGCTCTAGACACTGTACCATATAGCTTTTTAGCCTTACTTATTTAGCACAATTTGAACTTTTATCCTTTGCCATCACCTCTCCATTTCCTCATCCCTAAAACCCTGGGCAACCATAAATCTATACTCTGCTTTTGTAACTTTTATTAGTTCAGGTTCTACATGTAAGTGAGACCACACAATATTTCCCTTTTCCATAGCTGGCTTGTTTCATTGAACATAGTGTCCTCTGAGTCCATTCATGTGGTTAAAAATGACAAAATTTCACTTTTTTGAAAGGCTGAACAGTAGCCTATGTACATACCCACTACATTTATGTGTGTCTCTGTAGGAGTGTGAATGCATGTTTGTGTGACTGCAGGTATACATGTATGTGGTTGTACATGCCTGTATGAGTGCCAGAAATTAATCTTGGGTGCCTGTATATGCTTGTGTGTGAGTATATGTATGTGCACCATATGTGTGCAGAAGAGGGCACTGGAATTCCTAGAACTGGAGCTACAGGCAATTAAGAGCCATCATGTGGGCAGTGAAAGCAGAACTCAGGTCTTCTGTAAGAACAGCCAGTTCTTTTAACCATTGAGACATTTCTCCAGCTCCATCTATACTACTTTCCATAATGGCTATCCTAATTTACCTTCTCACCAACAGTGAACAAATGGTTCCCTGTCTCCATATTCTTGTCTGCACTTTGATCTTCTGTTACTGACTCAACATTGTTCCTGCACGGTAACAGCATGCATCATGTTAAGATACTGACAGTCAGGTGAGAAACTTGGATGGAAGTCAAGAAAGAACAGATACAAAAGGTAGGCCATTTTTACTAAACTGACTTGGCAAGATTCTTTATGAAACTGAGGAGTCTTACTCAGGTTTGATCAAATACAGAGACTTGGTCACTGGTAGCATTAAATATAGCCAAGGTAGGGAACCTCTTGGTTATGAAGACTTGTCTGGCATCTTTCATCTCATTGACTTTCCATGGACATGACTCCTCATATTTTACAGCATTGTATTTTTTGGACCCTTCTAAGTGAGTTATGGTGAAATTTTGCTGCTAGTGAGTTGACTTGAGCCTGGTCCCATCCCTCTTCTCCATGAACACTCAGTCTGAGAGAATGGCTTCCCCTCTCTGATGTTACCCATCCACTTCTTCTGTCACCTTTCACATGTCACATTGTGGTCCTGGATTCCAGTTCTACTGCATCTCACGGCCATGGCTCTCAATCCTGTTTTAGACTTCCTTTCTCAGTCCTACTTGCTTCCTGCCACTGATTCTAGGATTCTAGTCTTTACTCCTGAGTTGTGCTCTCTACCCTTCCCCTCCCTCCTCCCTCCCTCCCTCCCTCCCTCCCTTCTTTCCTTCCTTCCTTCCTTCCTTCCTTCCTTCCTTCCTTCCTTCCTTCCTTCCTTCCTTCCTTCCTTCCTTCTGGCTTTCCTTCGTTTATAGACAAGGTCTCCTGTAGCCTATGAACTGACCTTGAACTTCTGATCTTCCTTGATCTACCTCCTGAGTGCTAAGGTTGCACGTGCAACCACCAAGTCTTGTTTCAGTTATGTTATAGCATTATCATCATTATTTTCTGATTTTTATTGATTCCTATTTTGCATTGATATTTTGTTTCACAAGGATATACAAGTCAAGTTTAATTTCATATCTCATAGTAACAGAATCTCCCTGTGAAAAGGCGACCGTGATTATCAGTTTCTTGAGACTCTCCCTAGAGATGGCCTCACCTTTGAATTTATAAATATTCATATCCATCTGTATTTCCTCATGTACAAATTGCAGCACACTATACCTATATGCTGCTTATTCTGTACCTGGCTTTCCCTCTTTGATATCTAGCCTTAGAGTGAGCTTTACCTGAGCACACAGAGAAATGTTTGTTCTTGTCAATGGGATGACATTTCTTTGTCGACTCTTGGAAATGACTTGGCCCACTCTGGGGCACCACCCCAGCCAAACCTGCTCTTGGCTTCTTATACTAATGATTCCAATGAACTTAATATGAAAAGTTTCCAGCGGGTGAACAACTTGCTCTCCACCCCACCTTCAGAGGCTTGCACCACACCCGAGCTTTGTCTGACCTTCCTGCCCACAGAGAAGAACGAAGCAGCACTGCCCATGGAACATTCATTCCTGCCACCAAACAGCTGAGCTAAAAAGGGAATTGGCTCTTTCTGGAAGGGCATCTGTGGACCTTCAGCAATGACATGCTGATGCCTGGCAGTGAGCCCAGAATCACAAAACTTTCTCAGCCATATCAAACAAATGGCATTTGTACCATTAGGGCAAGGCTCAGCAATATCAAATCAGCAATGCTTCCTGCTTTCCATGTGCTTCTCCTTTTGTATAAATAAGGGGTCACTTTACACCAGAAACGGTCAGGGCCCAGGGCTACACAGTAGCTTCATTTCCCCACCTCTTGGGCATGTGTAGGAGCTCCAAGCACTGAATTTCTTAACAGATTATTACATTGTCACTTCCTAAACAGTTAGACTTGATCCCTGATTCAACACACAGAAACACAGACACAGACACAGACACACACACACACACACGCACGCACGCACGTGTGCACACACACTTCATTGTGTAGTCCTAGCTGGTGTGGAACTCACTATGTAGACCAGGCTATCCTCAAACCCACACAGATCCATATGCCTCCACCTTCTAAGTGCTGGGATTAAAACTGTCCCAAATATCCAGTGCCCCCGTCTTCAACGGTGGTGGGCTTTGTCTCTAGGCATAGGGCTGCAGAGAAGAAAGGGCACATTCACCAGCTTCTGTACAGTTAGATGTGTCTATGAACTAAAGTTTGGCAGAAGACACATAAAAGGATATGTCCTGTGACCATATTTGGGAGCTTTCCTGAAGAAACTTCTACAGTATCTTTTGTCTTTTTTCATCATCTGCCTGGGACACAGATGTTGACTGAGCCCCCAGAAATGAAACTATGAAAGAAAAAGTTGTTAAATGCAACATGTGAAACAGCAAGATAGACTTTATGTAGGACCTCCATGACAGAGGTATAGAAAACAAGAACCAGCAGGTATTTGTCACCAAGGGTCAAGGGTGGAGCTCAGAGGCTAGAAAATTACCAGGAGAAAACATCAAAGGCAAGGGAGATTCCAGGTAAACTGACCTAACAGGATTCTTGCTCAAGGTAGGTGTGGAGCTTAGACATCACCCGGAGGATGGTGCTGGTGAGGAACCTGCTCAAATAGAAGGTGATCAGATATGGAGAATGGAGGAGTCTGGCCAAACTAACCAGCAGGATTCTTTTTAAATAAATATAAATAATTTTATACCCCAGCCACAGTTTCCCCTCCCTCCTCTCCTCCAAGTCCCTCCCTCCACCTCCTCTGTTCCCACCCCCCAATCTACTCCTTCTCTGTTTCTGTTTAGGAAAGGTCAGATCTCTTATGAGTATCAACAAAACATGGCAACTTGCAGTAAGACTAAGCACCACCCCACGTATTAAGGCTGGACCAGGTGACCCAGAATTAGGAATAGGGTCCCAAAAGCCTGTAAAAGAGTCATAGACAGCCCCTGTTCCCACTGTTAGGAGTCCCACAAGAAGACCAAGCCCATGCAGGCTCCCTGGTTGTCGCTTCAGTCTCTGTGAGCCCCTGTGAGCCCAGGTTAGCTGGTTCTGTGAGTTTTCTTGTGGTGTCCTTGACTCCACTGGCTCCTACAATCCTTCCTCCCCCTCTTCTGCAGGGTTCCCTGAGCTCTGCCTGATGCTTGGCTGTGGGTCTTCATCTGTTTCCATCAGTTCCTAGCCGGATTCTTGCTTAAACTGGACAAGGTAAAAACAAGCACTAAAGTCCAAGAGTTAAGTTTAACTGAGAAAAGCCTCAGAGAAGCTTGAGTAGAGTTTGCCAAGGGGAGGGTCACTGTTAAAGCAACACTATGGAGATGCTAGAGATGTCAAGGGAACCTGATGCCCTATCCCAACTTTAGATATGTACATCTTATTTTTCCATAGGGGAGAATTTAATTCTGGTTAGCTGTTTTTGAATTATGCTTTTAAAAGCCCTAATCACATTAACTCATAGATGTTGATATAAATGTTGTCAGTGAATCTTGGGACTTGGCTTTCCAACTTACTTGTAAATCATTTAACTTGATTCTTCAACCCTCTGAGGCTTAGAGTTGGGCGGAAGAACAAGGGAGCTTGAAATGATCTTTTAGGAGGTTGGAATCTAGCTGACAGCTTGGATACTTACATGCTAATAGAACTTCAACCCCACATATGCTTGACCCATGGTATAAGGGATGGACTCTGTGCCCCTCTCCACCTGGGCACTGCCTGCGTCTACATCCCTTTCCAGTCTCTATTAAAAGAACTGGCTGCTGGTTAGGAGTCTGGGATGAGGATATGCTCCACAATAAAGAAATTGGTAAGACAGATTTTCTTCTGGACCATGAAAACAGTTGTAGGTAGCAACAAGGAAAAATGAGAATTAATAGTCAAGCATCAGGGTGTGTCTCAGAGGATTGAAAATTATGGAAAGAAAAGCATTAAGGGTGAGGAGGATTCTAGACAAACTGACTTAGAAGAATTGGCGCTGAAGCCAGCTGGGATGAAGTGAGGAAGGTGGCTCATGGGTCAGTGTTTAGATGGCTCATTGTCCCTAGCACCAGCCTCTGTCAGTGTTTGCGTGAGTTTGTTGACTTAGCTCAAAGGTGGAGGTAGTTCTTATAGTTTTAGGTTGTAGCCATTTTTTTTCTCACGTATATGGTAGCAGGTATCAATCCCAGACATGGGCATGCTAAACAAGCTACTACTGAGCTATAGTAGCCTCTGACCTATTTCTCAAAATTTTTGAGTAGTCTCTCTGGTGACTGGTCCCCTGTACTCTGTGCAGTGTGAAGCCATATGGATCATTTGCAAGGGTCACTGCTGCCAATGGACATGGAGTGCCCCTTGGCTTTGAGAAGGTGCTTCTCAGTTCATCCCCATTTCATGTTGAAGGGGATGCCAGCTCCTGTAACTATACCCTCTGTGTGCTAGCTTAGGATCTGCATCTCCTCTACGGGAGTCCTCACTCAATCGTTACCCCAGGATTATCCATCACCTCTTTATTATCTGGCACATCCCTGAGTCAACTGCCTAGGGCAAGACTGAGTGTGATGGCAGGGCTCAGAGGAGTCTCCTTTGTTTCCAAGAACAGAGGTGATGCTGAGGCGTCCAGGGAGAGCTGCCAAGCCAATAGATCGGTGTTTCCTGTCACCCTGATGGAGTTTTCCACCTGGATGGAAGGACAGGCAAGGCACATTATTATTCAGCTATCAGAAGAGGAAGAAGACAGTGCTTGATGACTAATTCTGCCTCATCTCTACAACACTCAGAAAACTAGAGCCTTCATCCTATAGAGACAGACACCATCCTACAGTCAGAAGCAGGAAGAGGGTGCAGCTGTGGACACTGAGCCTTTTAATAAAAAAATAACATGATTCAAGATTTCTTTAAAGATAATACTTAGAAGGCCACCTATAAACAATTAGTAACTGATAGATATTTTCATAATGTTTTCTAAAACAAACCAGCAAGTAGAGACAAACACAGACAGCAGGGCAGACTCGGGTGGAAAGTACAGACTGATCATATCAAACTAGGGAAATTCTATTTCTCTGTCATTATCGGCTGAGCTGCACCCTAGAAATTGTGCTGTTGTTCTAACCTCTAGTCACTCAGAATGTGATTTTGTTAGGAGATGGAGGCTGTAGAGAGGTAACAATATTAAAATGAGGTCTACAGCACAAGCCCTAGCCCACATGAGTGATGCCCTTATAGAAAGTGATGAGAACACAGACAGAAAGGAAAGACCATGTGTCTCTAGAAGCTCAGAAGTGGAGCTTCAGAGTGAGTCCAACCTTGCCGACATAATAAAAAACTACGCATGTGAAAGTCAGAGGACAATTTCGTGGAGTGAGATCCTGCCCTCTACCTTTACATGGGTTCCCAAGGATTGAATCTGGGTGACTAGGCCTGTATGAAAAGTACCTTTATTTGCTGAGCCACCTTGCCAGACTCTTGCAGACATCTTAATGTTAGAATTCCAGCCTCCAGGGCCACAAGAAGATCCATCTCTATTTAAATCATTCTGCCTGAGGTGCTTGCTCATGGAAGCCCTGGCAAATTAATATGTCTATCTGACTAGGAGTGTAAGTAAACTTCTGTTTTCCGTCTGACATCTTTTATATCAATGGGAGCATGTTATAATAGTATCTAGATACTTAGCACTTTCTCTGTGCCAGACATTGTTCCAGCGGCTTATGTATGTTTGCTCATTGAAATCATTGAGCAACTTCATTTAGTCCTTATCTGAAGATATGAAACTGGGGCATAGAGCAATAAAGCACCTTGCCCAAAGCTTCCAAAAGCTTCAGTGACAAGTGGAGGAGAGGATTGGAGGCTCAGCCCAAAGGTTCTCTCCCCCCAAAAAAAGACCCCCCAAATCAACAAACTTAGGTTCTCATTCAAAGAATCTCTCTCTCTTTAAACACAGGGTCCTGCTATACAGCCCAGTCTGGTCTTGAACTCATGACCCTTGTGCCTGCCCCTGTCTCCTGAAAGCTAGGATTACAGGCATATGCCACCAAACCCAGTTTCTGTGTTGGCACACATCTGCCTATTGAATCTGCTGTCAGAGTCACGTGGGATACCATGTTTAATCCTAGGCTTAAAAGTGTCTGTGTGGTTTTAGCAAGTAGTCTTCTGTCCCTTCTTAGGAACAGTAAGTGACTCATACCGAGGAGCGAAGGCATTTCCTCTTCCCTTCTAGGAGAGGTTAGTCTCTGTGTTTCTAAGCATTGAGAGGCCTTCCTTAGCTTTGAAGACACTTCCGCTCTGTTCATAACTGTAAATCCTTTTTGAGGAGCTTTGCCAGAAAGGACTTTAAAACTTTGGAGAGCAGAGAAACAAACTGACTATTTGCAGCCCAGTGTCAGGCAGGTTTAGGGCTGGAATGTTAAGAACTGTCTGGGTGGAGGAGACAGGATGATGGGGCCCTGGATCCTTGGCTATCCTTAAGAGCTCCCACCTGTGCCATGTAGCCTGGATAGACTAGGTCTGAATATTAAGATGGCGCCATGGGGGTTTCGGTAGAGTATCTGGGAGGAGGATCACTGGCAGCTCACTAGAGTGGACTGGGCAGCAGGAGAGGAGACTGTGCCTGTCCAATCTGCCTAAACTTTTGGGAGAACTGCTTGGAATCCTGACTTTGTGAGTTCCCATCCTCATGAGCTGCCCATCCCCCAGTGAGAAGCTTATTACTAAGTTCTCAAAGAATCCCCCCCCACACCCTGTTATTCTCAATCTTTTATTGTTATTCTAATTTGCAGATTACTTCAAACTTTTTCCTTATTTCTTCAATTGGATTTTCACATCTTTCATTTCCAGGGGCTCTCTTGGCTTTTTAAGAGTCTTCTTTTCTTTAAGAAAAAGTAACACAAAATATTTATTCTTGTTTCTGCAACACAATATTCTTTCTTACTTCTCTTAATATGTTTTTGGGTTTTTTTTGTTTGTTTTTTGGGGGTGGTGTGGGGGGATAGGAGTGATGGGAGCAGTTTTCTTTCTGAGTTTTCTTGTTCCTCTCAGCTCTCTTTGTGTGGGTCTTCACCTTCCATGTTCTAGGCACTTCTCTAGTGAAGGAAGAGAAAAAGCTCCTACAAAACATTATTGAATTCTGTATCTCTACAAATGTGAATTTGCCTTCTTTTCAAGTGAATATAGAAATTTATGAAGCTTGATCATTTAAAAAACTAAATTTCAAAGATTAAAAATATACAAACAACATTGTCTGACTATAATGCAGTAAAATCAGAGAATAATAACAGGGTTTTAATATCTAAAACTTCTTTTTTTCTTTATAATTTAAAAGGTATTCAAACACCTTTTTGGGAAAGGAGTAAATAAAAAATAAAATTGCAGAATTTCTTGGAAATGATAATAATGAAAATAAGACAAAATCTTTATGCCAAAGCAATTATTATAGGAAAGTTTGTGGCTTAAACACCTGACAATAAATGAAATGTAGTTATAAGTGAATTTAATATCCAAAATAAAAAAAAACAACAAAGTAGACCAAACAGAAGAAGAAACTAATAAATACAAAATTATAAATAATGATTTGAATAATAGAATTGTAGAAATAAATCCAAAAGCTCGATATTTAAAACATACAAACTATTAGCTAGTTAAGTTTTAAAAGAAAGAAAAAGCAAATATGCAAAAATAGACATGGCAGCATAAAAATAGAAAAAAAAGAACAAAAAATAGTTTGAATAATTCTATGTAAATAAATGTGACAGAAATAGGTATTTTAAGCAAGTATGACTTACTAAAATTGACCCAACAGTAGTGTTGCAGAATATTTATTTAACTATGCAAAGATGTGTTGCATTTGTTTAACTATGGAAAGATGTGTTGCTGTTTTACCTTGCATGCCTAAGGCATCTACTTGGTTTAATAAAAAACTGAATGGCCAATAGTAGGTGCAGGCAGGACTTCCAGGCAGGGAGAGTAAGTAGGAAGAGGAATTTAGGGAAAGGAGGAAAGAAAAAGAGATAGCAGGGAGACACCAGGGGCAAGCCAGACACAGAGGAAGCAGGAAGTAGGACATACAGAATGAAAGGTAAAAAGCCCTGAGGCAAAACGTAGATGAATAGAAACAGGTTAAAGTAAGTTAAAAAAAACAAAAAACAAAAAACTAGTGGGACAGGGTAAGGCCAAGCATTCATAATTAATAATAAGTCTCCATGTTTTTATTAGGGAACTGGCTAGCTGTCCAAAGAAAAGACCAACTACCAGTAGAGACAAAGTCTTTACAAATTTCTGCAGCAGAAATAAATAATTTGCCTCCACAAAAGCAAAGGAACAAGAAGTATGCACATGACACCTCCCAAATCAACATTTTAGTAACTTCTCTGCAGACATAATGAACAAAACAGGATCTCAAGTTGTTTCTTATCACGGTATGACACAAAGTTGGAGGCATCAGCCAATGGCATTTGCAGAGAATGTGTTTATATGTCTTAAGCAGTGATCATACCTAGGGACCACTGGAGGTTTGGAAGGAAAACTTACATGACCACTAATTAGTAAGGTTTTGTCTTTATTTGTAAAATTTATAGTTTTATCAAATTAACACATAAAAGGCCAGGTGTGCAAGGAGCAGAGTCACCCTGCTATCTGGTGAAGATCTACATTGGTGCAGATAATTATCTCCTTTTTGAGTTTGCTTTTTGTTTTTGAGACAGGGTCTCTCTAGGTAGCCCTGGATGTTCTGGAACTTGCTATATAGATCAGGCTGGCTTCAAACTCACATTGCTCTACCTGCCTCCACCTCTCCAGTGCTGGGATTAAAGGCATATGCCACCACACTGGGAGTTAGCTATCTTCTTAATGGATCTTTACTTGGTGGAGAGTAGAAATAAAGAGCCTGTGCCTCCTCTTATTAATTTTTTAAACATGTATTTATTTATTGTGTGTTTGTGTGTGTGTGTGTGTGTGTGTTTACTATGCATTTTCAAGTCGCAGTGCGAATGTTGAGAGCAGAGGACAACTTGTAGAAGTCAGTTCTCTTATTCTATCATGTAGCTTTCAGAGATTGAACTCAGGTCACCAGCTTGTCAGGCTGGGCAGTGAATGCCTTTCCAGGCTGAGCTGTCTCACCAGCCTAATTCTTCCTTTATAGGGGGACACTGATGGCTCCATGAGGGTCTCATGATCTTATTCATTCATAATTTGTGAAGACCCGTACTCTAAAGAGGCTCACGGGGGAAGGACTTCAGTATATTTATTTTGAGGAGATGCATTCCTCTAGTATATAACATATAGATATCTTCTGTCCTTCTTCTGTTCTGACAGAAAAATTTATAGTGAAATTGCATGATATGCTCACCAACTCTTCTCTAGACTCAACATCACACTGATCTCTACAATTTATTCTTCTCTATTTCCCCTCATCCCCATTAGCCCCTACCAGACTTAATGCACACATTCTGGCTTATCTTGCTATTTGAAAGCTATAGTTTTTGTTTAAATATTTTTTTTAACATTTATTTATTATGTGTGTAGGCACACATGTGCCATGGCACATGTACATGGAAGCCAGAAAATAACATATAGGGGTCATTTCTCTCCTTTTACTATGTGATTTCTGGGAGGAAACTCAGGTTGCCCGGCTTGGTGGTAAGTTACTTTACCTACTGAGTTGGCCCAACCATCATTGTTCATTCCAGTTGTTAACCAGCAGCTCCATGCTACAACCCTGCAAAATCACCTGGTTCTCCATCTCTGCTCTGACAGGACTCAGTATACTGAAAAAAGCACAAGGGAGGTTGATCGAAGCATGCGCAGCCCTGTCATTGCAGTTTGCACCATCTACCTCTGACTTTTCACCATCAGTCCTTCCTCCCAGCTCACGGACTTGAGTCATACCCTGGCTCACTCAGCTGTTCCTTACTGGTCAAAGGTTGACACAGTTGTGATATTTTTCCACATGACATGGGACACTTAGTCCCTTAGACCTTTGTGTCTTACCAGCCCTTCAAGGGTTGGAGAGTTATCTCCACCAGCATGGCTGGTTGTGGCAGAGGTATTCAAGTCATGTGGTTCTCCATGTTTGATCCCTACAGCAGCACTCTGAGAATCTGACAAAAACGCAAATGCCTGTGCCCCACCCCAGGCATGCTGAATTTGAGATTCTAGGGCTGGTGGCCAGCAATCTGTGTTATTTGGATTCTTAGGCATGCTAAAATGTGTGAACCAAATGCCCATCTTGGTCTGCCTTCTTACCCTTGACCTCAAGTATATATAGCCTTTAGCTCCTCAGGTGTCAGCCTTTTTAGTCTTTTTCTATACATAATTCTAAAATGGTGTTTAACTATGTTTTCTTAGATTTTTCTATTTGGCATCCTAACAAATGGTGAGCATTGTTTACACTTCCCTTGTAACCCAGCTTTCATGAGCACGTAAAAAAAATCCTATGACAGCCTCCAGCCAATCATAAGTCTACAAATACAATCACCTCTTTGTCTAACTTTCACAAACCAAGCTTGTATTCTCCCTGATCTAAATAACCCATGGTTAGTTATCAAACAACTGGAGAGGTGTCTGTGGTTTAAAGTTCTCTGACATTATCCACACTCGCCATTCCCAAGATATTCCTACTTCTCTCTGATCATTTCCCACATAAATCACAATAAAAGCTTTTGTCTGGATTTTCCCTCCACTCCCAACCAAACCTGATGCTTCTGCATATGCCCCTGCATGACATAGGCATTCCATCTTTCATGAAATGTAAGCAATAAAAATCTTCTTTCAACACATTGACCTCTCTGTGTCATCACAGCCATCTCGCAAATTAAAATCGTGTGGGAATAAATTGAAACAAGTGCCTAATAGAAATAGAAGCGATGTGACAATCGAGGAAGTGAGAAAATTGGGACAAAGACAAAATAGGAATGCAGAAAATTAGATGAAGCCTGGAAAAATTCATATGCATCATGCATTCAGGAAGACTCCTGCTTCTGTAGAAGAAAGGGAAGTAGTGACTTAGCACTTCAAACTGCCAGAGAAAACACACAGTTACCTCAAACGTTCAGGGAGTCACAAGACCACAGCCAGGTTGTCTAGAGCAGCAAAGATCTTCCTGGAGGGGGGAACTGAGGATCACCCTACCCTTCCCAGATTCTTTATGGAGACTGTTGAAAGTGGAGCGTTTTGCTCAGCTCCCAGGGACAGGCTGTGGAGAGCCACTTCTGTCCCATCTCTCAATTTAGATTGTAGCACAAACTCCAAAGCACATTTAGTAACCTCATCTCGTGAATGATGTGCTTGAATGGGGGTATTTCAGGGCTCTGGGTCAGGTGTTTCCTTACCTAATGATTTCCTTCATCTTAAAAGAAATGTACCACATGTAGACCTAGTCTTTTTCAGCATTTTAAATCAGCACATTATCATCCACATAGTTACATCTCCCTACCACTATTCAATTGACCAATTAAAGAGACAAGTAATAATGAAGCACATAAAAAGGAGACTTATTCAATATGGCCACTTAGGGGAGAGGAGGAAGCAAAGTGGTCCAGTGATCACCAAGTCTACCTTCAGGAGTATTGACAAGAGGTTTAAGTTCAAATGAGGGCAAGAGATAGTCGTCATTTGAGCAGAACTGCCTAGTTAAGGTTTTCTTGCCCAGCACTGACCTATCAGTGTCTCAGGTCACTCAAATCTATTCCGCAAAATGGTCTGAGAATTTGTCAGAACTGCGTGAAATCCTGGGAGGCAAGTCCCTCCTCTGGATGGCACTAGGCCTTCAGGGTTGTTTCCATTTCTCCAGGATGGGATGCCTCAAAAGTTTTTAATTCTTTGGAGTATAATGTTTCAACAGTCTGGTGGCCAAAGGGAGGGGCACAAGTGTCTCCTCCTAGCTTAACAGGGTGGTTACCTCAGTGGTCTGGAGGAGAAGTGATTTTTCAAGTTCTCTTGCAGTGTTATTAATTTCAGTTGAGCTGTTGGGGCTCGCAAGCAGAACAAGCAGTCTAGGACCAGATAAAGAGCACCTTCAATGATTTTAATAGACAGCCAGCTACCACAGGCTTGCACAGTGACTCTCATGGACTGGTCCAACCATCTACGACTGAGGGAGAGATGGCTTATGGAAGATAGAAGCCCCAAAGGAAGTGGGGAACTGGTCCTGGCAAATGGAATTTAGATCCACGGCATCATAGGATAGCTTGAGTTCTCAGCTCTCAGTGTCTTATCTCAATCTCAGCCAGATTCAGTATGCTTGGCAGAGGCCAAAACAAAATGTAGACAGGGGAGGATGGGAAGTCATGCTTGCTCCCGTGTTCAGATCACTTCTATCAGTCTGGAGAGGGAGCTGACAGGATTGGTCGTGGTCAAGCAGCAAATCTGAACCTAGCGGGCCATCGCGAGGTGGTCAGCCATGAAACCTAAGTGAAAGGTTAACCTCAGCAAAGACCTGAGTCAGGGGCCAAAGGAGCAAGGTCAGTGGAACGGGGCGGAGCCTGGGAACGGCTGGCAAGAGAGTGGGGCGGGCCCGGAGGCGGGGCCTAGCCCGGTGAGGCTCGCGCCTGCGCACGGACTTCCCGGGGGGCGGGTCTACGCACGCGTAGTGCGCGGGCCCTGGAGGGCGGAGTCCAGGCGGGCGCCGGCCAAGGGAGGGGGCGCGGCGTCCGTGAAGTCCTGCGCTCCCTCAGGCCGTGGAGGCGATGCTGGCTGCTGCGGGGCGGGCGGCTGGGCGGACGGGGATGTGACGGGTCTGCCCCTCGCCTCTCTTCCATCCTCGGGCCTGCAGGTCGCTGGGCGACCCGCAGCCGGGCCGCGGCCGAGGAGGCAGCGCGACCTCCGCACGGTGAGAGCCGGGGGTCAGGGATCCGGGTCGCGGGGCGCCCGAAGGTGCCCGGCTCGGGGGCGCGGCGCGGGCGGGTGGAGGGCCGGGCGTCCTTGGCCGTCCGCGCTCTGGGGCGACCCTCGGAGCCCCCTCTCCCGAGCCGCCTGCCGTGCAGCGGGCAGGCCGGACGCCCCTGCCCGGCGGTGCTGTGACGGGAATAGGGGCCGCGGGACGCCGGGGCTGTAGCCTCCCTGCACCGGGAAATCAGGGCGAGGCTGAGAAGCCCTAGGATTTCAAAGCCAGGATGCTTGTGTTGGAAAGGGAAAGTACCTGACAGCCCGGGATGAGTAGGTTTTTTTTTTTGTTTGTTTTTTTTAAATCACTGAGTCAAAACAAAGACACGCCCTAAAACAGGTCTTGAAAAAGAACTTTGGTATATTATACCGTATCTATAGGTTCAGGTGCCTTTTCCCCCTCCTCTCTCTCTTTCTCATTTTCTGACGTCTATTTTTATGCAGTTTTAAATGTACCTACTTTCTTGACAAAGTAAAGGGAGGGGGTATTTATTTGAGATGGTCGCTGGTGCTAAAACCTGACATTGGATTTCAATAATTGCAAATTCATCTCTGCTGCTACCTAGCCAATTAGACTTGCTGATTGTAGAGTAGGCCTTGGCAGTGGAAATTACTGGCACACAGACTCTTTGCCGTCCCAGATTGGAATGTCCTGTTTCACTTAGAGAAGCCAGGTATAGGTGCATGCTTTTAATCCCAGCATTCAGGAATCAGAGGCAGGTCAATTTCTGAGTTCCAAGCTAGCCTGGTCTACATAGCAAGCTTGAGGCTAGCCTTAATTTTTTTGATGGAGAACATTAAGTACCAATATATATGTATTTAGATAGTTGATTAACATATTGTCATTTAGACTAAAAACACTTTAATCACATTTAATTTGCAAGGTAAGCACAAGATATGTCTTATAATGTGTAGTCTATAATTGGTAAGGATGTAAACATTGATGGTGTTTGCACGGATTCAGTCAGTCTTCTTTCCAGACTTTCTTGATGTTTGTGTCTCTTAATTTGTTAAAGCACGTTGCTCTTATATGGTGGTTTCGTTCTTGTTCTGAACAACATTGACCTCAATCTCTAGGTTAAAAATACTTCCATCCCTTAACGTGTAATTTGTATTGTTTCTTTAATATGCCATAAGAAGAAAGAGCCATCCTGAGAGTAGGAACTTTTTACGTTACCTTTCCTCAGGTAGAAGTTTCTGCTTGTTGCCTCATTGCTTTGACTGTGTTGGGGGAAGAAGAGAATTTTAATGTCACGCTTAGAAGCCCTTCAGTGACATCACAGTCTGTGTTGGGGAAATCCAGTCTTTCCCAATTTCTGGAGCTTATCTCCATTCTCATTTCATCTACAAGTATGCATGTCCTCTCCATGCGGCTATTTGCAGTTCACAGAAGATGAAACCTTCCTCTGTTCCCTCTGTCCAGAGTTGTCTTCCCAGTAAACGTTTTGCTCTTATAACCTCACGAAAGTATTGAATTTGAGTCTTGTCCACGTGTCTCCCATCTTTTTTTCACAGATCCAGTAGTGCCATTCCATTGTGCACTTAGTGTTTTGTCGATTGGAAGTTCATGGTTTGCTTAAATATATCTCCCTCAGACTTTTGAGTTCTTTTGAAGTTTGCTGGTGCAGCACATACTGCTAAAATCTATTTACTGAATGCATTTTGAGGAAAGGGTCCAGGCTTGAATGCAGATTTAAGATAAGTGAAATATGTTTAGACTGTCTTTCAGTACCAGAAAACTTAGAAAAGAATACCATTTATTACTTTTTAAAAATGATTTATTTATTTTTTATTTTATGCATTTTGCCTGCATGTATGTCTGTGTGCAGGTGTCAGAATCCTTGGAACTGTAATTACAGACTGAGCTGCCATGTGGGTGCTGGGAATTGAACCAGGATCCTCTGGAAGAGGAGTCATTGCTCTTAACTGCTGAGCTCTCTCTCCAGCCACAACATTACTACTTTTATTTAAGGATGAAGTAAAAATTGATACTGGTTAGGGATGACATCCTGGTTATGATGGAAAAAAGTCAATTTTCTTCAAGATGGAGGAATGAGAAGATCATGGCCAGTAAGGGTTGGTCTAGAACTTTATTTTGAGGTTCAGTGATTTGCCCGCAGTCCTATGGATAGAAAGGGACAGAGTTGGGAATACAATCTAAGTCTTTTGACCATTTTTTGGTTCACTTTTACTTGCCTTTATCCTAATTCTAAATCCAAATTTTTTAAAAATTACATTTATTGTGTGTGTGTTCACGTTCACACATACTCGTGCTCCTGTGCCAGAGTGTGTGTGTATTATGATGTGTGTGGAGGTCAGTTGGAGGAGTGGGTTCCCTTTCACCAGCATGTGAATGCTGGGGATAGAGCTTTGTCAGGCTGGCAAGCAACACCTTAATCCACTGAGCCATCTTGTCCCCTCCTCCCCTTTAAAGAGTTTCACCATAACCTAGGCTAGCCCAGAACTCTATGGGTTGCTTAGCTCAGGCTGACCTCAGATCTCTGCAGCTCCTGTTTTCGCTTTCTGAGTGTTAGGATAAGAGAAATAAGCCTTCAATGCCTAGCCTCTAATTCTTAGTAGAGGTTTTACCATCATGGTGAGGTATGAGAGAGGTGGATATTTATTAGAGGACTATATTAGTAGATATTGAAGTTGAAAGATTTCACAGATTGTTTGGTTTAGTGCTAAAACTTTTTCGTTTTGAACTATCAGAGCCTGAAAAAGCAAGTAGCTTGCCTCTGTGTCCATTCGACCTCTATGTTGCAGCTCCTGACTTTATGTTTGTGTGTTTCTCACTGCTCTGTGGAGAAGTCTGCTTGTGCTTCCCTCCTCCTCTGAGTCCTCAGCTGCCACTCCTAGGGACCTAAAGCCCTTGAGTGCCTAAGAAACGTGATACCTCATTTGGGAAAATGGGAGAAACTGGGCCCTTACCACTCCACTGGGCTGCAGCTTGCAATTTGGTGTTGGGTGCCTCTGGTCACCATATGGAGATCCTGCACAGTTCCTTCTGATGGTGAAGTGAGATTTCGATATAATTGGGTGACAGCCTGGTAATAGCATAGCTAAAATTACATGTGTAGCTTGCATGTTGTGAGAAAAGCTGCTCTGATTGCTCCTGTGATAGTTTTTTAGTGACAAAAAATGATTATTGTAGATTTATGTTTCTAAAAAGTCGGTTTTTAACTATGTGCTTAGTATAATGGGCCTGACCAGTTCCAAAAGGCATTTTGTTTTACAAATGGTCAAAGAAATAAAATCAAAAGAAATTATTCCTTGTTTCTTGTTAGTTCCATATAATTTTATATCATTGATTGATTGGTGTGTAAATGTAATCTTTAACCTGTATTTTCATATTTGATAGGTTTTCTTTTTTCAGTTTTTATACCTTGGGTTATTATACAGTGTTATAGAGAATAGTTACTTATTTCTAAGTGGACATGTAAGTTGCTTATTTTGTAAGTAGTGCAGTTAGTATTTAGGTGTTCTGGATGGCCTTACTAGAATGCTACTCCCAGTCCTGTTCAGGATTCTACAGTTACTATATTGCCACATATTCATCATCTTTTTTTCCTGTAGGCTAAAGACCCATGGGAGGAATTACAGTATCAGAGGATATGAAGGTTTTGTCAGTTTTAAAAGCTCTTGCTAGATTTACTTTAGAAAGATTTGTATTTCTTCCAGCAGAATTCAGTTGACTAATTTTGTCAATACTTCCATGGCCTTTTGTTTTGAGTTTATCTTAAAAAAATGAAGGTAAGAGTACTTTCTGTCTTAACAGTTAAAGAAATATGCAGGTTTTATTTCAGTTTTATTTTCTTCTCTTTATGAATAGGTTGTCCTTGTCCACAAATTCACTGTACTATTCTTATTAGCCTTAACACTGAAATATTATTTTTGTTCCTCTTTATATTTATTTATTAAGACAGAGTGTCATGAAACCTAGGCTAACCTTGAATCCTGGTCCTTCTTACTCTACCTTCCATGAATTATAGGCATGTATCAACATACCTGACTTATTTTTTAGTACTAAAGACTTGGTAGCTTTTTAAAATTTTATTAGAATCATTGACTTTAAAAAATACTTTGTAATTTTGTCTTTTAATTGTGTATGATGGTACCCCACCATCTGAAGTATTGTGTTATTTAGCTTCTAGAGCTGTCCTCCTATCTCAGGCCCCCTTAGGCCGGAATTATAGGCATGAGCCATATTTCTGTTTGGTGCTTATTTTTGAAAGATGAATTATGGGAACAAGTATTAATTAATACTTAATAACATTTGGTAGGATGCTTCTCAACTCTTTAGCCTTATAATCTTGAATACCTTAATGGTTTTTTGCTTATGTGAATTATAATTTTTGATATTTATCAAAGTATAAATATACATTTATTTTTGATTGCTTAAAGTAACAAATCTGTAATATATTAAAATTGTGATAAATTTTAAGCAACCCAAAGCCTTCATGAATGTAGTGTATTTGTTTAAGTTTTTGTTCAGGGTTGATCAGAAGGTCAGTTCTGATTTAACTTGAACTTAATTATTTAAAAGCTACAAATGAAAACCTTGTTAACTGTTATTTATTTATTTGGGGGAAGTGATATATTCTAGACAGATAAGATAGCCCAGTACAATAGTTATCAGATATATTTCACTAATACCTGACATTTCAGTCTTTACTACTACTCATTGGCCACCTAGAAGTATCGTGTTATGGGTGACATATAAAGGGATCTGCTGAAGATAATGTAGGTAGCTTTAACAAGCAATGGGATAGCACCTGGTCAGTCTTCTCTTTAAAAGGCCCTGTTCCAAATGTGTATTATCTTATTGCTGTGCTAAAGATTGGACTTCCTCTTCTGGGCATTTGAAAGATATATTTTTTAAAATCAAACCAGTAGTTCCTGACAGGTGAAGTTTTTCTTCTGTTTGCCTTTTTGTGTTGACTAGTAGTTTAATTTGAATATGGCTGGAGGGTCATCTTTGAGGATTTGTTGGTCTTAAAAATACCCTATGATATCTTTTAGGGAGATGGCTGATGTAACAATGTAGAAATATATTAAGCTGTGTTTCTTGTAGAAGGTAATTGAAATAGATCCTATGTGAAATAAAGTCTGAACTCTGAGGGAGAAGTGGAGATTGCAGGTATTTCTTGAGAGGTAAAAGACAGTGAGTAACCCTTTGTAAGAGGGTGGGTATGTGGAGTGGTGATTTGGAAAGAACTGAGATTGGAGTGGGCTCATGGTGCTTTGTTGTGTTTTTCCCCATTGCTCTGTGATATATTGTACCTAATCTTGTGGTACATCTAACCCCTGTCTGATCGTGTGCTTGTCAGTGATAAGGGCTGAGTAGGAAGTATGAGTGAATACTGGATAACATGACACTGGAAGAAGGAAGAGACTTGTGGGAAATAAATCATCCACTTCAAAGGAGTGACCGAGAAAGCAAGCCCTGGAATATGACAGCCATAGGAGCATTGAGGGAACCACAAGTGAGGAAGCCCAAGGATATATTAGCACACTCTGCATTGGAATGCTGTCCCAGGGTATAGTTAGTTCTGGTTGATGTGCCCTAACGTGACAGTTTCTATTGGTACTTACAGCCCTCCCACCCCCATATTTTCTCAGCATTCTGTGGCTTCCTGTCTCTTTTGGTTTCTAACTTTGATTGCCAGGGTGCTTGCTGATGCTGGAGTGTGACTCAGCCTATTAAGAGATCAGCCAGTCAGAATGCTCCTTTCTTTTTGAGTGCATTGACCAGTCAGAAAATGTTATGTGTAGTCTTTGAGCTTAGCTCTTGTGTAGTGAGTTAGTTGCTTTATGCCTCAGAGTGAATCTTTTTAGAGATTTCTGGTTGCTTAAATTGAGTCCTGGAGCTATGAGGAGGTAGAGGATTATTAAAAGCTATACCCATGAGAACTTCCCCCCCCTATTTTTCTTTGTTGATTAGTAGCTTAATTAGAATATGAGGGGATCATCTTTGAGGATTATTTGCCTTAAAAATGGCACCAGTTGTTGCAAATAATCAAGAATCTGTGTTTTTTCTTTGTATGAGCACATAAAATGTGTTGGAGACTGCTTTAAGTTTACTTGGTCAATTCCTAACCTTTTTTTTTGAGGTGGGGTCTACTTGTAGTCCTGCCTGGCCTGGAACTCAGCGATCCACTTACCTCTGCTTCTTGCTTGGTGAAGCAGAAGCATGGTGGTCCATAGTTTCTGTTTTTATGTTAGGCATTGAAAAGGCCAGATGATGCCTCATATGTTACTAGACATTTTCTATTTCCCATTTTTCTCCACTCTTTAAAATGAAAAAAGAAGAACAATTTCTAATCCTATGGTTTTGGATTGCCTGCCTCCCCGCCTAGCCACCTCCCCACACTAAGATATCATAATCTCTTGATGAGTGAGCTGGTAGTATACACTAGGGACAACAAAGAGGCAGCCATCAACGGTTCTTTGACTAGTTCTTGTCATCATATTAATGATATTTGGTTGCAGCCTGAGTGCTTTGTGGAAATTTGAGAGCTTTCTCAGACCATTATGTCTTGGCAGCCAGTGTTAGGGTTGAAAGTTCCAGTTTTCTCAGAAGACCACAGCTTAGAAAAGCAGGAACTATTCATAACAGCTCTTAAGTGTGTAGAATGGGGTTGGTGTTATTTTGGACAGAGTTGGTAGGCCAGCTTACAGGAAACAATCAGGTGGTATTTCTTGTCAAGGGATGGAGAAGCAGAGAAGGCCATTTTTCTTTTTTTTTCTTTGCCCTCCCCACTTTCTGCTTCATCATAGTGTAGAATTGTTAACCCTTATTTTTGTCCTTAGCTAGAGTTAGGTACTTTTGTGAGTGTACTGTCTTGCGGTCAGTGTTTCTCCAGGACTCGAGAACTTGATTTCTTTAATCCTGGCTTTAAAAACAGACCAAGTCCAAATGGAATCAGTCATCACCTTTGAAGGTAGGTGAGCACTTGCTTGGCATAGTACAACATGGTACTTTTTGGAGCTTACATACAAGTGAGACAATACAAAGAAAATAAGTGTATATGTAGTATCTCAGCTGCTACAGTCCTGTGGAGAAAGGTAAAGCAGATTGAGGTGGAAAGAGCATGGGTGGGCATAGTGCTGTTTTTTACAGGATGATTAGGCAAGGCTCTCTCTAATCAGAACTGATTCCTGAGCAGAGATTTTTAAGTAAAAGTGTGCTCTGTACAAACTCTAGAAGAGAAAACATTTTTTTATAATTAACATTTTTTAAATTTAGTTTTTTAGTGTGGTATGGCAGGTGCTTATTTTCATGTGTGTGTATGTTGTATGTATTTGTGTGTGGAGGCCAGAGGTGGGGTGTTGAGTATCTTTCTTAGTTGATCTCCACCTTGCTTTTGAGGGAGGGTCTTTTGTTGAACCTGGAACTCATTGGTTCAGCAAGACTAGCTGGCCAGTGCGCTCTAGGGATCCTATTGTCTCTACCTGCCAGCACTAGTATTACAGATACTTGTTACTGTGCCTAGCTTCTTATGAGGGTGCTGTGGATCTGAATTCAAGTCCTCATGCTTATACAGAAAGTGCTTTAGTGACTGAGCCACCTTCCCATTCCTTAGCGAAGAGAACAGTTGATAAACATGGAACAGGGGTGCAGAGATCCTCTGCTGTATGCTTAGTCTCTTTTCAGAGTGACGGGTATGTTAGTGGAGGCATTGAAGGGAATGATTGGCAGAAAGTGATGTCTGCTAGGTGTGTTGAGTTGGGGGAGTCAGACCACATGTGGTTGTGTAGACCCTAAAAATTCAAAGCCAGTGTAGAATTTCGACTGTATTTGCTTTGCTGGAGATTAAATTTAGCTACCCCCCCCCCAGTTGCAAACTACTGCGCTCCACCCTCAGCTTTGCTTATTTTAAATGGTTTTCTTTGCTGCTAAGTAGAGAATGTCAGCATTAGGGATGAATGAGATCATTTAGCCAGCTGCAACTGTAAATCTCATTGGGTGATGGCATTGATTTTAGACAGGAGTTGAGAGAAGTATTATATTCTGCATACATTTTGAATGCAGAGGCAACGATTTGATGATGGATTGGATATGGCCTGAAAAACTGGAATCGAGTTGACATTGATAAGACTGCATAAGAAGCAGGTTTTAGGGGGAAATAATGAGTTTAATTTTGGATATGCCAAGTTAGCAGTGGAGAAACTGCAGATATCTGGGTATATTTGTGTCTGCAGTTCTAAGCTAGAGATACAAGTTTTCAGTGATTGGCAGATAATGTTTAATGCCCTTAGAACTGATTAATATAGGTTAGGGAGTGAGTGTGGCTGGGGAAGTCCAGAGATATTCCTTGAGATCTTAGAATGCTGAGAGATAGAGACAAACACACAGATACACAAGTACATATGCACACATTCACACACATACATTTGAAAGCAGGAAGTAAGTGGTTCCAGGACAACCAGGGCTATGCAGACACATGCTATCTCAAAAAACCAAAAAAGGAAAAACAAAACAAAACAACAAAACAAATGGAAATGGTGTCCATTAATTCAAATGAAAAGTTTTATAAGGGAGGAGAATGTAGTTGTTTGTTTTTTATTCTTTGACTCTTTTACTCTTTTGGGGGTCCTCCAGCCAGCTCCCAAGTAAATCACACATAGAGACTTATTATTACTTATAAATACCCAACATTAGCTTGGCTTGTTTCTGGCCAGTTTTTCCTAACTTAAATTATCCTGTCTATCTTTTGCCTCTGGGCTTTTATCTGTCTTTATTCTGTATACTTTTCTTTACTTTTTACTCTGTGGCTTGCTGTGTAGCGGGGTGACTGGTCCCTGATATCCTCCCCTTGTTCTTTGCTTCTTCTTTTTCTCTGTCTGTTTATTCTCTCTGCCTGCCAGCCCCACCTATATTTTCTCTTGCCTTGCTATTGGCTGTTCAGCTCTTTAGTAGACCAGTCAGGTGTTTTAGACAGGAAAGTAACACAGTTTCACAGAATTAAACAAATGCAACAAAAGAATGCAACACATCTTTGTATCATTTAACAAATGTTCCACAGCATAAACAAATGTAACATACTGTAAAATAATATTCTACAACATTTCTCCCTTTTTGTCTAAATAAAAATGTGTTTTTAACTTTTAACATAGTAAAACAACATATAACAAAAACAATTATCAAGCAAAAATTACGTTTACATTATTCAGTCCATTTGTATTAGGAAACTCAGAGAAAATACTCCATTATCTTAGTGAATCCAGAGTTTTACACTTAATTTGCTTTCTATCATAACTAAGGAAAACTGCAACTATAACTATCTAGTCTTCAATTCCATCAAAGTCCCTCAAAGGGATGTACTATTACCTAACAAAAGAGACATTTTGCTGCCTGGACAGTCACCCAGAGTTCCTTAGCAGTATTAGGGCATCCATCTTCATCCTACAGGCCCAGAGTATCGGGCAGTGAAGCAGGAAATTTGAAGAACTATCCTACCTTGTATTGGCAAAGTTTGTCAGTTGCTTTCCTCTGTGTCCTGAAAAAGGTCTGGCAAACTCTTTCCTGAAGCAGGAACCCTGAAGGATAGTCTCACCTTGTTTTGGCAAAGTTCAGCAGTCTATTTCCTGCGGGTCTTGCATGACCAGTTTATACAGCATACAGTCAGGAAGTCAAGGCAAAAGCAGTTTCTTGCCCAAATGTCTAATCTTGCCACTTTGAAAGCAAACTCCTATGCAGTTTCTTCGATGCCCATTTTCTATGAAGTAAATTGGTGCTGCCAGGAGCAGATATGTCTCATCATCATTAAAAGCCTCAAATTATTAAACTCTTAAATGCCATATTCTCTAGGTCTTTGAAGTTTTGAAGACCATGTATGATCTTGAAAACATGCCTAATGTGTTATCTACAAATTTGGTTGTTATAGATGATTAACTACTAACCTATGTTTCTTGATTATCCTAAATAGTTTATAATAATAGCTTTCAAAAATTAGAATTTTAGGTTACATTTTTAAATGAGCTACATAGGTACAATACCTTAAACAAGTGTAGAAACATATACATATATGTATATGTAATAAAAGGTAACTAAATTTGTATCAACATACCAAAATTCATGCCAATATCAAATATCTGAGATTAATTGTTGTCTTTTTATCCTATATTACTATATTCCCCTAAATGATAACAGACATCTATAAACCACAAAATAACCAAAGACCACCCATACCCCTCAACTCTTGGGAATGTGGGCATTGTTTTCTCTAGACTGCTTCTTTTTGTCTCTGGGAAAAGGCATTTTTAGGGGTCCCTGAGAAAATTTGAGATAATGGCCAAGTCCAGAGAAGACCAGCAGTAACCTTTGTTGATATATATCACCTGTCAAGATTCAGGAGGTCTCCCTTGATCAAACCTGATCCATATTAACCCTGAAGGAATCCACAGCCTCTAGTCTCCTGTGGGAACAAAACTCCAAAGCATTTTTGATTTCCATTTGACAAATACATTTTTTGACTTCTTTTTTAAAGTTAAAGATAGCTCTAGGTTGGTTTAATTTTGCAGTCCTGTTCACAATCCCATGTCTCCTAGCAGCTGTCGTTTGCTCATCAGCATTAAAAAAATTCAAAATCAACAATACTATATAGGATCCAGATTACCTGTGTATTTCCCATCTTTATGTGGCTTTTTTCTTTTATATTACTTTTACTCTCTCTTTAAAGACTTTATTTTTTTAAAAGCTATTTCTTTCTGTGACTGTCTATACCCATTTTCTTTCTTAAGCCTACACACATTATAAAACACACTGGAACCTGTTTCATAGCACAAATTTCTAAAAGGTCTTATTAATAAAAACAAATCTGGAGCCAGGTATTGGGGTGAATGCTGAATGATCAGAGAACCAGAACAAGCCACATTCAACCTCACCTTGCCAATTAGTCAGCTGATCTTGTTTCCTCAGACTGAAAGCCTCTGAATCCTCATCTGAATGGATCTAAGCTGAACTGCTGCTAAAAGCTTATAAAAGGCTCTAGTTCCTGGTCCTCACTCCTTATATACCTTTCTGCTTCCTGCCATCATTTCCTGGGATTAAAGGCGTGTGTCACCATGCCTGGCTGTTTCCAGTGTGGCTTTGAACTCACTGAGATCCAGATGGATCTCTGCCTCCGGAATGCTAGAATTAAAGGTGTGTGCTCCACTATTTTCTGGCCTCTATGTCTGCTTAGTGGCTGTTCTGTTCTCTGACCCCAGATAAGTTTATTAGGGTGCACAATATATTAGGGAACACAGTATCACCACACTGTTTAGAGGTTTTTTACATCTGTACCTCTTTTACTACATATCTTTTAGCCTTTTTTGACTGCATGGGCAAACTTTAGACTGCTGAGCTAGACCTGGTTCCTCCTAGTGGCCCTCGGCTGGCTCCCTGCTTTGGGGTTGTGAAAGCTAAGTCAAAAGCTTATGGCCTGGTGGGAGGTGCATGACCAGGAACTGCATTCATCCATCCTAGCTATAGGAATGTGGTATCTACATTGCCACAACTGTGTTTTCTGTTTGTTTTTTTGTTTTTGGTTACTTAGCTTGCTGTTTCTATTTAGCACTGAACAGCAATGCCTCTTAAAGGAGTCATGTCCCTTTTCTTTTTCTTTTTCTTTTTTATTTCTAGCTTTCTCAGGCCCTATTTGGAAATATGGGCCCACATTGAAACACCAAAATATAGTTGCTTGTTTTTTTTTCTCTTTTACTTTTTTAAGGCCTACCATCCAGCTTCCAATTAAATCACACACAGTCTTATTATTACTTATAAAAGCCTGGCCTTAGCTTGACTTGTTTGTAGCCAACTTTTCTTAACTTAAATTACCCATCTACCTTTTGCCTCTGGGCTTTTCCCTTTTCTTCTGTAATCTTACTTTCATTCTTACTCTGTGGCTGGCTGGCTGCTAGCCTTTTCTTTTCTCACTCTTTGATCTCACTTGCTCCTTTTTCTCTTATTTATTCTCTCTGCCTGCCAGCCCCGCCTATCCTTTCTCCTGCCTTGCTATTGGCCATTCAGCTCTTTAGTAGACCAATCAGATGTTTTAGACACGCAAAGTAACACAGCTTCACAGAGTTAAACAAATGCAACATAAAAGAATGCAACACACCTTTGTATCATTAAACGGATGTTCCACAGCATAAACAAATGTAACACACCTTAAAATAGTATTCCACATAGGAGGGAGTGATCAGCTATGTCAGATTAATGCATAATTGATGATTGTTAGGTTTAACTGTTAGGTTTATGGGGAAGTGGTTGAGGTAAAACTTGATTTGACTGGTGTGGAGTTAGTTGGCATAGAGTAATCCAATACAGCAGGGTAGATAGTTTTGTAAAGGAATTTGTTAATCAGTGAACTTGAAAAAGTAGCAGTGGAAGCTTGTAGAATCAAGCAATTGTTGACTTAAAAAATATAGATATTTTATAGTAAGTTTGTATATACACTTAAATTATATACAGTTAATGGAGTGATCCAATAGAGGAAAAAATGCAAGAGCCATTTCTTTGAGGCTCATATGAAATTAATTTAAGCACTCTAGCTCCATCATCACTACACTTGATCTTAGCCGAAGGGCTGAGAAGCGAACCAGCACTACTTTTATCATTGCTAGGTCATTATGGTGGGAAAGGCATGCCCACCAATATGCTGCATGGCATATTATGTCGCTTAGGAAATAGATTCGGGCTAGAAGCTCGGCTGGGCTGTTAATCTCACGGCCCACCTCTTCAGTTAGATACCATCTCTGAAATGTTCCACAGCCTTTCAAAGTAGCACCACTAGTAGGGACAAGTGATAAAATGTATGAGCCTGCAAGTGTGAGGGACATTTTATATCTACACTGTAACATATGTCCATGTGTATTTCCTTTTTTTTTTATTCAGATAAACACAATGGCTAGTTAGCTGAGAGATAGGTGGATGAACACACCCCATTATTTTATTTTCTAATAGAGGATTGATGAATTATCATCAGTTTATAATTGTAGTGTCTATACACAGGTGATCATATTTTAATAAGTAAATAGGGAATGAGTTTTGTAGCCTCATATTTACTGACTTTATTTAGCAGTTCTGCTCATTGTTTGTCCTGTTGTAGATACTAAAGATTTGGTAATCTGATGTGGTAGTTTTACTCTGAGGTATCTCTTAAAAAAGGAATAAAATTAAAAACTAAAACAACAAAATTTAATTGATGTATAAATGGTTTATGTTGTAGAGGAACATGTAGTGGCTTTTCTCTCCCCCACTTTTTTCCTAGTATCTCTGACATATAACTGTGTGTGATTATTGAGATTATACCTGAGATGAACTCAGAAACTCTGTCCCGTGTATGTATTCCATTCAGCACTTTATAGCCTTCTGTGGTTTCTTGTTTAAGTAGTCAGCACTCTGCTGGAGCAGCTTCCACTTGCTTCCTAGTGTTCTCATTGGGCCAGTCTCCACCTTTCCTCCCTTAGCACTGACCCATGTTCTTGAATTTAGGATTTCTGAACCTAAGCAGGTCCTATTTACTGAGTCTTCTGTGGCTCCTTGTCTGCAGAAGTTACTTTTCCTTCTATTATGCGTCTTATACATTTCGTGCCCACACAAGCTTTAGGGATGAATGACCATTTTCTTGTGAGTTCTAATGTTTTTCATTTTAGGATTGTAAGATAAATACAGAAAATCTTCGTATGAGCTTCCTTCTTTGCTTATTGTCTGTTGTGGTTCCAGGACAATGAGACATTTACATGGACATGCTTTTGCACATGCTAGTCTTCATTTTTTTAAGCAATCCTTCAGCATCTTAATACGCATTAAATTGCTTCCTCTTTTTGTTTTTGAGACAGGATCTCACAATGTAGTTAATGTTAACCTTGATTACACCATCTGGAGTTACAGGCATCTTTCCAGGAAAGTTTGCTTTCCTGACTGGTCTCTGTTAGCTCCAGTATAGATACTCGGTGGATTTTTGTTCATTTTATAACTAAGTAAAATATCAATATTGATCTAGTTTTGATTGACACATTTAGTTGGACATTTATATAATTTAGTTTGTATGTAATACACTGAAATAAACAATTTGAATAACATTATTTGTGTGCACATGAGTGTGTGCGTGTGTTCCTGTGTGTTATAAGTGGGCAAGTATGTGTAGCTAGAGAGTTTTCTCTCCGGGTCCCGCCAAGCCCTGGCAGTCTGACAGCCCACTTATAAAATAAACACACAGATGCTTATATTATTTAAACTGCTTGGCCATTAGCTCAGGCCTTTCATTGTCTAGCTCTTACTCTTATATTCAGCCCATTTCTATTAATCTATACTTTGCCACGTGGCTCGTGGCTTACTGGTACCTTACATCTTCCTTGTCCTGGTGGCGGCTGCAGGCAGTCTCCCCCTCTGCCTTCCTGTTCCCTCAATTCTCCTTTCTGTTAGTCCCGCCTATACTTCCTGTCTGGCTACTGGCCAATCAGTGTTTTATTTATAAAGAGCGATATCCACAGCAAGTATGTGCCACAGTGTATGTGTAGGTCAGATGGCTTCTGATAACTGATCCTTCCCTTTGACTCTGGGTTCTAGGGATGGAATTCAGGTGGTCAGACTTGCACAGAAAGTGCTTCTACATGCTGAGCCATCTCTGGCTGAAATAACATTCTTAAAGACAGTTATACATCTTAGGGAGCGAATTCTATGTTTAAGTATTCTTGTCAGCAAATAGTAAGATTTACTGGAAATTTCATTATGTATGTCACATCTGTTTGTGTTTGAGATTTTCCTTTGGCTGTTCTCATTCATATTCATTCTTTTCCCCCTTTATATTTCTAAAGATATTGTCCTTAGTCATCTTCCACTCTGAAATTCAGTCTGTCTTCAAACTCATTCCATAAACGTGATCTACCTCCTAAAAGCTTCATTAGTGCTTGTCACCATTATGTAGGTCACTCAGATTTCTTTGCTGTCTGCTCTGTCTGATAGAGTTATTGTACTTCATTAGAATTCACCGGACAATTTTTTGGCAACCTGTTGTGGTCTTGCCTTGTTAGTACTAGTAACGAGAGGCAGAAAAAGGAGACGGTCACATCCACAGATGATTGTGATACCATGTATGAACCACAGTAAACAGAGTCATGGTGCAACATCTAGGGCACTGTGGGAAGACAGGAAACAGCCAAAGTGTGTTTGCTACACACCACTCGCACAACCTTTAACAGCATATAGATCTCCTACAGTTCACTTGAAGTCTGACAGTGTCTGCCTGCAGGCAGCATCAGATCCCACCAGATGAAGTTTTAGCTTTCTAAGACTTCTATTTCAGACGCCCATGACAAGTACCCCTTTTTGGCCTGTGCTTATGACTGACAGGTTTTACCTGACTCCCTCTTGGAGTTTATTTAATTTGCTTATAGATGCTATAAAGGACATTACAAAAGATGTAGATGAATAGCCAGATGACTAGGGCAAGCACATAGATAGCGGCTCATGGCCTTAATGCTCTTTTTGGGCATACCTCTCTTTAAGCAGCTCTTCATGTTCAACACTCCAGAAGCTTGCTGAACTGTGTCCCCTGTGTTTTTATGGCAGTGTCATAATGTGGGGACAGTTGATTACATTGTTGGCCTTTGGTGATCAGCTTGGCCTTCAGCTCCTCTCTGGAAGCTTAGGGATAGAGCTGAAAGTCTAACGTCTAATCATGCCTTGGTCATTTTAGTGACTCAGCTCCTGTCCTGAGGTTATATAAGGGCACAGTCTCCCCATTAGCACACAAAGGAAGTACTCATCGCATCAGTGGAAATTCTAGGGGCTTTAAGAGCTGTCTGCCAGGAACTCGGGGCAGAGACCAGTTATGTGTCTCTCATTACACCATAATGTCTCGGGCATCTTGGGTAGTGAGTATCTTTCACATATTTTTCGTAAGTTTTACTTTTGTTGCCACCAGCCACTTTTAGGTCTTTGTTGTTATTTTTATACACTTTTTAAGTCCTCTTAATAGCTTTGGTCTTAATTATCTTGTCATCCAGTTTATGTTCAGAGTATTTTTCTTGCGGGGGGCGGGGGGAAAGCTATCTGCCTTCTTCCTTCTATTCAGAGAATCACGTCTCCAAACAACACTAGCTGGAACTCAGTCTTTACCTCAGACTCCCCTGTGCTTTGCTCCGTAAATGTGCAGCCAGCAAAGCCTTTTGCTTTCTCTTCCAAATGCATGCTGTTCTCTTCCCGTTTTGCCATTACTTGAGTCATCTTCTCTTCCATCGACAGTCTTCCTTTGCTTTCTCAGATTCACAGTGAACCTTTTAGTTGTTAGCACCCTCTCCCCCTGCCGTGGGAGGTCTCACCCAGTTCTCCTTCCTCCTTTTGTTTTCATTTGCTTTACTGCTCTTTAGTCCTATGTTCAGTTTTCTCACTTGGCTAAAATTGATGCTGGCAACTCAGTAGCTCCTTGACTTTTGTTCTCTTGTCTCTCATTTGTCAGTAGTTGTCAAGTCTTGATGGATCTGTTCCTTCTCCATTTCCTTGGACTGTCTGTGAATAGACTACTGTAAAATGCCATTTCAGAGTAAATCTACTTAGTCTCTGGTTTTGTATATAATTTGTGTTTAGGAAACACGTGTTGGTGATAGCAGAATACCGAAAGCAAAGTATTTTTGTGTTGACTCCTTAGAATAGTATTTGAGCCATAAGCTAGGTCTTCTCTGTCTACAAAAGGCTACTTCCCAACATCTCTATTGACACATTGTTATGATTTCTTCTTTTTCTGAGAAGTTTTATTTCCAAATTAGGGATATTATTTGCTAAGATTATTAGAGAAAAGCATAGGATATGATTTCTGGTTGGGGGAATTGCTGGAAACAATCTTAACAGTATTAAAAAAAGATTTATTTTTAATTTCATGAAATTATGTGTATGCCTGTGTGAGTTTATGTGCACTGTGCATGTGGAAGGTGCTCTTAAAGGCCAGAGGGTGTTGGACCCCCTGAAGCTGGAGTTGTGGGAAGTTGTGAGCTGCCTGATGTGGGTGCTGGAAAACTGAGCCTGGTTCCACTGTAGAAGCAGTAAGTGCTCTTAATCACTAAGCTGTCTCTCCATCCCCAGCAGGCTGTTTTTGTAGTGGAATGGAAAAGATACTATAAGTCAGCAAGTAACAACTTTGCTCTTAGTGTCCTGATGTCAGGTAAGGATTAATTAACTGCTCGAAGGTTGTGAGACTGACAGGAGACAGACATGTGAGTGTAAGTGTGGAGTATTTTAAGCTAATTCTTGAGGAGGACTTTGAAGAGACGCTGTTTAGCTGTCAGTTAATAACCAGGAGAAACTACTTATGTGATTGTTGCATGTTCCTGGAAGGTACTGACATAATGTCGTGACACATGAGAGGTGGTTAGCACCGTTATTGTAGCTCCACATCACCCTTCAGGTGAAATTAAAGCATTGATGGGCCTGAATTAAAGTCCTCTTAGAACCTGGAGGTAGGTAAAGAAAAGCTGTTTAGTTTCTGGAGACTTCTCTTTGATTGCCAACAGGCTTACATGTAATTTGTCTGATTTGTAACATTGCATATTAAGGTGCTTTAAAATGTAAGAGTTATTTGGCATGGTGGCACACATTGAATCCCAGCACTTTGGAGGCTGAGGTGGGAGTATTCAAGGTCTGAACTACATTGGGAGAACCTGTCTCCAAAACAAAAGGAGCGAAAACTTTGAGTTCCTTGTATTTGGAATGGCTTAGCACTTACTTCAAAATAATGGAATGTATAGTCTGTGAACATTTGCAAAGGATTTTTTTTTTAAAATAATTGGCTTTTGCTGTTGCTTTCTGACCAGTACTCATTTTCTGATGGATTTAGGTGTTCATGAGGCTGGCAGTAGATTTTCTCCTGGATATTACCTTGGAAAAATCTGTGAGTACTTTGTAATATATCAGTTTGAATTCCGAGGTGAGATGGAGGTGTTATTTGGATTATATCAGTCTGTCTAAGACCTTCTCATTGAAGCAAATGAAAGAGGAAGGAAAAAGGCTGCAGAGACAGTTTTCAAGGTGGACCAGAGTTGAGTGTCACTTTCAGCCTAGGGAGTAATTCAGTGTGTACTTTGGTGAATAACCCTGAAAGGGCACAGTGTGGTCATAGTTCCTAAAGGTTTGGGAGAGAGTAAATGAAAAGGAATACCAGAACCAAATTTTGAAAGGTTTTAGGGAGGTGGGGGTGTTGTCTGTCTGTCTGTCTGCCTCTCTGTGTGTGTACTTGTGCTTATTGTACTGGAGATTGAACTCAGGGTGTCACACATCCTAGGCAAGTTGCCCTGTTACTCAGATATATTCCCAGCCCCATTTGTGTTTTTATTTTTGAGTCAGGGTCTAGCTAAATAGCTTCACCTGATCTTCAAGTCCCTCTATAGTTGAGGTTGGCCTTGAACCTATAGTGCTCCTGCCTTAGTCTCCCAGTTTCTTGGAGATAGGCTGTGCCACTAGGCCCAGCTTGCTTTTGTAATCTTAGCTGCCCTCACTAATAAGCTGTGTGTCTGTTGATGGATGATGTTTCCTCAAGGATCCATTTACTTAAATCTGAGTACTCAAATTATCAACATTTTGGGAATGTGAGATACAAATAAAGTAATATACATACCTGACACACAAGTGCCTAATACCAGCTGCTGTTAGCATTGCTTTGAGACATTTGGAGTACCACAGGGAGGCTTTAAGACCGACATGCTGTAATTTTAAATATTAGTTCTGGAAAACAGAAAGAATGGAGAGCTGAAGGAAAGCAAGGAATTAAGGTGGCTTGTGCTAGAATACAGGTTTAGTGATGGTAGGTTTGTGCTGGTGAGGTAACAGAACCCAGATAAAAGTGGAAGGAGAGAACCCACTCCTTTGACCTCCACACTTCCTGCACTGTGGCATGTGACTCCCCATATCATGTGTATACACAAAAAATAGTTGTGATAAGTAATTTTAAAAAAGATGGTAAGGTTCTATGTTAAGAAATGAGGTGATGTTGGAAGGATGAGATGGGTTTGAGAATTCTTATATACTGTCATACATTGTATCCCTTAAACTTGGGATATCCGAAAGAGCTGGGATAATTGATGGTAAAGTGTAGATGTAACCGTCTTATTAAATAAGAAACACAGAGCCAAATACAGAGTTAAAAGCCAAGAGGTCAGAGCAATAGCTAAGAGCTGAGATTAAAAACCTTAACCTTCACTGCCGCTGCTGTCCTACCTCTCCGCAAGAGACCTACTTCCTGTGTGTTTGTCCTTTTTATTGACTTTTTGTTCTGCCTTCTCATTGGTTGTAAACCCAACCACATGACCTCCTTGTCACTGCTCATTTATGCAGACCTCCAGGTCTTCTATGGTTGGTATTGAGATTAAAGGCGTGTATCTCCATGCTGCCTGTATCCTTGAACACACAGAGATCTGCCTGTCATTTGATCAGGATTAAGGGTGTGTGCTACCACTGCCAGACTTTTGCTATGGCTTGCTATTAGCTCTGACCCCCAGGCAACTTTATTTATTAACATATGAATAAAATCACTTTTCAGTACAAATAAAATATCACCATAGTAAAGATGTAGGCAGAGTACTCAGTGTAGCATTGCACACTGTATTGTTTTTTGCATATGATTTTTTTTTACTTTAAAATATAATTATACCGTTTCTCCTTCCCTCTATCCCTACCATGTCTGACTCCCTGTCCCAGTTCAAGGACTTGTCTTTATTTATTGTTGTTATATACACATTTTAAGTTAACAAATCAATATATAAATACAACCTGCTGAGACTGTTCAGTATTACCTTCCCATATATGTTTCTAGGCTGACCATTTGGTATCATATAACCAATCAGTATTACTCCTGGGGAAGACTAATTCTTACCCTCTCAGCAGTTATTAATTGCCTGTGGCTCTTCATCTAAGGCTGGGGCCCTGTGAAATTTTCCACATCTATGTTGGGTTGGGATGTCACCTGTTGGAGTTGTCTCCTTCAGGTAGCCATATTGTTGAGCTTGTGTGAGTGTAGCTTAGCTTTCCTGTCATAGCTAGAAAGCACAGTCTTACAACAGATATCCTGGTCCTCTGTTTCTTAGAATCTCTCCATCTCCTCTTCCTAGATGTACCTGGAGCCTTCATTGCAGGAGTTGTGTTGAAGCTGTGGCAGTTGGGACTGTTTGCCCCATGGCCAGTGTTGTTTTTATTTTGACTAGTTGTGGCTTTCTGTAATGGAAAGTTTCCTTCTGCAACAAAAAGAAATTCCTTTGATGAGGATGAGCTCTACACTTACCTGTGGGTATAAAGTAATTATTTAGAGTGCAGTTAGGAATTATATGGTTTAAGAAAGTGGTGGTTAGGTCCTCTTCTAAGAATCATGGCCTCATTGATCAGTGTAGTTGACTGTATTCTATTCCCAATTGGAAGAGCTGAAGTGGGTAGTTAGATGTACTCATTATTGCCAAAGGCCTGTGAGTGAACTTGGCTAACTGCCATTGCCCAGATGAGTCTGGAGTGTGTCATAGTTGGGTAGGACTGTTGGTTGCTTCCCTCCTTTGGAAGTCTTCGTGGTGCATTCTTGTACAATGAAAGCTAGTCCTTAGGGAGGAGGCTGTCAGGTCAGATCCAGTTTGGGTTCTCTGGGTCCTGTGTCTGAAGAGCATGGTGCCTTCACCAGTAGCGATGTTACTTTCCACCTCTTGGGGGAGCAACCAAGGACAACAGCAGTGAGGCTTTTTATTTTAACATAGTTCAAGCCTTCCCATTTTGTAGAGCTTACTGCACTGTGATGGCCACATTTAGCTAGTAACTGCTGTATTCACAGGGCAGATATATGGATTGGATAGAACAGGTATAGAACATTTACGTTGTCTTCGAGTGTTGCTGGAATAAATACTGTGTGGGATGAAATTATTCATGAGATTGGAGGCGTATATACCGTTTGAGGTTAGAGAAGCTAAATCCTGAAGGTTGATTGAAGCCTAGGTGGTGGAACAAGGAAGCTGGGCATTCAGTTCTTTGTATTGGCCATTAGGTGGCAGTCTCATCTCAAGTTAGTTGGTGTTTGGAGAAGTTTGTGGGCTATTGGGTCTTTATTTTTCAAGGATACTTAGAAGGAAACAGTTTCTTAGAAATTTATGTAAAAGGTTGCATATCACATGCATTTAGGTTTTACAGTGCTCAGTATGTTTAAAGGAGCCACATTTTGAAAAAGGTTTTTGGTGGAATAGAAATTAGTTGTGCTCTGAATAGTATGGCTAATCAACTCTGTGGATTGATGTCTGCTTTTTGCCACTTCCCCACATCCCAAGAAGTACTCTCTCTGGTTGTGGTGCCTGTGAGGAAGACTCCCGAACTTCATAGTGCAGGGCAGTGCTCCTTCACACTGTTTTTGTGACTCCATAGAAGTGCATTTTCTGTGGTGTATACACAGACCTTGATGTGTAACCGAACTCACTAAAACATTTGCCTTACTGTGTATGATTCCCTTTTGATATACTCCAGTCTATTCTTGTTGTTGCAAGGCCCTGAAAAGACTGCTTCAGATATATAAAAATAACTTTAAGAAACAATTGAGCATTTGTAAAGCTGCTGAAACTGTAACTGTCTTAGTGTCTGTGCTGATTTTTCCTTCCTTATGTAAACCACAAAATGAAAAAGGTTTATTTAAAATAAATTCTGTTGATGCAGTTGCCAATTTGTTATAGGGTTGCTATGACAAAATATTTTAGACTAAGTAATATAAAATAGTGGAAATTTATTGTTCATAGTTCTAGGGCTTGAGAACGCCAAGATCAGTTTACCTATAGATCCACTGTTCAGTGAGAGCTTTCTTTCTCAGGGACTACACTGTGTCCTCACATGATAATGGGGGGAAATCAGCTGATTTGGGTACTGGAAAGAGCAGCAAGTGCTCTTAGCTCTGAGCCAACTCTCTAGCCCTCTTCTTCTTTGTTTAAGGGCCACAGACTACGACCTGCATAATTTGTCCGGTCTAATCACTTACAGTACCCAAGGAGAAGTCCATATGTAACTGGTGTCCTACCTCCATCTCATGAGGATCACAGGTGCCAGCAGACCTTGCTCCAGACGTCTTTCTAATGGTCAAGCTAACTTGCTTTTCTCCCTCAGTCTGTGTTTTAGAATTTTCTCTTACATCAGCGAGTTGTACTTCCATGTGTAAATTGTGCTCTTACAGCATGCTTCTAATTAGAAAATGGTTTTTCATTTTCTATTATTGATTTCTTAATAATCTCTTATCTTGAGATGGCTGTACAAGTATTTTAGGCTTACTATACCAGGGATAAATTCTTTTTCTGTTTGTAATAGTTGACATTTGCTTTTTATGTTCCATAGTACTGTATTTAGATATGTTTGCATGAAGAAAAGTTATTTTATGGTACAGTTTTGGGGGTGAAGCAATGGGTTTTTGTGAGTTCAAGGCCAGCAAGTACTACATAGTGAAACCCTGTTTAGAAAAACAAATATGGTTTCTGTCTATGTTGTAGTTCATTATCCACAAGTACTTCTGTTTCCTTACTGTGATGTTCTCTAATACACCTGCAATTTATGTATCATTTGATTTTAAAATTACTTAATCTGTGTGTGGGTTTATAAATGTGAATGCAGTGCCTATGGAGGCTGGAAATGGGCAGCAGATTTGGAGTTGGAATTAGAGGCAGTTTTGAGTCACCTGACATAGATGCTGGGAACCAAACTGAAGACTGCTGGAAGAACAGTGTATTCTCTTAACTGCTGAACCACCTCTCCAGCCCTTTCATTTAATAGAAATTACTTAGCCTCTCCGTGTTTAGTGTCTTCATTTTAAAAGTAAAGATATTAACTTCATAAAATAGTTGTAAAGATTTTATATACATTAATGCATAGGAAATTCTTAGAAGACTGGTTAACATGTAGAACTACAAACTGCTGTTGCAGTTGCTGCCCTAGCTCATGTAGAGAGCCACTGGCTTAGGTTCTGTTGCCCTGTATTCACTTGGACAAGTTACTTAGCTCCTCTACTGTATAATCTATCAAAGTTACCTTTAAGGTCTGGGGGCATGTGAGGAGGTAGCCACAACCCCACGCTGTGCCTTTTGGCTTGGGTGGGCAGAAATCAACCAGTTGTTGGGTATCATTATAGTGAGTGAGTACAGGGTGGAGAATTGGAAGAGAGAAGGAGGCAGAATGGTTTATGTGCTAGGGAGAGTGGCAGATCTTAGGGGGTGAGGGTGGTGAGGAATGGGCTGACATGGATGGCCTGCTTGCTACCCAGGTCCATGGTGATTGCTGGACATGGGCTGCTGCCGAAGGCCGTGTCATGGGCTGTGGCCCTGTCACAGCAGTGGTGGTCTGTAGCTAAAGTTTTCCTGCCTGGCCCACAGTCAAGACAAATCTCTCTCACCTGCCAGTCCCACAGCTGCTCAGACCCGACCAAGTAAACACAGAGACTTATATTGGTTACAAACTGTATGGCCATGGCAGGCTTCTTGCTAACTGTTCTTACAGCTTAAATTAATCCATTTCCATTAATCTAAACCTTGCCACGTGGTTCGTGGCTTACTGGCATCTTCACATGCTGTTTGTCATCGTGGCGGCTGGCAGTGTCTCTCTTGACTCAGCCTTCAACTTCCCAGCTTTATTCTCCTCCTTGTCCCGCCTATACTTCCTGCCTAGCCACTGGCCAATTAGTGATTTATTTATTGACCAATCAGCAACACACTTGACATACAGACCATCCCACAGCAGCGGTCTGTGTTGATGTCTGTGGCACCTAATACCTCTGAGGGCTCTGTGGTCGCCTGGAGTCTGGGCTGCCACCTGCGACCATGTTGATGTCCTAAGAATATGTCCCTACTGGGGTCATGCTAATCTAGGTGACCTGCAATGCCAGCTAGGGTCACAATGACATCCGGGCCCAGGCTGCTGCCAAGGATCATGTCTGGGTTCATGGTCCCTCTATAGCCAGAGACTGTTGATATTCATGGCCCATGTTGCCGTCAAAGGCCACATGAATGCCCAGGATCCATGCTGGTTTCTGAGATCTGTGCTGCTGACAGGCCTATACAGACATAAGTGACAAGTGCTGCCACCAGGGGCCATGACATCATATGGGTTTGAGCAGTGGTCAAGGCCATGTCTGGGTCTGTAGCCCTGTTGTAGCCAGGGTCTGCATTGATGTCTGAGGCTCCTGTTGCCATTGGGGGCTGTGCAGATGCCCAGGATCTGTGTTGCCACCTGGGGCCATGTTGGTGTTCAAGGTCCATGCTGTCACTAGGTCTAGGTCTCAGTGACCTGCACTGCCAACCGGGGCTATGGTGACATCTGGGCCCAGGGTGCTGAGAAGGACCATGCCTGGGCCCATGGTCCAACCACAGCCAAGGTCTGTGTTATTAGCCATGGCCTGTGTTCCCATCAAGGGCCATGAGGATGTCAGGGGTCTGGGCCACCATGTAGGGCTATGTTAGTGTCTGAAGGCTGTGCCTCTGCTGAGGCCATACAGATCTGAGTGGCCTGCACTGCTACCTGGGGCCATTGTGGTGTTCGGGCCTGTGCTGCTGCCAAGGGCCATGTCTGGTTCCATGGCTCTGTTGAAGTCCTGGTCTGTGGCTCCTGTTACCACCCAAGGCAGTGAGGATAGGGTTGCACAGAGTTGGTCCCACCCCTCACCGGCTGCAGCACTGGGGAGAGCAGGCCCTGCATCTTGTCCAGGCAAAGCAGCAGAGCTGGTCTTGGTGGTGTGGATGTGAGCTAGAGAACTTGCTGCCTGCTGCATTGGGTGATCTAGCTGGGGTAGTATTGGAGAGTTCACCTGGGTGGTGATGGGTGGTGATGACAATGGAAAACTGATGGGTTGGTCAGCCCAGCTGTCACTCAGGCCCAGAAACAGGGCTATGAGTTAGCCCATCTGACATCCACCGCATCTGTGAACTGCAGGAGCATGTGAAGGGGCTGGACCTGCAGATCCCAAACTGCAGATTCTCTACAGCATAACAGGCTATCCAAGAGGAGTCCCAGTGAGGGCTCATTATTGATAGTATAGCAGAAGCCAGTGACCTTGAAGCAGACCAATGACTCATAACAATGAACACTTATAAGTGAAGATGTATGGGCTTACAGGTACACTGTGTGACTTACTGGGCCACACTACAGCTTCCACGCTGAGAATTTTTGTTTTTTTAATTGTTCTTTTAAAATTTGTTTTGTTTTGAGGTTGCAAGGACAGAGGGCAGATGAGAGGGGACAAGGAGATAAATGGGATCAGGAGGCATAATGTGAAATCTACAAAGAATCAATAAAAAGTTTTAAAAAGTTATCTTTAATGACCTTACTGTCATGTTCTCTTGTTTGAAATCAGGGACAATTAGGCCCTTCCACTTGTTTGGTTGCATAGGACTAGAATTTCTTGTTCAGGTGGTCACAGGGTCATTGCACAGCACATTTTCTACACATATTTCTGTCTATTGGGATGTTGATCTGAGTGAGACTGGGCCTGATTCATTTGTATACATCAGTGTTTGTTATTATGCCATAGTCGGTGCTAGAAGCTGAGAATTTAAAAATGGTTTTTTATTAAGGTTATTTTCTCATTGCAGTTATAACTTTGAAATTTTTTGTATTGCTCAGGTCTCCATATCCTTGCTGGTTGAATTTGCTCATAGAATTTAGTAAGACCTCATCCTTGCTTCCCCCAGCCCTATTGTGCTGCAGGCATTATTCAATATCCTCCAAGTTCAGATGTCCAGGCTACAGTATGCCAGTGGGGCCTGTTACTAGTGTTGCTATTATAGGCCAAGATGCTCCTGGAGTTGGAGTCAGGAGCACCAAGCCATCAGGTTGACATGTTGACTTGTGTGTAAGTTAGGATCGCTCCTTGTTTTTCCTGTCTAGTGTTTTATGTCTCATAATAGAACTCCATATCTGGTACCAAATGTTCCAAAAAAGTACTATACTTTTTATTTTTAACAACTTCTTTGAGTTCTTGTATCTAAAAATGATAAAAAATTCAAAATCAAAACAAAAGGTGATTGCCTCTATATTCATTCCTTTAGGTTAATGCCTAAATCTTTCTTGCTTTAAAAGAATAGGTGATTCTCGACTCCATTTCCTTGTCTTTCATTCTTGAAGCCATCTCACTCTGTCTCCTTAAACTTCTTTGGCAAAAGGAGCTCATACTAAGAAACTATCAGGTCCAATCATTCTTTCACATTTTTACTTTTTCTGTGGAATTTGACATGGCTTCTTCCTGTAATTTTTTCTTTTCTTTTCTCTTTCTTTCTTCCTTCCTTCCTTCCTTCCTTCCTCTTTTTTTCTTTTTTTTTTGAGCCTCTCCTTTGCTGTTAGGTTATTCATTATCAATCTTCTGTTGCCTACTGTGCCCCACCTTTCATCCATGATCCAGGAAGTTACCTTAAGATTCCAAATTCTCTTTTGTATGTTTTTCAGGGTGAGCTCCCTTGTTTCTCATGAGCACTTGATCTCTCTCTGTCCCGACAATTCTCAAATCATTACCCCTTTCTGTCTTTGCTCGTGCTTTTTGGTTTTCTTTGCTTGACCAGGAAACATTATCACCTGCATACTCTGTAGGCAGAGTCAGCTTGTCAGTATCAGCTTACCAAACTAAGTTCAGGGCCTTGTTCTCTCAATTTATCCTTGATAAGGCATTCCTTGTTGTTCAATTGGACAAATCTGGAATCTTTTCAGTTGATGAATTATTCATCTATTTATTTCCCCAAATTTGTCTAATGTGACAAAATCCCTCAGATTTAATATTGATAATCTTTTGTATTTATGCTTTTTTGCCATAATCCTTGCAGTCTTTTTCTTAACCTATCTCCTTTTAAATTGATTTTCTTCTTTGACAGTTTGATACGCATATATAATGTATTCTCATTACTCTCTCCCCTCTTCCTTCTCTCATCCCCTTTGATCCCTGTTTAGTGCTCTCATCCCTACAGTTCCTTTCCTAGATTTATAACTTCTGGTTTTATTTGTGACCCTTTTAGTTTAACCAGCACCATCTGTGGGAGCTTTGGATTAGAACTGTCCTTTGGGCCTGGTGGGATCATCAGTAGTTAACTTTTTCTTTTAGTCCATCCTCCATATGGAAGTCAGAGTGATTTTTCAAAATTTAGGTCACTTTCCTTTTTGTGTGGTATATATGTCTGCATGTATTTATGAGTATGCAAGTATGTGTGCATGTGCATGTTAGGCCAGAAGCTGATGCTAGGTGTCTTCCTCCATCACTCTCCACTTTATTTTTGGAGTCAGTGACAGTCCTAAACCTGGAGCTCACTGATTGGTTAGACTGGCTGGCCAGTGAGCTCTAAGGGTCTTTCATTTCTGTTTCCTACCCCCTTAAGTACTGGAGTTGTGGTGTATGTGACCACATCCAACTTTTTATGTGGGTGCTGGGGTTCCAAAGGTTCTCATGCATGTACAGTAAGCACTTTACCCACTGAGCACCTTCCTTGCCCCTCAAATTATTTTTCTTTTCTGGTTTTAGGTGTTTTGGTTTCTTCACTGCTTTATAGTAAGTCTAGATTTCTATTTTTTTAAATGAATGTTTTTTGCTCCCATATATTTCATACATTTAAACAGTGCATCCTGATCATATGTACACCATCTTCCCCTTCCTACTGTTCCCAGGCACTCCAACATGTCCTCTTATCCCCTTCATGTATTCTCTTCTTTTGGTAATAACCCACTGAGCTCACTGTCTCTTGGAATGTTAACTGATCTTGTTGAACTGCCCTTGTGCAGGTATCCTAACTGTAGTGATTTCATGAGTTCAGTAGTTGTGTCATGCCCCAGCATTTCACAGCACTCATCCTCCTCCAGCTCTTACATTCTTCCTTTCTTTTGAGATGTTCTTTGAGCCTTGAGGTTGGGTACTGAGATTGATATAGGTTTCCCATTTAGGATTGAGTACTCAATGGAACTTAATTCTCAACACTTTGACCAGTTAAGAGTCTCTACATTAACTGCTTCGCTGGCCAAGGTTGAAGGCAGCACTGACCTGTGGGTATAGACATAAATATTTAGAAGGCATTTTGACAACACGTGATTTAGCAAAACTTTAGTAGTAGGTTCCTCCCTAGGTCCTGAAGCCTCCTGACCCATGGGCTTTTGACCCAGGTTTTTGTAGCACCAGGCCTAAAGTCCTTCCTGTGGAACAGGTTTCAAATAGAATCCAAAGGTAGTTGGTTATTCCCATGACCTCAATGCTACTATTGCACCAGTGAGCAAGACATATAAGGTCCTTTGTAGACTACATTTTCTCTGTGCCCTCCTTTTCTTCTGATTTAGTTCTTTGAATATTGTATTGTTTTCCTTGATTAGCTAATATGTGTTTTCTGAATGTGTCATGCTGGGTTTTGTTTATGCTTCTGACTTAAAATGTATTGTTTTCCATATTTAGTGTCTTTGTTATTATTTGTTGCTTCTTTTTGAGCTCAAGCATTGCCTCCTGTGTGAAGCCATATATGACGTCTCCCTCTCCTAAACATTTTTTTTGTCCCTGTGTGCTATCCTATATATTGTAGAGATTATAGTTTTGTATTACCATTTCTTGTTTACATGGCTTTTTCTTTGGGGACATCTTATTTTTTCTGCAACTTCTAGCACAGAGCCTGATGTATAATGGGCTTTAAATAAATGTTTAATGAATGAGTAAGTGTATTTATGTCATTTCTGTAATGAGAGATTTCCTTTCTTTTCCCAGATCATAAGTTCCTTATATTACACCTTGTTTACCTTTCAGAATCTTGTCTTAAAGTTCTGTTTAATAAAAAAGGCATTATGTTAATCTGAGATTGAAGTATGCAGTGAATTAAGTGGGACATTCCTTCAAAGGAGAAGATAAATTATGTTAGTCCAGCACACAGTGAGATTACCTTGTCATGCCTTGTGTCTCAATCACTTTATGGATGTGAATACTTTACCTCAGTTCAGTTGCTTTGGTATTTTGCAAATAAAGACGTTTTTGCATTGGCAGTGTGTTGGTCTTCACTAATTTGAAGTTTTTTATTTTATTTTTTTAAAACAAAGATTCTATAATATGGGTTTCCTAGTTGCTCTTAAGAATTGTATACTTGTCTGAATGCTCCATAATTATACCACACATGTCTTAGCATTTAAAAAACACAGTCATACTAAACTAACACTGTTGTCACATCTCATTTCTTTCATAATTTAGTATTTCTAAATGTGTTTTGTGCCCAGAAGTTTGTTTCTTAGAAAAATGAAAAAAAAAAAAAAATGAGGCACCATGGCTTTGAGTAAATTTTTAAGCAAGAAGGCATCAATCATGGAAGAGATGGATTTTTTTTTTTTCTGTAAGTGTTAGTAACCCAGTGTGGTTTCTGTAGTAGAGGTGAGAAAAATCAATGGTATAAATTGGTACCTCTTACACTTAGGGCAACAGAAGCTTGTAAGCCATTTTGTAGGACCTCAGAAATTAATTGAAATACCCTGCCAATTATGTGTTGGGCTTCTATGTTTATATCTATATATGTGTTGATTTTGTAGATTGAGGTACAGATGAGTAAAATTTTCAGTGAGACACTGTTGCTTTCACTATACATATATTTATTTATTTATTTATTTATTCATTCATTCATTCATTCATTCATTCATTTATTTTTTGGTTTTTCAAGACAGGGTTTCTCTGTGTAGCTTTGCGCCTTTCCTGGAACTCACTTGGTAGCCCAGGCTGGCCTCGAACTCACAGAGATCCGCCTGGCTCTGCCTCCTGAGTGCTGGGATTAAAGGTGTGCGCCACCACTGCCCGGCTCATATTTATAAAGCACCAGTATGTATCACACTATGTCCTAGGACTTAAGTGAGAAAATAAATGGATGAAAGTCATAGATTGGAAGTGAAGAACTTGGCCTCCAGTGGAGGGAATATGAACTTGGAGTGGTCCGAGGAACATTTCTTGGTGAGCTGACATGAAATAAGAAGACCGTGCTGTGAGGAATGTGAGAAAGGTGAAGAATTGTACATTCTGAGCATGAGAGACTGTACATACAAACACATGAGGGGGAATCCTAGTACTCCCCAACAAATCATATGTACGTGGTTAATGAAATAATCTTGGGCTAATGACCACTTGCACTGTCTGTAGAAGTCTTGAATCCTCTTAACTTTTTATTCCTCCACTGGATTTAGTTTTCAGTATATATCCCTATACCTCCTTTTTATAACATGACTTATATTTGTGTGTGTGTGCTATAATGTCTACTCTTTGCTAGACCATTCTATGAGTATGAGACTCATGTGTGTACCATGTATAGTAATGATAATAGTAATAGCAAAATAAATGTATGGTAATATGAGTATCATTGCACTGGTGTTTTGGAAAGCAGGTAGTAATTCTGCCAGGAAAGAGAATGTTGTTTAATGTACATTTTTAGGTATGTATTTTAATTTCAGCCTATGTTTTATTCCCTGTAGGTGGTAGAATTCAGATGTGTAGAACTCACAGAGGACATTCTTGCTTCTTTCTTGCTTCCTTTGCTTCCAGGGATTTGGGGAGATTATTTAACTATAAAACAAGACATCTTACTCCAGATTTCCATAGCATTAGGTTAAAAATCATGTGTTGTAAAAACTGCTCTTGAAAATTCAGAAAGTGACCTCAGTTTGACCTGGTCACCATTTCTTGCAGCTTTGGTTGAGCACCAGTTCAAGTAGTTATATACTTACGTAAAATATATTTATGTTTAGATGCTACCTCGTACTTGGTAGTGCGTGTCTTCCGTGATAGGCATGTAGAGGCTGTTGAAGGGAAGATGATTGTTCCCTCGTGTTCACTTGGAGTAAATGATGGAGAGAATCATCTATACCTCTGTTTCTTTAGCTTCAGGAAGTAAGTCTACTTTGTCTAAATTAAAATTTATATCTAATTGAGAAGCTGAGATGGATTATGAGTTCATGGCCACCTAGGCTGCAAAGTAATCTTTCCTTCCCCCACTTTTTAGTGTGATCCGACTCAGTCTTTGTTTAATTTTCCCGAATAGTCTAAAAACATCTGTTACTGGGAATTTGCTTAAATTAGGGATCCCTTTGGGTTCTGCACCTTCCATTTGGTTAATATGTTTCTTCTGAGTTTGTAACAATCCCTCTTCATCTGTTGAGGGAAAACTTGAGTCTTTCTCCTATAGAAGATTTTTACAGTCTAGGTTTAACTGGTTATGTCCTGTGTTGCTTAGAGTTTTTCTGTTCCTATCCTTTCTTGTAAACTGGCAGGTGTGACAGGTCTAGAGACCTGAGTATCTTCAGATGGTTCCATAGGCAAGGGTATTTCATAGGTGATTCTGTGTGTTTCTTTTCATTCGTAACAGGATGTCAGGATTGATTTCACTTTATGAGTTCTTTTACTGTGTTGGAGCCTGTCAGAACTACTAAAATTTATTTTTCTGTGAAAATAAAATTTCTATGCATGTCTGTCTGGATTTGGTAGGGTTCTCTAGGGAAATGGAGTGAATTGAATCTATGTAAATTAGAAAAATGTTTATTAGGTTGGATTCCATGATAGGGATTGCTGGAAAGGCTTAGAAACATGTAACTGCTCAGTCCACAAAGCTGGATTGTTTAACAGTGTCAGTCCAGTGCAGAAGGCTTAGAAGCTCTTGGAGTCTCCTTATTAGGTAGTTTGGAAGGCTGAAGAAGCTGGAGTTTGATGTCAGCTAATAAGTGGACACACTTGCTCAGGGAGAAACGAAGGCAGGCAAGCAACACTGTCTTTTCCTTGGACTGGAATGTGCATTATCCTGGAACTCGGTCTGTAGACCAGGCTGGCCTTAGAGACAAGTAATGGGATTAAAGGCATGCACTACAACTGCCCAGCTTACAGAATGTTTCTTATTTAGGTATTTATTATCTATACTATATAGAACAAACTTAGTGGGGTAACATATACTAAATCAAATCTACAGAGTGTGTGTGCCACTAGTGAATTCACATCCCAGTAACTATCTATCCATCCGAAGTCACTCGTATTACTATTCTCTTCTACACTTGACTTTTTGTGGCCCTGCCCTTACTGCTCATTTAATTAAATTTGGGGAACTTTGTTCTAGCAAGCCTGGTATAGACCACAATATTAAACTGTTTCATGTTGAGATTTGACAAACACTAGTGTATGCAAAGTCTGCATTTATTTGTCATGTCTGCATACCTCCTTATTCAGGTAGCTACAAAGGTATTAATAGGCTTCATTATTACTCCATCAGTGGTATTAGATTATTTTCCTTGGCTTTAACTTATAAATGAAATTTGCATGCTACATAGTTTGCACACTTGAACTCTGGTAACACCTGGGAGGAAATATGTTTATTGTTTGGGCAGGAGAGCTTCTGATTCCACTTTCTATGCTAGTATTCTCGCTGCCCTCTCAACTCAAAATTCAGCAAGTAATACACTTTGATTTTACACTGACTAAAATGATGTTCCTAAGTCACAATTCCCCGAGCCTGACTTTTGCAAGTTTGGTTCCATTTCACTAAAAATTAAGTTGTAGTAGAACAGAAAAGGTCAAGCTGATAAAATAATAATGGGGCTTTATATTGAACTTTGAGTATTCTTTTTAAAACTGTGAAGAACCTTGAATGAAATGTACAGTTTTAAATCTTTAGAGGTTTCTTTTCTACTTAAACGCTGTAATCAAGCATTTGAATCAGCTTATGTTACATATGACAGACAGGAAAAACTGAGCAAAGAGGATGTGAAGGGAAGTAACTGAATAATACAAATTAAAAAACAAACCAACAAGTCATTTAAAATTATGGTGTAGAGTCTGAATGTGAAAGCAAGTTTTAGATGTGACTGCCTATGCCTGCTTAGTCGTTAGCATTGTTCAGTTAATTGCCCCTAGACTAAGTAGCAAATTTTCGCTTATTACATCCCGAAAATTGAAGCAATTTGTAGCCTTCTGAAAAGCTCCTAGCAGTACTAAATAAAGAAGGTGAGTGGGTGGCTTCTTAGAGGATAATGTAATGGATATGAATAGAGTTTGCAAAGGGGCAGGGTTAACTGTTCTCCTGCAGAACTTACCACCCCGGCTCTGCAGTCCTCATGCTTCTCCAGTGATATTAGCCTCCTACTTCCTCCCTTCATGCTTGTCCCTCACTAATGGTGTGCCTCCCAGTATATTTCATTCCTTTGTCATTGAAGGCAATCTGTCCTGACCCTGAAATCAGAAGTTAATCCAGTCCATCTTTGGTGGTTTATGATATTATTTTAGTTTTTAGACTTGAGGTAGCTATGGGAGATGGGTAAAAAGTGTCACCCTGTAATTATGGAGATTAAGTAATTAATGATAAAGTTATAAACATGGTGCTATGTATGTAATGCTCAACAATATTTGTTCCTACTTCTCAGTTCTTATCCAGCTGCAGATTCCTTTTCTTTTTTTTTTTTTTCTTTTTTTGATTTTTCGAGACAGGGTTTCTCTGTGTAGCTTTGCACCTTTCCTGGGACTCACTTGGTAGCCCAGGCTGCTCTCAAACTCACAGAGATCCGCCTGGCTCCCCCCCCCCCCCCCCCAGTACTGGGGTTAAAGGCGTGTGCCACCACCGCCCAGTGCAGATTCCTTTTCAACCAAGAAACTTTGATTTATTAGTCTTTCAAAAAGAGCTTATATAGTTTTGAAAATTCTTTCAGATGTGTCATGCCAATTTGATAATTATGCCATAACTTAAAAAAAAATTATAGAAATGAACTCAGGGAATCTTAGACATTTCCAAGCTCTGTGCTAGCCATTCTTAGTTCCCTATTGAAACTCAGAAGCAGTATTTATTAAAGTATCTCACAGATTATATCATTAGAGATGTAGCCAACATGAACTTTTTCAAATTGTTTGTGATTGCATTTTTAAAGACACACCAGGTGAAGGAAGCACATCAAAGACAGCATGGCTACTGTAATGAGGCAGAATCACAATGCTTGTTTATTTCAGAGCTGTACTCGAGGAGGAGGAGGAGGAGGAGGAGGAGGAGGAGGAGGAGGAGGAGGAGACAGAAGGTCTACTACCAGTGAAAATAGCAGGACTCACACAGATACACAGGTTTAGGAAATTTACATGAGACATCAAAATAATTTCATTCTAAGACCACAGGTCATTTGTTCTGTAATCATGTTTTCTATTTAAAAGCTATAGCATTACTGTATAGGTAAAAGTGTATTCAGATTCTAACATTTTCCCCCCTCCCAGTTGGCAGGTACTAAATCACTTTGTTGTGACAGTGTGTCTGGCTTTTGAGCACCTCTTTAGAAGCTGCTGGAAAACAACATGTATCATGCGTATTTTAGACAGGAAAGCAAGGATGGAGAAGTTAAAGGCTAGCATTGTCTCCTCAGTCTACTACTTCAGGCAGGGGATGCTGTAGTCTTCCCTTGACCCTACATGATGGGGTCTTTATTATGTAATATTTAGCAATTGGAAAATGACTATTACATGTGCTTCACTATTGTTACCAATTTTCTTACAGCTATTCTAAAAATGTTTGTGAGTATGGAAGTATGTTTTGTGATAAAGGCCACTATCAAAAATGGGAAAAAGCAGTTGTCTGGCATGGGTATTGGTACTGTTTCTTTTACTGTGTACAACAAACATCGCTGCTTGATCTTGACACCACTGCAGACTCTAATTTGAATTCATAGTCCTTTTAGTACATTAATGGCTCAAAGTAGCCACCGTCAAGCACAGGTCCATAAAACACTTTGTTTTTTTTTCAGTCTTGATGTACTATGTTTATTAAAAATTTCAGGGCTGGAGAGATGTCTCAGAGGTTGAGAGCATTGGGTGCTCTTCCAGAGGTCCTAAGTTCAGTTCCCAGCAACCACATGGTGGCTCACAACCATCTATAATAAGGTCTATGTGCCCTCTTCTGGAATGCAGAAAGAACACTGTATACATAATAAATAAAAATCTTTTTTAAAAAAGCTTAAGATTAAAAAAAAATTCAAGATTAGATTTATTTTTACATTTTGCTTATTTTGTATAGAATCCTGGATAATTTTCTGCCTATAACTAATAAATACATACTTATATATCCATTTAATTATACTGATTTAACAATGTTTAATCTTCCTTTTTTTCTCTGCACAGATTCTGTCAACTTTTAAGAACAAATGCACCTTATAGCTCATGGAAGAAAAAACACAAATCAAGACGTTTTTGGGTTCCAAGCTGCCAAAGTATGGAACAAAACCTACGAGAAGCACACTGCAACCAATGCCAAATGGGGCCGCTGTGGCTTTGTTAGGGACTTCCAAGAGTAGTAATGTCAAGAGTTACATCAAAAATAATGGCTCTGATTGCTCCCTGTCCCATTCGTTTAATTGGAGACAAGCAAATAAATACCAACTTGGTTCACAAAATACAGCAGAACTTAATAGTATTCAAAGTACACATGATAAACTAATCGATCCTGAGCACCATGCTGCTGCTCCAGGAACGCCTGATGGGAATGGGATAAAGGGAGGTTTGAAAAGTGCTTCCTTGTTCACATCCAAGTTAGCAAGACCATCCACCATGTTTTTGTCATCTACAGAGGAGTTAAATCAAAAATCTTTTTCTGGACCATCTAATTTGGGTAAATTCACCAAAGGCACATTACTAGGAAGGACTTCATATTCTTCGGTCAATGCTAAGTCACATTTGAATACGTTTTATAGGAACCGATCACCTGGTAACATGCAGAAGCCAAGAGTGAACTCCTGTGCCACCAGAAGCAGTTCTGGAGAAAGTTTAGCACAGTCTCCAGACAATACTAAATCTATTACTTGTGAAAAAATGGTAAGGTCACAAAGTTTTTCACATTCCATTCAGAATTCCTTCCTTCCGCCTTCATCTATAACCAGATCACATTCCTTCAACAGAGCTGTAGACCTTACAAAGCCTTATCAGAACCAACAGCTACCCGTTCGAGTGCCTCTCCGGTCAGGTATGCTAACGAGAAATTCTCGGCAGTCAGAAGTACTCAATGGGAATGAACACTTGGGGTTTGGTTTTAATAGGCCTTATGCTGCTGGTGGAAAGAAATTGGCTTTATCCAATGGCCCAGGTGTATCTTCCACTTTGGGCTATAGGATGGTTCATCCCTCTCTACTGAAATCTAGCCGACCTCCATTTTCTGGGACTATGACAGTTGATAGTAATAAAAATTCTCCTGCTGGCATGTGTGTAGAGGAAGAAGCTATAGTTTCGGCGAAGGATGGCTCTACTGGTAAGGACCAAGAACTAGTTGAAAATGAAAGTTATCGAACAGACAATGATCAGACCATGAAGCATGATTCTAAAATTAGGTACCTGAGTGATGATGTGGATGATATTTCCTTGTCATCTTTGTCATCTTCTGATAAGAATGATTTAAGTGAAGATTTCAGCGATGATTTTATAGACTTAGAGGACTCCAACCGAACTAGAATAACCCCAGAGGAAATTACTCTCAAAGAAGAAAAGCATGACAATGGACCATCAAAGGATATATTTGATTCTCCTAAGGAAAATGAACAGATCTTCAGTAAAGCTGATGAGTGGATAGATATAAGTGTCTCTGGTAAGTATGAATATCCTTAATTTATGTGCTTTCTCCTAGCGATTATAGCAGAGCTAACATCTAGGATTGTCCGCTGATCGATTCCAAGATGCTATTTGACTGAGAAGACTCATTCTAGATAAAAGTGGAGCAGGATATCAGCCTTGTAGCTTGTTTTGATCCTGTTTTCATCTTGTCTAGGATAGATTAGTCCAAGCACTCTAAACTTTGCTGTTTTGGGGCTGTCTTCTTCAGGCTGATTCCCTTGTAGTATTGGCTGTGCTTCCAGATGATTTTCCTTGCTTTGCCGTGGAGTGGCTTGCCACTAAACAATACCTTTCACTGTAGCCATCATTGCAATCTGCTAAGAGTAAAGCTATAGCAAACACCAATCAGCTAACAGGTTGTGTTCAATTGAATGCTTTCTATCCTAGGGAACGCTTTTGGTTAGCAGTCCTTACATTTCAGTGAAGCATTATTTACTGAGGAGAGAGAGAGAGTGCCTATTCAACATTTCTTCTTAGACTTGGCTGTATTGGTACTTACTGCAGGATGAAGGTTATTTGTTCGATTATCCTAAGATGAACACTGAAGGGAGTGCACAAAGGCATGCCTAGTCAAGGGACTAGGTCACATAGTGATGCACTAAACTCCTGTTGTTTGCAACTCTTCTAAACGGAAGATGTCTAAGAACACATTTTTTTTCCTGTTAAGGATGCATCTGTGAGGCTAACTAGTTTACAGAGAGGGAGAGGATTTCCTGAACAGTGGTTAAAATTCAGTATCTTAAAGGAGTATGAGGATGTAAGAAATGTTGCAGAGTGAGTTTTCTGTTTACCACAAAATATTTCAGCAGCTTATTTTTAGAACTCCTATTTTGCCTCCTTTTTTGTTAAGTTTATTTAGAATTTAGAAGCAAACTACTGTTGTGGTTTTTGAACCAAATGTTGTTATAATACATTGGATTATTAGAGCTTATATTTTAGAAATGAGAAATGACTGTTTTGTAAATTCATGTTTTTTTCTTTCTTTTAAAATCATTTGAAGACAGGAGTGAATGTACAAAGCATACCTCTGGAAATAACTTGATTTCACCAGATACGGATTACAGAGCTGGGTCTTCATTTGAACTCTCTCCATCCGATAGCTCTGATGGAACGTACATGTGGGATGAAGAGGGCCTGGAACCCATTGGAAGTGTCCATCCTGTTGGCAGCTATGAGTCCTCCGAAATGAACAGCATAGTATGTATGGGTTTGTGCACCCTTTTGGAGTTTTCTTTTGACTCTATTATACAGAGACATATGACACTGATAAATATTTTAAACCTAGAAATCAACTTTCTTATTTGAGAAGTAGCAATTCATACCTGTCTGTTAATGGCTTATAAAATGTATAACTAAAACACCAAGAGTATGTGACATTTGACTTTAATGCTCACACACACACACACACACACACACACACACACACACACACACGTAATTTTTTATACATCCAGGCATTTGTGCTTACTGTATTGGTCAGGCTAACCTGAGAATGTGGCTTTCAAGGAGGTGGAGGGCATGGCCTATAGACATTTTTAGTTGCTATATTGAGAAGTGCCACTTGGTGAAGGGAGGTCAGGGTTGGTGCTTTATACCGGTGTTCCTCAGAAAGGGTGGGGAATTGATGGAAAAGTTGTTCTATGACCAAGAATTAGCTGTTAGGCTAATAGCTCTATTAGGCTGTGTTGATGCACTCCCATTCTACCACCATCTTACTGTGGCTTAATACAATGGAAGGGTTTGGCTCTTGTTTTTACAAAGTCTACTGTAGGTCTGGGTAGCTCTGTAGGCCAGTTGCCTTTAGTGGCCTAAGTTGCTTTGGCCTTGAGCTTGACCTTGTCCTTGAAGCCCCTAATTCCTGTGATAGAAGAAGACAGTATTGACAGTCACACTCTTGCAGTATTTAATTTGGCCTGCAAATGGCACTGGGTGCTTTCACTCACAACCTGATAATCAGAACTTGTCTGTGGTCCCACATAAGTACTCAGGGGATAGGAAATGTAATCAATCCCTGTTTCTGGAAACAGGGAAGTAGAAGAGCTGCTGGGCACTGACGCATGGCTCTTTTACAAAACATACAAGTAACGTGGATAATGACATGAATAAAATGTAGCTGGTGTAATTAAAATGGCTCAGTGTAATTATTTAGGTTAAAATAGGAATCCTCATACAATCAAATCAGTTTGTAGATACACAGTATTCTAACTGGCTCTTCAGACAGCATAACTTTATATGTTCATATAAGCCTGTGACATGGACAAACCAGGTATTTTACAAGAGGCTTTTAAGTTTCACAGACAAAAGGAAGCCTTTGTTTGTGTATGTAATTTACAGAGTATTGTCATCTGATTAGGTCAAAGTCACAGTTTAAGACATCACTATGTTCTTTACTAATAGGCCTTTTAAATGTATAATCAAGGTGCTTATCAATATTTTGTCCAGTAGATGGCAGCAGTAGGTCACTTAGGACATTCTTTTTAATAGTTCATTATCATAACTAACAGAAGGCCCTCTCTGCAGAATTTAGAATGTACATGGATGATGTTGGTGTTAAAATCCATGAATTATGTGTCTTGATAAATAACAGATAGGAAGCAACAAGTCTTCATACTACTTTAGAGCAAGATGGTGGCTCCTGATTTTTCTCTCTTGTTTCTTTTTGAGTTGGGGTTTCACCATGTTAGGCCTGTCTGTCCCAGAACTTTCTGTGTAGACCAAGCTGACTTCAGATTCACAGAGATCTGCTTGCTTCTGCCTCCCAAGTGCTGGGATTAAAGGTGTACACCACCATGCCCAATTTTGATATCCAAGGGGAAGACTAAGAAAGGATGGATGTATTGACAAAAGCATGTTAAGATCTTCTTTGATAGTGGACTTACTGTTTTTGATGGAAGTTCATATTTTTTGCTTTGGATATTTTCAGCTTTCTTTGTTTTCATGATACATCACTTAACTGTTTGGTCTTCCTTGAGCTGCTCTGGTTTGGCTAATGCATTTTGTCTTCCCTCTTTTTGCCCAGATATCAGTATACTTTCTCAGTTTTATTTTGTGTATTTCCTCCCTTTTGCAGTAAACCTGCTTGATCCTTAGCAAATAATTTATTTAAAAATAATTTTGTCTTTTTCTTTTAACAAGGAGTTTGTACTTGCATTTGCATTTTTATGTACTTCACTCTTACTGTTTTAACTTAAATTGTCTTCCTTTTTCTATTTTTCCATTTTTCTTTTACTTTGCTAAATAATTTCTGTTAATATTAGTAACTTAACTCTAAATGAACTTTAACACGCTCTCTCTTTTCTTGGGCTTTGTAACAATGTCAATTCCAGTCTAGGTTAATATAAGGCAAACTTCTTCAGATTGTACACTGGTTGTCACTGCTGATGCAGTTTAGATGAAACCACCCACCTTTCCTGTTGTGAATTTAGCCCAGGGTCTTGTGCATACTGTGTAAGCACTCCAGCTCTGGGCTGCATCCCCAATCAGCTCCTGTTTCCTTTAGCTGATGCTGCTTTTAGAGTAAAACTTTTGTTTTTGAAGGAAAAGAGTACTAAAGACACATGGTGAAAGTTCATCCGTTGTCAAGGATAAACAGAGAACTTTCAGACCAGCACTTCATAAACAGTTACCAGCTAGAATTTTGGCTGTTGGTTTACATGCTTAGTAGTACTTGTGTATAACTACATTCAGTAAAGCACGTGAATTTACAAACAGCCCAAGGAATTTTGGTGGAGTTGTCCAGCTTGTTTTGGGGACTATTGCCATGATCTCAGAAAACTCTCTTCTGTTTCTTTCATTGATTCTCTTATTCCAGAGAAAAGACTTCTTACCACGAGAAAGAGAGGAAAGGATGCTGGAATGTTTCTTCTGTCACTGTAGATCAGTTGTCCTTGTTCTGAAACTAAATAAATGGAGCTGGGCACATAATATTTTGTATTTGGCTTCTTTTAATGAGTTGTAGGATTTTTGTCTTATTGTCTGTTCATGTGTGTTGTCCCTCCTCCTCCACATGTTTAGAAGTAAACATTCTACCAATGAGCTATCGCAAACCTTGTCCATTCTTCTTGTTGAATCCTATTTCTTTGTGTGAATGTCGTATGGCTTGTTGCATCCCCTTGTTGAGTGGCTTTTTAGGTTGTTTCAAGTTTGGGGCTATTTAGAGAATTGAGACTATTCCGTTGTATATTTTGTGAAAATTCATTTCAGTTGGCAAAATAGAAGAGGGATTCCTTTAATTATAGGTATGCTTATTTTTATAAGGGCTGCCAGTTTTCCAAAGTAATTGTGTTTACAGCTCCCATTGGCAGCAAATACCCCTTCTGAGATTTCTGCTTTCTTTTCTACACAGTCATGTTGTTTGCCTCTTTTGTTTACTATTCTGGTGGGGATATCATGATACTGCTTTGAGATTATACTTACCACCTGTTAGGATAGACTCTTTTGTGAAATGCCTTTTATTGGTCTATTTACATTAAAAATTATTTGTATGAATCCTTCACATGTTTTTGTTGGTTAGTTTTATGTCAACTTGAATCATTTGGGAAGAGGGACTTTCAGTTGAGAAAATGCATCCATAATATTGGCCTGCAGGCAAGTCTGCAGGGCCTTTCTTGATTAATGATTGATGTGGGGGTGGGGTGAGGGAGGGCAGTGATATCTCTGGCTGCTGGTCCTTAGTTGTATGAGAAAGCAGGCTGACTAAGCCACGAGGAAAAAGCCAGTAATTAGCATTGCTCCATGGCTTCTGCTTTGGTTGCTGCCTCCAGGTGCCTGCCTCCAGTTCCTGCCCTGACCTCAGTGATGGAGTGCAACCTGAGAGTACTAAAAAGAAACAAATTACTTCCTCCCCAAGTGGCTTTTGGTCATGGTATTTTACCAAGCAGTGGAAACCCTAAGACACAGGTTAAATGTAAATCTTAGGTACCTAATATATGTTTGTGTATATTTTCTATTCTGGGTTGCCTTCTAAATATTTTTTGGTGATCAGTTAACTAGTTTTAATGTTATTCAATTTACTTTTTTCTTTTGTTGTTACTGCTTTTGTCCACTGTGAAATCTTTGCTTACCCTAAAGTCAAAAAGATGGTTTATAGCCAGACCAATGACTCATTGCAATGAACACTTAGAAGTAAAGATGTATGGATTAAAGGGAATACTGTGTGACTCACTGGGCCACACTGCACCTTCCTTGCTGAGTTTTTTTTTAATTAAATTTGTTTTGGTTTTTGGATTTATGGGGTTTTACTTTCAAATTTTATTTTGTTGGGAAGGTTGCAAGGGCAGAGGGCAGAAGCTAGGGATGGGGAGATGAATGGGATGGAGATGCATGATGTAAAATCCACAAAGAATCAATAAAAAGTTAAAAAAAGTTGTTTCAGTATTTTCTTCTAAAACCTTTACTTATATTTAAACTTTTACATTTAGATCTACAGTCCACCTGGAAATTTACTTTGTGTAATATGTAGGATAAAAGTCGAGATTAATTTTTATGGTATGGTGTAAAATAGAGGTCCAATATTAATTTTCTTGCAGGGGTAAGGATTGGGAATCCATTTTCCCCCATTCTGCTACTAAAGGGACATCTTGGTCAAAACTCAGTGACGACATATATAAATATTTCTTAGTCATTTGGAGTTCTGTTAAAGTTTATAGCAGTGGTTCTCAACCTTCCCAATGCTGCAACTCTTTAATATAGTTAAATAGATAGAGGTTTGCCAGAGGTGTCGTGACAAGGTTGAGAATGCCAGTTTAGAATAAGTTTCTATGGAGGACTCAGAGTTTGCATAGGGTTGCACTGAATTTATAAATAAATTTGGAGAGAATCTAAGTATTTACATTAGCCTTCCTATTTGTGTCTGTGTAGTGTAGTCTTCCATTTATGTGTTTAAGATTTTTCTTTCTTTTTTTTTTTTTGGTCCCTTTTTTGAACTGTTACAGATATGTGATGTAACCTCTATCTTTTCTTTTACATTATATATTTATATTACAGAAGCAAAATTATAGTTAATGAAGTAGTAATAAAGTAATTTTATGGTTGGGGGTCACCACAATATGAGGAACTATATTAAAGATTTGCAGCATTAGGAAGGTTGAGAACCACTGTTAAAAACTTTAATAGAACTCCAAACGGCTAAGAAATATTTATATATGTAGTCACTGATTAACAAAGATTTTCCAAGTTGACATAATCTAGGTTCACCTAGAAGTAGAATCTCAATGAGCAATTGTCTAGATAAGTAGGCCTGTGAGGGATTTTCTTATTGGGCTAAGTGACCTAGGAGGATCCAGCCTGCATGTAGGCAGAGCTCTAGAGCGTATGCATTAATTTATTACTGTACTCTTGACTGTGATTGCAATGTGACCTCTTCTCTCAAGTGTCTGTTTTGTCCACCACAGTTCATAATTTTACAGTAGCTCTTTGAAGTAGATATGGATTGGTTACAACTTCCTATTTTAGACTGGGGTGAATTCTAGAGGAAGTGAGTAAATTGAAGTGTTCGGTCAGGTATTTGTTACTAAGTTCTGTATTCTTGGTCTAGTGTTCTTAATTTTCAGCCTTTTATATGCCAAGGATATATGTTCTGTATGCTTTTAAAAAATCACATCTTTATTTAGTTTGTGTGCATATGTACTTTTTTTTTTGGTTTTTCGAGACAGGGTTTCTCTGTGTCACTTTGCACCTTTCCTGGAACTCACTCTGTAGCCCAGGCTGGCCTCGAACTCACAGAGATATGCCTGTCTCTGCCTTCCTAGTACTGGGATTAAAGGTGTGCACCACCACCGCCCGGCTATATGTACGTTTTTATATATCTGTGCCTGATAGTAACTGTCTTTATGCTGAGTAATCTTGCCAGCCTTTAAATTTTTAATTGATATTTAACTGCTTTGAAGACTAAATACAGTAATTTTTTTCTGGTAATTTTTGCCATAATTTCACTCATATCTGCAATATTTGGAAATTGTAAACACAATGATTCATACTTGGAATCTTCTTTTCTGTGATGCTATGTTCATTAAAGAGAGTACTACAGCATCATGATAAATGATGTCCTAACACTAAGATATTTGAGAAGTGATAAGTTTAAGCCATATGTATAGATAGCTTTTGGTTTTGGAATGCTTTTTTTTTTTTAAATTGAGCATGGGAGAACTGTCCCCATTACTCATCAGTCATGTGATGGCATGGACGGGGAGAGGAGAAATCCCCCCCCCCCACCTTGGCCATCAATGCCTGAGGCCAGTGGGAGAGCTGACCTTGCCCACCACCAGCTGCAACACTTGAGCGAGCAGGCCCCGTACCTCATGGGGCAGCACAATAGAGCCAGCCCTGTTGGCAGAGATGTGGGAGATCCAGCACTGATAGATATTGTGAGCATGAAAGAGATGTCCCCCTTACTCACCTGTCATGTGGTAGCATGGGTGGGAGAGAGAGATCCTTCCCCCCATCAAAGCCTGAGCCAGGTGGGAGAGCTGGCCTTGAGGTCAGAAGAGTGGGAGAGTTAGCCCTGCCCCTCATCTGCTGCAGCACTCAGAAGAGTGGTCCCTACACCATGCCTGGGCAACACAGTAGAGCTCTTCCTGAAAGTGTAGGTGTGGGGGATCCAACCCTGAGGACGTGAAAGCTGGAGAACTGGCCGGCCTCTTGCTCATCACTATAAGGGGTGAACTCCAGCGCAATGCTGGAGAGCTCACCCTGGTGTTGGGGACAAGGGAGAGTTGGCCGGCTGACCAACTCTGCAACTACTCAGGCCCAGATCCAAGGTTATGGGTTAGTCCACCCCAATATCCACCCCATCTTTGATCTTCTGGAGCATGTGAAGGGACTGGTCCTGTAGACTCAAAGCTGTAGGATTTTCACAATACAGGGCAACAGCAGGATAACCAAGAGGAGTTCCGGTGAGGGCTCATCAATAGTGTAGCAGAAACCAGAGGCCTCCAGCCAGACCAATGACTCTTTACAAAAAACACTTGCAAGTATATGGACAAAAGGGGTTACTGTGTGACTCACTGTGTCACACTACAGCTTCCATTATGTAATTTTTTTCCTTTTTTTTAATCTCTTAAATTTTACTTGGGGTGGGAGCTGCAAGGGCAGAGGGCAGATACAAAGGGATAGGAAATGAACAGGATTGAGATGCATGATGTGACAGACAAAAAGAATAAATAAAAAGAAAGTTTAAAAAATTTGGAGATATTGTCTTGATATATACCCTAGGCCAGCATGTACTGTGAGATCCTCTTCATACTTCCAGAGTTCTGGGATTGAGGACTTGAGCTGCTAACCTGCCTGGAGTGATTAAAACAGGAATGGCCAAGGAGGTGTTCTAAGCAGTCAATTGTTGAACATGATGGGTTTTATTTGTGTTTTGTCAGCCTTGCCTTGTTTTCAAATAGTAGGCCAGTGTAACTCCTTATTTAAACCAGTTTCACTTTAGAAGCAAATTACTTGATATTGACCTATTTTCCTAGGAGCAAGTGGCTGCATTTGGTTTTTTCCTCTGGTGATTGCAGACACCACTGAGACTTAAATGTGCGTTAGGTCTTATGAGATTCTTAGTAGTTTATGTGGCTTTATTCCTTAGGTTGCTTGTAATAAATTTTGGATTTTTTGTCGTCTAGAATTAGAAAAGGAAGTAAAAATATCAAATCTGATATGTATTTGTCTTTGAGGTTTAGAGGAAACTTAGGAATTTTAAAATTAATCTTTAATAATTATATACGATCTTAGTCTCATTTAACTTACCCTTTGCTATCTTACGTTAAGGAGAGGACCAGAGATACTTTGATCATTTCTAATGTATATTTACATATATTGCCTCAAAAGACAGTGGTAGCTTGTTTTTATTCTACTAGTTTTTTTTTTTTTACTACCCCCATTTACCAGTCTTTTTTTTTTTACTACTCATTGAACTTTGGTGAGGTCTTTATTATTATTTTTGTTATTATTATTATTACATTTCCTTTCTTGGGAGGTTGTTATACTTATATCTGTGTTCAGGAGATCCTTGGATCACTACACCTTGCCAATATCCTTTGTACAAGGGTCATTTGAGGGTATTTGTATTTCTCCAAATGTTTACATTCTGTCTCTTCCTACAAGTTGTACTGGAACTTAGCAAGCCTTCCTTTCCTGTGGTTCCTCTGCCTATCTAAGTTTGTTCACCCTTCAAGGTTGCATTCATACCTTCTTTTTCTTCTTCTTATCCCTGAAAGGCTTGTGGTTTAATGATGAGGTGCAACCCAACACTGTTAAACCATAGCCTGTTTTTCTGCCAGATTGTGAAGACTCCTCACCTACTTTACACTGTTAGTACTGACATGTGGCTCCTTTCATTTTGTTTTGAACTAAAGTAGTTCTTCCTCCTATGTTCAGCACTTTATCCCTGTGTGTTATCATACTACTTTATATTGATTTTCCCACTTACACTGAAGACAAAAGGATTTTATAAGGGTCAGACTATGTTTCATTTCTTTTTATACCAGAGGAGAACCTACTGAGTCTTTGAAATTACATTAGTAATGTAGATTAGTTAGGAAGCTAGAGACATGGTAGTGATACAAATGTTATTTTTTGTTAAATTCTCATCTTTGATACTTATTGTCCTTACTGCAGATTTTTTTTTAAAAAAACCATAAAGCCTATAAAGTTTGAATGTCAAACTTTGGTTTCTGTTTTATGAGGCTATTTCTGGCTAAACCTTTGTTCTTAGGAGTTTTTGATTTTTTTATTGCATTTATTTGTTTGTGTGTGCACGAGAGCAGGAATTGTGCATATTGAAGTCAGAGGACAACTTGCAGGAGTCAGTTCTCTTCTTCTACCATGTGAGTCCTGTGGCATAGATTTAGGTCCTCAGCCTAGGTGGTAAGCTCCTTTACCTCCTGAGATATCTTGCCATCCCTGTTTTTGAATTTTTCAGGTGAATTTATAGCCTCCTTTGCTTCTCTATTGAAGCAAATGTAGAATATTATTTCCCCCATTCTTTTATGCTCACGATGTTACAATGTTAACATAACACCAATAACACAGTGGTAATGGTTTCTACAAAATGATGTACAACATGGTGTGGTTTATTAAAGAGCATGGCCAGATGGTGCTTGCTTATAATCTCTTCATCTAGAGGCAGGAAATTTATGAATTTGCTACATATAGCAAAAGTCCCTGTCAAAAAAACAGAAGCAAAACAAATACCTTCCCCCTTGAGCCACTTGAGAGTAATTTCCTTACCTGATGTCCCCTGTTCCTCTGATGCTTTAGTGTATATTTCTTAGAAACAAGATTGTTTTCCCATGTCCATAGAGTAGTCATTCATATCATGAAATGGATTTGTTATTGCCATCTAGTCTTTGCATCTCACTCAGATTTCTCCATTTGACTAATAACATATGTGTTCTTTTGTAACATGAATTGCTAATTGGTCTTTTTAATAAAAACCCATTGCCTGATATTGAGTAAATGCTGAAAGATCAGAAAGACAAAGGAACAAGCTACTGCCACATCTTATCTCTAGGACTTCTCAGCCTGAAAAGGCCTCTATTTCCTGTCTCCTCACGCCTTATATACCCTTCTCCGCCCAGCCATCACTTCCTGGGATTAAAGGCATGTGTGTTTCCCAAGCAAAGGCATGAGATCTCAAGTGCTGGGATTAAAGGCATGTGATTCCCAAGTACTGGGATTAAAAGTGTTTATCAACCACTGCCTAGCATCTATGTTTAATCTAGTGGCTTGTTCTGTTTTCTGAACTTAAGGCAAATTTTATTAGGGTACACAATATATCACTACATTTCCCCCCTTTTGTTTAAAATCATAAAAGAAGTTTATAACTAATATAAGAAAAACTATGTACAATAAATGTATACAATATATACAGTCAAGAATTATATTAACAATATCCAGTCCATAAACATTTGACAAATTCAGAGAAAATACTCCATTATCCATCCTATTTTGGTGAGCACAAAGTGTTGTACCTAATTCACTTTCTATCCTAACTTGTATTATTAACCGAAAACTATCTTTTGATGTCTTTCAAACTTACACACTTTACACCTCTTTAGTGAGTTAGTATGAGCTTTGAGTCTTGTCTCTTCCTGGCCAGTGAGTACTCCATGTATTTGGCTTTTGTGTTCCACTCCTGTGTTACTTTTCAAGTGCTACGTTCCTTGATTTCTCGTATAAGGTGGTTTAGTCTTTATTGTTCTTTGTTTCCTTGAACCCCAGAATTAGCTACATTTCTAGGAGCTCTGGTTCTTTTTCATCATACATGGAATCAAAAAGCCAAGGTTCAGGGGCTTGGTATGCTAATTCCTGTCACAGAGTTGTTCCCAGCAGGAAATTGTGTGTGTGTGTGTGTGTGTGTGTGTGTGTGTGTGTGTGTGTGTGTGTGTGTACATGTACATAGGTGTTCCCCATGTGGCTTACTTTCAAGCATCAGGCTAAATCCTGACTTCCAGTCTTCCCTTTGTATGGAAGTCTTCATAACCCCTTCTATTCTCAAGCCTGATGTAGCAAGCCAACTAGTGTGGCTATTCTTTCTTATTATATGGCAGGCTTGACCTTGTGTGTTAGTTAAGGCTTTTTGAGGAAGTGATGTAATTTAGCTAAGTTAGCCCAGGAGTAAACTAGAATAGGATGGGTACCTTGGATGAATGTTCTGTGTTTGGGGAATGGGCAAGAGGGATAGTATATTTAAGGAAGTGAGAAGGCTGGGATAGCCCAAGAATTGATATGGCTGAGAGACAGAGAAGAGCCTGTCAGTGCAGAGCTCTTACCCAGGGAGAGGATTGGATTTTTGTTCTGTGAACTGAAAAAGAGCTACAGGAGGGCTTTAATGGGAAGGAGCATAATTTGATTTACGTTCAGAAAATATTCTCTGTGAAAGATTGAATTGGAATACATGAAGAGTAGTGGAAGCCGTTGTTGAAGGGAGAGTGGTAGTGGCTGGCATTAAGGCGGTGGTGAGTGGAAGTGTAGAGGAAAAGACAGTTTGGAAAATGTTTAGAGAACTACAGTTGGCTGAATTCCATATCCTATTGTTTGTACAGATGGAAACATCTCTTCAGTTTGAGAAGTAATATTTCTGCTTCTATACATTCTGCCAATTCACCTGCAGTTGCTGGTTAGGCTTGTTGCCTCCCTGTTGGCTTCTCTCTCCTTGTAATGTGGAATCTGTCTCTGGCTTTCATCTTCCACTCACTTTACCCTCTACTTCCTACTTCTTGTCTTGATTATGGTTGATATTTTACTTTTTCTCATTGCTTTTTTAGGTTTTAGGCTCTAAGGTTTCAGTAAATCTTTATTGAAATGAATTCCATGAAAGGCCCCATAAGTTATTGCCATTCAATCACAAAATAAACAGAAACCCCTAACCTGCAGTTCCTGTTTATTGCTGTTCAGTATTTTCCATGCATATTGTGACATAGTGTCTTTAGAAAGGGAGTTTCTAAGGCATCCCGTGTCATAATAGCAAGCTGCCAGGAACTAAAAATGTGATGCCAGTGTAGATGGGCAGGTGAGGGACGGCTTACAGAAAGTTGAGACGGTCTTAAAATAGGTAAATGGGAATTTCAAATTCATCTTCATCCCTCTAGCTGTTCCTTGATACTGAATCACAGAACTGGAGAGAATAGAAGGATCTACTCAGTGTAGTTGCTACAGATATGTATCTCTTATAGTGAGAGGAAGAAATTTGCTCTATCACCAGATGTTTTCCCATATTGAATTACCAGCAAAAGTTCTTTCTTGTCCCAGTAATATAACTCACTCTTGAATAAGCTTAAATTTATTAATATAGTTGTTTTGACCCCTTAAACATAATTATATTTTTTTTAATAACAATGAATGTTTTAATACATTAGGTACATTACAATCTGAAGTTTAATTCAGTAGTTATTGAGTTTCTATTGTGTTTGAGGAATACTGTTAAATTCTGCAGACATTGATGGATAAAGTTGTCTTTATCCTTAATGAGTTTGGATTCTGGTACCATATAAACAGATGATCACAGCGTGGATTTAAAAGTGATAGGTATTAGTGTGCATGAGGGCTACAAATAACAAATGAGGTGTGACTCTGTTGGGGAGGGAGAAAAGAGAGAAAGAGAATGCATTTGTTTTAAAGAGAAGTGACATTAGAATGACATTTTGAAGACTATGTACAAAGTTGATCCATTGGCCAAGGAAACCACGAAGGTGAACATGTTAGCATAGGAAAAGCATGCATAGTCGTGTGTGGGTATCATTAAGTCATGACGAGGAATAGCAGCATAGCTGAGTATAAGTGTGAGATAGAGAAGAGTTAGGGGTGAAGCTAGGGGAATGAGCTAGGAAGGCAGGGAAAACCTGATACCCCAAGCTGAACCTACAGATATTTGCAAATCATGTATTAAAGGCAGTGAGGTTGATACAGTAGTAAATACTCTATAAATATTTCTATTTCAAATGCTCTTATATACTTCTTGCATCTGTGATATTATACACAGTGTTTTTTGGAATATGTATTTCTCTTTTATAAATGCAGAGTTGTTGTACTATTTAAACTTCTAGGCCAAAGGCTCTGTACCAGAGAGAAGCAAACTTAAAAGTAATTTGTCAGCTGGGCAGCAGTAATGCATGCCTTTAATCCTAGTACTCTGGAAGCAGAGGCAGACAGATCTTCATTACTTCGAGGCTGACCTGGTCTACAAAGATAGTTCCAGGGCAGCCAAGGCTGCATAGAGAAATCCTATGTCGAAAAAACAAAACAAAACAAAAAGTAATTTGTTAACCAAAAGCAGTGTTTATAACCATGTGTCCATTAGGTAGCTGTGGTCCCTAACATAGATGCATGGTTAATAAGACTGACCTGACTTCTTGAAACTGGATTAGACAGGTATAATAGACTTGTTCAAGAGGACACTGAAGTTGAAAAGCCAAATGTTTTTCACTAATTGGATGACTTTTAAGAGTTGCTCAAGTTGCTGTTCTATTCTGAATGAGCAGTTTATATTTTAAAACAGCCCAGGCTTTTCTCTTTGATTGTTCTAAAGCAAATTCCAGGATCTACTGCCTCCAAACTCTTGGTTTCTAGGGGCATTAGGTGGCGTTACCCTAGTCTTTCATTGCTCTCTTTGTTGAGGAGTTAGGTAGTCTGTATTCTCAGAACCTGTGAACTGAGTCCCTTGCTTTGGGGTGCATGGAGGCAGAGATTGAAAGGTGGTTTGTGGGGGCTTCCATCTTTTAATATATGATGCAGTGGAAAGTAGCCTAAGAACATTAGGCCACAAAGCAGAACTCCAAATTTTGACCCCACCCTAGACTTCCTATCTCATAACCTGTAGTGTTCTTCCCTCATGAGAAATTACATCAAGTTATTTGGAGATATCTCCAAGCTCTGAAGTTGTTTACAGAGGGATTCTTAATTTTTAATTACATTTTTATGTAGTGTGTGTGAGTGTGTGTGTGGGCGCGTGCACACGCATGCCCACCATAGCCCCTTTTCTGTTTTCAGTGCTTAAAAATGTGACATTTGTTTGAATATACATTCCTTGCCTCAAAAGTTTCTTATTCATTGTTTGACACTTTTATTAGTGTTTACTAAAATTTTCTAGTAAGTATGAAGGGAACAAGAACTATTTCTCTGTCCAGAAAGTTTTATATAAGGTACAGCTTCACTTTTGGTTTTGTTCTCTTAACTAATTTTGGGTTAATTTAGATTTAAATGGGAATTTATAAAATGTTACCATATACCTTTGACATACCAATTCTCCTAAGGTTAATACACTACGTTGCTGTAGTGCATAGTTGGCTATAGATATGAACCAGGAACGTAAGTTGAATTTAGTTCCAAATCAGATTCACACCTTTTTTTGAATTTTGCCAATGATGCTGCCAACATCTGATGTCTGTCCAGACTCCATTCCAAGGCCCCTCCTCCTATTTGCTTGTCCTGTCTCCTTAATTTATCTGACCTATGTAATGCTAGGGTTTTTGTTTGCTTATTTGTTTTTGTTTTTTGTTTTGTTTTTTCATAATTTTGGTATTTTTGAAGGGTATGGATCCTTTGTTTTCAGAATAATCTCCAGTGTTAGGATCTATTGATGCTTTTTTAAACTGGAATTTTGATGTAAAGAAGAGCTATCCCCCTTTCCTGTCTGCTTAGGGTGATTCATGTCACTGTGGTCTGATAGGCACTTAGGTACTACTTACTCTGTAGTTCAGCAGTATTGTTTGTTATTCAGATTGTTTTTGCTAACTATTAGGAGTACCTTCATGCCAGCTCCTGTATGTTTCTGAATGCCTCATCACTTTTGAACATTTCTTGTTTTGGCACCAGAAGGTTCTAGGTTCGTCTTGTAGAATCTTCACTTCTAGAAGTAGATTTAAGAAACCAAACTAAGGAGTAGGTGTGCTTTTTGCATGTCATTGATTTTTAAGCATCATGGTAAAAGTAGTTAGGAATTGTGTGTAACTTCTGTTATTCAGTATTCATAGTGGTGCGTTCAACTCCATTCATTAGTACAGAGTTCATTCTATTCTTCCTTTTTCTTTTTAACTCTTCTCTCACTGAGAAACCTATACCATAACATGTGTGCTATATATGTACTCTTTGGTAGTTAACCATTTGTCATAATGTTAAGGTTCATTTGCTACTGTCCGTATTTAACTTTAGGCTTTCTTTATGTCCTGATTTACTTAAGGTGTTTGTTTCATGTCATTTCATGGATATATTCCCATTTTTTCATACCACTCATACTACATAATTTTGTTGATACATAGTATTTATTCAATTATTCTAATAATGAATATCAGGATTATTTCTAACATTTTTCAATTACAAATTGCATTCTAGTGCACATTTTTGTAGTTTAGATGGATACTTTTTCTTCTGTCTTTGTCATTGCTTGTTCAGTTATTCTAAAATTTATGCATATCAAAGTGCTAGTTGTTAATACCACTATGACAGCCACTAAATATATCTCCCCTGTGCTACTAATGCATTAATATTTCAGCTTATTAAGCATATGTTAACTAAAATCTATCATCCACTGTTACAGTATCGCAAGCCTGTAGAACTTGAAGTAAATTTTTAAAAGCCTTAAAGTGTAGTGCAAGTCCAACTTGGCTAGGGCTTATTGTTGAGGCCACAACCTCCTACGTGATTGGCAGCTTCTGTAAGTCCCCATGTGCTGCATGGCTTCGGGGATTGACCTGACTGGGGCAAGAAGGGACTGAAGAAAGGACAGGCACCCAGAAAAGCTGGGATCAGCTGTATTGTGCTCACTCTGGGGGAAATACCCCACGGGTGGCAACAGCAGCAGCAACCTGCACACTTGGTGCCTTTCTTTTATTCCTCTGAATTGACCAGGTGGGTTTACTGTAGACAGCTGCATAAGGAGGGGGTTTATAGTATGTGGCTGAATAAGGAAGTGAATCTAATTGTAGTCAGTCTTTGTAGGGAGCAGTCTCAGGGTGCAGTCAATCCCAGAAGAGGAAGCTATAGTTGATAGTTTCTGCTTGCACTGTGAACATCCGTACATGGACCAGAGGAAGATTGGCAGTTCTTATGGGTCTAATGCATTGGGATCCTTGGCATGGCACATATTACCTTAGGATTTCCTCTGCTCCTTACACGTTCATTTAGACTTTCCTCTACTCCCTACAAGAAGTCCCACTATTTCCCAATGATTTTATCCTTTAACTTTACAGGTGCTACTGTGCTTTTGCATTGGTCTGTCTCTCTTTCGGCCTGCTGAGAAGCACCCCAGAAAGATGGGAAACAATATTTAAACTATGAAAGGTATAGACAGTTAATGGCAATAATATTGGCCCTAAAACAGGAGAAACAGAAACAAATCTGGCTATAGAATTTGAGGAAACACAATAGATTGGTTTTCTCATGCTGTAACAAATTCCTACAACACAAACCTAATTGTCTTATTGGAAAATAGTGAGAAGCAGGTCTCAGTAGACTAAATCAATATGTCAGCATGGCAGCATGCTTTCTAGGAGTTTCGAAAGGGATCGTGTTTCCTTATCTCTTCAGCTTTTAATAGTTGCCCTTGGCTCGTGGTCTCCTTTCTTCATTTCAGGTGGCTGGGCAGTCCGCTGCCGTCTGTTATCCGGAAAGACTTTCATAGTGTTGGGTTATTATGTGAGGAGAAGGAACAAGAAAGGATATTGCATTGGAAGTCACCAAGGGCTGAGTGTTTTAGAGTTACATATTTTTATTCATTAAATATGCTTTAGGTGTCTACCAACTGTTAATTACAAGCAAGACAACAGCTGTAGATGAATTTCTAAATGGTCTTATTAAATACAAAACATGGAGCCAAATATAGGGGTGAAAGCCTTAGATCAGGGAAATAGGGAAAGCCACCAGCCAACCTTACCTCACCAACTCGGCAGCTTCCAATTGCAAACTACTTCCTGTCTACCCATCCTTTATTGCCTTGCTGTTCTGCCATCTCATTGGCTATCTTAGCCCACCTATCTCACTTCCTCTTCCAACACAGCTCTTCACTGTGTGCCTGTCTTCACAGACCTCCAGGTCTCTATGGTTGGTACTGAGATTAAAGGCGTGTGTCACCACACTTGGCTCTGTTCCCTAGTGTGGCCTTGAACACACAGAGACCCTGCCTGCTAAGTGTTTACTTAAAGGGGTGTGTGCTACCATTGCCTGACTTCTTTGTTTACTTAAAATGCTATTTCATCTGATCTCCAGGCAAACTTTATTAAAGCACAAATAAAATATCACCACAAACAACAGTTTTGGATCTTTCTTAAGTAAATATTAAGTAAACAAGGACTTCGATCCATTGTTCTTTTCCAATTGGGAAATTTCTGTTCAATTATTTTTCTCCCTCCACTTTTGTTCCCTTTCCTAGGCCTTTTGTTAGTTGACCATAATATCTCCTTTGAGTCAGTTTTCTTTTTATTGGTTTTACTCTTTTAAAAGCGTGATTATTCTTCTTTTTGGCCTGTTTCATTGAACATTTTCATAGAGTTTATTTTCTGTTAACTTTTACAATAAGGCGGTTCTTTAGCTCTGTATGGAAACTTCAGGATGCATTTAAATCTAAGAGTTTATGAGTTGTACTATACCAGTCCCCCAGCTTTGCTAGCAATCAAATTGTGATTTATCTTGGTTCAGCTACTACTCATTCCCAACCTGGGATTAATTGGAGTGGTTTATTTTTTCATGTGTGTGTATGTGGCATGCACACACAGGTTTTGACATGTTGAAACCCGGAGACAGACATCAGGAATCATCCTCAGAGTACATCCTCTCTGTACTCATTGAAGAAGGGCCTCTCAGTCAAACCCAAAGTTCACTGATGTAGCTATTCTCCTTAGCCACCTTGCTGTGGTGATTCCCTGGTTTTACCTTTGGAGGCTGGAATCGTGGGCCACCAGTTCACATACCTAGGTTCTGGGGATCCCAACTGCTATCCTTATCCTTACACAGCAAGGGCTTTAACTGCTGAGCCATCTCCTCAGCCACATTTTATTATTTCAGATGTAATACAAAATCTGCAGTGTTAGCCAAGGAAGCCTGTATTCCGAGCATTTAGGACACAGAGATAGGAAGATCAGAAGTTCAAAGTCATCTTCAGGTACATAGCAAGTTTGAGGCCTGCCTTGCTTAGAGGTGACTCTTTCTTTAAAAGAGAAGAGAAGAAAGAAAGAGAGTAAGTGTATACTTATACATTTATTGTAAATACGTTTGAAATCTTTCCAGTGATTTCTCTTCAGCTGTAAACACAGTCCAGCAGACGAGATGGTTCAGCTAGTAAAAGTGCTCACCTCACAAGCCAGATGACCCGAGTTCTGGGTGGAACCCATGGTGGAACCCATGGTGGAAAGAGAGAATCTACTTGCCAAAGTTGTCCTCTGATCTCTATTTTTGTTCTGTGTCCTGTATGCACCTGCATATTCATTCTCATCCACTTACACTCACTCCTGCATGCCCTCCCCCCTCTTATACACACACACACACACATACACACACACACACACACACACACACACACTAAATTTTAAAAAGATCATTATAATTCCAATTAACCTATAAAATGAAAAATATTTTTTCTTGTATCCCTCCTTACCTCCTGCCCCCTTCCTTTCTTGCTTCCTTCCCTCCTCTCTTTCCCTTCTCTCTTTCCTTCCTCTCCTACCCCTTTCTCCCCCCTCCCTCTGTCACTCCCTCCATTCTGTCTTTCTGTGCACTGTCTACTTTTCTTAATGGAATTCTGTGTGCAGGCCAGGTTGGCCTTGGACTTGCTATAATCCTCTTATCTCTGCCTCCCAAGTGCTGGATAACAGACATGAATCACCACATCAATATTTCTTGATACAGAAAATCCAGTAATTTTTATGTGAACTTTTATTTGATTACAGTTTTAGATTTTAAAAGTTATTGTAAAGATAGTAGCAGGGAGTTTTTGTCTGTTTTATACCTAGTTCCCTTTATTCTTAATATGACACATTTGCTACATTAATTAACCATTGTTGGTACCTTATTACATAATGTTGTTATTTAGAGCCTAGGAGTTTAGGCTCTAAAACACAGTTAATAGTCATGTTTCTTTAGATCATGTCCTCTCTGTTCTGACCATGCCTAGAAAGCAGCTAATTTGATTTGTGTCTCCATTGAGGAATGCCCATGTGTGATTAACATTCCCGGTTCACTTAATGCTTCTCCGTGAGTACAAGGACCTCTGTGTCCCCAACTCCCTTCTATTTTTTTTTTTTCAAGAAAAAGTATTTGTAATAGAGGCCAAGGTTGAGTGTATTGCCCCTATATCTAGTCTAATTAACACAGACAAGCATGAGAGAATTATAAGAATAGCTAACAGAGGACTGAGGAAAGGCAAAAAACATCCTCAGTTCATTCATGTCTTAATTTCTGCTATTATTTTTGCTGTCAGCAAAATGGGTGTAATATGGCCTATTCCACACAAACCTTCATGAACAGTCCTTAGCATGGCACAGCAATATCATACTGTCTCCTTTCACATGTGTGTCTTATCCTCCCTGACGAAAGGCCTTTGGAATTTTCATTGACAAGAATTAACTTGTAATACAGTCATTAAACATAACAGCATCATTTTTGGGTTAGTCCTTGTTGTTCCCACAAAGTCTCAGCTTGAGGAGTTAAAGTCCTGCTGTCTCCCCAACTTATCAGCTTACTCTCCCCCTTGGTACATCTCCTCTTGATGGATTTGTCATCTGCCTTCAGAAGTTTTCATTTCATCTGGTGGTCTCTGGATGTCCTGGTTGGGTGTTTTCACTTGTCTGGTGGTCTCTGGATGTCCTGGTTGGATGCACCAGATCAGGAGTCATCTGGGACTTGTTCATTTTCTGAAAAGACACAAGCATAACCTCACCTCAATGTTAAAACATCGAGCTCTTTCTTTTTATTTAGCATTTAATTTAGATTGTATCTTCTCTAGGGCAAATGATTTTAGGCAGCAGAAAAACCATTATCCTTTTTAAAATAAGCATAGCTAAATAGTATGTGAGAATTTAAGTGGGTGTAAATAATCCCCATTTGTTTGTTTGTTTGTTTGTTTGCCAGTTAAGTATTTGATGGTGTCATTCCATAATAGCTTGACCCCGTGGGTAGCAAGGGATTTTACTAACATGATTAATACTAAAATTTCTCAAATCATTTGCTAGCATAAGCAGGACCATTATTAGTTTTTAACTGTGATGAGAGTCCTAGGAAGGAAATGTATAAAGAGCTATGTAGTTGGTTGGTTTGTTCTTTCTTCTTCCCTTCCTTCCTTCCTTCCTTCCTTCCTTCCTTCCTTCCTTCCTTCCTTCCTTCCTTCCTTCCTTCCTTCCTTCCTTCCGTCCATGAGCACTCAGCAGCTCTTTCTGTTTGTAGTCTTACCTAGGATAGCACAGAATAAGTGGTTACTTTTGAATCAGTCTGCAGGTCTGACTGGAGACTGCCGAGGGTAGTACAGTGTCTGAAGGAGAGGAGTGAGCTCAGCCTGGCACAAGGGAGTTGCAGAGTTTGTGTGGTCGAGTCTGGCATGTTCAGACACCCACTCTTCAAGTTTACTGTAGCTGTATTTCTTGTTGTATTCCACAGTTTGTGTTATGTTGTACAAAAATATAAATTTAAAAATGAAGTTTTAGCAATAAAGACAATATAAAATGTCTTATCTTGCTAATGTTGCTTGTGTGTGATTGGATAGATCTATAATCTGACCAGGCAACCATTTATTAAGTAGGCCTGATTTTAAACAAACTTTATTGGTTTTTAGTTACTTGTTTTAGGCTTAACTTTGAAAACACATAGGAGGACAAAGCTTGTCTTTTTAAATGAATCACATTTGTACTTAGTATGACTGCAAACTTAGTTCTGAGCAGATTAAAGAATTTGGTTATTTATAGGGTGATTAATCATTAATTTGCATGTCTTGAATATCTTTTAACAGTTTATAACAAGTTAGTAGATTAGCATTTTTTATAAGATTAGCAGTTTAGTTTTAGACATATATCTCTAAGTTATTTTTTTTAACCTGAGTATACCTTTATAACCTTAGGAATTTATCATCATACAAAATTCCATTCTAATCCAAAATATTCTGGTGATTTGGTATTGCCGCCTTAGTTTAAAAAGAATATATAATAATAAGCAGAGGACTCACTAACACTAAGAAGTTTATGGGTCCTGCTTTTTACCAATAACAGCCACAGCTGTTCCTGGCTTTCCTCCTAGGCAGTTTTTTCCTGCTAGTGTTTTCTAGAGATGGAGGTGCCAGTGGTTCAGCATTACTGTCATGCTTCAATAAGGTTGAATTTATTTACTTATTATTTTTAAAGCAAGGAACTCTGCCTAATGTTTGTCTGTGAGTCTCTGCATCTGCCTTCATCAGTTCTTGGATGATGCCTCTCTAATGACAGTTGGGCCAGGCACCAATCTGGTCACAAGAGACAGCCAGTTCAGGCTACTTATCTACTATTGCTAGGAGCCTACATGGGAGTGACCTAGGCACTCAGCATATATGTTACAGTTGTGTAGCTTGGCCCTCTTGTGGAACTCCTAAGAGTGGAAACAATGGCTGTGTCGTACTCTTTTATTGGCTTCTGGGACCTCTTTCTCATACTGGGTCACCTTGCCTGGCCTTAATACATGGGGAGGTGCTTAGTCTTCCTGAAACTTGATATGCCACGTTTTATTGATACTCATGGGAAAGCTGCCCTTTTCTGGATGGAGACAGAAGAGGAGGGTATTGGGGGTGGGAGGGGAATGGGGGAGGCTGCAGCTGAGATGTAAAACAAATAGATTAATAAAAAAAAGTAATACTTGAAACAGCAGGGTATTGGCTTTTTAAATAAGGTGGCTGCTAAGGTGTTAGCTCATAGAAATAATCTCTTAATGATAAAAAGCCTACAAAAATTATTTTTCCACTAAATAAAATGCAGATATATTATTCTACACTGTTAATAATTGACAGGTCATGTTAGCATGTTACTTGGGATCTATAAAAATAAATCCTTCTTTTAAGATAAAAATACTCCATCGTTATTGCCTAAACTTACGTCTTAAAATCCTATAGAGATTGCTTTTAGTGCTTTTATAGATGGCTCTTGAAAAGGACAGAGCCTGTTTACACACAAATTTCATATGCTCCATAAAAAAGATTGTACCCACTTTAGGTTTTACAGATCAGTAGTCTAAACTTGCTATAATCCATTAACTTTAATAGATGTTTCTCAGCTATTGCATATTTTAACGGATTCTACCGTTTATTTAAATGTGGATGACAGTTTATTGGATAGATTTAGAAGAATCACTCTTATAGTCATAACAGAAAGCTTTGGAACCCCGGTTTGCACCTCTTTTTCTGTGTGGAAACCTCTGAGTTTTTGGAATTTCTTGGTTTATAATTCATGGTAGTCTCTAGGAGTTTATGATAATTAGGTAGCTTAGTTCTAGAGGCTTGCTATGCCAGAAGGAGAAAACACTGAGAATAAGGTTGCTTTGAACTGCGTATAAGGCTAGCCTCTGGGAGAAAAGAAAAAGTGCTGGAGTTCAAGTTCAGTGGTGTGGACAGGAATTTAATCAGTCTTGACTTATAAGACAATTCCAACAAAAACCCCGGACATTGATTGGGTTGTGGGTGGTATCTTTCTTAACAGTGCTGTGTGTGTGTGTTGTTTGACGTATACTGGCTTCATTAGGAGAAGACATGGAAGCTTTGAATTCCTGATCATTCCAGACCTTGCCTTATGTGGCTCTTTCTTGGGGTGTGTTCATTTTTTGGCCATAATTCTAATCATAAATATATCACTTTCCTGAGTTCTTTGAGTTCTACCAAATTGTCAATTCCCAGTAAGACTTTTTGAGAATCCTCCAACCTGCAGCTGGTATCTCAAGTATGGTTTCTGTGAAATCCTATGCCCTGTAACATTTTTGCCTAACTATAGATAGTGCCAAAAATCATTGCAGTTGGTGTCAGGAAAAGGTAGCATTTGTTATATGAACCCTGACTCACCAAAACCTATGTTTTATGAAGTGAGGCTGAAAGCGTGGTGGATGAGATAGGTACCTTTGATTCTTGGATGACTTCCTGGTCACTTGTGCTGTGAAATTACAGTGTCACTGTGCTCTGTTACTAAGGGTAAAAGGATTGAGATTTTACTCCTGTGGGTAGAACACGAAAGGCAGAATGGAAAAAAAAATGAAGTATACAGTCCTTGAGGTATTATCGGCTGTAATGGAAGCTAAAGAGAACTCTGGGGCTGATTCTGATGACTGGTGAGATGTCAGCCATTTGAATCCATTACCACCCACACCCCAATGGTAAAGATTACCCCTGAGCACTGGGGTGGTACTGTTACAATGATTGCTTGAAAGGTATTTAGTTTGTGGGAGGGTAAACTAAGAAACTCCTAGAGCCAGAAGGTGTTTTGGAAAGGTGTTATCTCAGTTTTTGGCTCTGTATCATTAGCATCTGGAAATACTGTTATTAAAATGGAGTATGAAAGTGACTAATTTAGAAGTTTTGGTTATAGTGAAGAGATGTTAGGGTTGATACAAGACCCAGATGACAGAGCATGCTACTGAGCAACCATTGGTGTCTACATAGGATTCAGAAATGTAGCTGGTTATTCCTGAGGTAGCACTGGACTGGATAAAACTACTAGACAGTGGCTGATGGATTACATAAAAGCTGTTGGAGAGTTTGTTTACACGAAAAGGAGCTGTCTCTCTCCTCTGAGTGCGAAGTGGAAGACCCTAGAAAAAGTGGTTGTATTTCATAAGCATGTCGTGCTGAACTGAGATATTTATCTATTGACTATGCCTCTCAACAAGCTCTCACTTGTGCTGATTAAGGGGTCCACTTTGTATGGTATAACTTCCCCTATAAGTACTTCTGTAAAATCAAGCAAAAGACAGAGATCTTACCACATTTTGTCTCAGCTCTCCTTGAGTCTTAATGATGTCAAAATTTAACTAAAAATATTAGTAAAAACAGGTCAGGGTGGGGAGAAGGAGTATCAGGGAATAATTTTTGTAAGGACTGCTATTTGTTAAGCAATAGTATGAAAATATCAGACATTGATGGGACTGAAACAAAGGCCTTGCATGTGGGGTGTGTGTGTGTGTGTGTGTGTGTGTGTGTGTGTGTGTGTGTGTGATGTGTTCATGTATGTGTTTTCTGTTTTCCTCCTTTTCTTCTCCCCCCCCCTTGCTCTCACTCTTTTCCTCTCTCACTCTCCACTGCATTTGGGGAGGGCGGGGGGATAGGATTTCTCACTCAACCTGGTGCTCAGCGGGGCTAGCTGGCCATTGAGCTCTGGGGATCCTTCTGTCTTTGCCTCCAAAATGCTGGGATTACAAGTGTGCACCACCATGCCTGGCTTTTTATGTGTTTTCTGGGAATCCAGCTTACAAGCACGTTACTGAATGAGCTGTTTCTTCAGTCTCCAAAACAAAGGTCTTTATGCTGCTCTGTTGGGTACAGCAGTGGGTGTACAGCCAACATTCCAGGATGGTTCTAAAGCATTAAAGGATCTAAACAAGTCCACCCTCTTTTCTCTGCCTGGAACAGTATACTGATTCTTTTGTCTACTTTGATAACTTGTATATGTTTTTATTTTAGGTATATGGGTATTTTGCCTACATGTATGTCTTTATACCATGTATGTGCCTGGTGCACTTGTAGGTCAGAAGAGGATGTTGTATCCCTGTAACTAGAGTTAGTTAGAGATGGTTCTAAGCCACCATTTAGGTGCTGGGAATTGAACCCAGGTCCTCTGGAAGACCAGCAATTGCTCTGAACTACTGAGCTATCTCTCCAGTACCTCTTGTCTCTGTTTTGAATTGATTTCATATGATTATTTCTCTGGCTCATATTTAAATTCCTTATCTGTTTGATTCCCCTTCTTGGTCTTTGAAGATTTTTAACAAAAGTACTTTAAAGTATTTCTGCCAGTTCAGTTATTTCAGCATCTTTGTTTTCTGTTGTTGAAATACTGTCAGTTGTGGGATTGCTCTACTGGAGTGTTAACACCCACATTAGGGGCTGGGATTTTCCTGATAAGGTGCTAGTTTGTATTTAGTAGATGCCATGCTGGTCCTTTACAAAGTATAAATTCTGCTGTAGCTATTACTTGAGGTTGCAGATGTGTGTGTGTGTGTCAATAATTGCCAACCAAGAAAGCATAGCCACCTTTCATTGGCTTGTTTCCAGTTTCTACTTCAGTTCTGTTTGAATTTGAGTTCTAGAAAGTTTAGCTGTCACCACAGCATGCTGTTGCTCACTGTCATATGCTGGGGGAAGGCTGGCATTCTGGGTCTTCTTTCAGTCTTTGCATCGAGTGTTCTCAGACTCGACTGTTCTGTAGCCTACTCTCAACCCCTCTATTTATTTGCTTTTACGGTTTTCTTTTTCCTTTTGTTACTTCTTCTTTGAGTGTCAAGAGGAAGGTAAGGTCATTTTATTTGCTGTGGTCTCTTAGTATTCATAAAGTATTATAGCACTAATCTAAACACTGCTAATTTAAGGTTACATATTTTAGTTAAATAGCAAGATGCAATTTATAATTTTAATAGTGATAAACTGCATTAAAATAAGAAGCATCCAAGGGCCAGTGAAATGGCCCAGAGTGGTAAAGGTGCTTGCCACCAGCCTGACAACCTGAGTTCAGTTTCTCAGAACCCATATTCTGGAAGGAGAGAATTGACTCCCACAAATTGTCCTCTGACCTTTATACTTATCCTGTGGTGTATACACAGCCCCCCTTTCTTTCTTTCTTTCTTTCTTTCTTTCTTTCTTTCTTTCTTTCTTTCTTTCTTTCTCTCTCTCTCTTTCTCAATGTAAAAAAGTAAAAGTTTTAAAAAACATTCTAAAGAAAAGCAATAGAAAAAGTAAAGGAAAAAGACCTGTTGGGAAGAATAATAAAATAATAGACACAATCTCATTTATTTCAGTAATTACTCAATATGTGAATGAACTAAATACCTTTAGTAGGAGTTAAATTTGATTTAAAAATAATAATCTAATCATATGTCATTTATAACTCAGCCTTTAAGTATAGGGGCAGATAGTCTGGGCCATAACAATAACAAGAGCTGCTGATGAACGAATGCTGGCCTAGGTTTCTGTGGAGTCTTAGTCTCCATCTCTTGTAGAACCTGCTTTTGCTTTGTGATCTGTCTCACCTTTCAGGACTCAGTTCCATTAGCCTAGACTTTTCATTGCGTCTTTCGTATCCTTTAAGTTTGTTTCCCATTCTTTCTTCCTGTCTGTGCTTCAGTTTCAGTATTTTCTTTTGCTGTATTTGCCTTTAGATAATTGCATTAAAAGTTAAAAAATATATTTCTAATATAATAGTGTGGATAAGTAAAAATTTAACAGCTAACCAAATATTTACTCTCCAATTCCTAGTTAAAGAAAGCTTAGGTTGGCTATTTATATTAGAGAAAGTAGTTTTCAGAGTAAAGAAATTGCTAGGGATGTTGGGCATGGTGGTCTATTCCTATAATCCCACACTTGGGAGACTGAGGCAGAAGGATAATGAGTTTGGGAAACATGGGGAGACTATTGTAAAGGACACACACACACACACACACACACACACACACGAAAAAGATGAATAATTAGATCTTGGTAAAGGCCAATTCACAAGAAGGCAGGACAGTGTAAAGGTGTATATGCTTAAACCAAAACTTTTAATATGTAAAGCAAAACTGATAGTAGTATAATCATTCTGCCACTGACCCCACAAGGAGAGCAGATGAAATGCTCACAAGAGGCCCAAACAGAGGGCAACAGTGAAGGAGCTATTCACGATTCTGAGAGCTTTGCATCTCCTATAAATGTCACCTTCCTTTGGCATCACTCTAGGACTTCCATAACTCTGTAAGAAGGCATGGCAACAAAGAGAGGCTGCCAGGAAGAGTGATGATCTTCCAGCTCTGTGAAGAAGAAAAGCAAAGGGTGAAAACACATCAGTTCAAACAGCCAAGGGTATAGACAGGTATCACCTCCATAATCACTGGGCTCCCATAGAGAAGGCTTGGCCTGGTCAGCTCTAGCATGGCCTCCAGGTTATGTCTAGACCTTCCCACAAGGCTTATGAGACAGGTGGAGAAGACCCCACCTTGGGATCATTTCTGTCCTTGAGTGATTGTCATGCCTCTGTAGAGCCAAGGAGCAGTCTGCCTTAAAATAAGGCAGACAGATGCAAATTGGGGGTAGGGCTTTCATTCTGCTTTTAGTTACCTTGTGGGTCTAATTAAGAAGTCAGTGGTTTTCAGCAAAAGCAGTTTTTAAGCACCTGTTATATTAAGAACATGTGAATTTGACAATGAATGAATGGGCCTTCATTACTCTTACTCAACATAGAGTTATTGCTTAAGTAAGCAATAACTGATGGGGAGCTCTCCTGAGAAATATACTGTTAGGTGATTTTGTTGTTTTGTGAATACCATAGAGTGTACTTAAATAAACTAAGATGGCTACAATTTCATCAGGCAGTATAATCTTAGGAGTCTATTGCTGTTGTATTAATGTATGTAGTCTAATGTAGATGAATTTTTAAATAATCTTATTAAATAAGAAACACAGAGCCAAATAGAGAGGTAATAGCCAAAGAGATCAGAGAACTAGCGAAGAGCCACAACTACCTTATCTTTCCACCTCGCCGCCGTCACTTCCCCAGAGAGAGTTTCTTCCTGTCTAACTTGTGTTTTTATTGCCTTCCTATTCTGCCTTCTCATTGGCTGTAAGCCCAGCCACATGACTTCCTCGTCACTGCCTGTCTATACAGACCTCCAGGTCTCTATGGTTGGTACTAGGATTAAACACTCATGTCACCACGCTTGGCTGTGTCTTTCACCACACAGAGACTCAGCCTGCCATGTGATCAGATTAATGGCATGGGCTACCACCGCCTGACTCTTGTTAATGGCTATGTGACTCGCTATGTGACCTCTGATCTCCAGGCAAACTTTATTTATTAACATACAAATAAAATCACATTTCAGCACAATTAAAATATCACCACAGTCTGCTTTGGTGGAAATGGCTTATGCAGCGTATGCATGTTGAACAAAAGTTTGGCCAATACAATAAGGTACAGAGAAACAATTATACTTTTTATTTTCAGATGACATCATGGTTTATAGAGCATATCTCATGGAATCTTTGAATGTAATATTTGTAATTTTTTTTGAGTACAAGGCAAATATATAAAATTTTTCTTTCTCCTTATGCTTGTAATTCCTACACTTCGCAGGAGGACCAGGTCCAGTCTATAAAGTGAGAGCCTGTCTCCAAAACAAAAGAAAGCAAAACAAAATGGAAGTTCTATGAATTGATAGCTAGTTAGGAACTAGAATTAATAAAAACAGTATCTCAGAAGATACCTAAGTGTACATCAGATGGGATGTATGCAGGGTATCTGAAGAGTAGAGCTGAAGAAAGAAATGAGAGTTAAATAAGAAAGTAGAGTTATGTGGTGTTGTTGGGGTGTGAGATGCCATGTAATGGTGACATTCTACACTTAAGTGATGTGTACATTTAGAGTAATACCATCCAAAACCTTTTGTGAATAGAGACAGACCCAGTTTATACATAAGGGAAAACAAACTACATAGTTTGAAAAGGTTGACCAGAGTTGCAAGAATTACACTCCCTCATTTTAAAGATCTGGCAGTCAGGGCACTATAAGCCAAAAGAGTGGTCTCACAATTCATTGGAACATGATGACGACATCAGAAAATACAAGGACACATACAAAGACAGTCTACTTTGACGGATGTGCAAAGTCAGTTCACAGGAGAAAGACTTGAACCACTCATGCACCAGACACTCTTTAGCACACAGATATGCACATAACTAAAAAGTGGAGATAATAAAGCAGGAGCAGGTAGATGTTGACTCCAAGTGCAGGCAGAGGGACTGCAGCATAGACACTGGCAGAAACTCTCCCACTCAGCCCCTCTCCATGCACATGGCTTCCTGTCTTTCTGTAGTAATGTAGTTCTCGCCCTGGGCAGATAATGCTGAGGACAAATTGTACTTCATTTTTGTTTTCTTCTTTTTCTTGCCTTTTTCCTGGACCCTTGCAGTAGTAAGGCCCAGTCATACTGCTGGCATAATTCTGAGACAGGATCATTATTCAACATCTTCCAGCTTTCATTTATTTTTGATGACTCCCATGCTGTAAATGTTTTTGCCTAACAGACCTCTATATTCAGTTGTCTGCTAGAGACACATCTTCTCAAGGATGGAATAGGCACATCAGAGTTATTGAGTTCTAAAACTATGTATTAATTCTCTATTTTCCTACTAGAGCTGACCTTCCTTTTTGGGGGGTGGGGGTGGGAGGGTGTCAGTCATTGTTTCATTTTTCTTTTTTCTACTTTCATCAAGATTGTTCTTTACTTTTTGTTGTTGTTTTTGACACAGGGTTTCTCAATGTAGCCCTGGCTATCTGGAACTTGTTCTGTAGACCAGGAGATCCAACTACCTCTGCCTCCCAAGTGATGTGATTAAAGGCATGTGTCACCACTGTCCAGCTGGTTCTTCACTTTTTATGTGTTAGTTAGTAGACATCAGTTTTCAAGTATCTAGTTTTTAAGCTCAAAGTCACCCATGAACTTTGCTTCTCATGTAACTTTGATGTTTTCCCTCTACAATGTGTATCAGAACTGCTTTATTCTCACTAGCAGTAGCAGGCTAGTGTATGTCCTATGGATTCTAAAGTGGCTACAGCATTGTTTTTTCAGCCCCCATTTTCTGTATTATAGCCACAATAACATTTCTTTGATTCAAATAACAAATTCTTAGTTCTTGAGAATTCTTTATTCTTCTTTACCCTGTTGTAGAATAGTTCTTCATATGTATTGGCATTTTATTTGTGAAACTATTGATAATACACCTTGTGGTCATGTGCATTCCAGGGTTTACATGATACTGTCACTTTTATTTAATATGGAGTTCTACTATTAAATAAGTCTAGTAAAAGCAATATGTTTGTACCACAGAAACATCAGAATAAAGAGTATAAGCACATATGATCTCATAGAATGGTTTATTTATTCCCTCCCAGATATAAGTGTACTTTTAAATATGTAGACATCTGTGCATATATGATCCACTCCTGTATTTTGTCCTAGACTCCTCTCATTTCACAGAGCATCTTTCCATAAAACAAGACAGATGCCAGAAATAGCATATGTAATGATTTGTTGCTAAGCATTAAATGTTGATACTTCCTTCTCCCCCTGCTAATATGACTGTTCATTTTTATAGTCTTGTAGGCTTTAGTAAATCCTTAAGTTTATAATTATTCTATCACTTTTTCATTATATCAGGCTCATACCCTGTCTTTAATTTAAAAAACCTTTTTCAATATAAAACAAAATGGATTAAAAAAAAACCCAGATAAAGCAATTATAGTCTAGTTGTAAACTTTTTTCACATTTACTGAGAGTGTGTGCACGTGTGTGCATGTGTGTGTTTATATACCACAGTACACTTGTGTAGGTCAGAGGACTGATAGTAGGAGTTGGTTCTCTGCTTTTACAATGTGGGTCCTGGGGATTGACTCAGGACTCTCACTTTTGTGACATGTAGTGTTGTTAGTACTGAAAGCTAGATACCATTTTAGCAGTTTTTGATAGTACTGCTTTTGTTGGTTGGGTATACCTCATTTGGTCCTGCTCTCGACTTAGAATACCATGTTCTATTGGCTTTGATTTGTTGCTCTGGCCGTAATTGTCATTTTTGGCTTGAGACAACCAGTGCCATCTAGTTTGCCTTAGTTGTAAAAGTTGTGTTGTAGGGTATTACTTCGGGTTGGTGCCTACCGTTAGTTGTTTTCTGCGTTTTTGACTAATTGTGGCTTTCGGTAATGGTTTCCTGCTGCAAAAAGAAGCTGCTTTGATGAGAGGTGGACTATACTTATCTGTGGGTGTAAGATTAAATATTTAGGCCAGGTGGTGGTGGTGCATGCCTTTAATCCCAGCATTCAGGAGGCAGAGGCAGGTTCATCTGAGTTTGAGGCCAGCCTGGTCTATAGAGTGAGTTGTAGGACAGCCAGGGCTATACAGAGAAATCCTGTCTTGAAAAAAGAAAACAAACAGAACAAAACAAAAAAAGGAGTAAGTTTTTAGAATGCGGTTAAGAATGATAGTGGTTTAGGAAAGTGGCCGCAGTAGTTCTCCTGTAATCTGTAATCTCAGTAGGTATGTGTAGGTGGTCACAATACCAGGCATGATTTCCCTCCTGTTAAGTGAGCCTTCAGTCCAATTAGATGGCTTGTGGTTACCACCAAGATATGAGTTCCACAACTGTCCCTTAGCTTGCCATGCTGGGCATCACTGTGGTTCAAAGGCTTCACAGCTAGGTAGGTCCACTGCCTGTTTTCCTCCTCCAGCAGGTCACATGTCATCTTGTACTGTAATACCTAGTCCTCAGGAAAGAGGCTTTCGGGTCAGTCCTGGCTCGAATCCTTTGAGTTCTATGTCCAAAATACATGGTGTCTTCAGCAGTAGGGATTTACTTTCAACTTTTGGAGGTCACCAAGGGAAACAATAGCCTGTGCTGTTCTGGGAGTCTCCTAGACTCTTGACCAACAACTCCGGTTTCTCACGCCTGCACTGGGGTTTTTGTTAGATACGGCTCTTGTGGGGAATACTAATCACTCCAAGTGGTGTAACTCCATGTAAACTACATAATGTATGTATAGACTTATATGTACTATATATAATTTTAGGTAAATATAAAATAATGATTTCCTATGTCTTTTTTTTTAAACATACTTACTGTTATTTCCCCCTCCTTCTTCTCGCTTCTTCTGTTGTTATCCTCCCTTTCCTCTCCTGAGTTAAAGATCCTTCCTTATTTCTCTTGTTTCCCCCTTTATATCATTAGCATCCTGCTAGTCCCCTTTCTGGGTGGAGGGATCCAAAATTCAAAGTATAAGTACAGATGCGTTTTTAAAAATACTTTTAAAATTAGAACTATTTTATTCTTACAGTACAAATGTTGAATAAATCCAAGTTATTATATGATGATACTTTCAAAAAGAATGATTATATATGTATCCCTTGGGTCAGGTCATAGTGTTTTTATTGCTTTTATTCACAGGATATTCTGAATAATCTTGAATCGTGTGACCTTGAGGATGATGACCTTATGCTGGATGTGGATTTGCCGGAGGACACGCCTCTTGAAAATGGTAAGTTAACATAGATAAGTCTCCAGATGCATGTATGTGAGCAGCTGGGTTATCAGCAGTTTGGTAATTGGTAGATCAAGCCTTCTTCATCTCAGCTGAGACCTTAGACTGAGAATCAGTCTCTGTTGGTGTAAGATAGGCTTACTTGTAAGTTACACATTTAAAACCTGGTTATGTGGGTCTTAAGCATAATTTTATATGATTCAGCAACATTGTATACCTTTATCTAAATGTGTGTGTGTGTGTGCCTCGTTTTTCCTCACTTCTTCATTTTGAATTCTAAAAGAAATATATTTAGAGAAACATTTGTTTTGTAAAACAGTATAATGTGTTAATTTGATAACCATTTTAAGGTCAGTTCTGGGAAAGTACTCACCTTCTGAATGAATTATACTACACTTTGACTCCTAATTTCAGTCTTTCTTTCTCTCTGTGTCCCAGTAACCAGCAACGTAGGGTTTTAGACAATCTATATACAAAAGGACTCTTGGGTTCTCTTGTCTCTGGTGTTATAGCATATACAGGGTTTCTGTATTAGGAACTAGTAAGAGAGCCCAAGACACCCTTGGGAGCGGGGTTGAACTAAGAGTCCTGCTGTTCTGGAAAGAATGGCTCCAGAGATCTGAGGATTCCCATTAGTACACATGTGTGTGTGTCTCAGGCTTCCCCAGAGAAAGTACAAAGGAAGGTTGAATTCTTTTTTATCCATGGTACTAGAACAGTGGGAGGATTCTTCAGAAGCTGAGTGTATTTGTTCTAAGTGCACTTTCCTCTCACCACTACATCAGTCATATTGTCCTTGGTTGGACTCTCTTTTCTTTTCTCTTTTCTTTTCTTTTCTTTTCTTTTCTTTTCTTTTCTTTTCTTTTCTTTTCTTTTCTTTTCTTTTCTTTTCTTTTCTTTATTTTCTTTTCCCATTCCTGAAAAGGTGCTCTGTTACAGTCTAAAGAATGAGCATGTGTTTATTTCCCTGATTCGTGAATCTTGAATTACCTGGGATGGCATAGCCTATGAGACTGTGTAAATTACTGAGGGTTTCAGTATTTTAGGATCTACACTACTTTGGGCTGGTTTGTCTTCTGATAAATCATAAAAGAGTAACAAGGAGAGCAGAAACTCACATCTTACGACTTAGAATCAGGACACTCATTTAAACCATGTTCTTTTGATGACAGCAAGTGTTATGACCTAGCCTACCTCACTGAAACCACTCAGTGAGAAGCTCTGTAGGCCATGACTGAGCTTGGATTTATAAATCTGTTAAAGTGAGGCTCTAAGGGTGCTTTCCATTGTTATCATAGAAGTACAGACTGTTAGACTTTTCTGTGGTGCTTCTGGCACTTGGGATACTTCTGCAACCAGAATGGAATTCCAGTCCCGAGAAACGAAAGTTATAGCCAACACTCAGGAGGAACAGAAAGCTGAACAGCCAGCTTAGGGTAGTGCAGGGAGATTATAACGAGATTGCTTAGAGAGCCACTGCTTTCTAGAACTATAGAACAGGATTCCCTACAACAGTATAGCAGTTCAGTAGGTGGTGGAAATCACAGTTGCTGTTGTGAAGTCTGTCTGCATTAGTGACCTGGGAGACCCAAGTTCAACACCCTTCTGTAGCACAAAGGGGAAATAAAATGTAAACCACTGAAAATAACTGAGATGCAATAACAAGACCTAATGGTGCAGGAGATGGGACATGCTTGATTGCTTTTTATTTATTTATTTTTCATAAAATAAATAGTGAAGGCTGAGGGATTTCCCTCCTTGGGATAAGTCACAGCATAGGTAGTGCATGCCACTTTAATAAGGTAACTACAAATTCTCTTTGGAAATTGTATTCCCTTTCTGAGCTGATACAGGAAGCACAAATCAAACCAGTCTTAGAACTTACCTCATTTCTAGAGCACAGCCTAGGTACCCTCATGTTAGACGATGTGGAATCTCAGAGAAACTGCAGATCTTTGTGGTCTTCATTGCATTCTCAGGAGAAGTAGGTGCACTCCATTAACATTGCATATATGGTACAGATGTTTTTCCTAGGAGAAAAAAAAAACAAATAGTGGCTGTTTTGAACTAAAAGACACCAAAGAAAGCAGAGTGTGGACCTAAAATTAGTTCTCTCCGTAGGCACCAAAATAAAGTAGTACTTATGTTTCCTATTACAGGAAGATAGAACATACTTTTTAGGTCTCTTTGACAGGGGGATAAGAATGTGGAAGTGCGGATAGGTTAGGAATCTTTTAACTTGTTGACTGTTGGCTTTAATGCTTATTCGCTTTTTTCTATTTGAGGATGTTATAAAAGTTTAAGAGGTTGTACTGGTTCACTGAGCCCTCAGGTGTTTCAGCTTCACTAATTCTGCCAGTGTTATTGGCATTTGTGCCCAAGAAGATGAGCAAATCAGTGAGACCTTCCATTTGGATTTGATCTGGGTACAGGTTACTATGACCTCATTAAGAATAGGTGCTCCTTGCTTTTAAAAAAAGTTTATTGAGTGGCGTGTGTGTGCATGTTTGTGGGGGTATACTTTCTTGTCTGTATCAGTGCAGCAGCCAGAGGTTGATAATGGCTGTGTTCCTCTGTTCTTCATCTCCTTATTGTTTGAGACAGTCTCTTCTGTGAATCTGATCTTTGCTGTTGGTCTTTTTGCTTTTTTGTGGGGCCTGCCACCCAGCTCCCAAATAAATCACACATGAGGCTTATTCTGAATTATAAATGCCTGGACTTGTCTTAGCTTGTTTCTAGCCAGCTTTTCTTAACTTTAAATTATCCCATCTACCTTTTGCTTCTAGACTTTTACCTTTCTCTATTTCTGTATACCTTTTCTTTCCTTCTTACTCTGTGTCTGGCTGTGTAGCTGTGTGGCTGGCCCCTAGCATCCTCCCCTCCTTGTTCTTTTTCTCTTTCTTCTTTTCCTCACAGATTTCTTCTTCTATTTATTCTCTCTGCCTGCCAGCCCCGGCTATCCTTTCTCCTGCCTTGCTGTTGACCGTTCAGTGCTTTAGTAGACCATCAGGTGCTTTAAACAGGCAAAGAATCACAGCTTCATAGAGTTAAAACAAATGCAACCTAAAGAAATACAACATGTACTTGTATCATTAAACAAATGTTCCAGAGCATAAACAAATGTAACACACCTTAAAATAATAATATACAATAGATGTTCCCCATTTTTGCCTAGACTGGCTGGCCATTGAACACCAGGATCTTCTAGTCTTCACCCACCTTGTGCTGGGGGTTTTAGGCACCCATTGCCAACCCCTTTGTTTTTGTGTGGGTATGTGTGGGTTCTAAACTCTGGGCCTCTTGCTCACAGAGTAATAAATTTTCCCACTGAGCCATCTCTCCAGTCCCTTTCTTGATGATTTTAAAGAAGTCATGAGGAATTGAATTATCTGATAATTGCATTTGTGTGCAGGTCTTTTTCTATGTGCTATTCAGGGGAGAGAAGAATGTGTTTTAGTCTAATGATTGTTGAACATTTACAGTCTAGGATTTGGGGATATCCACTTCTGAGTGTTTTGTTGACCCTTGGCTGTATGTAACAGTTATGAAGCTTAGAATAATGTTATAGTTTATATATGTTAATAGAACATTCGATCACTTGCTGGTCGGTAAGTAAAACATTTGCATACTTACAGCTGTAAGTGCTGTAATATAACATGTTATCTTGTAAAGGAGACTGAGAAGGGGTGAGGAAAATGTTAGGTGATAAGGAAGAACAGAATGCAGGTCAAAGTACATATGCATCATGAAAGAAGATATAAAACCAAATGTTTTTCTAATTTTAACTCTGTTGTAGTTTTTTCTTATTTTATGTTGGAGAAATACACAAAAGAATGTAATTGATGGTGAAATTGAAAAAACCCCAAGTGAAGCTCCATGACTTCAGAATGGCTATTCTAACTGCATAGAAGTTCATTAAGATGCATGGAGTTTGGAACTGGGCAAGTGTGTTTGAGTGGCTCCTTTATCTAGCTGTGTGATGTTTTTATTTGGAGTTTATTACAATAAGTGATTTTTTTAAAAATAATGAAACATTTGCAAGGCACCTTTTGGTTTTTAGAGAAGCTTATGTAGAGTCTAAAGTAAGACAGGCAGTCAAGTTCTCTACTCCCTAAGAACACTTTATTATTGCCCACTTTGACTTTCTCTTTCTGTCTTGTTGGTAGTTGTTTTTCTAATGTCTTTCGAAAGTCAAGGGTGTTCAGAGATCCTGGTGTCTATCCTCTGTGTGACTGAAGTAGAGCATCTATTAGTTCTCTCTGAGCCCCATTCTGCATTTTTCTTTGGTTCATCCCAGATCTTCAAGCTTTGGTACTCTGGTGGTCTCCTCTACCTTTTTTATGGAAGGTTTTCATAGAGAGTGAGAAAGATGGGGTAACATTTGTTTTAGAATCTTCTGAATGCTTGCTGGTGATGTTCATCTGACCCTAATGGCTGCAATGAATTTAGCTGTCACCTCTCCCCTTCTTCCTTGTAGTCCTGAATCAGAGCTCAGTCTGTGTTCATAGATAGGAAAGACTTAACCAGAAAATCCTTTTCTATACTGTCTTTTGCACTTCATTGTAGGTTTTTATTTGATTTTTTTTTTTTTTTTTTGTGAGATAGGATCTAACTGTGTAGGCTTGCTTGTCCTGTAACTTGCTATATAGACTAGGATCACCTTGAACTCACTGAGATTCACCTGCCTGTGCTTCCCGAGTACTGGGATTAAAGATATATACCACCAAGCCTGCCTCCCATCCTAGTCTCATAAACCACTGTCACATTCTTTGCACTGTTTTACATCTTTATATTTTTGCATATAGTATCTTTTAATTATGAACTAGTTGATACAGATCTGCGAGCAGTAGATTATGATTCCTAAGAGCTATTCTAGATTTCCCTGGGGATTCTTCCCAATGCCATTTGAACCTTTCAAATTATTTAGCCGTGTCCTCTGAGCTGAGAACAGATTGTATTCAGTTTTCCCTGTTCTGAAAATGTTTAGCTTTACCAGATATCACACTAAAGAGGTTTTTGTCTTATTTAAAATGGCAGCAGGTCAGAGGGAGAGGTGCTTCAGAGGGAAATCAGAGGCGTGGAAGAGCAATCATGAAACACTTAGACTTGAGTTGTGAGTTGGAAGCCTTGTACTTAGTGACAGATTGTTTTAATTTTGCAAGCTGTTCTTTCCTTTCTTTTTTTTTTTTAACCTTGACCTGAATTCGCAGACCAAGGAATTTCATAAGGAAACAGTTTTGCAATTTGAATTTCTTTTGGAAGGCTATTGGATATTTGCAATTAGTCCTTCCTGTTGTACAGTGCCTCTTTCTGTTGTAGGGTGTTTCTCAATATTTCTGGTATGCCAGAAACACAGCTGTGTTGTCTTTTCCTCTTGTTTAGGAAATTTTAATGGCCAGCCCATCGCCCACAAACACACCTGGCATTTGGCACATCAGGGTATAATCCTCAGGTTAGTGGATTGACCTAGTGAATACCTTCTCACTGGACTGTTAATCATTTTAGCCATTCTATTTAGACTTTAGACTTTGTAAGGTGTGTAAGATGTTTTTCTAACCATTTCCTGAATCTCATACAAAGTTTAATTGCTGACTAAATTAAACTTATCTGTTTAAATTCATAAGGCCACATTTTTGCTACACTTTGTATTGAGATACATGAGGCTCATCTTATTCTTGATTGCTTCCCGTTACTTGTGTTTTTTTTCTTTCTAGCAATTTATCTTCCTGTGCCAGTACTGTGTTGAGTAATTCAGTTTATTATTATTATTTTTTTTAACCTACATGATTTTTTTCTTTTTTAACATTTAATTACAGTTGAAAACTTTCTTGATAATGTAAAGCCTCCTTAGGCTTTGTCAGTCATAATATCATACTATCTCTCATCCAATTACTTATATAAAAATTACTCATCATTATCTCTCTTAGGACTTGAAAGCTGTAATGTAAGAAAAAAACATCTAGGATACATTGCGTATTGTGTTTTACTCCTTTATCAAACAAGGAAAAATGGCACCCAGCATGACAGGCATCCTCACAGCACACACCTGTTAGCTAGTTAGGTTCTTTCCCTCTCCAGTGGGTTAGAACTCCGCTGCTCTCTGTCTTTACAGTGCTAGAACTAAAGCATGCTGCTTTTTGCCGTTGGAACTAGAGACCTTCGGAAGGAAGGAGACTACTCTCCAGAAGTGGTGTCGGGTCATAGTAGGGTCGGTCTGGCTGAAGGATGTTTCTGGACCAGCATCTTGGCTTTCACAGTTTTGAGTTGAGACAGCGTTAGGATTGCCCTTAGTCATCCTGGGAGCTTTGCCACATGCGCCATCAACCTTGCAGCATTACACACTGAGGGCAACTTACTTTCCCAGGGAAGCCTTATGCACTGCTCTTGTTAGGTCATAGAACCAGATTTTTATTGATCTATCTCTTGTGATTTTGTTGCTTTCCATTTTCTTTTCTATTTTCTATTTTTATTTTGTCAAGGAATACCTTAATCTTGCCTAGGTAACCACCACTATTATTTCAATATTAACATCTTAGCTAGATTCCAAAGTTTGTAAAGATGTGTTTGATGGACGGATGCCTGAGGAAGGAGTATAGGAACAGCAGTCCTGGGAGAGTCACGGTCGTCTGTAGAAATCAGGTCTAAACTTGAACTTAATCTTTTGCAGTGGTGCAGATGTTTGTCTCTCCTGCTAACCCGCCGTTAGGAATGAATTCAAGCTTCAGTAAAGAGCCCAGATTTGGGTCTGTTCACCAAAGCCGCACAGTAGCTTGTCCTCTGTCACTGCGCTAATATTTAGCTTGCTCACCTGGCTTGCTTGCGTCCAGCCTACTCTTTGCACTGTGCTGGTTTTTATTCTGAGAATATATCAGGTCATTTTAATAACAACATTGATCCCTTTGGTACTGGAAATTTCTTTTCCTAAATTAAGGAAAAAATATTTAAAAGTAGATGTGTGTTAATACCAGCTGTATAGAACTGCTGAACTGCTAGGTGGAGATACTCTGTGGGACTCAGGGAACCTGTGACTGTAATGCAACTGTGAGTTTGTTGATGTTACCAAAGGGACTAGATTGAAATTAGCTTTGAACATCAAGATTTACTTAAAAATGTTTCCTTTGCCACCTCATTTCTACTGATATTTTTCAACATAGTGGTCATCATACCATGTATTATCCATAACTGAACTTAAATTCCACTCGATTTTAACAATAAAATAGCACGAAGTTATTGGGAGTAATTTCATAGGTTAGACTTCTTTTAAAAGCTGTCTGTACAATGAAAGAAGACTACGTTAGTACTCACTGAGTCCTCATGAATGCAGAGAGAACTTCGTGTTCTTACAAAAGTATGCTTGGTGGTTTGCTTTTGTTATTTCTGCACCATCCTTTTACAAACGGGAAGCCTTTTCTTCTTCTCTGAAATAAAACAATTAGCAAATTTCACATCCAAGTTTTTTGGATAGCAGCCACTTAAAAATAAGTCATTTTTTAAAACCACGATTATATTGATATGTAAAGTTTTTAATCACAAGAAATTCTGAACCTTTTCATGTAGTCTTTGGAGTGGAGAAGCCCTTCCTGTTCCATGGCTTGGGTTAGTGTTTAGAAGTATTTTTAGTAACAGTCCTAACTCAGTAGCTATGTAAGCACTGAGCGAAGATGGAGTCACAGGGCAGGCTGGGCTTGCTTCCCACAGGGAGGGCTGGGAGTGGAGCAGGAAGGAAGGCCTGTTTCAGCGGCGCCTTGTGTGCAACTATGTCTGAGTAGGCAGCCGGCAACACAATGTCTCCCTTGTACCAAGTAGCTTTCTCAGAGAGTGCTCAGAGATGTGAGAGCAGAGCATTTGGGTGAGTGAAGAAGCTTGGGTGCTTCAGGGATTCTTGTCGAGTTTTTGTGGTATTTGGATTTCAGGAGTGGACTATTTGTTGTTACAAAGTACTGGCTTTGTGTTCGGTAGCATTTCAGTCTTTCTGAACCAGCTCTGTTGCGGGCAGATTGGAGCAGCTTACTATTTAAGTGTGAGCTTTATTTAAAAACATGATCGTCTGTGATGAAAGTTTAACTTGTGCTTCTTGACACTGAGAAACTTAATTGAGGCACTCATTTCTAAGAATGGATCCTATGCTCTTTTTAAGATCTACATTTTCCTGTCCTAATTGCTTGTATTTGAAATGCATAATGTTGATTTCAGGGAGTTTTTTCCTTGTTTTAAAACAGTCTAACAGTTAATTGTTCACTTAAGTGGCTGAAACAGAAGTATTTTAAGTTACTTCAGTTTGGATATATAAAGTTCAGTTTTCACTGTAAGAATTGGCTTCCTTTGGAAAACTTTATTTTGTGATTAGTTAGCATACATGGCTGGTGCTTTTAGAATTAAAAAAATATTTTCAGCAGCATTTAATTATCAGGCCGTAAGTAGTTAACTTTTTATAGAGTGTGCACATATTTATAGTTTGTTGCTTTTTAATCTGCCTAGTGGAGTGTGACAATATGAACCGCTTTGACCGATCAGACAGAAATGTACGCCAGTCACAGGATGGATTTTGGAAAAGAGCACCCCAGAGGTGGAGTGGACAGGAGCATTATCACCTTAGCCACCCTGATCACTATCATCACCATGGGAAAAGTGACTTGAGCAGGTGAGTACTGCTCTAGCTGCAGCTCCACTTCTGTCCTCTGCTAATGGGACTGATAGTTCTGTCTCCAAGCTGATTTTTGCCTGGAGTTCAGGTTAGGCATGATATGTAATTGTTACAATAACTGTTCTTTTCTTAGCTGGGCTCTTTTCAGTAGCTTTATTGCAGATTTACAAATTGCATTTGCATCTATTACAAGGACTTGTAAGTTGTGCTATGACTTTGTGGGGGCGAGGGTTCTCACTTGGGCATTAATGAAGATTGACTTTGTTTATAATTTTTAAAAATAATATTGTAGAAAGTAACTACTAAGTTATTGGGTTTTTTTTTTTTTGCTTATAAGTTAAACATGTAAAATTCCACAAATACTATTAAGAGATTTGATATGACGCTAGGAGTATTTTGTATTTTAAAGCTTAAAGTAGTATGAAATTGGATCAGACCATGTAGTATAATGGGCTCACAGCCATTCATACCTGGGGTCAGAGCTTCATCTGGTATAGATTAGCTTTGCAAGCTTAGTTTATTTAATCCTGTGCACACTACAGTCTTCAGTCTAACATTTGTGAACAGGCTTGAAAACACTTTTCTGTGAGTATTCATGGATCAGGATAAATGCGCTAGTACCATACCTGGTTTGTGGTAAGCAATGACATTTTTTTTTTAATTAAAATTTTTTTGAATATCTTGTTCCACAAGGGGTTTATGTTTATCCTGAAGCATATTGTAGTGCAAATAATAAAACTGAGATGAGGAAATAATGGAGGGGAAGCATATGGTCCTCTGTACCTTCTAAAATAAGAAACAAAGTGTTGCTTAGGGTCCTTGTAGCAAAAGAAAGCAAAACTTGGCCTGTTGATACCAGATACAGAGTGTGCATATGATGGAGAATTTGTTTCTCTTGGATTTGTTCACCTTATAGGCCAAGTGCAGAGGGAGTTGTCATGTGTGTGTTCTAAGAAGAGTACTTGGGACATACACTGGACAGGTCCTGAGTGGAACAGGAACTTTCTTAGTTCTTCTTTGTTATATTTTTCTGTCTTTGCTGAACAAATTCTAGTCTAATAAAATATTCTTTAGTGGATAGGAAAAATGGGGTTCAATTAAAACCTTCTGTTGGAGTAAATAAATAGAAGGATATAATTGGGCAGTCTGGAAGAATTCATGCAGTACTTCTTCAAGGCATCAGAGAGTTGATCCTGTCAGGCAGGAGTCCGATGTAAAGATCATCTTCATCACTACTAATGGCAATCATGCTTCTCCAATCTTGATATATCTTTGAAATAAGTTAAATTAAGGCAGGTGTAGGAAGCCTAAGTAAGTCATAAGCAGTTCAGTATCAGTTACTTTTGCTTCACGGTCACTCCAGTACCTAACAGAAACAGCTAACAGAGGGTTTGTTTTGTCCAGAGAGTTTGAGTCTATCATAGCAGGGGAGGCAGGCGAAGCAGCTCGTTCTGTTAGGAACATGTGATGGAGGTTCCTCACATTACTGCGAACTAGGAATCCAAGAGTGAGCCTGGAGCTAACTACCAGGTATAAACTTCAACAGCTTAGCCATAATCATTTATTTCTACCAGACCCCCTCCTCCTACATTCTCTAGCCTCCCAGAATATCATTACCATCTGGGAACAAATAAACACAACATGAGCCTATGAGAGTCATGTCATAGTCAAACCATAAAAATGCTTATTTTTAAAATTTGTTCATTCACTTAATAAATACTCATTGGTAGTCTATATATTATACAGAACCCTATAGTCTTAAGCTGGTATGAATTTGGAGATAGTACAAGAGGTGAAAGTTGTGGATTGGTAATGACTTCTTGGACTGTTGTAGTAAAGATGATAGGAAGAATTTGCACTGATGCAGCTTAATAGTAGATATCTTAACATGGAAGATAGGAAAAGACTTGTGCATGTTCCATTTCATACAAATATGAATAGTATAAGAGTCTGTGGAGACAAGCTGTGACAATGTGTGCCTAATAAAGGGATGGAAAAGGGATGCCATGGGCACTCAGCAGCTCTTTGTGTTTGTAGTCTTACCTAGGATAGCACAGAATAAGTGGTTACTTTTGAATCAGTCTGCAGGTCTGACTGGAGACTGCCGAGGGTAGTATAGTGTCTGAAGGAGAGGAGTGAGCACTCAGCCTGGCACAAGGGAGTTGCAGAGTTTGTGTGGTCGAGTCTGGCATGTTCAGACACCCACTCTTCAAGTTTACTGTAGCTGTATTTCTTGTTGATTTGGAAGAATGAGTGACATGAATATAACTCTAGACAATAGACTATCGTATCTGCAGTTTAAGATAAAGGGAGGCAAATTTCAGCATAAAGGAGACATTACTCAGCCTATCAGAAATGAATGGGTAACATGGAGGTAATTGTCTCTGTCCTTAGAAATGGTCCAACTAAGGCTGAGTGTAATCATCTATCAGAAAAGTTAGAAAGTACACCCCTCATCCCCCAAAAGTCCAGACCCCTAAACTCTAATTCCCTACGTATTAACAGGTTAGATAAATAAAAGAATGAACAAATTAAATTGTTTAAATGGTGGCTGCAGTATGCCTTTTTATATAAATTGTGATTTCGCAGAAGTTAGAAAACATACAACATTTCCCCAAAACATGATCACAAATCCCCCTCAGAGTTTATAGACTTTAAGGCACTTGTAACTGTGAATTGTCAGTTCCTAGTGGTTGGTAGTGAGGAGAGAGATGCACACAGTGTTCTTCAGGTTGTAATCTGACTTACTGGGCATAGAGTTTTCTAAGGAGTGAGTGGTAATGCTGATAATGCTGAGACTCATAGGTTAACTGGTTCATTTTACCTTCAAGCTTCTGTGTTTGTCCTGGCTTTTCCAGGAATGCCAGAGCTATTTACAGGATGTGTCTCACAAAAAGACACCTTCCACAGCAAGCCTTGGAACTGTCATTTTCTGTCTGCACCTTAAAGTGTTAAAGAGTTTGAGAGTAGAAACCTCAAGATCTTTTTCGTATCAGGTGTACACGTCCCTCTTCCGAGTACTGGTCCCCTTTCTTTTCATGCTTAACCACTGTTGTTAGCATAGTTCACGATAGCAGTGTGTCTTAGCCCTAACTTAGGCCTGTTGGGGCATTACTGATCCATATGTTCTCTGATACTCTCATCATAATAACACTTTTTTCTTTTACCCCAGCTTATTCCACTCCTATTTTCTCCCAAGAGCCCCCCTTTCCTAAAACTTTTATGCCATATGGCGTTCTCTCTATCCTAACAAACTTACAGCCTTGTCCTCCTTGTGGTTATGCCCCTAATTACAAAAAAATCTAGCACTTACCTAAATGTATTTCTTTTACAGTAGCATTTTTATAGGTGAGATTTCTTATTTTCTAGGAGTCCTAGTATTTTCCCATTTGAAGATGGGAGAGTCTTTGTCCTCACTCTTCGTTGTCACTTCTGAATCAAGTATTTCTAAGTTGCTATTTTCATACTTGAGTCAGCTCCTTTACACTGATCCCTTTCTGTATACTTTATAAAAGTCATGGCCGCTTGGCTTACTGTCCTCCTTTATTGTAAGCTTTGATACAGCCATGAATAACTCCATTGTTATGCAAATGATTGTTTTACTTTTTCCTTAAATCTTAGGATTTTCTATTTATACTTTATGTCATCTGAGAACAGATAGTTTTACTTTTTCCTTTTCAATCTGTATAGTCTACTTTTGTGCACAATTGCTGTGGCTACATCTTTTGGCGTGGTGTTGAATAGAAGCCGATATTAAGGGGAAATATTCATCTTTTAATGTCAAGAATGGTATTGTTTTGTTTTTTTAAACATATTTTCTTTACCAATCTGAAGAGATTCTCTTCTGTTCATGCTTTGTTGAACATTTTTATCTTGATGGCATGCATATCTGGGCTTTATCTAATGCTTTTCCAGTGTCCATTGAGATGCCTTTCTCCTCCTTTCATTCTGTTAATACAGTATGTCACATGACTTTTCACTGTTGAGCCAGCCATCTAGTTCTCAAAGAATTCAGGTGCTTATGATGTGTAAATTTTACATTTCTATGGGCTGTGGATTTTTAACTACTCTTTAATACTAGTTTAGTTTTTTGAGATGGATTTGGTTTTGGTTATGAGCCATTTGGAATGAATTGCGAAGTGTTCCTTCCACTAGTATTTTGGGGAAGAGTTTGTGAGGGAATGCTACTGACTTTTAATTAGATCTGAGATTTACTTTATGGCAATATTTTTATTACTAATGTAATATCTATAGATATTCTATAGATGTTTGTTAGGTCTTAGTGTGCGTTGTTGCCCAAGTCCTTTGGTTCCTTGTTGGTCTGCTGGTTTGATGTTTGTTGCTGAAGGCAAACTTACGGAGGTACTGAATTCTCCTTTGTCACTGTATCTCGTAGGGAGGGAAGGTTGGCCAGCAACAGATTCTCAACAGTTTTTATTTACTTGGAGTGTCTTCTTTTTTAAATTCTCCTATATTTTAAAGGATTGCTTTGCTAGATGTAGAATGCTTTGCTGATAGTCTTTCTTGTAAATTTTTGACCCTTGCATAATTTTGACCCCTTGCTTCCTGATGACAAATCAACTCTTATTTAACATTTCTTCCATAGCACATGTCAATTTCCTTGCCATTTAAAGAACACTCACTTTGATTTCCAACAGATGGATTATGGTGTGTTTAGTTTTGTCTCTCCTTTAGCTTATCATCCCCTTGAGTTTCTTGGATATGTAAATTAACATTTCATTAGTTTTTGGAAATTTCTGATCAGCACTCCAGTTTATTTCCACCACTCATTTTCTCCTTCCTCTTCCCATTATCTGTCACATTAAGAATTAAGTGACTATCATTCTTCAAGAAGTTTGAAAGAGAAATAGTTAAAATAGGCAAGATACTCCAATCAGAGCTCCCCTCTCCAGGATTTGTTGTTGCTATGGCTTGTTGCCACTTTGCATTTCTGCCTGCAGTGAATGGGAGCTCCTGGTGGCCCACACCCTCACCAGCATTAGGCATTGTGCTTTGGACATTAACCATTTGGTATGTAGTGGTTTCTTGTTTTAGTTTACAATTCTCTAATTATATATAATGCTGAACATTTTTTTTTTCAGATGCTTGTTTTCCATCCATGTCTCTTCTTTGCTGAGGTGTCCAGATCTTTGCCAATTTTTAAGTTGAGTTATTTTCATATTTTTGAATTTTGAGTTCTTTGTGTATTTGAGATACTAGTCCTGTATCACATACGTGTATAGGAAATACTTTTTCTAATCTGTGGTTTTTCTAATTTTCTAAATGGTATTTTTTATTTGTAAAATTTACAGATGACTTTTAGAAATAAAGCTTTAGTACTGTTCTTCTTCCTTGGAATATGTGTGTGTGTGCACACACACATGCACGCTGTGTCTAAAACCATTTGCAAACCCAAGATACTCTAGGGTTTTTATCCTATACCATAGGAATTTTATATTTGTGCATTTTACATTGAGGTCTGTTAACTGATTTCGGATTCATTTTTATGAAGGTCATTTCTTTTGCATATAGATATCTTGTTCCTTGGTTTCATTTGTTCAAAAGGCCATCATCTATTGAATTGCCATTGCTGCTTTTTCAAAGAGGAGATGACTCCATTTATGAATCCATTTCTAGACTGTTTCCTTATTTTCATGTTTTCTCTGTTTGTTCAGCAATTCCTTACTATCGTGATTATCACAGCTTCAGATAGGAAGTCTCAAAGTTGATGAGTGTCAGTTTTGGCTGTTCTTTTTCTTATCAGATCACTTTAGTGGTATCCACAAGGTAACATTGTAGATGTAACCAACCATCTTATTAAATAAGAAACACAGAGCCGATTCAGAGAAGAAAGCCAAGAGGTCAGAACTAAGAGCCTTACCCTTCCTGCTTCAGGGATCCTCTTCAACCAAGAGAGCTCTCCGAAAAGGAGCTACTTCCTGTGTGTTTGTTTTTATAGTCTTTCTGTTCTGCCTTCTCATTGGTTGTAAATCCAAACACATGACTGCCTCATCACTGCCTGTATGTACAGCCCTCCAGGTCCTCTGTGGTATTGAGATTAAAGGCGTGTGTCTCCAATGTTGGCTGTATCCTTGAACACACAGAGATCTACCTAGCTCTGTCTACCAAGTGCTGGGATTAAAGGCGTGCGCCACCACCGCCACGCTCTTGCTATGGCTCTAATATCTCTGACCCCTGGGCAGCTTTATTTATTAACATACAATTAAAATCATATTTCAGTACAAATAAAATACCACCATATAACATCCTAGAATGTTGATGAGGATTGTGTCATCTAGCATTTAAAGAATAAAATTGTTACCATAAAACATGCATATTTAACTTCTACATGGAAGTTTTTTAGTGATGAGAAAAATATTAAAGATTAAATTTGAAATCAAAATTGTGACTCAGAAAATAAAAAAAAACTGTCATAGAGCTCACATACACACATCTGCACCTGCCAGTCTGAAGTACAAAGTTACAAATCCTCATAGTCAAGGTATTTTGAAAGTAGGGAAGAATAAGAAACTAAGTTATAGATATGCATATAATTTGGGATGATCCCTTTAAAATTATGATAATTCTTCAGTAATGTGATTGTTTTTTATTTAGGCTGGTGGGTTGGATGGCAAGTGATGCTTCAAATTCAATTTGGATTTCTAAAACAAAGATAACCACTTAAAGACATTTTTCTTCTGGCTTCTCTAAATCCTGTGGGGTTTTTTTCCCCTCTTGATTTAATTGGCTGATACATAGAACAATATTAAATGGTACTGGTGATGGTGGGCATTTATTTCTCATCCCATGCTTCTATAACTCATTATTGCCCTTGCCTACATGATTACTAGTGGAATTCTTATCTGTTACCCTGTGACTGCCCATAGGTTCTGTGACTGACATACAGCTGTCATAGATTGTGGTCACACCAGAGCCTCCGGTCTTCTGTTTTGCTATCATCTGGTTCTACTCTTAGGAATCTGTGACTGCTGGCTTGTGCACAGCTGTAGAATTAATTATCCCTGTTGAAGAACAATGGGGTGCTGTGGGTAGAGCACCCTCTTCTCATGCGTGTTTTTCACCCTCTTTATTATCTTGCTCCTGGATGTAAGCTTTCCTCTTAGAAAGTGAGTCTAGCACCTCTCTGTTGTTTCCAGGATCTCTGTCATATGTAAATAGCATCATCTCAAGACTGTCACTGCATTCCTGTCTTGCAGTCTCCCTTTAACTTTTCCATCACATGCTTGCTTTCTCTTCCCTCCATGTCTACTGCCTCCCAGCCTTCCTGGCTATGTCTGTGTTTCCCCACCAGTCTTCAGATGTTCCTCTAGTGAGGTTTAATCTTATGATCAGATGGTTTAGCAACAAAACACAATTATAAACCCAGTATGTTGATGTCCATATTTTTACAGTTGATGAAAATAAATGAAAGGGATGTGGTGGCTCCTTAGTACTCTTGACATTTCTGTTCCAAAGGAAGTTGGAAATTATTAGTAGTGTTATATTAATTTAGTTTTGTTTAATATTTAGTATATATCATGTAATATTCTAAAAACTTTAACATATTACTTCATTTAATCATTATGCCAGCCTAGAGAAGTAATTATGTTACTATTCTCATTAATTTGTAGGCAAGAAAAATGAAATATACAGAAACTATGTCGCTTGCCCTGTGTTGTATAGCTGATAAATAATAGCAGAGACTTCCACCTCAAGATCTGTGCAAGTAATTTAAGAATGAATAAAATATGACTCTGTTTTTAAAGGACTTATATTTTAATTAGCATTTTTAGTGGCTATTGTCAGCTAGAATTTGAATCTAAATCCAAGGCTAGGGCAGGCCCTTTAATGTGCCTTTTCTAGGTGGCAGGTCTTAATTCATATATCCAGTTAGTGATGAATACTTCTTTAGTCTTCTCTTGAAACTCCTGAGTTCCAGGCATAAATGGCTCTCACCTCTGTGAACCCATTCATTTTTCTGAACCCAGTGTAATCTTGTATTCATACTTGTCACGCTGTAGAGAGCTCACTAGTCCTCCTTAGTAGCTTTCCTCTCTAGTCTTTCTTTTACCCTGGGGCAAAATAATAAGGGTAGTATGTTTTTTTTTTTCTCTATTTTTTTTTTAAATTTTTATTTTGCAATACAATTCAGTTCTACATATCAGCCACAGATTCCCTTGTTCTCCCCCCTCCCGCCCCCCTCACCTTCCCCCCAGCCCGCCCCCATTCCAATCTCCTCCAGGGCAAAGCCTTCCCCACAGACTGAGATCAACCTGGTGGACTCAGTCCAGGTAGGTCCAGTCCCCTCCTCCCAGGCCGAGCCAAGGGACCCTGCATAGGCCCCAGGTTACAAACAGCCAACTCATGCAATGAGCACAGGACCCGGTCCCACTGCCTGGATGCCTCCCAAACAGATCAGGCCAATCAACTGTCTCACCCACTCAGAGGGCCTGATTCAGTTGGTGACCCCTCAGCCATTGGTTCATAGTTCATGTGTTTCCGTTCATTTGGGACCCCAAGAAAGACACAGGGATCGCCCAATGACAGAGAAATGGAATGAGATCTACATGAACAGCCTGGACATGAGTGGGGGTAGTGAAGGGCGAGGGTCGAGGGAAAGAGAGCTTGGGGGAGCGGGAGATCCCAGCTGGATCAACAGCAGAGAGGGAGAACAAGGAATAGGAGACCATGGTAAATGAAGACCACATGAGAATAGGAAGAAGCAAAGTGCTAGAGAGGCCCACAGAAATCCACAAAGATACCCCCACAACAGACTGCTGGCAATGGTCGAGGGTAGTATGTTTTTAACGAGGACAATTTTTAGAATCTCTTTAATTTATCCTTTGACAGTTTCATACATGCATGCAGCATATGTTAGTCATGTCTACTCCAGTACTCCACTCCTACCTGCTCCTCATGGATTCCCTAACAATTCCCCCTCTCAACTTAATTTATTTTCCTTTCTTCCTCCTCCTCTTTTTTCTTCTTCCTCCTCCTCTTTTTTTCTTTTTCTTCTTTTTTAAAATAACCCCTGAGCCCAGTTAGTGCTGTTGGCATGAACATGGGTGTGAAGCTATCTACTGGAATCGTGGCAACTTAACATCAGTCAAACCCTAAAGAAAAATGGCTTTGCCTTCCCTACAGCCATCAATTGCAAATAGCTCCTTAGCTAGGGGTGGAGTCTCATGAGCCCTTCCCCAGTCCCTACTGGAATGCTGACATGTTTGATTTTGTGCAGGTAACCATAGCTCCTGTGAATTCATGAGTGCTGTGGTCACGTCCTGTCCACAAGACAGCATTCCACACATCCGTCTCCGTCCTCCAGCCCTTGCGTTCTCTCTCCCCTCCTCTTCTGCAGAGCCTTTGCAGGGTTGATATGTATGTCCTGTTAGGACTGAGCTCAGCCATCACTCCTAGCACTGTGACCAGTTGTGCATCTCCCGTTGTCTGCTACTCACTACAGTACGAAGCTTCTGACCGAGGGTGAGAGCAACAGTAATTATCAGTGTTAACAGATATTTGGAAGGTAGTTTGACTACATGTCCACTTAGCAGAACAATAGTAGTAGGTTCCACCCTATGACCTCTACAGCCATGGGCTTTTGACCAGATTTATTGTACCAGGCATGAATTCTCTCCTGTGGAACAGGCCTTGATTCCAATTAGAAGGCTGTTAGCCACCTCATAACTGTCAGACGCTGCACCAGTGGGCACATGGTTCCTGACAGGTCAGTATTTTAGCATGCAGGGCCTGCCACAGAATAAGTCCACTGATTAACATTTTACTCTAGTAACCAGGTCTGGCTAGCAGGGAAGAAGTTTCCAGGTCAGCTCCAGCTTGATGTGTTTTTTTTTTTTTTTTTTTTGTCCTACAACCAAAGTGTGTTGTGTCTTCAGCAACTGGATCTTGCCATCAGGTTATAGTGTGGTAACAAGAATAATGGTAATTAATAGCCTGTATTGTTTTGTGAACCTCTGCACCTCCCTAACTCACAGGGAGAGGTATCCCATACCTGTTACTGAGATTTTCATTTAATAATTCATTTCTTCTTAAGGAAGCATTACCTACTGTCTTAGGGTTTCTCCTGCTGTGAAGAGACACCTGTGACCACTGCAACTCATATAAAGGAGAAACATTTAATTGTAGTACTTACATTTTCAGAGGGTTAGTCCATTATCATCATGGTGTAGCATGGTGACATGCAGGCAGACATGGTGCTGGAGATGGAGCTGAGAGTCCTATATCTTGCCTTGTAGGCAACAGGAAGTGGTCTCTCTCACTGGGTGTGGCTTAAGTATATATGAGACCTCAAAGCCCGCCCCCACAGTGACACACTTCCTCCAACAAGGCCACACCTCCTAATAGTGCCACTGCCTTTGGGGGCCATTTTCTTTCAAACTAGCACACCTACCCACTCAAGGTACCTCCATTTAACCTGCCCCCCCCCCACACACATTTACAAAGTAATAGGTTTGCATGTGACTTTTTAATGCATCCTTTGTTTTGGTTAATCCTCTCTACACATTTCTTCCTGTTCTCTCAACGCTTGTCATACCCATATTTTGCTTGCATGTATGTATGTGTACCATATGTGTATTGTACCTTAGGCCTGCAGAGCGTAGAATGTGGCCAAGGATCCTTTGGAACTGGAGTTATGGATTGTTATGAGAACGTGTGTGCTGGGAATTACCCAGGTCCTCTGCAAGAACAAAAGTTCCCTTATCCACTGAGCCATCTCTCTAGCCCTAAATCATAATTTTTAAAGAGTGCTTTTTTTCCCATGTCATAGCGATAGAATTTTAAAATCTTAGAGCTGAATGTTTAAAAAAACAAAACAAACAAACAAACAAACAAAAAACTGGTATTTAAAAATCCATTCTTCTTACTCATTTAGTACCAGGCAGTAATAGCAGTAAATCCCTATGCACATCAAAGGAATAAGAATTTAGTCTTTTCTTCATGAAGTGTACAATTTGCCAGGCATGAAAAACATACCCAGTGTATTGTGGTGTATACTCAAAGAGGACACAGTACTGAGCTCTATAAAATTACCTGTAGTAGCACAATGGTCCTACCTTAGGGGATTAAGGAAGCTTTCCCAGAAGGAAGTATAAGCTGACTGCAGATGAGAAGTTGCTGATGTGTATGAGTGGAGGGAGGGCAGGATGTGTGGACCAGCAAGAATCACTGAAAAAATGAGTATGTCCTTTAGAAATGAGGGACACTTTGTAGTGTACTTTGGGAATTATGGGTAATGAGCTGTTAAGTGTATGTAGGAGCCGGGCGGTGGTGGCGCACGCCTTTAATCTCAACACTCGGGAGGTAGAGACAGGCGGATCTCTGTGAGTTCGAGGCCAGCTTGGACTAGAGTGAGTTCCAGGAAAGGTGCAAAGCTACACAGAGAAACCCTGTCTCGAAAAACAAACAAACAAACAAAAACAGAAATGTGCGTAGGGAGGTAGTTTGGGGAAAGAGGTTGAAGAAGAAACTGGAGTCTGTCTGTCACAAGCCATTTGAGAGTCTCCTTTTACTTTGAGCAGTTGCCCTTCTCTCTCCCCCTGTGAAGCCTTAGCCTTTCATTTCAAACTGTAACTTCCTGCTTTGCAGTCTGTCCTAAGATGTCACTACCCTAGGGGTATCCCCAGTTCTGTGCCGTTACTCCCTCACGTGCAGCTGTTTTCATGTCTGCTACTTACGTGCCGGGTTTTTCTCTTAATTCTTGTTGGTAGGTTCTCACTAGTAGATGTTTTTCATCGGAGTGGAGTCATAGATGGGTAAAATCATACTAATCTACTGATGTTTGAAATCTTAAAATTCATAATTTAAAATTCAAAATTGATGAAAATATATATAATTATAGCATCAAATAAAATATTATTTATGAATAGTTTAACAATTCATGAAGATTTTTGACTTGGGTTAGAACAACATCAGTGGAATTTGAGTTAGTAGTTTCAGAGAAAAACAGTCTTATGAAAATGTCCTACAATAAATATTGAGAAAAATTTGGGAATATTTGTTGAAAAATAGAGGCTTAAGTAGATACTATATATTTCTCTTCATGATGGTTGAAATCCAACACACTGATTTTACATATTTAATACACAGAATTTAGCTTTATTTCTAATATGTGAGCATGGCCATCATATTGGAGAAATCATTTCTTAGTGTACTATGTTAAATATTGAGATTTCATGTATTTGTCATACTTTAATAACCACCTGCAATTATGTGCAGTGTAGATACAGTAACTTTAAAGCTATCAGTTCTGGTTAATACATTATATTTTACTTTCCTATGAAATATATTATCCTTAGTTTTTCTCTTATTCTCCATGGATATTATGGGATGAAAGAGAAATTCAACTTTTTTCACTCTTAGTTTTTGAGATGGGTTTCGCTTTGTAGCTCAAGAAGGCCTTGTTTTCCCATTCTTCTTGCCTCAGGTCTGTGATTCCAAGCATAAACGTTAATACTACATCTGGCTAGAAGTTTTAAAGATAAACTTTTTTTTTTTTGAGACGGGTTTTCATGGAACTCAGGCTGGCCTCAAACTTGCTGTGTAGCTAAGGAGGATAACCTTAAACTCCTAATCCTCTGGTCTTTACCTCTTGAGTGATGGGATTATAGGACTGGACCACACACCCAGCTTATGTGGGGACGAGAATCAAGCCCAGGGTGTTGTGAATGCTAGGCAAGCACTCTAGTCATGGCTCAAAGAGTAGGTTTTGATTTTTTTTTTTTTTTTTTTTTTTTTTTTTTGGTTTTTCGAGACAGGGTTTCTCTGTGTAGCTTTGCGCCTTTCCTGGAACTCACTTGGTAGCCCAGGCTGGCCTCGAACTCACAGAGATCCGCCTGGCTCTGCCTCCCGAGTGCTGGGATTAAAGGCGTGCGCCACCACCGCCCGGCTTAGGTTTTGATTTTTTTACTGTAGTTTGAGATTAGGAAATATTTGGTGTACATTAGATTTGTAAACCTTGCATAAACTGTTATTAATTAGTAAAGATGATTTATTAGCAGAATAACTTCATTAGCTTTAACTGATGGGACATTGAAGTGATGCTAGTCTTACGTGTGTCTACATTGGAAACTATTGTGGCTTCATTACTTAGCTATGGATCTAGAACAGTGTGCCATTTAAGACGCCACCCCAAGTCAGAAGCTGAAGAGGTGAGCATAGTTCTAACAGCTAGACCTTGTCAAGAGTATTTTCTTTTTCTTTTGACTCTTCAGGAAGGTTTATTCATCTAATGTGTGAAACACGTGAAGTGAGTGGAGTTAGGCAATCATAGAAGATAACAATTTTACTAACAGCTGAAGGGATTGCATTTTTTACTGGGAACATTCAGTGACTGAAATGAGTACAAAGGCGTTGTGGAACTGATTTGTAAAGATTGCTACAATAATGCTGTACATTTCTTTCTTTCTTTCTTCTTAAATTGTATATCTTTTCCTTCCTTCTTCCCCACCCTTCCAGAGGCTCTCCTTATAGAGAATCCCCTTTGGGTCATTTTGAAAGCTATGGAGGGACCCCCTTTTTCCAGGCTCAGAAGATGTTTGTAGATGTGCCAGACAACACAGTGATACTGGATGAGATGACCCTCCGGCACATGGTCCAGGACTGCACAGCTGTAAAAACTCAGTTACTCAAACTCAAACGTCTGTTGCATCAGGTGAGTATGTAATGATTACTCCAGCTCCACCTTGAACACAAATTGGCTTTTTAAAAAAGTTACTTGTGTTTCTAACATGTTTAGTTTTTGGTAGAAACAAAGCCTATAAATAGTACATGCTTTGAGTTTATCTCCAACACCATAAGACAAAAAGAGAAAGAACACAGAACTCTTGTTAGAGATGAAAAGAAAGCTTAGCATAGACAATACTTCTATTATAAGGTTGCTGAAAGATTAGAAGTGTAGTGGTTAATTGAACAGTCTGTTACCAGAAACGTGCTGGGTATTCAGTAACTAATGTAATTTCTGCTTAATGGCATACAGGATTCCTTTGATTTGTGTTTGAGACTTTCAGTACCTGTTTTCTTTAGAGAGTCTAGACCCACAGTAGCAATAGGGCTTGAGCGAAGTCACAGGATATGCTGATGGAAAGTCTCAGTTTGTGATTTAAGAGTACCTTCTTTGTGTAAATATTTAGTGTTAGCAGATAAACAAGGAATGGACTACCAATTTTAAACTGTGCATAGCTTTTATGTGGTTTTAAATCTATTTTTTTGCCTTTGGTATTCTAGCCATATTTAAAAACCGTGGTTGAGAAAGAACAGTTTGACCTCTCTCAGTTTGCTGTCTGGGTCACCTTTCTCAGGATTGTATGTCTTTGCATCATATGAACAGGGCTGAAGTCTTAGAATTCCTTTTGGCCACCAAAACCAGACTCATCTGTTTGCTCAGTAAAGGCTAGCTGAAAGTAAAGCAAGGCTCCTAACAGTTGACTCTGAGAGTAACAATTCTTTGTAATGTATGTTGTTTCATGTTTCTTGGTTCTGGCTTTTCTGGACTACTATGGCTTTTGAATACTTATTGAAAAGAAGCTTTGTATACTGAGCCTGGGGAAAAGAGGATAGAAAGTGTCCTTTTGGAATCTGTGGTGCTTGGACTCCTCCTAAGCATACAAGAATTCTATGGTGGAAATGTCCAGACATAAAGATTTCAACTTAGATAAACTGTAACTACCAGATAGTCTTTGCTCCATAGTGTTTCTTTGCTGGCTGGTCTGAGAGGAAGATTTTCTGGTCATGAGTTTTAGTTTCAAAGGTACAGTGCAGTAGAAAAGGGTAGGAAATAGCTAAAATATACTAAATACCTTTTGTGAGCTAGTCATTGTTTTAGGGTATATTCCTCAATGATGAAGCATTATTAAATACCAACTGATAAGACCAGGCCCTGTCCAGTAATAAAGTATGGATGATATCTGAGAAGAGGGTGCATTGGCAGCTGGTGACCAGTATCATAGGGATTGTCTTCTTTGAAGAACTTCATGTATGTGAAGCTGTGAAGCCCTGAGTGCTTCTTTTCTGTCCCTATAGTCTCTAATGTTAGGGAGTTCACATTGACCAAATGGACTTGTTCTTTATGTAGTGAAAACAAAATTGTGAGGTTAAAATTGCAGAAGATTTTTAGGATATCTTTAGAGTTTTCCAGCTGCAAAATAAATTAAAAACTGCTATCTAAGATTTTATATAACTGTCTCTTACATTTTTTCTTTAATTAAAAAATACTTATTATTATTATTATTATTATTATTATGTTTGTGTAAGTAATATGTATGTGTCTGTGTGGCTGCAGGGTGTGGGTGTATGATCATGTCTGTGTGGTGACCAGAGGGTTACTTTCAGGAATTGGCTCCATCCTTATCACGATGGTTCCAGGGGTCGAACTCAGATCATCTTTACTTCCTGAGACATCTTGCTGCCCTCTTTTAATTTTACTTAAAAAAAAAAATCATCATGAAGCCTATACGTGGTTTTTAGAAGCTCACATGCTGTGTGATGGCTTAATCAAAAATATGGAATAGATTTTTAATCACTTTTTATACCTCAGTCAGCCTATTGGATAAACAGGTTATGTTGTATGACCATAGTTTTCGTAGTTCCATTATGCATGACTTCATTTTGCCATAGACTGGAGATATATCCACTGTTTCCTGGATAGTACATATCCTTTTGCCTGGTACATGCCCTCAGTTTGCTGGAGTATATCCTTAATTTATTTCTTAACAGAGGATGAATATACATTTTTAGTTACTTCATAAAGAAAAATCTTTTTATTCTGTACTCATATTTGATTGATATTATAGCTTATAATTTTGAAAAAATTTGGCTGAAATCAAAGTAAGAAAAAATAGAAAATGTTGTTTTTCTAAGATCCTGTTTTAGCTATTCTGAAGTATACTGCATTCTGACCCCATTTTTCATTGTGTTTTGCCTTAAAAAAATCTGACTGGGTGTTAGTGGTACACACCTTTAATCCCAGCACTTGGGAGGCAGAAGCAGGCTGATCTCTGAGTTTGAAGCCAGTCTGATCTACAGAGTGACTTCCAGGATAGCTAGAGCTACACAGGGAAACCTTGTCTCAAACAAAACAAAACAAAACAAAAATCTGTTCAAGAGATTGAAGATCCTTTAATTTTTACATGCTTTGGTTTCAAGGTGATTTTCAGTGTTAATTTATTGTAGTTGGTTTCCAAGCTGTCTCAGCAGTTACTGAGTTTTTTAATGAATTCTTTTGGAGTCCATACAGTGTGACATGTTGTTAAGTTATGACTACAGTTATTTTCTGTTGTGTTTCTGGAGTTTTTAGTAATCAGAAACTAGGATTTCCAAATTCTCATAATCTTTTATTTCATCTACATTACCATTTTGGGGGAATTGACTATGCTTTTGGTATATTTCCCTAATTTTATGTTCCAGTTCTGTTTTTATTTAGATATTTGCAATATTTCAGTTTCTCAAGCTTTATTGTATATTGTAGCATGAATTGTTAGAAGGTCTTATTAATAAAAACAAACCAGTTCCAGTTATTGGGGTGAATGCTGGAAGATCAGAGAGAACAAGCCACAGCTTCCTCACCTCGCCCATTCCTCAGCTGATCCTGTTTCTTCAGACTGGATGCCTCTGAGTCCTCATCCAAATGGATCTCAGCTGAACTGCTGCTAAAAGCTTAAAAGCTTAAAAGGGACTCTAGTTCCTGGTTTTCATGCCTTATATACCTTTCTGCTTCCTGCCATCACTTCCAGGGATTAAAGGCATGAGTCATCATGCCTGGCTGTTTCCAGTGTGGCTTTGAACTCACAGAGATCTGGATGGACCTCTGCCTCCAGAATGCTAGGATTAAAGGTGTGTGTGCCACCATTTTCTGGCCTCTATACCTGTCTAGTGACTGCTCTGTTCTCTGACCCCAGATAAGTTTATTAAGGTACACAACATATTGGGGGACACAACATCACCACAGTATATAGTTCCTTGTTCATACAAACCAGTTATTGATTTTTCAAGAGCCATATTCAGTAAACAGCTTTCTGGTCTACTTTATTAATAGTTCAGAGAGCATTTTTTTATTATATCTTTTTAAAAGGATCAGTTTTTGTTTATTTTGGTTTGTCTTTTCTGATCTTACTTTAAACATATAATGATATCTATTATTATTTATTAGTATTTGAAAGTGAGGAATTAAAAGTTAACTTTGGACTTTGCACTTGGACCAGGTTTGCTAATTAGCTGGTCTTCATTTTAAGGTGGTGGGTGGGTGGATGCAGTGGTCCTCAGCAACAGATAAAGGGTTTTTCTTTCTAGTCTATAGCATCTTCATAGAAGAAACCTCTGATTTTTGCTTAGGAGAAAAATGAAATTTCTGTTAATTTCCTTTGTCACTTGATCAAAATAGCCTACAGAAACAACTTGGCTTGCAGATTATAGACCATCATGATAGGGGATGCACGGTGGAGCAGTAAGTTCGTGGCAGCAGATTGTGCGCTAGAGGCTTCTTCTCTGTCAGCAGGTTAATGCCAGAGCCAGACACAAGCTAACCTTCTGAGGCTCACCTCTGTCACCACCTTCCACCACTTAGTCCCCTCCTCAGCATTCACCCTTGGTTAAAACAGTGCCACGGGAGGCAAATATGAACCCATGTGGGATAGTTTGGATTCATTCTGTAGCATCTGGACATATTAATTTTATTTATTATGCAGAATTTCATTAAATTTTCACATTAATACATTCTTTTTGGTGGAGGGAGGCAGGCAGGGGCTTCTTTATGTGGCTTTGGCTGTCCTGAAACTCACCTTACAGGCCAGGCTGATCTTGAACTCACAGAGATCTGCCTGCCTCTGCTTCCCAAATGTGAAACACATAAGAGAAGTAAGAGGAAAGAACCAGAAGAATTAGAAGTTGGGCATTCTTAAGAAAAAGAGTGGTCTGTCTCATTAGTGGTCTAAGCACAGGGCACAGGAGGTAAGAAGAAGAAAAGCAGGGATTGTTCTGCCCAGTGTCTTTGTCTCTGAGGCCCGATGCACATGGTCAAGGAAAGCCCTGAAGGGACAGTGTGGAGTGAAGCATGTGAAGGGGGCTCCCTCCACCCTCTTTGCCATCCACCCCTCCCATCCTCACTCCTGTTTCATTTTCTTAAGGTGCTGGGGTTCACATCCATGACTTTGCACTGTGTTAGGCAAGTGCTGTACCATCGGGCCACACTACCAGCTCTTGGAATCTGTTGTGTGAAAGTCCTGTTTATGAGTTTGGACAATGTCTTCCTTTCCATATGTGTTTAAAATTGTTAACTGGTGAACTTGGCCTTTACCCCATTTTTATTTGTTGTTGTGCACAGCTGAGGGTCACTTTATACTTTAAATAGGACTTTTGTACACCTCATTCTTCAGCTCTTATGGGACATGAAGGACAGTAGCTGTGATCTCACCTTGATAGCCAGAAATGGAGACCTTGAGATTTGTCTCTTGGGGTCACACGTGTGTGTGTGTGTGTGTGTGTGTGTGTAGAGTGCACTTTTAAGCTATGGCTTTGCATTTCATTGTTTTAAGTTAATATTTTGTATGTTTTATTGCACAATTTATGGAATCTTGATGGTATTTTTAAGTCCTGAACTTGGAGAGTATGGGAATATGACGAAAAAAATATAATGATGCCTTTAATTTCCTGTAGCCTGCTTCAAAGGCTTTTGGCTGGAGCATAGTACACATGTGGGAGTGCTTATCTTATTGGGTTTTCACACATGGAAATGTCTTTTGTGGTTAGCACCCATCCAGAAGTAGAGCACTAACTGAACAGAATTTATGCTACAGTTCATTACTCTGTTTTAACTGGGACTGTTTATTTGGTTCTGAAAAAGTCAGTCTGTTCGCCTGTTTTGAACTTGGAAATGAAGTGAAACCATGTAATAGTCCTATCTGACGTCTTTTATCGACACTGTATTTATGAGTCATTGTTTATGTTTTGTGCCAATGCTCAGTGCTGTTGAATATTGTATTATACAGGTATTTCATTGTTTTACAGTTGACAGGCATTGGGCAGGTTTCCAGTTTGGATTTTTGTGACAAGTGCCACTGCAGTGTCCTAGCACGTGTCTTTGGACAAACATATTTATGCACTCTTGTTTTTTTTGTACCTGAGTGGAATGACTGAGTCTATCATGAAGCATGTTGGCATCCAGTTCTAGGAGACATTCCAGTGGTTTCCTGAGACGTTGTGCATGTCGCTGTCATCTTCTCATGAGTTCCTTTGCTTTTATCATATTACCACATTCAGCTCTGTTTCGATCTTGGAACAGGAAATGAAGAATTTAAGATAGAGTAATGGAAAAACACCATAATACTTTTTTGTGACATTTTATTTGGGTTGCAGTATATTTGGTCTCTATGATTCATGCCCTGTCTCCTCTGGGATGCTTGTCTTCAGAATAAAATAAAAGAATATGCAATAGTTTTTATGAAATGCCAACTGTGATATATAACTCTTATGTTCCATATTTCCTGTCACTCCAATATTGAGAAATAACCAGGAATTTTTCTTCTCCCTCTGTGTGTTTGTGTTTCTGGGCACGTGTATATTAATGCACCATGCACATAAGTATTTAGGGGCAGGCAAAGAAAATAGTGAGAGCAGTAGTGTCCTTCCTGGGTGGTACTTTGAGTTTAGAACATACTGAATGGTTACTTCTTGGTGGCAAAAAACCAAAAATGGGGGTGTGGCAAGGAAGGATGAGGGGAGAGAAGGTATGATTTGTAATGTCAGTGGAGACATTAAAGTGAATAAAATAGGGCCAAGCATGAATCAACCTCAAAGAAAATGTTGAAGGAATGCATAGAAAAACGTAATAAAGCGTTACTAATATAAAGTTCAGTTTTTCTGAATGTAACTTCTTTGCCAAAACTAAATGCATGAGCATAGATGGTAAAACCTGTCACCACACAGTTCTCATCACTCCAGGAACAAAAGCATATATGAACATCCCATAAAGACTGTATACTGTAGGAGGGCTCAGATATGGAAAATGTGAAACTGCTTGATACTTAGTACCCACGTTGAGAAATGAAACACAGATAAAGGTCCCAGTGTGATCCTTTCTGATTGCAGACTCCTGTTTACCTGAATCTAGCTTTCCCTATACACATTTTATATAGTTTCCCCCCACCCCTTTTCAGCTTCTTTTGGTGATAGGGTCTCACTGTGTGTCCAGGCTGACCCAGAGCTCATAGTCCTCTTGCTGTTAGTGAAGTATGCTCCAGCTCCCCTGGCTTCTGTTGTAGTCTGAAGGGGAGGTTTTTTGTTAGTTTGTCGTTCTGTGACAAATGTTCACTTCTCATATATTCCTGGTGCAGATGATGCAGAAGTTTTTCTCTCCTCTCTAGTCCCTTTCCCTCTTTCCTGCCTTTCTTCCTCATTGAACCCAAACCTTGTCTTGCTGCCAGCCCTCAGTGCTGAGGTGTCTTTTCTACCCACTAAGTAATCCTAGTATTTTGTTTTTCTGTAAAGTATCAATTTCATTTGTTAGATCATATGAAAGTCTCTTGGGATTTGATGGGAGTAGCATTGAACCAGTAAGTATATGGCAGGATGAATTGACCCCTTAGAATATCTCTATGTCCGTGAACATGATATGTTGGTAAGTTGATTTAGTTCTTTATTTTTTTCAGCAATATTTTATAGATTAGTTTAGTTTTATTAAGTTTACTTCTAATAAACTGAAAGATTTATTGTTGTAAGTGCTACCATTTTTTTCTCTTTCTTTCTTTCCTTTTTTTCACTGAGACATATATATATATATAGATATATAGATATATCTATATATCTATATATATATATCCCAGGGTGGTGAACTCACTAAGAGGACCAGATTTGGCTTGAACTCAGTGACCAATGCATCAATCCTGAGTGCTAGAATTTCAAGTACATTTTTTAAGATCAGTAAGTTTCTTGAAGTTCATGAGGTAGGTTCTCTGCATCAAACCAAACATTAAAGTATATTTCCTACTATCAAGAGTATGCTCAAAATTACTTTGGCTGTCCAGGTACTTTTGTGGTTTCATATACATTTTAGGATTGATTTTACTAATTTTCTGAAGGAAGTCAGGCATTTTGGTAGGGATTTATTGAATCTGTGAATTGCTGTGGGCAGTTATTGTTATGAGGTATACACCAAAGAAGATTACTTGGACACAGGTTCAAGCCAATAGGAAGTCTTCATTAGCCAGCTGGGACAGCACTGGAAGTTTGGCGTGAGTACAGTCCTGAGCCTTTCTCAAGGGGAGCTTTAAGCACAAAGTTGACATTCTGGGTTGGCACATCTCAATTAGCAAGAATAATTAGACAGGAGTAGAACTACAGAAGCCAAAAAGCAAGGCTTTCCTAGAACTGTAGTCTTTGCTGGATTAGGTCTTTGTTTTCCTTTGGCAGGTGTTGCTGCCTATGTGCTGGATTTCAAGGCCTGAATGGTACTTCCATCATGGCATCCTTGTGCTAAGGTCTCAGGGCCTGTTACAGTATGAAAAGTTGAGAGTTGTAATTGTTTGCTTGAGTTGCCTACACTGTTACATTGATGTCCCCAAAGAGAACTCTGCTTACTTTAAGATGCATTTAATTTTTACTTTATCACTCTCCATACTCTATGAAATACCATTTGAATGCTAAAGAGTGTGATAGTATTGAAACAAACAAACAAAAAAAGAGAACCTTACTTTTTATTGTAAGTCACAGTTAACCCTAGCTGTGAGTATTGAAATGGGTTCTGTTCACAATAGTTATGCTTTTTAGTGAAGTAAACCAATATAAAATCATTAAAGATCATTGCATGTAATAAGAATAAACATTATGTGGAACTTGTTATAATATTGTGTGTATATATATATATGTGTGTATATATATATATGTATATATATGCATTTAGACATATTCATGTATGCATATGTAGAGTACCTGGATGTGACAGGAAGTTTACTTCATTCTGTGTGTCATGTCCCACTCTCCACAGAAAACAGCTTATTTAGTTAGATAAGCAGGAGTATACCCAAAGCTTCAAATCTAATAAATTATATTTGTGGGTTTTAAATGATAAATAATGGAATTATCACTGTGTAGGTAAAGCATTCAATCATCAGTAGGTCTACAGAGTGATGTTTTTGATGCTTTATAAAGTAACTGAAACAGAAAATGTTTGTTCTAAAGGAAGCCTGAATATTTAATCATTGTTTAATTCATAGATGATAAATGTTTAAGCAGAATGGCTAGCTTATAGTTTGGGATGACATACAAGTATTAAATAATTAGAAGAATGGTGTGTTACAAAGGTTAGCAAATTATGTGTTGTATTAACTGTGTAAGATTCAATCTGAAGTGTGAATCTACAATTCCTTGCTACTTATAGGCCCAGTATAATTCAACCAGTATCTTAGCAGTGTTGCATTTGGAACTTGTGAAAATGAGTCCAAAATTGGAAATGTTAGTGAATTTGTAAACATTGAAAAAGACCAGGAGAAAGAAAAACAAAAATCAAACAAACAAACCTTTAGAGAAGGATACTGTACTAACACAGAACAGTGATTGAGAATGGGAAACAGAAAAGCACTGAAGAATTTACTAAGAAAAACAGATTTTTAAAAAGAAATGTTGAGATCACTCAATAGTACAGACCAATAGGATAGAACAGATTGCTTGGAGCTGAATGTTTTCAAAGCATCAAAATGGGGGAAATTAGAAAAAAATTAAGTGTGTGTTTGTATGTGTGTTTCCCTCCCTCCCTTTCTCTTCCTTCCTTTCTTCCTTATGTATTTTGGGCAGTGGTAATGAGCAATGTCTTGTTAGGTGCTCCAAGCTGGCAAGCTTCATATCATAGCTCAGCCCTAAATGTTAGGAGTATAGGCATGCACTACCATGCCTAGCTAAAAGTAATGTTTTTAAGTGCATGTGTGTGGTGGGGCGGGTAGTTTAGAAAGACATGTCCAGATTCAGAGATGAGTTACTTACATTTAATGCTAAATTTAAACATAGGTTTACAGATAGTATTTTCTCAAAATACTATGATGAGCTGTTCCATGCATTTCAACGTTTTTATATATTTTAAAATGTCAGAATTTTTCTTTTGTTTAAGATGCTTTACCTCAGCTATCTGTTAGGATCAACTCATTTCTGAAAAACTGAAAATCGGCTTTATAAATCTCTGCTTTTTACATCCTCAAACGTTGCTTGTATTATTATATTTTAAACACCATAGATCAGTTACTGACATTAGTACTCAAAATTGTTAGTTGACATTCTGAACTGTATTCAATGTGATTTGTTTGTTCATATATCTTTGAACTCACAAACAAACGTTTTGAAACAAACTTTTGAAAATAAAAAGAAGCTTTTTCCCCATCCTCTGCTTCTTTCTTGAGATGCCTCTATGGCTGGCTCTAGCCTGTCTGAACACAAAGCAGCTTTGTTGACATCACCGATGATGCTTGTCAGCACAGGCTGGTCAGTGCTGCCAGAATCTTTTGCTAACTAGTTCAAGTATTGATGTCTGTTGCAGCTGCTCTGGAACTCATAGGAAGACCCCAGCTTTTGCAAACTCCTGAGAGAACCTCCTGGGTAAGATGGCCTTTACCAGGTTTTCCAGTGGTTAAATGTGGAAGTGACGTATCAGGCTGGAAGTTTACTTTCATGCTGTCTCAAAAACAAAAACCAACCAACCAACCAAACAAACAAACAAAAACCACTGGAAGAAGCCTGGCTGACAGTAACGCTTACATGCTTCCAGATGAGAAGACATATTCATTTTTAATAAAATGGCAATGTGGACTGGGGATGTAGCTCAGTGGTAGAGTTCTTGCCTGTTGGGAACAAGACCGTGGATTCAACTCTCAGTCTGAAAACACGTCTTTTTTTGTTATTTGTTGATGAATACATTAGCATAAGTACATTTAGAATTCAAAGTCTAAAGAAACTGCTGATACTTCACTCAGAAAAATCCAGAATATTCAGGCAGTCAGTTAACCAAATTGCTTATGCTTTGTTCAGTTGGTATGCTTTATATTTTATTTTCTTATGTATATGCTTATGTAGAACACTGAAAACAGTGTCCAACATAAATATTACTTCCTCATTGTGTGTAATGTGAAGTAAAAAAATCACGTGTGAAGTTATTTCTTAGTATCATTTATTAAATGAATTAATTTATTAATTTATTGTGTGTGTGTGTGTGTGTGTGTGTGTGTGTGTGTAGAGCAGAGGACAAAGCACAACTTGGAAGAGTTTGTTTCCTTCTTTCACCATGTGTTTCCTGGGAGTAGAACTCAGGTCATCAAGCTTGGTGACAAGCGCCCTTACTGCCAAACCATCTTTAAAAATAAAATGTTTTCAATCCATGTATAATTTTCTTCCTTATGTTTCTACATGTCTCAGAATTATTTTCTAATTTTGGCCCAGATACTTCCATCTTAGTCAGGGTTAAATAGAATACTACCACTGTGTGTGTCTTATTTAAGGGAGGAGTAGTCTTCCTAATTAATTCAGGTGGAGAGTATGTAGAGGATAATTAAACTCTTGTGCTTTGATCTCAGTCAAAGCCTACTTCCCCTTTGATCTTCTAAATCTAAATTGCTAGGCTTTTAAAAATATAATGCAAAATTTAAAAAAATTAAGATGTAGAAACAACTTAATTATTAATAATTCCTAGGTATCTTAGGCTAGCCTATATAGTTTCCCCCAGTTTTTACAAAATTAGTTTGGGGATTGGAGAGAGAGCCCAGTTGGTAGAGTGCTTTTCTGCTGTGCATGAAGCCCTTGATTTGGTTCCAGCTCCCCCATTAAACTAAGCATGGTGGCATCTTGCCTGTAATCCCAGCACTTGAGGGTGAGTCAGGAAGGAATGGAATTCAAGGTCATCCTTAGCTATGCAGCAGGTTTGAGTCTAGCTTGGGCTTCATGGTACCCTGCCTGGGGTGGCGGGGGAAAATGAGTATATTGTGCCTTGGTTTTTAAATTGACTTCTAATCTTAATGCCCTGGTAATGAAGGAGAGTGTTGGAATGAAATAAATTCTTTTTTTTTTTTTTGGTTTTTCGAGACAGGGTTTCTCTGTATAGCTTTGCGCCTTTCCTGGAACTCACTTGGTAGTCCAGGCTGGCCTCGAACTCACAGAGATCCGCCTGGCTCTGCCTCCCGAGTGCTGGGATTAAAGGCGTGCGCCACCACTGCCCGGCTGAAATAAATTCTTAAGGATGTGTCAGTACCTTTGTAGCCTAGAGCAGGAGTTTGACGCTTTACTATCAGCTACAGAAGTTAACTTTTTGAGGCCATAGTGTATATTCAAAAGTGTCATAAATAAAGTCATTACATAATAACACCAGCTTATGGCTTCTTCTACCTTCCTTGTGAGTACACTGCTTTACTTGGTTACCTGTCTCCCCTCCGCCCCCCACTTCTGCTCAGGTTTCTTCCTCCTTATCCCATGAAACTTTTTCTGATAAGTTGTTAATATACCTTTTCTACTTAATTATAAATTCTGTGTCATTTATGGCTTTGGTGTTTGTGTGAGCTGACATTTTTCTGTTTGAAGTTTTTCATCTTGTTTTAGTTCTTTAATGAAACACACACACACACACACACACACACACACACACACACACACACACCCCTTTCCTAGAGCAGGGAAAGGTCAGGTAGACTTCAGTCTACAAGCTCTGGATTGAAACCACAGTTCAGTTAGGTGCTGAGCAGAGGCTAGTTGGTGCCTGCTGGGTGTGCTTTTACTTTCTTGGCAGAAAGAAACTTTGACAAGCTGTTCAAGAGCAATTGTGTTTTGGTTGTACCTAAGAATTTAGATGCAATTTAATGGTTTTTCTGGTATTTTTCAACCCTGGTATTTTCATCTTGGCTGAGCTCTCTCTTTCTTTCACCCAGGAAACTGGGGCCTGCTTGCTTCCTTGCTTTATTTATTTATTTTGCCCTGCTGCATCCGTCCCATACCTACATCCACAGTGATTGCAAAACAGTATGTGCTGTGTTTTCTCTTGTTCTTTGGGGTTCTGTACAATGAGCAGGAAGATGTTTGGAAATAGGCTACATTTTCAGAGCTTCTTTTTTTCAAATATACTTTTTTGTAAGACTTAGCCTGCATTGGTATGTCATGTCATTAGAGTAGAGATAGACTTCTTATTGAGATGTGTCTTGTAAAATAATCACTCCATTCCTACCTTCTTCCCTTTCTCTTTGTTTTAAAACCATTTTCAAAATTTAATATTCTGGGGCTAGGAGGGATGGCTCAGTGAGTCAGAGACTTGTCTTGAAAACACAAGGATCTGATCCTTGATCCCCAGTACCCATGGGTGAAATGTCAGGTGTGTGGTGGCACTGGGAAGGCAAAGAGAGGAGATGATTCCTAGCCAAACTGGTAAATCGTAGGCCAGTGGAAGACTGCCTCAAAAGAAATGGATTCCATTCCCGAGGATGGCACATGCATATACACAAAATGCCATTCCTGAGGATGGCACATACATATGCATGCATATGTATACACACACACACACACACACACACACACACACACACACACACACACACTTCTGAGAACTTTTTCGAGACAGGTTTTCTTTGTGTAGCTTTGAGCCTTTCCTGGATCTCGCTCTGTATACCAGGCTGGCCTCGAACTCACAAAGATCCGCCTGGCTCTGCCTCCCAAGTGCTGGGATTAAAGGCGTGCACCCCCTCACCCCCCCGGCTGCGCCACCACCGCCCAGCTGAGAACTTTTACTGTTATCAGGATACTACCTCTCTTCTCAGGTCTTAGTGTCTATAGTATCACTAGTAGAAATGTAATTTGTCTAATGCTGAGAATCTGGCAAATGCTTGCTAGTTAATCTGTATTGCTTGTTAAGCTTTGCTAAAATACACGTTCTTCGGCCCATCTCTACGGATTCTGATTGAATAGACATGATCTATAACAAATAGCCTAAATGCACCCCTCCTGTTCAGACACTTCTGTCTCAGTTCAGGTAAATCCATGGTCATGTGGACTCTGAACATGTGTGACTGAGGAAGGCAGTATTCTTGGTGTTGTTGAACTTGTGCTGCATTGCCCGGCCTCAGTTTCTCAATATCACCTCTGGCTCATTCTGTACTGGTTCATCTTTCTTGAGATTGTCTCTTTGAATCATTGAACTTTTTTTTTTCTTTTATAGTAACTCAGTTCAGCAAAGACTAGAACTTAATAGTATCCTCTCATTTACAGTATGGTGTTTAAGGACAAAATATTTTGTTTTTTCACTTTTTTCTTAGCGAGGTACATTTTATAGCTAGTAGAGTGCTAAAGACATAATAAGTTTGAACTTGTAATATGTAGATTTTATGGCACCATCTCATTAAGACATAGAACATTTCCAGCTTCCTCTTATATGTCCCTCAACGTTCCTCCCTACTCAGTACCTTTGTATATGTCTATTCCGATTTTCAGCACTGCATATCATTTGGCCTTTTTTTCAAACGTCTTATGTAGAGTCACGTGACACATGTTCTCATGTATCTAGTGTTTAATCAAATGATTTTTATGGTCAGGCTTTGATGAGTTTTAAAATGCTATTTCTGAGTTGTTTATACTCAAAAATCTATCTCAGTCAAAGAAAATTCAACTGGATTTCCCATTTTTTTTTTTTCTTAGCTGAGTTAGTTTTAAATGTCTTTAGGATGTTTCCTATAGTTCTTTTCTAACTCTGTTTAGTGGTTCTGCTGTTTCCTTGGGTTGTCTTTACCCACCTTCCTTTCCCCTTCCACATTTTCTTCTGCCAGTGCAGAGGTGAGAGGAGCCTTCTGAAGTCTCACCTCTTGTTCTGTGCCAGTATTTGAGTGAATGTTGGAGATTATTGTATTAATCTTTCATTCTTGACCTTTTTTCCTGGTAGCATGATGGAAGCGGATCATTGCATGATGTTGAGCTATCATTGCCATCCAGTCCAGAGCCAGAAGACGGTGATCAGATATATAAGGTATGGCTAGGTAATTATGCTGAAGATTTCAAAGTTTTTACAATAAAAATAATATGGCGATAACATTTTAAGCTTTGAATAATAGAGGTATTAAAATTCTACAGCTTTTAGCAGATTGTAGTGGCACATGCCTATAGATCTCACCAATCAGGAGGCTGACTTGAAATCTTCCTGTGCTACACAGTGAGTTCAAGGCCGACCTGGACAATGTAGTGAAATACTGTCACAAAAATGTCTGAGATTGTAGCTCACTGGTCGAATACTTGTTTAACATCCACAAGGCAGTGAGTCAGATCAATCCCTACAACAGAAAACAGGCCAACCTAGAGCTTTGCATTCTGGGAAAACAATCAGATTTCCTCTGAACCTTTGCCACTGTATGAAACTAAAATGATAGCTCCGTGATGCTTTAACTTAAATTTATCCCTTGTCAGTTGGAAAGTAATTTGACCCTGTGTTACTACTGTTGCTTATAACCATGAATAATAATCAAAATAAGGTTTCCAATAAAATTAAAATGGTATACATATTCATATATATATTCTATATATTCATAAAATTAAAATATTCAGATAATGTGGTTACCCTTCCCATGTTTGAAAATTTAGTTAGTAAATCTGTGTATGCTTTAATAATCAGTTGGAGGTATAATTCTCATGATCTTTAGATTTTAGTGGATATGTTTTACAACTATTTCTTAAGCATATACAGATATTCTTGACTCATTTAATATTTTCAAGATAAAGCATTTACATCCCATTTCCTCAAGCTGTAATTGCCCATGTTTGCTAGTCATTACAATGACAGTTAATCTCAGAACATTAGTGACTTAACATAATGCTAAATCTCACTTAATTATACATGATATGTTTATTAGCTGAAATTCTGTTTTATTCATCTTCAATCTGAGAGCCAACTTGTATGATCAGCCTTATGGTATGTCATAGCATTGTTGTATAAAGGAAGAAGAACTTGAAGAAATTCATATGAATTCTGCTTGGATGTAGCAAATGCTGCTTCCAGATGATTCAGGTGACCTAGGCTGGAAATGCTAGACAGAGGCGCATAGGCTGCTTATAGGTATCTTAGTAATTCACCAAGAATCTAATGATATACGAAGCCATCATAATCCTAAGAATATAGCACAGTAGTTACATTGGGCTACTAATCTGGCCTTTTCCATTTGTTGACTACCTGTCATCACTCAATTGCTTCCCATCTGTGGGTTTCAACATGACTGGTAGTGAGGTAGTGTTCCACACCAGCAGATCTGCAGATTGTGGCTTATTTAGAAAACCATTTCCTATTTTGCATCCAGTTTAAAGCCAGTGATTCAGATGACCTCGGCGAGTATCTAAATTTTCTTCAGCTTTCTGACTGACATTTTTTCTCCTCAAATTAAACGTTTCCTCAAGTTTTATACAAACAAAGAATCGATTTTGAGACAAGGTTTTATGTAGTCCAGGAGGCTGTGTGGCTTGTTGTATAGCTGAGGCTAGCCCCTGTGTAGCTAAAGCTAGCCTTGAACTCCAGATCCTCCTACTTTCACTTGAAGTGCTGTGATTACAAGGATGTGCCACCACACCAGCCCAGGAATTTGCTGTGAAGAGACAAATAATTTCAACTTTTTACATTGCCTTGTTCTCATTGTTCCTTATTTCTAGTTTGTCCATATGTTTAGTATTGCATGATAGACACATTGACAGTTGACATTAATTCGCCTCCCTATGCCCTTTGTGTCTAGTAGATCATTCATCATTTACATCTTATTTAAGCTGAGATGCAGTAGTTCATTGTGTCCTATATTCTCCTTTTCTTCCGATTCATAGCCGTTCATCATGTCACTCAAGCTAAAACATGGATTTGAATTCTTCCCCTTGGTGTAAATTATCAAGTCTCCTCAAAGCTATGATCACTTTATTGGCTCAGGCTCCTGTTCTCATCTGGAGTACTGCAGGTTTCTAGCCCATTTTGTCATTGTTCAAAATTTCCTCCAAACTCTCCAAGCCATCTCAAGTTCAAATCTTACATTCTCTGACTTGCTAGCCATGGTCCTTTCTGATGGTGACCATTGCCTAGTTTGTTAGCTAAAATAAAATTACTTCTTATTTTTTACTACAGCATGTGTGTGGCAGAACACATGTGATTCTCTGGATGTGCTATGCTTGTCCTCATTTCTGTATTGTATGGTACTTTGAGTATTATATGGGAGCCAAAGTTTACAGTGTTTCTCTGTATCTTTAGACCTTCTGCTCATTTTCAAGACTTTCCTGGAATCTATTTCCTAACAGGCATATTTTTTTCCTGTTGTCTTACTTAGGGTTTCTATTGCTGTAATGAAAATACCATGACCACAAAACAAGTTCGGGAGGAAAGGATTTATTGGGCTTACACTTCAGCATTGCTGTTCATCATTGAAGGAAGTCAGGACAGGAACTCAAACAGGGCAGGATCCCAGAAGTAGCTGATGCAGAGGCCATGGAGGGGAGCTGCTTACTGACTTGCTTCCCATTGCTTGCTCAGTCTACCTTCTTATAGAATCCAAGACCAGCAGCCCAGGGATGGCACCACCCACCATGGCCTAGGCCCTCCCTATTGATCACTAAATGAGAAAATGCCTTACAGCTGCATCTCAAGGAGGCATTTCCTCAATTGAGGCCCCTTCCTTTGATGACTCTATAGCTTGTGTCAAGTTGACCCACAAAATCACCCAGTACACCTGTGATGTAAAGTGTCAGTCTGTAGAGTAGTGTCTATTGTACTGCTGTGTACTGTATCTGAATGTCACATGGGGCACATTTTCTTTAATACTGTAGAAACTAGCCATGTCTACATAAATAATGGTTGCATAGTGTCCCATCAAGTTGTCATATTTCATTTGGAAAACAAGTTGTAAACTTGTAAATGTTCAAATAGCACCTTGATGCTAGGTCCAATATACCAGTTTTGAATAATCTTAATTATATAGGATATGTTTCTGCTCATCAGTGTCTGTAAAACAGTATTTTAGTATTTTCTGTTTCTTTGACAATTACCACTTATGTTTTTGTGAGAGTTGGCAAGCCTTGAATGTGGTCTCATCCTGTCCTTGAGGTACAATAATAAGTCCTTCATCATGTTTTCACCTCAGTGTTAGTGATATTTATGACTTAGGATTTTGTATAATGAGTTATATACATCAAATCATAATGACTTTGTTTTCTGTACAGGGTAGAAATGTGTCCTTAGGATGTTCATGTATCTTTCATGTTCTCTAACCCATCTTTTTTCCTCTTACGGATTTTCACTTCCTAAGCTCTTTATCTTCAAGTCCAGCTTTTATGGTTTTTCCTAATTAACCTCTGATTTGCCCTGTCATTTGGATGACTTCTGTCATATCCCAAAAACCTGTGTTTAATGTTTACTTGTGATCTTTTATTAAAATAATTGCATTTTTAAAACTTAAAAAAGACAATTTCTTGCATGTATGTTATGTATTTTAATTATATTCACCTTGAATCTCTATTGGATTGTATCTGAAGGAGATGACATATTTTGCTCAGTAACAACACATAATCATTATTTGTTTACATGTTTTTGTTTTAGAAAATCTTTCATGAAAATATACATTCTGATTTCTTATAGTACTTCCTCAGTATATGTATATATGTGGACAGTTGAGTAGTGGTACATAAAATGGGCTAAGGATAGGTTAACAGTACTTGCCATTTTTGGAAATATCGTCAGAATATTGCTTAACTTGACAAAGACTTCCATTTTACAGTATTGACTATGTCTGGTTGATGAAGTTGGCTGGTGCCTTTCACTTGAATTCAGTCAGTGCTTGTCAGGAAAGTGGCTCATTGAAGAACACTCTCTGGTACTCAGCTGACATATTTATCTTTTGCTGAGTTCTGAGACAATCTTGAAATTTCTCCTATATATTAATTAACATCATTTCCTCTGCCTGCCCTGCCCTTAATGCTTTCTGACAGACAGCTTATAAGTGTCCCTTAAAATTTTAGCTGAAGTTAGTTTTGCATGGTGATTTCCTTTACTGTATGACCTTTGGCCTAGTTTCTTTATTATGTTAATACAAAGAATAACAGCACATATCTCTGTGTAGCCAAGATCAGCATAAATGTTAATTCAAATGAGAACTTGGTGAATGTTAGCAGTTACTTCCATTTTTGCCCATTGTTTGCATGTCAGTTGCCGTTAGAGCATGAAATCTTTCTAAAATTTAATAGATTTCCTTTTAAATAAGCAAGTAATCCATTCATTATTTGACTTCATTGACTTTATGCTTCTTATTAGACTGTTTTATGTAACAGTATTTTTCATATTTCAGAATGAAGATTTATTAAATGAAATAAAAGAACTTAAAGAGGAAATAAAGAAAAAAGATGAAAAAATCCAACTATTAGAGCATCGGCTTGTAAGTATTATAGACTGTAAACAGACTCTTCACCAGGGAGCTGTGTTTGCTTGTATAAGAGTGGGCAAGAGTGGAGCTTGACTTTGTTTTGGCTTTCAGAGTTTCATGTAGCATTGTGTTTAGAGACATGTGTTCCAGTCAAAGTATATGATGGAACTTTTACATAAAATATAAAGTATTCATGTGAATACTTCTTTGTTGGTTCATGTTGATGGCCTCTTTTGTAAGGACTTAAAATTCTCTATTTCATTTACTTTTGCTTATTAATGCAGAGTATATGGCTTTCTTTCAGACATGTTTTGAGAAATGAGTACCTGGGCATTTTTCTCTCTGTAAGTAGAGTGACACCAAGTGCTTGGCCTTGAGTATTGTGTTATATTGAAAGAGATTCTAGGGAAATACTTCATTTCTGTGAATGATGATAAGTGATTCCTCAGAGTTAGGCTTGCTAGAATCTTCATAATTTTGTAATTGTTGTGATTTCAAATATTCATGAGAAAACAGTTTGTATGGTACTTTGATTTCAGTTATAGGATAGTGTGTAATGATTAAAAGGCCAGACTAAAATGAACATATTGCATAAAATCACAAAAATTAAAAGAGAATATTTATTCGAAATCAAACAACATAACAGCAAATTCAGCTTTATAAAATACAACTTTGATTCAGAATGTCAAGGATATAGCATAGTGAACTCTGTGCCACTAAGGTCATATTTCAGGAATCCAACTCATGAATGAATAGGAGCAGACAGATAAGATATGGTTAAAGGGTCAAAAGCAGTTGACAGGAATTGTGTAGAGAATATATTTTCAATTGCTAATATTCCAGTACAGTAAAGGTCATTAAAGAGGCTTTGTAGCACTGCACAGAGGAACAGTCACAGCATGTAGACTGTTTGTATTTAATACCCAGTAGAGTTCCGTCAGAGATCCAATTAAGAAACTGTCTTTAGTAGTTATTGCTGGAACACTTTCTCTGGAGAGTTACAAACAAACATCTACTCTTCCTTTTGGGCATCATCAACAGTTCCACCAAAGTCCATCTTGGGGAACCAGTGAGTCTACTGAGTTTACTTTCAGAGCATGGGTGAGAGTTGTTTAAAGGAGCACAGGTGAGCCCAAAGCACTCACACCGCTGGGAGTTCTCATTCCATAGCTGCATAGATGGAGTCCCCCTTAGTTAATGCTCCACAGAATATAAACTCTAGCACGCCCAGGATCACAGGGCCATATTCATTAGGACAGAAGTAGATATAGCTGGCTGGAGGGTTCAGAAAAGAGTGGCTAGAATCTCAGGTGAGTTATTGGAACCTTCTACCCCATCTTTTGAAGCAATGTCATCAGACCCAATCTTAAAGTTCTCTTGCAAGTAGTTACATCGGATGACGATCTGATGAAGCTCATGGCTGTTAGGGGCAGAGGACAGTACTCTACAACAGGATCAAAATAAATCAGAAAAGGGATATAATTTTTCAGTAGTATTCTTTTTGTGCCCTTGATTGCTGCATATATTCTAATTGATGTTGTAAATTTTTAAATACATAAAATTATATATAGTGAGTTTTTCAGACAGTTTAAAAGATTGTCAAAAGAAATATTATAGTTCACTGCTTTATCCCAAATCCAGTCCCTGAAAAAGAGGAGATAACTGAATAGACCTTGATGTTTGATGTAGGCATGTCTGCCATGGAAGTAGCCAGAGCTGCATTGTACTATGTGACCTGGTAACTTGGCTTGTTCTTCTTAACACAGCCTCTGCCTGTGTGTATGTGCAGAATAAAATCATTTTAAACATTTGTGGTTTTGTCCAGGCAACCCGGTGTAACTGCCACCAGAAATCTAAAGAGGAAAAGTGTACATTTGCTGATAAATACACCCAGACACCCTGGAGAAGAGTCCCTGTAAGTCACTTGTTCTTGACTTCTGTCCTTTGCTATTTTGTTGTGTTGCTTTGATTTTTTTTTTTAATCTAACCACTAATAATTTTGAATCTGCCATAGCTATTTTTTCTTTAGATGAGCTGCTCTTCCCTTGTCTCCTAGGTGTTATGTACTTCCAAAGCTTCTCTTGTGTGCTCTGTACAAGTGAATGTGCTTTTAGTAGCTTTTCCATTCTGCATTTTGTGGCTCATCTTATTTAAGTGTCTCCTCTTTTCTCATTGCATGTTTTTGTGGGAGTAGTAATACCGTGGTCCCACTTGTACAATATATCCTACATTGAAGGTGTATGATGCAGCATATTCCTTTTTGTGTTGAAGCTTTTCCAAATAGGTTTTATTATTATAATTACAAACTATTGAGGACATTAGGAAATATTAATCCATGAAAATATAGTTAGGATATGACTTATTTGAAACAATAGGAAATAGCCACCAAAATATTGTTTGTTGTTTTTTAAAGTGTTATTTATCAAAATATATTTAGTGCTAAAAGTACTGTATTATTCACTCTGAGTACCTGGAACTCACTTCAGGATGTCAGTCATTATCCTATTATGTGGGGTAGGTAAAAGGCTTCTATTAATAAGAGAATGCTTAGTACACTTTGAGACTCCTTTTGTGTTCTATATTGCAACAGAGCCTCAGTAATACAAATGAATAGAACAATACATAGGTTAATATAGTCAATACAACTTAGAAAAGTTAACAATAAGCTTTAAATTTTATAAAATTGTTACTTTGTTTCTTTCCATATAATGTGTAATTGCTTTCTCTGTATGTGGGATGATATGATAATAAAAATTAACTTATTTGAAGAGCTTTCACTGTGGTTTTTGAAGGAAAAGTGAGGAATAAGAGAAGGAAATACACAGATAAATGCAGGCTCCTTGGTTCCTAAACAGCTGAAGGAGCTGTTGACTCACTGATAGAAACCAGTGCAAGTTTTGTGGAGACTGGAGGATGTGGGAAAGTCTAGACAAGTCAAGAACTTAGTGAAGGACTATAAAGGTAGGACTCAAATTACAGAAAGCAAATGACATCCTTAGACAAAGATAACCTAATTCTACTTGGATGTTAAAGGGTGTGGAAATGTTTGGAGAGAAGTCCAAGATAAAATATTATGCCTGGTGCCTCTATGTGGGCATTTGATCTTTCCCTGATCTCCAATTTTCCCACAAAGTGTTTGTAGTTTTAAACATTATTGATTTAGCTTTTCTGTTAAGTATAAGAAGCTTCACTTTGTATCTTTATGGAAGTCTTTAAACTTCATAATCACACTGGCTCCCCCCCTCTTCACCCCCCCCCCTCCCGCCTCATTGTTCTGGAAACAGTGTATTAATCTGCCTCCTTACTCTGGGTAAAAGTAACTGGTGCAGAACCACCTCAGTGCATTCCTGAGTTAATTTTTACAGTGATCTTGGGAGAAGTAAAGGGTCAGGTGTTTAGCAAGCACTACCAACAACTCAGACTTCAGCTTTCTCCATTATTATTTTTTAATAGGAATCACCTGACCACATTCCTTTTTTTTTTTTTTTTGTAGATAGGAATAAAAATTAAAGGATATAAAATGGCCTATTAAGTTTCTATACTAAAGAAATGGCTGAGACAGTACTATAACTTAGGACTCCTGACTACTGGTCATTGGTTCCTTATCCCAAAAGCACGCTGAAGAGCCTTGCAGGATGAGAGGTTTTCAAAATCAGAATGGGAGGAATGGAATGTCTTTAACTACAGAACAGCTCTTGAAGGCAGAGGTGGGAGAGGGTTCCGGCAGTAAGTTGACAGATAGTGTAGAGCACAGACGTGTCCTAAGGAAAACAGTGAAGTTAATGTGAAAGCTCATGTAAGCACAGAGTCAGAAAGTCTAATCTAAGAATTATAGTAGTTTCATGGACGTTCATTCAATGAATAAATAAATGCTTGTTTATTTACTTCAATAATATTTTAAGTATCAAGTTAAAAATGATTTTACTCTGTGATCTTTCCCCGTGCTCATTGGACTTCACTTGAAATACATCATGTTGGAAACAGTTTCTATAAAGATAGTGCTTTTTTTTCATTCAGAAATTATTCTTTGCTCCAGATGTTCTTTTTATAAAGGAGGAGTCTAGCGTATTTAGACAGGGTATAGGTGATACAGATGTAGGGGTTCTTGTTTGGTAATCTTTAGTTTTTTAGGTAGAAATTTTAGAAATGAAAAGGCCAGTTAAAAATCGTTTTAGTACAAGTAAAATTAAAAATAAATGTAAAGCCTTTGAGAAGGCTGCTGATTATATTCTGTGTCTTTTCACATTTTCTCATAACATTCTTGGGACATTTCAGTGTTTTGACATTGCTACAGTCACTTGATTATAGCATCTACTTGGGCTTTCGGTGCGAATTCCATTTGAACATTATCTAAACACAAAGGAAGAAATCCTGACTGCAGTGAAAGATGGAAAAGGATAATGACTGAGAGATTTACTGACGAGGGTTTGTGTGAAGCCACTTAGGAGGTAGAAAGAAACAGGAAAGGTAATAGAGGAGTAGATGGCTACCAATGGCGGCAGAATGGTGGAAAAGAAAACATTTTGAAGCTGACATGAGTTTCCTCTGGAGATTTGTCTGAGTGGAGTTGGGTATCCCCTAATGGCTTCAAGTAGGATACCTGAAGTAGAGAACCCACCAGAAATAATAACCAAAGCAGTAGAGCAGAAAAAAAGAAAAGCACACGATAGATACCTGTGTGCCTATTGCTCTGTGCCAAGCTCTGTTCACTAAACAGCACCAACCACCAGATGCTTGCTTGCTATGACTTAACAGTATGTCTAGATGCCAGTCATCTCATTTCCCTACACACAAGGAAGCTAAAACTGAGAAGCAACTTGCTCAGATACTTGCATGACTCATGAATGCTATGGGAGACTGGTACTGAGAAACCAAAGTTCATTTTATTTTGTTTTTGTTTTACTATTTAGTCCTGGCTGCCTGATGCAGACCAGGGTGGCCTTGAACTCCACATACCTCTGTTTCCTAAATTTGGAGATGAAAGGTTTGCCCCGTCAAACCCGGCTGACGGCTTGTTTATCTAATATAAAAAGTTATAGAGCCAGCTGTGGTTGGTACAGTCCAGCTGATCCTGGTGCTTGGAGGCTGATGGAAAAGGGTGACTACAGTTACAACGCCAGGCTGGGCTTTAGAGCAGACCTTGTCACTCCTTTTAAAGATAGTCTTTACTGATCATACCCTAGCCTCTTCTTAAGAACAGCATTACTTAATATTGAGTAATAATAATAAAAAGAAAAAGACACCATGAATTTTAGAAGAATTGAGAGCTATGGGGAAAATTAGTAGGAGGAGGGAAATGATGTGATTATATTTAAAAATTGCAAAAATAATTTGGATGAGAAAAAACATAGGACAAGGACTAAATTCTATTACTCTATGTACTTCTAATATTGTTTTCAAAGCATTTAACCATAACATTTAAAGATAGAAAGTCATTTTGTACGTCAAATTCCAAATTATCAGGATATATTCTTTTTACCAGCCAACATTTGCTTGAATACTTTAATTTAAATAATTAAAAAAAATTAACCATCAGTCCCCATCAGACAGCAGAGAAGGTCTAAAGGGTCTATGTGTCCTGTCACCAAATCAGCTGTCATGGATTACAAAACCAGTGTGGGAATATGCAGACTATTTATTATGTCACATGGAAAGGCTTGTACATGTTAAAACTCTGTTCACAGTAGGACCTAATTCTACTTCTCTCTCCTGGTTTAATAACTGACTGCTACATATGAGAAGTCATGGGAAGATGATCTGGCATACATTTCAGAATGTTTTGTTGGAGTTGTTTCTAACACTGAATGACACTCCATTCATATCATTGCATATAGTAGAGACACATATAACATATCAACCCAACAAGTGGAAGATGGTGCCATAAGCAGTTGTTTCTCTAAGAATTAGGTGCTTGTGCTGTAGACTTACTGAGTCAAGTTTCGCCATTATATTTTTGTAAAATCAGAAAACTACCACAGATGCATCACAAAAAGCATATCAAAAGTGTGTGATTTCTAAAAAATGTTTATAATTTTCCTCGTAAGAAACATGTTTTCTTTTTCTTGGCCTGGGAGATAGTATATCAAAGCAACTGAAATAACAGTGTACCTCGCAAATTTGTCTTTTGAGTAAACTGTCCCATGTGCTTTCCTGATCTGGAGCCTGGGCAGCAGCATTGGTTAACATTTCTGCAGGACTGGCCTACTTTTAGACTCAGATTTCCTACTTTCCTCCCCACTGGGAGTTGCCATATTACAACTCAGATATTTATGTGTATATTTGGAGATAAGTACTCAAAGGGAATTAAAGGGTTTATTTCTTTGCCAACAGGTCTTGTTTATTTATTGTTGCATTTATATTTGTCATTCAAAGAGATTGGTATGTGTGGACATACACATCAGTATTTGAACAAGTAACATTTGTGAGGTGTCCCACAATTGCTTTTGCATTGTGTAATGTTAGTCATTTTCAGGCATTGAGTTTTGAATATAATGTGTCAGCTAGCTTTATAAATACTGGCAGGAGCCACCTCTGCCTCTGAGACATCACGTTCTGAGAGGCAGAAGTCTGGACACAAGAATTCATGGTACATGCCTTATGCTGTTTTTTAAAACAACCATGTTTTACATTTTGTAGTTCTATACAAAATCAATAACTGAGTGGAATTGTTTATCAAAGCCAATAACACATTACACATGACGGTTATAGCCATCTATGATCTATCTGTTTATAAATCTCTGTCATTAATTTGGATTTATTCCGGACCTATGGAAGACATTTTTGAAATTGTTTGAATATGTGTTGGAAGAAGCAATATTTGCTGTGATGAATTAGAAAACAAAAGATATAGCACCAAATTTGCTAGTACTAGAACCATTTCATTTGTATTTTGTAATTTTATGTGTGTGTGTGTGTGTGTGTGTGTGTGTATGTATGTATTTGGTTTTTTCAGACAGGGTTTCTCTGCGTAGTTTTGGTGCCTGTTCTGGATCTCGCTCTGTAGACCAGACTGGCCTCGAACTCCTGAGTGCTGGGTAAAGATGTGTGCCACCGCCGCCCAGCTTATCTGTGGATATTTTTTTAATTTGGCTAAAGTGGAGAGTTTTAGCAAAATGTGTTTTTGATTCTGTGATGTTCAACATCTGACATATAGATGTCTTCCAATTTTTATAAAACATGATTTAGATTAAGGAGCTATTAGTTATCCATACTAAAATGCATGCATCACCCATGGCTTACATGTCACACTTCGTAAGAACTTAATGTCACAATATCCTAATTATTTCTAACCCTAGCTTTATTTTTGTGTTCTAATCTTTTGAAGATCTATGACTTGAAAAGAAATAAAAGTTTTTGTTTGAAAATGTTTGATTTTTGATTCATAAATTAATGTTTTCTATATGTTAATACATGTAATTTATCTTCCCTTTTACTGTTCCTTTTCTACAAAATAGTAGATAATATGATACTTTAAGAGATGTATGATGATGGATTTATTGCATACCAGAAAGGCTTATTTGTATGTTAATTACAAAGAGTAGAGTGATATTTTCTGTAAAAATATTTGACAACTAGATTATGATATGTTAATAATTTGAGCTGCCTGTGAGTTAAAAATGAAATTTACTTCTAATTAACACTGTTGCTGTATTATTTGAAGTGAAAACAAATATGACTTTGGTTTCTCTGGTTCCCTTCTTCATTGTGCCTCCCTACCCCATCTCTTTCTGCACAGGGTGGGTATTCTGCTCCTTCCTTCTCTCCTTGGCAGGGCTCCTTCCAGGGGATGCCACGGACTGTTCCACCGCACCGCAGACAGAGTGAGTCTGTGTCTCTCACTCCCATCCTGCTCTGGCTTCCCCTTCATGGTATTTCCCTTCTGCATGACCTGTCCCTCCCCAGTACCTTCTTTGCCCTCCTAAGCTATCTGCAGGCACCTGCTATGGAGCACTCCCTGTGGTCTGCTCTCTTAACACTTCCTTGACGCATGCAAACAAATCTCCACTTATGACCTGAAAGCTCTCAGAGGTTAATTTCACCTTAACAATGTCGAAACCTTCTGCTGGTGACCCTAGACCTACTGACATGCATCTGTCTTTAAATAGATCTTATCAAGATCATGAAATATGTGAATAAAAATTGTTTTTACCTAGTTATTTTTAAAATGTGCACATTATCTACAGATTTGATGGACAGATGCATACTGTTTAGGGATCAGTCTTACTAGACCATTGCACACTTCTTTAAATATTTCCTAATCAAAGGCTTTGATTGTACTTAACTGCCATCTAAAAAAAATCTTTTAAAAACTTTTCCAGGCCTTTTTTTTCAAACTACTAATATGTCTTTATAATTTGTTAGCCACTTTGCAGCACAGAAGCAATGGCTTGGAATATGCATGTTTACTAACACTTAATGATTCAGTTATCACTTGACCTTCCACATGTGTTGACTGCTTTAGATAATGTATTTAACTGTACCTGGTAAGTTGGCTGTATTTTATCTTTTTTGAAAAGTCACCTCCTCAAAAAAAAAAAGGTAATATTAATGAAAAATAGTCATTCAGAGTTAGTTCTACACCTTATCCATGGATTTAGTCTAACTGTGATTCCTAACATTTTTTCACTGATTTTCCTTATGTGAAATATCAAGAGTCCAAGGGGATTTTTAATTAACTAAGAATTATAATTTATTTTTTAAAAAATTATGACTTGGTTTATCAAAATTGTAAATAATTAACATGAATTCCAGATAAGACATGATTTGGTTGGTGCCTCTCTTTTCCTTATGTGATTTTTGTTTTGATGAAAAATAAGAGTTTGTAGAGCTGTGGACTGTAACAAGTTATTTTGAAGCTGATTCTCTTATGTGGAGCAGAGAAGACGGATAATACAGCACTGTCTTTATGAGCTCTGTTTTATTTCTAGAGATGTTGCATCCATGTCTTCTGGCGAAAACTCATAGCATGTGGAGAACCAGAGAGAATTGCTAGTGATAATAGGAAAAGCATTAACAAATGATGGATTTTGAGCCTTGTAGTCAGTAGCTAGCATTGCTTGACAGATTTATCTTACATCAGCCTACCTGCCTCTGTGCTCATTGCAGGCCCCCCTTTTATCTCTCCTTCTCCTCTACTATGTGTTCTCCTGCCATCTCTCCACTAGCTGCAGTACGGAATTGAAGTAAGGTTAATTAGCCTGTTTTGCAAATGGAGCTTTTTGTAAAGTATGTATCTGGAAATATCCCTCTCACTGATTTCTTAACTAGAATAGCTTTAGAGTTTTCTTATCCTTTCCTCTGGCCATGGCCATCTGTTAGCACTTACTTCTTCCTCTTCCTCTTCGGTTCAGTGCTGTTGGTTCTGATTGTGTGCTAGAGTATTGTGATCAAGACTGATCTCTGATTTTTCTAGGTCCAACCTCTTCCTGCATCTCCAGATTAGGAAAAAGTAAGGATTAGTTGTATGCTTTCCTCTGCTAGCCACTCAGGGATGGGTGGATGTATGTCTTTCTCTAGAGATGCTTATAGGACTCTTGTTGAGCCGTAGCTATAGGATCATTCCACACACTTTAGCAACTCCCACTGAATATGAGAGGTTCTTCTGGAAGAGAGATGTGTTTTAATAACTGTACTATCTGAGATTCACCTCGTAGTTAGCTGATGCAGTGTGCTAACAAAGCTTATTTTTCTACCCACTGACCCCCAGTGCAATGAAGTAGGGCCATGAAATCAGGCATGAATCCAGTGGTTTTATGGAGAATATAAGAATAGATCTTTTTTTTGGGGGGGTGGTATACTAAATGAACATTCAACTGGATAATGTCTGTTTCTACGTTTAACTAGTGTGTGGTCCCCAGCACTCAGTTTTTATAGACATTGATTATAAATAATAGAAGGGAGTTAAGGAGTTTCTCTTTCATTATAATGTTTCATTTAAAAAGTTCTTTCTGATGCCTACTCGAGCATTGACTAGAGTGCACTGTGTTTATCATCAATGCAAAGGACAGGAGTTGTGGCTGAGTCTTCAGTAATGGCAGCCTGGTTTGCATTTTAAGTTGTAAGAGTAGATCGTCCAGTGTGAAAAGATAGCCTGTTCTAAACATGCAGAGTGTGAAATCATCAATGTGTATTAGGAGTATATAGCCCAGGCCATTTCCGAAAGCTGCACTGGCTAGAAATCTTCTTGCTAAATTTAAGAGTAACTCTAGGAAATGGATATAAAGAAGTTCCTGGCTTTTATATGGCTTTCTCTGGAAATATTCACTTGTATTTTTTGTTAATTTTTTTATCATAAAGAATGAAGACTAATTTACTATGTGTTGTTTTTCTTCTGATTTCAAATAAATTTTGTATAGGCTACCAGAACATAGTTTCTGTTTAGGTATATGGAGACCCTTCCTGCTGTCAGTGGAGACTTCCTTTGCCTGGCGTTGGTTACTCCTTCTGCTCTAATGTCCATCTGCTTTGGATTGAGAAGGATGAGTAACCCTGGTGCACAGTAGGAAAAGTTAAGAATTGCTTCTTGCAAATAGAAGGTCTTCATGACCAGTCCAAATAGCTTCTCCTGCCACACTTGGTGCATCAAAATCATATTTAAGAACAATGCCCATTTGTTGCTGTGCCTAACACCCCTTTCAGAATTTTCTCTTGGTTATTTTACTTGAAAGAACTTAGGAATTCTCTGTATCTCTCTTCTGTGTGAAACAGCTTAGATGGGAAGGAAAGTAAACAAACCATATGAAGTACATCTCCATCTATCCGAAACATCCAGCAATTTCTAGATGTGTTGCTTGATGTCTAAATTTACATTCTAATAATAATTATATTTACCAGAATTACATTGAAATCACAGAATTTATAGCTTTTGTTTTTTCCTTTTATTGTTTAACCTTCAGGTGACACTTAACAAATAATTTTGACAAGTGATGATGAATTTATTTTGCATCCCAGCTCAGTACGTATTTATTAGATGCAAATACGTATTTGTATCTAATATATGTGTACCTATATTTAAAATTCAGACAGAAGATTCTTAAATAGTACTTCCTCTTAAAACATAATATACTCATTTTCTTCTCTAGTGACTTAATTTTTTTTCTAAAAATGTTAGCAACTTGCAATAAGAAAATCAATGAATCGTGCCTCCCATATAAGTCTGAGTGAATATAGGCTTAGCATACCAACTTTAAATATGAAGACTCAGAACCTTAGGATCTGGGGACATGATTCAGCAGTTGGAACACTTAAGCATGAGGACCTGAGTTCTGCTCCTGAGAAACCCTTATAAATATCAGTGAGTGTGGTGGTCTACCTATAATTTCAGCCTCAGAAAGAGTAGACAGGGGTCCCCAGAGCAAGCTATTTAGCAGACTAGCAATATAAATAAGCTTGGGATATGATTGAGAGACTCTGCCTCAATAAATCAGGTGGGAGAATGACCAAGAATGATTCCTGGCATTAACCTTGAGCATTCATATGCACATTCAAAAACATGCATACACAGACATGTACGTACCACATCCACACAGGAAAAATAGGAAGAAAAAAAGAGAGTTTAGTCAACTTTGTATAAATTGTGTTATCATAGAAAACATTTTTAACAAAATATCTTTATTATTTTAAGTGCTTTCCCCAAAAGATTAAACCCATGTGCCAGGAAAGCTTTTTGTTGTTGAAGATGATGATCCTTGAGCAAGATACTGAGATACTGGCCATTGGGCTTCACCTCCCTCACTTGTGCTAACCTGCTGCTTTTCACCGGCTTGCTCACTGTTTGATTTTTTTATTGTTTTTATTTTTTTGGCTCAGGAGTTACTGTCTCAAAGTCCACGCCCTTAATCTAATAATTAAATAATGCACTTTGGAAATTATGTCTAAAGTATTTGGAAAATTTGATGTATAGTTTATAAAATATAGCCATGTATTTAAGAAAAGGATAAAGATAGCATTGACTATATAAGCATTTTATTTGAATTATCACTTGATCTCCACAATAACTCATAGTCAGCTATTAATTCTGATTTTATAGTCAAAGATGTAAATCAATAAATCAGAATGATGTAATATCCTCAGGTAAGTTAATACACTAGAATTGCATTTTATTCTAAGACCAGAGCCTATATCTTGCAATTTATTGTAGATGACCTTTTCTCTAAAATTTAAATTTTCCTCTGACATACAATATAGTGGCTCATTATAGATGAGCTAAAAGAAATAAAATAATTTTATGTGTTTCCTTCTAGTCTTTCATAAAATAAGAATCTTTTGTAGCTCTAGATATTTTTGAATCATGTAAACATATTTCACATAGTTACTGTCACTTGAAATCACTCTTTTTTGGTGGATGACAATGTATTATCACTTGGGTGTAATCCTTTTTTTTCTAGTCCACATACATTACTGCAGTGGAGTTTGTCTTTGTGTATAGTCCAGTGCCAGCACTTCTTCGGGCAAAGCTCTGGAAGGACATCATTTACTAAAGCCTGTGCACTCACTAGGAGTAGTTACTATGCAGGCAGGCTGATAGATTTGATTTACATGGCCTAGTCTGACTGACTCCAAGATGTGACTTCAGTCAATTTTATATGCATTATTACTTCAGCTGTTGTGTTCTTAGGAGCAATTAACGTTGGGAGTGACTTTTCATAAAAATAAAATATTTTGATTGAAATGGAAACTAGGATAATTTGTAGAAACTGAACTAAGTCAATTTGCATTAAGCCATTTTTTTTCTGTAATATTATATACATTTTGCAGTCAATTCCAGATGATATTTCGCATAGTTATTGGTTGGTTAATTAGAAATGTGCACCTAACTCATGGTCTAGTAGGACTTCCCAGAAACCTAGACACGTGTTTGTCTGTCAGCACCTGCACTTGGGGCAGGTGCAGCAAAGGTGTAGTGTCGGAAGCTTTTTGTGGCGCCCGCTTTGCAGATGGCGGGAGTGTTTTCTTTAGCCAGCTGTTGCAGCTGAGGCATGGCACTTGCACACCTACCCTATTGGTTACACCAGTGGAACTGTGTTATTGTTAAGTGCTCCGTCTGCATCTGCTAGGTAGTGACAGACTGTCTTTAAGAGAGAGCTGCATGGATTCAGTCATGTCTCAGTGACTGTGCCTCAGCAGTAAATAGCTCAGTCACTCTTAAACATGTTGACAACTTAAAAGCAGGTAATCGGCTGTAAGCTCAAAGACTCTGTGAATTCCATATTTCTGTAGTTTTCAAGTGATATGTTTATTAATCATATGTCCTCTTAAGCTTTCTCAGATCTGGAGGTGCCATTCTGAAATCTAGAGGGCAAAAGATTATTCCGAGTTTCCAAAAGTCACTGGGAACCATGATTGTCTTCACTTGGAGCTAGTCCCAGAGGGGTTTATTTCAATAATTTGTCTTCACAGTGATGTGTGGAACCTCATATATCGTTTATAACATCGTTTCTAAGTTAAGGTCCAATTATACCTTTAAGAGGTCTTTAATGCCATTGCAACAATAAAAACTAACTAGCAAACACTAAATTTATTTAGCTTTATAATATGCTAGAAGTTTTTTTTAATTACTAAAAAATATTTTCTTCTTTACCTTTCTTCATAAGTGTTTATATGGGACCTAATTTCCTTAGGTCTTTGGTATGTTAGTATTAAATTGTGTCAACGTTTTTTTCAGTATTGTGTTTGGTAAAATTCAAGTGATTCCTTTGTGTAAGATTATAAGAAGTGTTAAACATACTTTTCTATGGGTATGAATATTTGTACTAACTTGTAAACCACTTTAGCAAAAAAGATATAAACCTATTAAATATGCTTTACTATATGTAAATATACTATGTACAAAAATGAATAACGCCTAGACAAACACAAGCAGAGCAGATACCATTGGCTGCTGCCCAGTCATAGCAATCCTTGGTGTTCTGTCTGGTCTCTGATGCCCGTGTCCTGTCTTTTTCTTGTCTCTGCTCTCCCATTGTGCCATTGGCAAGGAGTTGAGAAGTTAGTCCATTACTTCTCTGACAAAGCGTGGTACAGTACAATTTCAGATTTTTTTTTCCTACCACCTTCCTCATGGTCACTTTTTGCTTTTCTGTTTTCTCCCAGTTTGCATGATGCATGTCAGAGCGCGCATGCATGAGATTACAGGCATGTTACAGGTGGCTCAATTTCCATCTTCCTTTGAAGTATTAAAGTGTATTTAATAATACAGTAAACCTATACGTAGCTCAGAAAATGATTTTAGGTATTTCTTGTGTGTTAAACAGTAGCATTTTTATACTTGAATATTTCCTGTTTTCTACTTTACAGACTGTGGAACATTTTACTCAGTACTTGACATTTTAGCTGCCATCTTTTTTTGCTAGTGACTGGAGGAGAAGGATGCTTATGAAGCCCAACATGATAATTCTAGAAACCTCTGGGGTGGGATGAGCAATAATAATGAACAACTTTCCTGAGGGTTTCCTCCAATGAGTCACTGTGGAGCTACGTCTGTCCAGAGAGACTGCTCCACCAATGGGGTTGGGCTTGGTGTCTAATTGTTATCCTTTGTAGATAAGAATCAACTAAGAACCAAAAAGTAGTGAACTTTTCAGGAAAGCTATTACCTGTATGATGATATCGAATGTGTAGATTTCTTACACTAAAACTTTAAGATAATCATCTAATTATATTGTGTATTCTGAAAGCCCATGGATTTATAACTAGTACCCAAATAACATAACAGTAATATGTTTTAGTGCTACATTTTAAAGTCTTTGATGGTTTAAAGCTGATCTTTGCCGTTTGCAGAAGTGTGTGAAATTTGGACATTTCTTCATTAAATGTCACTGACGTCATTTAGAAAATGAAGAGGCTGATACCTTCCACTCAAAGTCTCAGGAAAAGTAGACAACATGCATTCAAACTTAGAATTGAGTTTTCTGCTCTTGGGTAGAAGGAAACCCCTCCTTCCCAGTCTGGAGTGGAACATTTCTGTCCAGGAAGGAAGTAAACCAATCTTAGCTTTGGCATCATACTCATACATGCCTGCTATTGATTTAAAACACATAGCTGTGATTAACCTTATTTAACTATGCACTTGAACCTAGAAACTTCATGTTCTGTAGCAACTAATTTATTTTTATGAGATAGATATCTTGGCTATTCTACTAGACCAGTTATGAAAAGCCATACTTTAAACTTTTCATGCTTAACTTTCTAATTATCATAGATGATGTGTATCTGAAAGCCCAGTGCTAAGTGGTTTGCATGCGTAATTATATTGTTGATATTGGAATAGGGAAACAGCTATGTATACTGGGATAGTTTTCCCAGCCTCCTGACCCAGAAATGCCTATTCAAGTAAAAAAGCACTTGATTGCTAAGTTTGTAGGTCATTATGAAAGATACTGCTGTTCAAGTTAATATGTAGTAAAATTAAACATTTTAAGAAAAGGTTTATTTCCTATTATCCAGATTTATTTGCCCATTAATTTTTAGAAGTTGATTTTTATTTAATCATTAATTATCTATTAATGACCTAACTAGTCATCTTTGCTAGTTTATGGCCAGTTGAGCTGTTCTTGAATACACAGCTAATATTCACTTGCTCGTTTTCATAGCAAGCATGTATTTACTCACTGTATGGCAAATACTACTGACTGCTATGAAAAATGAAGTGTAATAGTGCTTGCATGAGGAGCCACATGGTCTCTGGTTATCTTTGTAAGCAGTCCAGATAGGCATCTGAGGTTATCGCTAAAGATGACTATCGTAGCTTTGCAGTCCCCAAGTAGTGCCTGTTGCTGACATATACCTGTTTAACCTGAGAATCTGTAGAATGGTTTGGTGATATTTATATATCTAAAACTAGTATGTGACACTTGCAGTTGCTGAGTTCAGTTAGAGGCACTGGACATCAGTCTACATTTCAGAACGTTTCTAACAAACCCTCTACAAGTTCCAAGGACAGAGTCCTAATTAGTGACTACTCCTGTAGTCACCAACTTGTAACTACAGGAGGCTTCCTGAATCCCCAGTTGAGCTTGGGTTTCTGTTGCTTTATGTTACGAGTGTTGTGAGCTGCTAAGGCCATGAAATGCTTGGACTAGTAGGTCCTTTCCCAGATACCTTGCCAAGATAACAGGAAATACTATAACATTTTTCTATTCTCAAATGTGTTTGTCCTGTCTCTTTCCCCCACAGTGTGTTGATTTTACACTCTAAACTTTATTAGAGCTGTTGGCAATCGTTCACTTGGGCTGTTGATAGCTTACTACATGACTCTTAGCGTTTCTTCCCCTCATTGAGTTTCTCACTGGATCCACCAAAGTGAGATCCTGAAGCACTCTGTATCCTCTGGTCTCTGTTAGCACTTATCAGTAGCTCTCCTCATATAGCATACCGAGTTCTGTAGCTTGGCAAGTTCCCGTAGGCGCCTGCCTTGCTGTTCTCCTAGCAGTGTTCTCTCCACATTCTCGTGGCATCTAAATGGCAGAACATTGTGTTCTTTGTTAGCCATGGCCATGTACCAGCCCTTGTCTTAGAATTTTTTTCCTGCCTGTCTACCTGGCAACTCCTGCTCACCCTTAAAAACCTCAGTCTAGATTGTTTCTACATTTTGGATGTATTTTTTTCCAGTCAAACTTTTGTTTTCTTTTTGATTCCATGTTGTTGGAAGTGGTTTGTCATTTGTTAGCCTGACCTCCTTAACGAGCTCCATCAAGCACAGGACAGCTGTGTGCTCACTTCCAGGTTTTCCCACTCCTAGTACTGTGACTTAATAGACACAAGTGCTTTGTGGCTGTTAGTGGTACGTTGTTGTTTGTTAGTGATAGTCTGGTCCATGGTAGGGTGCCTCTCCCACTGTTGTCGCCTTAGACCTCACAGTGTAGCAATTTCTTACTCTCCTTGAAAGAGACCCTTTCTCTTCATAACAGCAAAGTTTCCCAAATCACAATTTTCAAACATAGGGCATTCATTTTAGGATAGGAAAATTATATTACTAAGAATAATTTTACATGAAGTGTAAAATTCACATTATCTTATAGAAATAACTTATTTATTTCTAATTAGATGATGTTTTTGTTAGGTTTTAATTGCTGTAGAGAGACACCATAACTATGGCAACTTTTATAAATGAAAGCATTTAATTGAGAGGTCTCACATACAGTTTCAGAGGTTCAGTTCATTATCAACCTTGGCAGGGAGCATGACTTTGTGCAGGCAGATGTGGTGCTGGAGCTGAGAGTCCTACAACTTGACTCAGAGGCAACAGGAAGTCGACTGACTCACTGGGTGGTATTCTAAGCATAGGAAACCGCAAAGCCCACCCCCACAGTGACACACCTCCAACAAGGCCATACCCACTCCAACAGAGCCATACCTCCTAGTAGTGCCACTCTCTATGAGATTATGGAGCCAATTACATTCATGCTACCACATTCCACTCCCTGGCCACCATAAGCTTACAACAGTATCATAATGCAAAACACATTTAGTCCAACTTTGTCATAGTCTATCACAGTCTCAACCATGTTTTAAATTCCAAAGTTCAGGGGTTGGGGATTTAGCTCAGTGGTAGAGCGCTTGTCTAGCAAGCGCAAGGCCCTGGGTTTGGTCCTCAGCTCTGAAATAAATAAATAAATAAATTCCAAAGTTTAGAGTCTCTTCTGAGATTCATGCAATCTTTTAACTCTAATCACCTGTAAAAATCGAAATCAAAGAGCAGATTACATACTTGCACCACATAATGGCACAGGATATACATTACCATTCCAAAACACAGGGAAGGGGAGCACACCAAGGAAAGACTGAACCAAAACAAGACCAAAAACCAGCGGGGCAAACTCCAAATTGGGCATTAGTTCCTTTTCACAAGTTGGAATCTTAGCTGGGTGAGATCTTGCCCTGAAGTCACCATTTCCTTTATTCCATTTCTTAATCTGTTTATCTCCTTGAACACAGGATTTAGCTCACTTACTGGTGGTCTTTTTCTTCTCAAAATTTACATTTTGTAATTTACCCTGTTCAACTTGCTTCTTTTCATTATAAATCTTCATCAAAGTTACCACTAATATCCACACGACGGAGTCTATACTAGGCTGTTTTGATATTTCTTCTGCTAATAGAATTAATACAAAACTCTTTACTTTGGCCTCCAGCAACAATCCAAAACTCTTCACTTTAAGCTCAGGCAGACTCTTTGGACAAGGACAAAAGGCAGCCACATTCTTCACCAAATACCACAAGAAAGATCTCTAGGCAACATACTAAAATTCTTCTCCTCTGAAACTTCTTGAGTGAGCCCCTGACAGTTCAGATAACTCTTAGCACCTTTGTCTTCCATGCTTCTACTTGTATGGCCCATTAAGTAGTGCTTAAAGCATTCCACTGCTTCCCTAACATGAAGTCCATGTTATTCCAAACAAAAACACAGTCAAGCCTATCACAGCAATACCCTAGTCCCTGGTACCAACTTCTATCTTAGTTAGGGTTTTTATTGCTGTGAAGAGATACCATGACCACACAATTCTTATAAGGAAAACATTTAATTGGGGTGGCTCACTTACAATTTAGAGGTTCAGTCCATTATCATCATGACAGGAAGCATGATGGTATGTAGGCATATTTTGTGCTAGAGCTGAGAGTGCTACATCTTGCAGGCAACAGGAAGTCAACTGAAAGTCACACTGAAGGAAGCTTGAGCAAAAGAGACCTCAAAGCCCATCCCACAGTGACATACTTCCTCCAACAAGGCCATACCCACTCAAACAAAGCCATACCTCCTAATAGTGCCACTCCCTATGAGATTATGGGGCCAGTGGCATTCAAACTACCACAGATGGTAGTTTAGACGTTTGTTTGTGTAACTATTTAGTCTTATTTCCTCAGATAAAAGACTCAGCATGGTATATTCTTAGAAACTCGGTCACTTTCTAGTTGTCAGTCTTGTAAATGGAGCTTTGTTATGTTTAGTACGGGCAGCACATCTTTCTGATTCTGCTGTTTGCATGTGTTTCTCCATGAGAAGTAGGGAATGGGAATAATTAACAGTGCAAATGGCTGTGTCACATTCAAGTCACAGTGGGCCTCTTCTGGAAGATTGGCGCTCTGATTACCTTGTCTTAATGCAGGCCAGTAGCACCTTTTTTATTTCTAGAGTAATAAACATACTACAAAGAAGTCATCTAAAATTGTCATTGATATTTTTGGTTCTTAAATTGCTTTAAGATCTTTTAAATTGGTATGAGAAAACTACTCTGTTTGGAGGTGAAAAGAGAGAACAAGTGCTGTGCGCTTGGCCATTAGTGCTGTCCTTCTCCAGGCCCCCATTTTCCATACTAAGGAGTGTGACTTCCTCAGTATGGCCCTGCTTGTTCTTTCTATTAAGTATTTTTTACTTTTGTGATTGTTTTTGCATGCTCACTAGGAAACCTTCAGGAGAATCTACTGAATTAGTTACTAATGATATTTTAGTACCTTTCATTTTGAAGGATAGTTTATTCATCTCCATGGTAATAGATTGAAAAATGTCCACTGTCTTTAAAGTCTGGATAGTTAGCTTTAGGCAGTAATTGAGCTAGCTTTAGTTTGAACATTCTATAGCTAGAGTTAATGTCAACATTCATTGTTTTGTACAGTTTAATTTTGATTATTCTGCCTTTTAAATATATATATTTTTATTCTTTAAGAATTGCGTGTATACATACAATGTAGCTTGATCATTCTCACCCCCTCAGTCCTTCCACTAACCACTCCCAGATCTACCCTCACCTCTCTACCTCCTCCCAACATTGTATTCTTTTTAAAGACTAAAAGTAAAATAACCTATTAAGTCTAGTTTGTGTTCTCCCTGGTGTAGGGTCTTGCACTTGAGCTTGGTTAACCTGTCAGAGGCAATACCCTTAAAGAAAACCCATACCCCCCTCCCGAATTCATGAGCTGTGCCTAGCTCCTGAGGAGTTGGGACTTGCTGGCTCCTCCTTCCTCCATGTTGGAATGTTGACTGGCATGGTATCTTATGCACTCCCTCCCCCTTTTAAAGTACTGGTCAGCCCTCAGCCATCTCTCCTGAGTGGTGATCCTGTTCTCAGTCATTCCCAGCCATGCATGCCACTTCAGTCTCTCACTGCTGATCCTCAGCAGCCACTTCTACTGCTGGTCAAGGAGTAAAAGAACACAATGATGCAGTCAGAGAGGTCCATCCCTTCAGCAGGAGATGTGAGAGACACAGTGTAAGGTTTCTTTGTGGATTAGCATAGTTAAAAAGTATTTTTATTAATGAAAAATGACCTGTTAAAACCCACATTTGAAACCCAAAATTTTTGACATTTTAGCCCAAATTATGAAATAGAAAGTATGTATATGGGAGAGGAAACAGATGGTTACTGATTTGTTCTAACTGACCCCTGTTTTACTGGATAACCCAAAATAAAGGAAGTTGCATGTTCTCTTAAGTTGGCTGCTGAGGGTGCACAAGGCTATTTACTAGGCCTTGAGAACTTGCTGTGTTTTGGTTCCAGTTCCAGGTGGCTGCACATTGATGCTCTCTCAGGTGTCGCTGAAAAGACTGTTGGGCTGTGAGGGCCTCTAAGGGTTGAATTTAGTGCTTTGAACATACTGGGCTAAGTGTATCAGACACTTTTGTATAAATCATTAGAATTCCACATAAACTAACATTATAGTCTTTCCTAAACTTTGTGTATCTCTTGGTAAAAGAGAGCGTTTGGCAACTCACATAAAAATGAACTTTAAAATGCACAATAGCTGGAGAAATGACTTGGTGGTTAAGAGCTTTGAATGCTCTTACACAGGACCAGGGTTCAGTTCCCAGCAAACATATGACACATTACAACCATCTGTAACTTTAGTTCCAGGGGAACTGATGTCTTGTTCTAGCCTTCAAGGGCACCGGGGACACGTGGTGCACATATACACACACATGCAAAATGATGTTCGTAAAATAATGGGCAATATCCTGAATGTTACCATTAAATGTGAGTGCCACTTAAAGGAAATTAAATCAAAGTGCTAATGAAATTTTCCTCTGTATCCTTTGTAGATAAGGTTGAAGATAATAAATGTAATGATGCAGGCATTTTTTTCTTCATGAAATACTTAAAGGCTTTCTTTTGTCCCATTTAATTTTGGCTCTTGTTCAGTGTTTGCTGCCTGTATCATTTTTGTTTGCATTATCATTTTAATGTATGTCATGAGTTTGCTTGGATCCTGCAATTCATCCTTTACTTTAAAATATCACATATTTTCCATATTAAAGTATAATACGTGGCAATTTGCTTAATTGGAATTGAACTTGCATTAATTCTGGGTAAATTTCTAATATAAATTGTTGTTATTTTTTTTTTAAATTTTAACAGCCTCAAGTACTACAGCCTTCCAGCAGCCTTCCCAGACCTACAGACCACGCCCAGGGAAAACTAATAAAGCCACAACATATCGAGGCCCACAGTGAATATACAGTCCAAGGCATGTGTCAGAGTGGAGCACATCCAGATGGAAGCTGTACACATGGCTTGCAACAAGAAAACAGCTATGGTTTGGAAGACCGTCCTTTTTCGTCAAGCCCACAGTTCACAGTGGATGTGGTGAAGGACATACCTTCTGAAACGAGCCTGAGCATGACTATGAATGCTCAAGAGCCTTCTTATTTGGCAAAGAACCAAACTAGTGACGTGCAGTTTGTACCCAAACCTCAGACACCTTCCCAGTCAAGTACAGTGGACCAGACTAAGAGAGTTGGAAGAAACCAGTCTCCTCAGCCCAAGTCCTTGCAGCATTTAAAGCCATCCATCTTGAGTTCTTCAGCACCACCTCCAGATTCTGATTCATCATCAAGTAGGACTTCCACATGTAAGAAGGCACCAGTAATTGCACAATGTAATTCAAAACATCAGCCAACGTCTAATCAAAACAATCTTGCAAATAATTTAAATCTGAAAGCATCTAAACTCCGTCCCCCTTCTGGCTCTTTCAAGCAAAAACAAATAATCAGTCCCCAACTAGAATCTCAAACCAAGACAAACATCCCAAGGCCATTAGCACGACCAAAAGAACTGCAGAATCCACACGGCAGTTTGCATTCTGGGGATTGTGTGGCCTCTAATCGATATTCTCGTCTTCCTAAACCAAAGATACATTAAGTGCATAGCCATCATCTGCCAATTTGTCTTTTGAAAACAGTCTGCTCTGTAATAGCTTTATGTGCAGTTTATTACTATGTTGGAGGTTCCATTACAGCAAATCTTAAAATTAAAACGGAGAAGCTTCTACTAGTTTGGCTCTTCCATTTTATATCCTAGTTGAACTATATACCATTTGCACATTCTTGTCTCAGGTAAACACAAGTTTACTTATCCATCTCAGAGGCCAAGTCATGCTATCCAGCCCTCTCTCTGCACACCAGAAAAGTCAAAGGATTCCATTTATCAGGCAACATGTGTACTTTGCTAATTTAGTCCTGTTGTGGTCCATAACTGTGGTTATCAAAACCCCACCCTTTTGCTTACTCTTACTGTGAATATGAATGTGGTTACTATTTTAACTAAAGATCCATAGTGATGATGGAAGATGATTGTCTGTAAGCAGGATTCTGGCCAGTGTTTTGTATGTGAGGTCTATGCAAAGTCTCCACAATAAGTAAAGACCAGGTTTTTAGTGGGGGAGTCCTTATAGGTATTCTCTGTCCTTTCTAGGATCAGTAATATAGTCCTACGGTTTCTCCATTTATCAGACAAATCCCCAGGCTGACAGTTTTTATTACTTTATGTAAACCAAATATATGTTGTTATAACACCTTGTTTCATTCACACATGTACTATTTGCTTGTATTGCTATTGGATAAATTTGGAGAGCTTGAGATGCCTAAGGGTATATTAGTTGTAACCTCTGTTGGTGCTAGAGTTTTGCTGGTAATTTGAGTTTTAAACCCTATTAACTTATGGATCCATCATATTTAAGTTTCTACAACATACATTGAAAATTTAAAATTTAGTCTTTACTGTAATATTTGTATTTATTTTTGACTATTTGCTAATATCTGAAGACTGGAATAATGGACTTGAAATATTTGCACAAAATTTTGATGGGATGTAAGAGGAATTTAAAGCTTATTTTCTATAAAAATGAGTTAAAACACTGAGAAAATATATATAAATTTAAGACTATCATAGTAAGTTGCTTTTCTGGGTTTCCTGAGTTTCCCTTTTCTATTTTGAATGGCAGTTTCTTGAAAAGTAGTTGGGGAAAATTGAAATTGTAGGTAGAAAGTGTACTTCCTCAAGACATGCTGCAGAATATAGCTGTGGGGCCTCCAGGTAACCATGGACAGGAACCCAACCATGCCGCTGAGTAAATTTACCTTACATTTGCCCAAATCATGCTGTCTTTAGGATGGTCATCCATAGTTTGTGTCATTCAAATTAAGAGTTTTCAGACAAATAACCTTACAGGATCTGTATCTGATTAGCTGACCAAAAAATGTATCAAAAGGAATTCTGGCCAAAACAAACTGCTAGGGCTTCCTTTTTAAATGTAACTAGGTTACAAAGAGAAGCATGGTATCAAATGCATTAGTGGAAAGCTTCAAAGTCACATTTGCTGCCATTTGGGGGCAGTCTTCCCGTATGTGTCACAACCCCTCAAGTGAATTTGCCATTGGAGATGCTGACCTTCTTTGGGTTTGGAAATGGGTGAGCATAGTCTCACACCGCAGCACTTTAGTCAGAGAAGAACTGAAGCTCAGGATGCCCTGCACATAGGCCAGATGCTTTGTCCATGAAAGTGAGCCAGGCTGGCTGCTGCTGTATGTGAGCACATGTGCTTTCCCCTATAGAGAATGAAAACTAATCTCACGCATCGCGTATTGGCTACAATCATACTCTATTTCCTGCAATAAAACATACTGATGAATGTTGTTGTTGTTTTTTAAATTAGAGATTTGTATAGACTCTTGTGAAATACTTTTACAAGTTAGCCTTACCCTTAGGGGAAAGTTTAAAATTGTAAATTTATTTATAACTCTTTTGTCTGATGGAAATGTCGTCATTGTCTATTAGAAAAAAAATGTTGACTCCAGTAATTTGTTTATTCTAATCTTTGGCCCCTTTAATTTTTTTCTCCATGATGAATTTGCAGAAATGTTTTTCCACCAGTTCACTCTCTCTATACCTGTGTTGGACCTGAGGTCTTGATAGAAGATAAGGGTTTTTTTGTTTGTTTGTTTGTTTGTTTGTTTTAGACAAGAGCCTCACATATCCCAGGCTGGCCTCTAACTCACTGGGTAGCCAAAGATAACCTTGGACTTTTTATCTCTTGCCTCCGTCTCCAGAGTGCTGGGGTTACAAGAGTGCACCACTGCACCTGGTTTTATGTGCCACTGGAGGTTGAATCCAGGGCTTCATGTGTGCTAGACAAGCACTTGGCCAACTGAGTGAGCTCCATCCTCAGCCCTCATCAGTACCCTTTTAAAACATAATGTATGCTTCAAATACATTACCTAGAAAAAATACCTAGGATGCATTCACAAACAACATAGAATATTTGCCTGCAGTTTTCTGTAAAAGCTGCAAGACTATCATGTCTGCTCCTAGTAATACTGAGAAGTGGAGATGAGGGCCCAGCACTGCTGAATACACAGAGGTCACTTTCTCCCATTTGGCCTGATCCCCTGCTTGCATCTGTAAACCAACACTCTGCCAACTGTCTTTTACAGAAACGTAGCTCGTTCACTCTGATCTATTAGCAAAGATAGTGGGAGTGGGTAAATTCCAAGTGCCAAGGATGAGTTGGGTAATTTTTACATGTATGAATAGAAAATATACAGAATTATTCATTTGGCTTTTAACAGGATGCATTTCAAATGATGGTTTTTTTTTTTTTTTTTTTTTTGAGCTAGAGTTTTGCTGTGTAGCCCTGAGTTTGTTCAAAGAAAGCTTGGGCTAAGATGTTCATTGGCATAGGTACAGCTGATTCCAAGCCTTCCAACAAAGGATTATAGATGATTTCTAACCACAGACCATCTACCTGTTACTTTTCTTTTGGAGTCTCATTTTTCATTTGTGTAGTATTTTCAGGCACATCGACTACTGTTCCTTGTATTTATATAGGTGTTAGAGAACTTACTAAGCATTTTAGTGAGGAAAAACCTGAGTATGAAAGACAATATCAGATATGCACTTTACGTGAGTTTAATTGCTTGTAGTTGTGCCTGGAATATCAAATTGCCTCCTGTGGGTGTGGCTTTGTTTAGTGAAATGAATATCTCTGTAAATGTTGCTGTTTGAAGGAAGCTGTACAGCCTTTCACCGAACTGTATCCCAGCATGCCACTTTGCCCATGATAGCACTAAGTTTTCTTGGAATGTCCATTGTCCCTTTAAGTATTTTACTCAATGTATCAAAGACAACTTGTTCCCCGTAACTGTCATTTCTGAAAGGTTCCAGATATAGGTGCTCCTGTTTGCCATCAAAGTAATTTGGTCAGCTTCCTGAGGATGCACTTTGGGGTCAAATGAGCTTGACTGAAGGCCAGTAAGACTGCAACACCATTCCCACACCCTCCATCCTACACTGTAGCTTCTGTGTTGCTGAGTTAGCTTGGGTAGTTACGTTTGCATGCTTATGCACACCTTTGAAATTGAAGTATAGCCGTAATATAAATACATGAGGTTTTCCTTGGAGATGATGGCCTTGCTGTGTTCCTGATTCTGATGCTTGAGTTCTATTTTCTTTTGGTCTTTCCACAGGTCCCTTTAAGTTTCTGCTGCAGCAATTTGAGAGGATACATTTGGACAGATGATTATGAGGTTTCTATAATTATGTAATTGATTAAAGATTGTGTCTTCACCTTGTTGAGTAAAAGCCACCCCCTTTCTTGGTAGCTCATTGCCATGATGAGTAATGCTGGCCTTGAGAACTTAGTCATGACTAAAACCAGAAACAGTATCTGCAATGTCGTTTTCCCCATTGATTTTACAATCCAGTTCAGAGTACATAATGTATATTAGAATTTGCCTGTAAAATGAATTATGGAAACCAGATGTAAAGTCTTTCCTGAACGTGTTGGCTTAGTAAATAAAAAATAAAGTTCATAATCATAAAAATATGCTTGTCTCCAGTTTTTCTCTAATATCTTTCTCCTACTAAAATATAAGATACTGTTAAATAACAATTTTCAAATTCTGATGTTTTATTTACACACATGTTATACCTCAAACCATGATACCTGAGAATTTCAGGACTGAGAATTCACATCTTCACTGATTGCAGCAGTCCAGTGCTTTGGTTTCCATTTGAATTAAGTACCTGCTTTAAGAAAATATTAGGATTACCAATGTCTGAAGAAACTGCCTTGATTAGGAAGCTGTGCAAGGGAGAAAATGACATTTTAATTTTCAGTCATTCTTAAACAGTCCATATACAAAATACCTTGAATCAGAAACTTGTTTAATACAATTTTACATACAAAAAGGGAATATATAATTTTTATTTCTTAATCAGATATTATACAAAAAATTGATAGAAGGATAATGCCATTGTATTGATCCAAAGTGGAGATGTGTGTGTGTGTCCCAGAAAGAGTTGAGGAAAACGTCATTAATAAGTATGGCAATAGCATTTGCTGCCTCTAAAGATAGCTCTCTCCTTCAAAGCTGTCTATTAGTGGTTACAGGCTTACAGTGACTCAAATCTTTCATCCAATGGAACATGATCACTCCAGTGCCTTCACTTACACATTTGCTTCTGTATTTTCATTCTAAAAAGAATCTTTCCCCATAGAAAGGACAGGCAGAAGTCAGTGATTCTCCTGTTTGTTTGAGATGAAACATGGTTCTGCTGGCTTCTGTGTGCTTGGGACAAGTGATCCCCTGCCTGGAGGCCACTTCAGGAACAGTCACCCTTCCTTGTATTCCCTGGTCGTCCCTTTGAACACAGCAGTAAGGCAACATTATGCTGACTCCTATCAAGCTCTGTTGCAGTCTATGCTTTAATTCCTACATACTGTTCTATTTGATGTTGTATTATGTTTGTTCTTGGTTTTATAACTTCATCACCCACTGAAAACACACATATGAATATAAACAAACATGTATGTCAATATTCAAGAACTCTTTAGCCACATAACACAGTGTCCTACTTTCTACTGTAGGTTCATAGAATTTAACATGGTGGGTTCTCAACCTTCCTAAACTAACTTCCCATTTACCACCTCATACCACAGATCTCATTTCTGAAGTCTTGCTGTGGTATTCAGATCTGTGACCATGCCTTTCTCCCTCATCCTCTTATTCAGACAAAATCGAGACTTTCCCACACTCCCCAAGTGAATCTCTGAAGAGAGACTTGGTTTATCCAAAGACCCTTTTCTCCATTTATGGGTCATCATCTCCTCCCCATAATTCTCCACCTAATGTCTATTCTATGTAAAACAGATAAAAGGAACTTCCTCACAGGCTTTTCTGCTCCTCAGCTATAAGCATGGAATTGCTATTTCCCAGATTCTAAAGCATGACTTGTTACTTTACTCATTCACAGTCAACTTTGGGTCTGAAAATTGCTTCTTTGGTAATATTTCAAGTGACTATAGAATGGATGTTTTCTAGAGCATCATCACATCTCGAGGTCAATCACTACTGTGAAAGGAACACTGGATATGTTTGGTGTGTGCCTGGCTCCCTGGGGTTTTGTGGGAGGTCCAGCAGCAAGGTGCCACAACCTGCAGAGCTCAAGTGGACACTACAGGTATTCCGGGCCACAAAGTAACTTACTTTGAAAACTGCTTCTTCCATAAATAAGACTTGCGTTTGGGAATTTTAAAATGACAAACAAAAATAAGATTATTAGCACATACCAACACACTAACCAGTCTAAACCTTTTGTAAGCACAATGTGTCACAATCATTTTAAATTACAGGAAACTTAAATTTCCATGATGATTTGTACACATATGACAGATGAAGGTAGGTCAAGTGCAAATGTGAGTTGCACTGACGAGTAATACAGTGTGTGATGGATTATTAATGTACTCATTTGTTTAATTTTGTGACTAATGAGATGTGCATATGAGATGGTCAGTGTCCTGGTAATGGGGCATGCTTTGGCTGGATCCAGGGCTGGACAGAGCCCAGGAAGGTGCCCAGGAAAGGACTTGCACCAGCCATGAGCACCCTGTGAAGCCTGGACTTTGTTCTGGCTGCTGTTATTCATTCTGAGAGAGCTTGGCTTGGGCAGTGGGGGAGCCTTTCAGAGCTACCAGGAATTCAAGGGGAAGTCCACGGAGCCATAACTTCTAACACTTAAGAACGATGCAAAAAGTCATCCCATGAAACTATAGAAGTACCAAGGCATTGACCCTGGCCACCTGTTTGAGACACACACAGTGCCATGACATTCTGCTTATAATACATCTTTGTGTTCAATTGTGTGGAAAGCCAAAACAACCCACATCTCAAGAGAATGACAAAATTCCATACACAAAATAATTTCATAGCCAAACAATGATCTTAAATATTTACTAGAATATTTCCATTATATTCACAGTATTCAAAATACCTGTATTATAACAATTCACAAGCAAGATAGGAGACAGAGGCGTTGTGGTCATGCATATGCTTATAGATACCTGTATAAAACAGTAACAATAATGGTGGTACAATTTTTAGATAGTTTGCTTTTGTGTCTATACATTTTTCAGTTGTGAGAGTACTTTTACGGAGAAAAGCTTGTGCGTGTTTTTTAATAAGGTCATTTCTCTAGACATTCAGTAGCTGATCTCCCTAGCCACAGAGTTAATGAGCTATCTGTTTTTAACTTCCCGTAATATGATTGCATTTTAAGTCACTTATGCCGTGACACAGCCGAGGGCCTGTCTACCTGACATCAGAACTCGTACTGTAGCTTCATGTATTCATTCCTTGTTTCACTCAGGTTATTAAAGTTGAGAGTGTTGTGTGTAAGACACAGGTCAACTATGAGTGACAGACTTTCTTCTCAAATGGGTCATTTGTGCATACAAGCTGGCCATGGGGAGATTCACCCTACCTTACACCAGCCCTTCTCTGGGTTCTCCTTAAATGTCCTTACTTACTCATCATTGGTTCGGTCCACACCCTCCCCACTAGGAGTGCCATAGATGTAAATCGACGCTGAGTGGTGATTTCCTGGGTCCCGTTCCAAGAGGACTGTTTCTTATTATGTTAACTTCACCTTCATGCCTGGAAGGACAGAATGCATATACACATGGACAGGTTTTTAAACAATGGTTGGATGGTGCTAGACATTAGAACAGGCCAAATTGGGGAGTTGGGGCTGTTTGGCTCACAACTCTCTTTGGCTGAAGTCTTGAGGCTTTTGTGGCTTTGTTCATTGATGCCTGCTGCCGCCCAGGCTTGGATGAGCTGAAGGGCAGACCACCCAATTCTGCTGCCTGGTTCTGAGCCAAGAAGGGAGAGCCCAGTCTTTATGCTCTTTATTTATGCCAACCAGAATCAGTCTGTCCAGCTTTCAGCAGCACAATGCCTGCTTAGAGCTTCCTTCTTGAACTGGTTTACTTTATTATGAAGCAATAGAGGGGCAAAGCAAGCTACCCTGCTAAAACTGAAGCCACTATTGACTTATTTTGTGGCAGCTCTTCTCCTGTTACCATTTCTATACTCACTGGCCAGCAGCCAGTCTCGCCAACATCTCTCTAGTATCTGCTAAGTGCAAGTGAAATTCTGGAATTATGTTTCTCTGCCCGAGAAAATGGACGTTTTCCTTTCTTTTGGAACAAGCTCTAGTTCTGTCACTCAACAGACTAAGTGTGACAAATTCAAATGTCAAAGAAAGGTGCCTTACCCATGTACACTCACTGTTTTGTCCTTTGCTTGGCCTCATGGGAAGAAGCGATTTCTGCAGGGCCAGGTATGTGCATGTGGATGGCATCACCGGGGTCTGGGGCTGAGAAAGTGACCAAGAGAAGCACTCTCTTCCCTCTTCTGTCTGAAGGCAAAGAAGATATGAGCATTCCTGATGCCTTTTAACTGCGTGGTCTGAGCTTTCTCTAGCATTTGAGTAGTCTCATCAGGTCAGAGGATTGTGCTCAGTTTCCCTCAGTACTTTATACTGTACATTGTATATTATTTGAAAATTAGGCATCTTTCAGACAAGGTACTATTCCCTGGGCCCATCCTCCTCCCCAGACTCACTGGAGAGAAGATTAATCATCTTTATGTAGGTTTGTTCCCAAAGCTACCTGTTCTCATTTTATACTTTTGTTTTTTTCCCTGAGCTGATAAGCCAGTCCTACATATATATGCAGGTTTCTTATTAATATTTTGAAAAGATCCAAGGGAAAAATTGTGGTCTTATTGAACTTGTACTGATTTTATGTGCATAACATATATTTGCATATAATTTAAAGCATATTGGGCATTGTAAGTTATCTTGGAGTCACGAAGTACTTGAAGGGATGTGTATAGGTTATATGTAAGCAGTATGCAATTTTACTTAAGGAATTTGAGCACCCATGTATTTAGGTATCTTCAAGAGCCCTAGAGCCAATCTTCCTCAGACACCAAAAGACAACTGTACTTCACTGAGTCATAGTTTACATATATAGTTTAACCTGTCCAAGTATACAGTTTGAAGACATCATAGTAAGTTTACCAGCCCTCATTATAAATCAATTTTAGGATATTTCTATCACTTAGTAAAGACCTATATACTCATTTATTAAATGCCTCCTCTTTCCTGGCAGATACCATAAACCTCCTTTTTGTGTGTGTACATTTGGCTGTATTTTTATATAAACAGCATCATACAGAGTGTAGTATCTTATGTTAGACTTCTTCCATTTAGCAAGTCCTAGCAACTGGCAGTTCTTTTCTTTCCTTACTAAATCATATCCCATTGTATGGGCATACACAATTTTTCTATCCATTCACCAACTGAGAGGCATTTACTTCTTTTCCATTTGGGGCTATCATGAATAGAGATCCCAATAACACCCAGGATTAGACTTTTATATGGATACACTTTCTTTTCTCTTGGTGTATACTTATGAGTGGAATTGCTGGGCTGTGGGATACATTTATGTTGAATTTCTCAAGAAGCTGTCAAACTTTTTTCCAAAGTGAGTGCACAATTTAGTATCCCTACAAGCAGTGTTTGATGATCCCCATTCCTCTATTTCCAAGATTTGTCACTGTGGGTTTTTTTTTTTTAGTACATCCATTCTACTGGGTGTGAAGTAGTGTCAGATTATGGCTTTGTATTTGCATTTTCCTAATAACTGATGTGTCCAGCATCTTTCTGTGTTGTCATTAGCTATTCATTTATGGCCTTTGGTGACAGGTATATATGTATCTTTGTGTTTTCTTATGGGCCTTTTTTATTACTAAAGTGTGAAGATGTGCTGTAAGTTCTAGATTCAAGCCACTTATCAGATATGTACTTGGTACAATATTTTCTCCCAGATGGTTATTTATCTTCATATCTTAGGGAGCACAAATGTTTAAATCTTGATAAGGCCAAATATAATCTTTACATTTACCTTATTGCTCCTTTGATGTCATACCTGAATCATTGCCAAGGCCGAGATCTTGAAGATTGTCTTCTGTGACTTCTTGTAGCAGTATTGCTGGATTCCCGCATGAAGCCTGTGCTTCATCCAAGTTGGTTTTGGTACCCAGTATGAAGTAAAATCATCTGCATATGACTGTCAATTTACATTTGTTAAAGGCCTCTCCTTGGCACCTGCACTGGAAATCAATTGAGTGTAAAGAGAATAATTAGTTTCTGTAAAGTGAGGTCTGTCCTAGGATTCTCTGTGTTCTTGTGTCCATTCCTACTGTTCATAACAATGGCATTAGAACCATAGATGTTAGGAAGGAAGTCCTCCCTTGTCAGTCAACGATGTTTTGGCCATTCACTGTCTTTTATAATTCTGTGTAAATTTGGGGATCATTTTGTCAAGTTCCTCAAAAGCACACAGGATTTCAGTAAGGACAGCAAGGGTCTACTGTGTTTGGGTTGAATCATCACCTTAACATGACTGAGTCTTCTGCTTTACAACATGAACTGTCTGTCTCTCTCTTCAGTCAATTCTGTTTCATAATCGTCAGGGTACAGATCTTACATTTCTGCATTTCTTTTCAAATATGTGACTCTTGGATGCTACTGTGGGTGAAATTGTATCACTGTTTTCTTTTTTAGATTCCAGGTTGCTCAGCATTTGTATACAGAGATGCAATTGATTACTATATAAGGATCTCCTACTGAGATTGTGCTGAGTTCTCAGTTTTAACAATGTTATTATGGGCCTCCTGGGGTTGTCTGCTTACAGGATTATGTATCTGCAGACAGACCTTTTCTTTTCAGTGTGGATGCCCCTTTGTCACCTTGCTTAAGTGTATGATTGCACAAATCGCTTTTATCCTGTGGCTGAGCATGCTAAAGCTGGACACCTTGGAAGACCCACTGGCTTGCCATAAAGCCTAGGAAAATTACTGCGGTGGCTCAAAGCAGCCTCCCACCTTAGGGGCAGGACAGGCAAAGCTCCGGCTTGCTCTCAGAGGCTGTCATAGGGATCCAAGGGCACAGTGTGAGGTGTCTGGGCCACTGGTATTTGGAGCCCTAGTTCAGGAAACCTCACTAATCATGGAATGTCCTGTGCCTACCTTCTTTTCTCTAGCACACATTTTATAGCAGAAGACAATACTGGGTCCCAAGTAGTGCCCTGGAAATGGTTTAATAACTTTTATCTTATCTCTTATCCATGAGGGAAATAGTGACACTCTTAGGAATGCAGCCAGAGCATTTGGAAGGCTCAGCTTTCAGACTTCCAGACTATCTACGGCTTTAGATAAATGCTCCCATAAAAGCATTCCGTATCTGGTGTCTAGCTTAAAACACACACACACACACACACACACACACACACACACACACACACACACACATACACAGAGAGAGAGACACAGAGAGAGAGAGAGACAGAGACAGAGAGACAGAGAGAGACAGAGACAGAGAGACAGATAGAGACAGAGACAGAGAGACAGGTACCAATTAAGAGATAGAGAATGGATGGGGTGCTATTTGTTATGGGTGCTTCAGGAGAGAGGTAAATTGCTTTTAGTGGGAAGACTTAGCCTGAGGGAGGTGGGATTTAAAGAAAGAATATTCTATATAATTTTAATATTGTTCTCCAGCTGTGAACTTTTTTTTTTTTTGCAATGTAAGGTGTGAAATTCAACAAAACAAAGTATTTTGTTGAAAACTGCAGAAAATAGTTTCAAAGGCAGCCTGGCCTTTGGGGATTCTGATTGTCAGGGTACAGGGCTGGCAGTGCTGTGGGTGCAGACTACAAAGGAAGAAGCCACTATTGTGGTCCTAGGTAGAGGCGAGTGAGTGCAGAGCCTCGTGACCCCGAAGGACTTTCAGAGTTAAGCCTGTACCAGTGTGAACATCGTGAGTGGAGACTGGAAGCTCGTGTTTGTTAGGATTGATGCTGTGTGCACAGGACAAAGTAACTCTGGTACCCAAAGCAGGTTAGTGGCGGTGTGGACCTTTCTCTTGCTTTCTTAGAAACTCATGGGATCAGAAACACATTCTGCATGGCGAAACTCAACTATTAACGCTAGCTGATTGCTTCTCCAGTTTGTTTCATTGGATCGTATGATTCTGTGTCAATTCTAGGATTATTTTGGCAAGTTTGGCAAGACAGTATGCTGGAACTTTGATGAGGACCATGAGTAATTATGGTGATATTTTATTTGTACTGAAATGTGATTTTATTTGTATGTTAATAAATAAAGTTGCCTGGGGGTCAGAGCTAATAGCAAGCCCGAGTAATTATGGTGATATTTTATTTGTACTGAAATGTGATTTTATTTGTATGTTAATAAATAAAGTTGCCTGGGGGTCAGAGCTAATAGCAAGCCATAGCAGAAACTGGGCGGTGGTGGTGCACGCCTTTAATCCCAGCACTTGGGAGGCAGAGTTAGGCAGATCTCTGTTTGTTCAAGGATACAGCCAGCATGGAGACACATGCCTTTAATCTCAATACCAACCATAGAAGACCTGGAGGACTGTATAGATGGGCAGTGACGAGGAGGTCATGTGGTTGGGTTTACAACCAATGAGAAGGCAGAACAGAAGGTCTATAAAATGACAGATACACAGGAAATAGTGCTTTTGTCGAGGGAAGGACAGCAGTGGCAGCGAAGGGTAAGCTCAGCTCTCAGCTCCTGCTCTGACCTCTTGGGCTTTTAACTCTGCAATTGGCTCTGTGTTTCTTATTTAATAAGACTGCTCATCTACAAGTAATCTCTGCAGTGTGGGGAGAAATGAGAGTGCAGCCTGGTCACAAGCACCTTTCTTCATCACCCACTTCCCTGGCTCCTTTCTCCTCAGGCTCTCTCCCCAGGGAACCTCAGGGCCCACACCAACCCTGTCACCTTGGTACATAGACCAGTCCATGGGGCATCTGGAAGCCACAGAAACATCTCCAGCACACTGGTGAAGTACTCAAAGAGCTCGGTGAGCTTTGTGGTGACAGTGACTTGGGTGTGAGGGATAGCGGGGGATGATCCCAATGTGTCTGGTGGTCTCAGCTTCATATACTGCTATCTCATCCTTACAAGAGTCCTACAATGTAGGCCCTGGCACCTCTATTTTGCAGGGAGGACACTTGAGCTCAGATAAGTTAAGTAACCTGCCTGAGCTCACAACTATTAAACAACACAACAGAATTAAAAGTGAGTTCTCTGCTGCAGAATCCTTGTCCTTAGTCACAGAACTTCTGTGACCTCTCAAGGTGCATTTCATCTCAGTTCCATTTTGCAATCGCATCCCCTCTTTGGCATATAACTACAGTTCTGGGGAGTAAAGCCACCTGCCTGAAGTCATTCAGTGACCAAATAAAGCCCTAGTGGAGGTGGAGCCTGGTGTCTTCTGTTATATAATGCTTCCACCTAGTGGTCAAATTGGCAAACAACTTCCATATGCATGGTACTGGGTCTGTTCCCCCAAAGGATTTGCCGTTTCTTAACTTTTCAGAATCAGAACCATTCCAAGAGATGTAAAACTAGAGCCTGGGAGCCAGGGCAACCTCTTCAGTAAGAGTAAATATATACCTGTGTTTCCTGGCCTCCAAAGCAAATATGGAAGCAGGCATCCCATTGCCCTCGCTGCCCAGTGAAAAGGAGAACATTTTATAACAGTTTCTGTCTTGGAATTAAGTAGTAGATCAACAACAGCACTGAGGGCGCTGGGTGTGGATTCTGATTTACCCAAAGAGCCAGCGTAGGCTCTTGATTTAACTTCTAGAAGAGCCATGGTCCAGCCTGGTCCCTCTTTCCCGGGACAGTCAGTCTTGAGATGGGAACGCCCTGTAAATTGGGCTCCATTATGTTTCAAAGGCAGCACTGAGGGTCCAGCACCGTGTGGCTTGACTTAGTGGCTGACCGTGGTGCTCTGTGCCATGGATCAAAGATGAACACCAGGCTTTTGCTCTTGAGACAACATATGATGGAATCGAAGCTGCTCTGAACTGAGATGTCTTAGAATTGTAAAATCCACACCTCGTCTCTAATCAAAATCAAGTTAAAATACCTCATTTGTAATTTTGACTCATTACATTTGGAAGTGTATTATTTCATATTGGATTATTAGAGTGAATTTCACTTCTCATATTTTAAATGTGACTTCTTAAAAAGTTTACTGTTGTATAAGCTACTGGGCATGTCAACGTGTATCTGTAATTATGGCTTTTGTGAGGCTGAAGTAACAGCATCACAAGTTTGAGGCCAGACTGGATGACGACACAGCAAGATCCTGCCTCACAAACAAAATGCAGCAAAACAACACATATGACACAGACAACATAAAACAAAACAATAAAACAAACACAAAGCAAAACGCAAACCTGACTGATACTGTATTTCTTTGCCTTTAAGAAATGTTGCATTTATTCCTTCTGTCTCTGTCTGTCTTGTCGTCCCCCCCCCCCCCGCCACACTCTGTGTGTTTGTGTGTGCACGTGTGCATGCATGTGCACGTTTGAGCAAGTGCAGAGGTCAGAGGAGAATTTAAGGCAGTCGGTTTTCTCTCTCTACCGTGTGGTCCCAGGGAGGGAACTCAGGGTGTCAGGCTTGCCTGAAGAACTTTCACCTGCTGAGCCACCGGTCTGTGGCTCTGCGTCTGTTAGAGCTGGTTCCAGGGTTTTGGCAGCCTCCTTCTGTGCTCCGGGAGATGGTGAAGTAGGCTGGGCGAGGTCTGCACACAAAGCCTAAGAGCTTTCCCAAAGTTCTTACTGTGTACGTGAGGGCGGGGCAGCACTTTGCCCTTAATCTTCAGATTCTGGCTAGCTTGGAAGATTCTGAGATGTCTTCAGTGAACTACAAGCTGGGCGAGAGAACTTGGCTGCAGTAGTCACTGTCCTAAATCCTGCTCTATGCATGGGGACATTCGATTCTTTGTGTATCAATAGCCCAGGGGTAGACAGGTTAGAAAGGAAGGTTGTCATCAGTTGGCTGGAAGAAAAGGGAAAGCAAGTGTGTTTTTCTGGAGCCCAGCATGAACAGACGGGTCCCTTTTGAATAGGGTTCTGCTCTCTCCCGTTGAGTACCACTTACTCTGGCAGTAGGCAGGCCTGGGCACCGGAGTCTGGACTTAATTTACTGGATTTGCTTTGCTTGTTGTCTGTCATTGTTAGCCTTCAGAGGCCAATCTTTGCAAGCTTCCTTTTGCTCCTAGAAAAGAATGGAAACAGAGTCAAGTAAAATGCCCTTTATGTTACCCAAATCTCAATAACATACATGTAGCTTGTGTTTCCAAGAACATGGGGATAGCCTCCACCACCCCAGTCAAGCTCATTATCCTTGGGGTTATGTTTCCCCTGCATTGTGTGTTATACTATTAAGAGTCAGTTCCCCAGACATTTCAGCTGCTTTTCTCTGGCTGTACCATTTATGTTACCAAACTCAGCAGGCTTTTTTCCTGCTCTGCGTGATAACTGAGTGGAGCAAAATTCCTGGAGAAAGTCCTTGAAATTTGTCTTACTTTTCTGTTGTTGTGATAAGACATCATGACTGAGACAACTATAGAAGAGTTTATTTGGGTCTAACGTTTTCACAGGGTTAGAGGCCGTGAACATGCTGGAGGAGAGCATGGCGTCAGGCAGTCAGGCATGGTGATGGAGCAGTAGCTAAGAGCTCACATCTTGATCTACAAGTGGGAGGCAGAGAGAAGGATGTTGGGAATCGCATGAGTCTTTTGAAACCTCAAAGGCCACCCCTAGTAGCATACCTCTTTCAACAAGACCAAACCTCCTAATCCTTCCCAAACAGTTCTACCAACTGGGGACTAAACATTTAAATATGTGAGCCTGTGGGAGCCGTACTGATTCAAACCACTGTAGCCTCTACCACCACAGGTCTGAGTCTTTTGCTAAATCAAAGGTGCCAGCAAACCCAGGGAAGCAGGCCAAAATAATGAAGACAGCTTGCCTGTGTGGGCTTCTTCACTTTCCAGTTTGTTTATTTTTGCAGTGCTGGGGATGGGCCCTGTGGCCTTCTATAAACCAGGCCAGTGTTCTTGTACCTCAGTCTCTGAGGTACATTCTTAACCTTCATTTATTCTTAATGCAACTTACAGTATACCTAGTTCTTAGGTATAATGGGGTCTGGTAATGTCCACTTAGGTGATCAAAGGTGTGTGGTCCTGCCACACTGAGACTGCCCATTCAGTATGAGTTCATCAGAGTGCATGGAGATGGGATCAGGTGTATGTGCAGTCTTTTCTTGGGGTCCCCTGCAGGGAAGGTATGATGGTTATTCTTGGTTGTCAACTTGATTACATATGGAATTAACTAAAACCCAAATGGCTGGGCACACCTGTGAGATTTTTTTAAATTAATCCTTTGAAGTGGGAAGGCCTACATCTAATCTGGGTCTTTGATGTAGGAAGATCCACTTTTAATATGGGACATACCTTCTACTGGCAGCTTATATACAGGACATGTAAGAAGGCAGTCACTGTTGGATTAGCTGGACCACAGCCTGTAAATAAATCCATATATGCACATATATTCCATAGATAGACTCATATATATATATATATTCCCATATAAGTGTGTGTGTGTGTGTGTTTTCTTTAAGTTCTGTTACTCTAGAGAACTATGACTAATACAGAAGGAAATGTTAGACATTGCTCCACTGGGATGCACAGGACTCCCTGAAGGTTTGGTCTTGTGGCAACTTTCATAAATCTGAATTTCCTTGATTGATTTTGAATGTCCCCCATAGTGTGCAGAGGACACAGAATCAGAGCGAGGTGGCTGGCTCATGGTTGGCACTTACTAAGCTCTGGAATAAAAGTAGGTAGATCGCAAACTCTGTCTTGCTCCCTGTCCTCCATTCCCGGAGCTGCACTTCAGGGCAGCGCTGGAGGGGCCTTGCATGTGACTCAGATTATAGCTCTCCAGAGAGAATCAGTTACTCCTGGTCCATTGAGTCTTTCCTGAGCTTCTAAAAGAGAACTTCAGGGTACAGGAGTCTTGACTGTGCCACTTTCAGCCTTCCCTTTGGGAAGGGGACACAATAGGAAATTCAGTTTTGCTAAGAGTCTCTCAACACTCCAAATTCAAGGAAGAAGTGTCCAGGGGCGTCTAGGTCTTTTTCATTCTGCTCCAGGCAGGGCTTCCTTCCCTCACCCGCTAGTCAGACCTGCGTTCCCAAGCACGGCCACACGAGGGCGCGCGGCTCACTCTTTGAAGCAGTCTCCAGCTGCTCTCAGGTTTGAAGAGAGGCCTGCAGTCAGGTGACTCTTCCCAGCCTACTGGCGGGTCCTTTGGTGCTGGTGGCGGTCTGAAGATGTCCCGCTGCAGACAACTCTATTTCCAAGCAGCAGAGCAGCTGGTTGGTCTGTAAAAAATGGCAACAGCATCCTACCTTCAGGATGGTTGAGTCAACACAACACTGGCCCCTTTTAGGCCTTCTCAAATGCACGGAGAACAGGTGTCGGCAGCTAGGTCCTTGGGATGACTGATGGCCCCCCAGACTGTGTTCTTGTGGAGAGTGGCTGTGGCATGTGGCTTCCAGGCCAATGTGATGTGCGGGCCACATCTCCTGGTATACGTTACCCCTACATGTTCCCCTTTTCATTCGTCTTTGGGAGGGAAACATTGCCTTTGGAGAGGGATTCCTAGGCCTGGGTCCTGCCCTTAGAGTCACGGAACCATTTTTCTCATGTGCCACTGGAAAACTGGGGCCCCCGCTCTGCGTTCTCAGGCACGCCCCCAGCGACAGGCTGGCAGACCTCAGGGCTTCAGTGGGCCGGTAGGATGGTGAGCAGTTAATGGCCTGCAGCCCCGAGTCCTTGCTATCTGTGGTTCATGTGTGGGTTCTGTGACTGCACACACACCAAGGCACGCTAGTCCTCAGCTGGAAATTTGAGGAGTATGCTTATACCAACCGTAAGTGGCAGAGCAGGGAGCTGACACCCACTATTAATCAGGAGTGGAGACTCGGGACTCAGGTGCTGGTGGTGAACTCTGTCTGCCCTCATTTCCTGTCTGAACTCGTCACCTTGGTCTGCCGTGTTCCCTAGGCCTGGCAGCACTGCTTGGGCAGAATCTCTTTGCAAGGTGCCTGAGGCAGTTCAGGCTGAGAGAGAGCTTCAGAGAAACTGTTTTCTTCCCCTCCCCTTCACAGCCCAGTGACCACGGGCTACTGCCCAGGGCCTGCTGACCAGGGCGACCCAAAGGGGATTTTGTTTGTTTGTTTTGTAAGTGAAATTCTAGGTTGACCACTCTGCAAGTATAGAGTGCTTTCTGTCTGTGTGTTCCTGTGTTGAACTCATTTCTAATACCAGGGATTATGGGATGGCAACCACAGTAATCCTAGCCTTCCTGAAGCTGATGTTCTGGCACAGAAACAAATGAGTATATGAATACTCTATTAAAGGTACTTTGACCTGTCCTCATAGGAGATGAGGAGCAGGGTGTGTGTTGTGTGTCCAACTGTGTTATGCTCAGGCTGTGTGTTTGTGAGAGATGTGTGGCTAATTCTGCCTTTGATCTGGGACCCAGGACAAGAATTATGCAATAGATGCTATTTCATTGACCACCCGAGGGTCGGGAACCAGGGGACCCATGTTCTTATCCATGACAACCAGGGCTGACGGGATACATTGGCAGGTGATGTGCATATGGGGATCATTCCCAGGGGCCCTCGGAGTTCTCAGAACTGCATCTGTAGAAAAATGCTCAATTGTGGTCTAGAAATTTCCAGAGACTGTAAAAACAAGGCCACCCGTGCATTGCGATGAGCAGCTACATAAAGGTGAGTTTCCTCAGGATGGCGGGCAGCATGTCACAGTTGCGATACCTTGAATAGACAACACCCAGAATGTAGGATTTTTGAGAACAGGCAGATATGCTTGAATTTGAACATTTGATCGGTTTTATTTCCCAGAATGAGTTCTGCCAGCAGGGGGAGCTGCAGGGTCACCAGGTAGGCACCAAGTGCCTCTTCCGTAATTCCTGATACAGGACCTTGCCAGGTGTCTTCTATGGGGTCACTGCCTGGCACCCTTGTAAGTCAGGCCTCCTGCCCAGGACAGCTCTGTCTCCTCTGATGTCCTTTATGCACAAACGCCTTCCTTTTTATGATGGAGTTAGGAGCTTAGGTTTCTTAACCAGTGACCTCTGAAGCTGCCATTTTGTTCTAATCTGACCCAGACTTTCCTGGCTCTAGCACCCAGAGTCCCGTTTCCACAGAGCCGTTCAGGCCTGAGTGAGTATAGGGGATGGCTTACTATTTTGCCTGGTGACAGTGGCTGCACCTTGAGAGGACCAGCCACCCTCCCTCCTCAAGCCTTTGCTTGTCCTTCTGCCTGTGACCTGTGGGTAATCCCCGAGGACTGCTCATAGGATGCTGGTTCTGCTAGAGTAGTGCACTTGGCTGGACTGAAACCTGATGGAAACCAAGGCTGTGAGGTCACCAGTGGCTGTTCTCGCCTGGGCTCGCAGGTGTAGGACTTTGAGCTCTGTGTTCTGACAAGCCTCAATTCAAATCTGCTGTGTGACCACAAGGAACTGACCTAAGCTCTCTGAGCCTTCATAGGCTTGTGATGCTGAAGCCGTCGGATGCAGCCACACCTGCCCCATCCTTCCTGAAAAGTTCCTGTGCTGTGTCTCATGCAGGGTCTTACCTCCCAAGCCTCTGTCTGGGGGTCCGCTCAGTCGCATTCCTCTAGGAAGTGCAAGCTGAGCTATTTCTGTGACAGGTACCCTGTGCTCCTCCCTGACTCTCCCACTCCACAGTCAGACTGCCAAATGGGAATATACCTTCATGGGAGAAGACTTGTCTGTCACATGGCTCCAGCATTCACACTGCTAAAGAGCTTTAGCTCCTTGTTTCCTGAAGTTCCTCCAGCTCTGTACTCTACAGGAACTTCTTAGATTTTTTTCTATCAAAGCCTTCCCCTGTAGTGAGTCTTTTTCTGTCCCATCAGCCAGCTCCCAAATAATGACACAGAGACTTCTTATTAATTATGAAAGCTTGGCCTATAGCTTAGGCTAGCTCTTATAACTTAAATTACTTAAATTAATTTAAATTAACCCATTTATATTAATCTACATTCTGTCACCTCTCTTCCATCTTATATCTCCTGTTTCCTCTCCTTGTCTCCCGGTTTCTTCTGCATGCCTAAATTTCTCCTCTTCCTTTCTTTCTCTTCCCAGAAGTCCACTTATCCCTCCTGTCTAGCTATTGGCTGTTCAGCTTTTTATTACACCAATCACAGCAATACATTTTCACACAGTAACACAGTATACAAATATCCCACAACAGTCCCCTCCTTAATTCTGGCAGTTCCTGAACCAGAATGCAGGCTTTGCTGGTTAGGGACAGAGGACAGCTTCCGTGTGAAGAACAAGTCCTCACTTTCTCCCTGGCTGTCTGTATCACCCAGTGGGAACCTCATAGGTCCCTCAGGACCTGGATGTGATGTTAGAGGAGGGCAGACCTAGACGCTTGGACTGTGGAGATGAGTAGGTTGCGCCCTGAGTCATGTGTGAACAGGCAAGTATAGCTGTGGTTTTGGTGGGACTGTAAGTTTGAGTTCCCCTGTAGATTTTTATACATGTATATGTGTATGTTTTCCTAGGTGAATGTATATGTATGTGTGTGAGAGCATGTGTGCAATTTTCTAGGCAGGTTTGTAGTTGTTTGTTTGTTTGTTTGTTTTCAAGCATGGTCTCATGCCCTTAAACTCAACTTTTGATCCTCCTGCCCCTATCTTTCAAGTTCAGGGACTTCAGCCCTGTGCCCCCTGCCCAGTTTTATGAAGTGATGAGGATAAAACACAGGACTCTCTGCACACCAATGCAACACTCTCTAAGCTGAGCTGCACCTCCAGCCCTAAGACATCCAAGCTGAACTGCATCCCCAGCCCTAAGACATCCAAGCATTTCTGTGGGAACAGGTCATGCCATGTGTGATACATGAGCCACATGTGTGGCTCCAGGATGTCAGTTGCTACAACACAACAGGCAATTTCTATTCTTCATTCTGCTTGATGTCACGAGCTGGCTCTGACTTGTCTAGAGTTCTCACTGGCCTCTTTGTCTTTCTGAGGATTCAGCGGGGCTTGCTGGTAGGTGTCTGGCTTTAGTCTGGGCACTGCTGGTTGTCTCATCTCCAGAGAGTGGGGCCAGAGCCAGGGAAGAGCCCAGTGCTCAAGGCTGAGCTGACCCACTTCAGTGCTCTTTCTTGGGACACTGACACCCACTTACTGACTAGCTGCAGACAAAAGGAGAGAAAAAATGAACAGTAAACCCGAACTGGCTATGCCCACCCCACCTCTCCCCATGCTTGGCAGGACCTGTGTGAGAGAATCTGACTTTGACTCCCTCAGTGGCATTGGAACACTGTAGTCCTAGGCTTCGATTTCTGTTTTTTGTCCCTGGTCCTGGAGCACAGGGGCTGCCCCTGTTCTCAGACCTCAGCCTTGGCCAGAGAACTGCCTGCACTGTTTTCTTAGTGGAATGAGGTAGGGGATTGGAACTGAGGCTGTGGCCAAGCAGCACAGACAGAACCTATTCCTCTGGGCAGCCAGAGCACCAGCCTGGGGCCGGCCACATCATCCAGAATAGGTGGGCTGCCTGTAGGGGGACATGGAAGAGAGACCCCCCTTTGTCTCCCTACCCTTCCAATCAGGCACAAAATCCCATAGGAACAGGGGTTCCTTGGTCCCAATGTGGAATCCCAGAGAAACTCGACTGAGCTATCCTGTAATCCCTGACAGTGACTAGCCAGGAGACAATTCCTTTAGCCAGAGCCATATCCAGGGCTGGTATTCCTGTCCCCATTTTGCAGAGGAAGCTTGAGGGGAACATAATACCTGATCCATATCACAAGGCTGCTGTGCTGTAGGGAGCTGAGGTATGCTGAGGGCAATTCCAAATGATTCCAAAGTACTTCCCTGTTCTCCCAGTCTGGCTAGAGAGCCTGTGACATCATCCTGGGTAGATACTGAGCATGACTACTAGGCTGTCATCTCTAGTGAACCTTTGGATGTTACCCTTGTCTAATCTCAAGTCTCTAGCTGTGCAATGCCTCCAACTTTCCCACAAAACCCCTAATCCTGTGCCTGTCCTTGCTCAGGTAGAAGGGAGAGGCCTTCCTCTTATAGGCTCTAGGTCTCCAAATGTAGTTTGGGATGAGCTGGGAAGATATTGATTGCCTCCTTTCAGTATTCAGGTAAGTGGCCTGCAGTCTGAGACAGGGAATGACCCCTGCTTCCCTTGGGATGGAATTGCTCAGACAAGCTTGACTAGATGCTGTGAGTCCTTCTCAGTCCTCTCCGAATGGTGTGCCCATCTCTTGTGGAATAATGACTGCCCTGTGGGTAGATAGTGGTTTCTACTCTCTCTGCTGGATGGGGGTGGACACGTGTGTCTTCATTATGAGGCTGTGGAAGATGCCACCTAGACCAATGCCTTCCAGCCTTGGCATGGCCTCCATCAGTGGCTCTCAACCTTCCTAATGCCACAACCCTTTAATACAGTACAGTCTAAAATGCTGTGGTGACCCCCAATCATACAATTATTTTCATGACTACTTCATAACTGCAATTTTTGCCACTGTTAGGAGTCATAACGTAAATATTTATGTTTTCTGATGATCTTAGGTGACCCCCAGGTTGAGAACCACTGTCCTTCACTGTGATTTAAGAGAAATGATTTGTCCTAATAATCCAGACTAGCCTCAGGTTTGAAGAGTAGATAAGTGGTTTCTTTTCTGAGAGTCACAGAACCTGTAGCTGAGTCCATGAAGCAATTAGCCTTGGTAAAGCTGTTACGTGCGTCAAGGGCATTGCTCACGTTGCTTCCCATGTGGCATCCTCCTGGATGGATGGCCCATCATGCTCTTTGTGTTGGCGTTACTGTTGGGTTTCCACCATCAGTAACTGCTGTTCCCTTCCTCTCTTGCTGTGATTCCAACACAGTGGATGATTAGGAAATTCCTGGCCAGGTCGGGGACCTCCTTTGTCTCCACACTCTCCTAATCCCTGTGTCTTTCTGAGGCTTCGCTTTGTGCAATAACAAAACCTTCCAGGAAGTTTTTAGAATATGCATCTCTACCGCTTTATGGGCTCCTAGGCTTCAGTACACCTGAGGTGGGGGTGTCCCCTCTGCCTGCCATTCCTAAGGCCCGAAAACAGCAGATTTTCAAGCAGCCTCCCAACTCTTTTAGTGTGATGAAATAATGAGGGAGAATTGCTCCGTGACATGTGATCCTCTGTTTTGAGTTTACCCAAAATAACAAGATCATTTTGTTTATAATGAGATAACCAGGGAGCCGTGCTTGGTAGGCCTTGGTGTCATTACAGAGCCATTTCTATGTTAATGGCGATGAGAAGAGAATGCAGACATGGCTGTCACAGATTGAAAAGGGTGACATTAAACATGCCAGCTACAATGCAGCCAGGCAGGCCCCGTTCAGTGAAGAGGGTGAACAAGCAATTTTTATATATACACGTATATTTCTAGATTAAAGAGTATTGGTGCTCCTTTGAGGACCCATCCTAGTCAGTCAACCTTGTCTTCTCCTATCAGGCATTAGGCTCTCTAGGCTAAGGGGCAGTAGATCCAGGACAGTCTGAAGAGGGTCGTGGTGGGGTTTGTAAACCCCAGATCATCGCCCTGGGTACAGCCGATCAGTGAGATAGGGCCTAATGAGGAGTCCTAAAGTTGATGACGGGGGGAAACTGACTCTAAGCTGGTGAAAGATGAAGCCTGAGGATTTTGAGAACAGTTGGAAGAAAACATCCACACTGGCTGAGGTGGGAATGTGGCTTACAGGGAACCTGGGGACTCATCATCAATTTTCTCTTTTGAGTTCCTTTCTCTTCTGGGCTGGGTCTATTCCCAGCTCTCTTCATGGCCTGGTCCTGTCCCTGGCAAGGCAGTGACATCTTGCCAGGCCCCAAGGATAGAAGGAAGGACCTTTTCTAGAAAGCCCAGTGCAAGAACCATTGCCTACTTGTACTTCAATTGTGCCATGCTTATTCCTGACCTATTGCAGTACCAGTCAAAATGCAAAGGTCTGTTAGCCAGGCCTGGGCTGCGGGTGCCACCTGGGCCTTTGTAGGACACAGGCCCAGATAAAAGCAGGGCTATTCAAACAGTGGCTCTAAGATGCTGTTCACTTGCCTTTCCTTCCTCAGGGAATGGGTGTGTTCCTGGCTTTTGACATCGCAGACCTGCTACCACAGGAGTGCTGGGCTGGGCCTCCTGTTCCCACAGACCATAGACTGTCAGCAGACACAGCAAGTGCCTGGCCCCAAAGGTGGGGCATATTCACTCTGACCACACATTACTGAAGCCTCTCCATGCCCGTGTATGCCTGTTCTTGTGCTCAGTGTGGGACTTCAGTTCTTGGTTACCACAAACCTCACAGACATTTATTGTTAGGAAATGTAAGAGAGTTTGTGGATTTGTGTTGTGGAATATTCCTTTACCCTGTGTAAAGGTATGTCACTGTGATTGGTTTAATAAAAAGATAAATGGCTAATACCTAGGCAGGATTTTCAAGGCAGAGGGAGCCCTGGGAAGAAGAAGACGGAGTCACCAGCCAGACAGAGAGGAAGCAGAATGGGCAATACAGAGATGAGGTAATAAAGCCATAAGGCAGAAAGTAAATTAATAGAAATGGGTTAATTTAAGTTATCAGAGCTACTTAGAAACAAGCCTAAGCCATTGGCTGAGCTTTCATAATTAATAATGTCTCTCCGTCACTTTTTGTGAGCTGGCAGCCCAGAGAAACATCTGTTTACAGATTTGATTGGGAGAAAATGCTGTTTTGTGTTTTACTAGCAACCTTATCCCTGTGTTCTCCCCAGTTCCAGACAGAGGCAGCTTGCTTGACTCTTCCCTGTGGGCATTCATGCACAGCCTGCTGGGAAAGGGTCTGCCTGGAGCCCAGACCTTGGAAACTTGAGAGAATAGACTGGGCAGGAAGAGAAGGAGAGCTACACTAGTTAATATGTGGCCCAAGTTAACCCTTTGTCAAGTGCAGCCTAGAGAAGTCAAAAGGTTGGACACCTTTGCTGCAAAGGATGCTTCTGGTGGGTGGGCGAGCCAGGGAAGTGGGAGCAGAGACAGACGGTGCAGAAGGATGGAGGAGACCAGGGTGACCAGGCAAATCCCCTTCCCAAAGCGCATCACAAACAGTTGTCAGAGATCACCACTCAGGCTCAGGTTCTGCCGTTATGCTTGATGTGGGGGAGGGCTTGGCAGCTCCTGGGATGCGAGAGATTGTGAGCAGAGGTGAAGTCTAACCATTTCCTTACTTATCAAGAATCACCTGCGGTACTGGTGGCCAGAGCTCAACTCTCTTAACTACATGTGTACAGTTCATTAAAATTCAAAATCAGCTTTAAGAGGACAGGAATCATGGCTGACACTGCCAAAGTTCCCAGTACCTAGGAAACCTCAGAACAATTATAAAAGTGGATAAAGTAGCCACAATATTCAAAACCAAAGGTGGCAATTTCCCCCCAAGTTTATCTATGAGTAATATCCCAGCTCAAGGAAAATATCCCCAGGGTCTTATTCTGTTTTGAAAGCTTGAACCAGGGAATGGGAGATGGCTTAGTGGTTCAGAGTACTTGCTGCTCTTCCAGAAAGCCAGAGTTAGGTTCCCAGCTCCCAAGTTAGAGGGCTCACAACCACCTGGAACTATAGTTCCAAGGAATTACACACCTCCCTGGCTTCTGAGGACACACGTGTACATGCATGCATCTGCGCATACACACACACACACACACACACACACACACACACACACACACAGAAAGAGAGAGAGAGAGAGTAAAAGAAATACTTAGAGAAAAAAGTATCAACTCAAATGAATACTAAAAAATTTAATAAAACAACTCACATAAAAAGAACAGTCATGAAAATCCTCATATGAGAAGTGTCCAGACATTAAACTTGCTTTGGATATTAAAGCCGACTGAAAAGGGACAATAAGGACAATAATAGAAAGAGTCAACTTACTGATACAGAAGTAGGTATATCATGGGCAATATTAAAATACAGAATTTAGTTCATAATGCAAATGGTATTTCAAAGCAATGGAAAAATGATAATACAAGCAATGGTGTTGCAACCTCTGGCAAAATATTTAGAAAGCAAGAGCAATTAGATGCAGGTCTCATGCCACGCACTAACATTCATCAGAAGTCCAGAGGGAAGGCTTTTCTGGAAGGCAGTTCCCAGTTCCATGACTGCACAGAGGCATCTTGCCCCCCATTTCCTCTTCCCTGGCGCTCTAGAGGTTCTGAGCCCCGGCACTGATAGATGTTGTCTCTGAGGCCACATGAGGTGTTGTCCTGTGGGGTTTGAGAGGTTTGGGAGCTCATTAATGAAGAAAGCGTGACCACAAGAGGCAGCAGTTCCAACTCTTTAAGCCATACTAGAAGGTGTGGGTGTCAAGGCCCTTTCAGCTGCAGTATATGTGCAAACCACTGAACCCTTTGGCCATTCCTGAGAGGAGGAGGAGGCCACTGAAGCCCCAAGGAAGGAGGGAGATGTGAGGCAGGTGCTTTTTCTCCTCAGCATGAAGGCAAGTCTGAGCCCAAAGCTCTATGGGCCTTAGCAACTTCAAGCCTTGTGATTGCAAAGCTGTATCTTATCAATGGTTGGCAGCTGTTGAGTGAGGTATAGGAGAAAACAAAGAAGGAAGTTTCTAAACAGTTAACAAGTCCCTGTGTTGATCTGTTTTCAAGGTAATTAGACATATAAAACTTTGAGCTTGGTGCTAGCAGGTTTTTTGAGCTAATTTATCCAAGCTCAAGTGAAGTGGAGAAATGAAGAATCCAGAAGCCAGAATACACAGGGCATCTGTATTAGTCCATTTTTAGCTGCTGTAACAAAAAAGACAGGAACTGCACACTTTATTTTTAAAAAGAGATTTATTTAGCCCACAGTTTTGGAAATCTCAGCTTGGTTTGGCCTCTAAAGAGGGGCTCATGACAGATGGCATCCGAGTGCAGAGTGGAAGCTAAAATGAAGTTGAAATCAGAAGCCAGCGATTTGGAGTCCAGACTAACTCTTTTTATAACCAACTCTCAGAGGAAGAACCCATACCCTGCGAGAACTACATTAATCCCTTTGATGGCAGCTCCTCTCACTTTCCAGAATGGGGATGGAGTTTCCAACACACACATACATTAGTTCTTTTTCTGTGTCTGTAACCAAATGCCTGGAGTCTGGATTCTGGCTTCAGAAGGATTGTAGTCACCCATAGAATGGAACCGTGGAGAACGGAACCGTGGAGAGCGGAACCGTGGAGAGCGGAACCGTGGAGAACGGCTCTGTCCGTGGTGGTGAAAACCTCTGGCAATGGTCGTTCACATGATATGCACTAGAAAACATGTGCAGGCTGGAACAAGGGCCTGCCCCCAACGAACAACTTTCCCCAGCCGGGCCCCACCTCCTAAAGGCTCAAAATAATACCACAAACTTGGGACTAGCATTCAAAACACAAGCCTGTGGGAGCCATTTCAGATTCAAAACCTAACAACTTGTGTCTGGAGAATCACGTCCAAATCCTAGCGCTGTATTTGTTCCACTTATGCAAAAGCCGCCCTCAGAAGGGGCAGTGCCTAGAAGTGGGGGAGGGTTCCAGATACCTCCTGTCTTGCCAGAGGAGCTGTGTGTGAACAAAACTGTCCTGCTTCCCAGTGAAGGTGCAGGGTGAGCCCCAGGCCAGGTTGCCAGCACCCAGAGTACTGTGGCTACTTGGATATCAAGTTTCTGACTTTTGGAGAATCCTAACAGCCTGGTTCAGTACAAACCAGATTACAGATGGAGGGCTTGCCCAAGGGAACATCTTCGCCTAGAGTACAAGCCCCAAGCTTTGCCTCCAGTTGAAGCAGTCCTCAGTGTGCTGTCTGCAGAACAGTAGCAGAGAGATGCTCATCTCTAGGCTACAGATGCCATGAATCTGAAGCCCTGGGAGGGACCCTGGATCTATAGGAGCAAGCTCTCTGGGCCAGCCAGATACCTGCAGAAAATGGAAAACAATTAGAGGGAATAGATCCCAGAGGCTCAATGTTTAGAACCTATGGGTGTCACTAATGCTTTAGTCTGAGTTGGGAATCAGGACCCCAGGTCAATGGTCCTCACTCTTTGCTGCTGCATTTTAGACTATCTGGAGTGGAGGATTTAGTAGTGGTGATAATTGTGAACATTCTAGAATGTATTAAAGCCCACATCTGGGCCAGTGGAATGGTCAGTGTATGAAAGTGTTTGCAGCACAGCCCTGATTACCTGAGTTGGCTCTCTGGAACCCAGGGTGGAAGGAGAGAACTGACTGCAGAAAGTTGTCCTCTGACTCCCACAGAATTGTGGGATGTGCTCTCCCCGTCTCTCATATACTCACACATGAGAATAATAACAATAATAATGAAGCACAATAAATGAAAAGCCAGATCTGCGTCTACCCTCAGACATACTTGCTTTTGGGGCTGGGCCGGGGAGTCACAGATTATTTTCTTCCCTAGGTGTTGGCCAACTGCATCCAAGGCTGAGAACCAGTGAATAGGACCCTGTGGAATGCTGCCTTTTGCATGGAAGGGAAAAGAGTGTTGCCTCAGCAGGCCCATACTGCCATCATAATAGGACTAGAGGAAGCGGCTGCTGGCTTTCCACACAGGCCGGAAAACAAACATGCTACTACTTAAATTATCTCCCATAGACTCAAATTAACCTTTTCACCAAGGTGTCCTCACTCCACACAGACCCCTGCTCTCTGTTGCCTTTGTCTTAGTCTCCCTCCAGTTTTGCCAAAGTTTCCAAGGATTGATCTCCCAGAGCTGGGGACTCCTGAAGTGGTCTTAGCTACATAGCCTCTATTCCCACCATCTGACAGTTTCTTCCAAGGACTTTGAAGGTGCTTGAGATACAGGGAGATGAGGAGGAACTCCTGCCTGGGGGCTCTGTTCTTAGGGGGAAATGTAACTGGAGGAGCCTGGAAGTGTGGAAAGCCAGCCTCAGCCTCAAACCCCCGTAACAGGAGGAATGGGGAACATGGTCAAGAGTCATGTGCTGACCTGTCCAGGCAGCCTCTTATGGGCCAGTGTGCTCTGTCCTCCACTCTCCGGCTTTTGGGCCAGCTGTGCTGAGGAGATCACTTCTGCATCCAGCCATGGCTGCTCTGACTCCAGCTCACAAGAGCTGGCCCTGTGATCATGGGAAGATGCTATTTTATTTTTTGTGATAGATATCACACCCTACTTCTTTCAATTAGTCTCTGGAGAAGACAACAATGACTGACATATTTATTAAGAATTTCTATGCCAGGCATGCTACCACATGCTTCCATGTAACATTAAATACACAAAGCCAATTGATGAGGTGAGGACTTGTATAACCCCAATTTTACAGGTGAAGAAACTAAGGCATAGAAAGGGAAAGCGACTTTTTCAAGGCCATACAGAGAACCAAGAGTTTGTTCTTACCCACTGCAAGGTGGGCTTTAACACCTCCATTTCCCTCTCATTCCCCCCAGCCCTCACTTCTCATTTCTTCATCTCCTTGTGGTACAAGTGTTTCGTGAGGCTATTGGTAAGCCTTCCATTAGGTCTGGTCCATCCTTCTTCATCAGTCAGGATCTCATCTGGAGACAGATCTCATCAGTCATTTGAGCATAGAGAATTTAATATATCATGCTGTATAAAGTTGTGAGCTGTGTAGCTGAAAGGGCATGCAGAGGACTCCAAAGCATCTCCAAGGTAGGGACGGTACTTCCCTATGGCTGGAGGAAGAAGGAAAGAGAATGTGATTATGAATTCCCAAAACAAATCAAAGAGCCACACAGAGCAGGACCCCAGGATGTTGACTGGGTTACTGATTTGGTGCTGGGGTTCCTCCAGTGGACACACAGAGGGGACATGGGATGACAATTGCTGTAGATTAGCTGCAGCTGAAGTTGCAGATAAAGAGCCATCTGTGTGTTACTCACCAGAGTGAGAGGCCAAGGGGAGGAAACAAACCCACTCCTCCAACCTTACCTCCTCCAACCTTGTGTTCCTTCTCCAGCAGCCCCTCCTGGGAGAGTCTGACAGAGCAGCTGGCAAGGTGAGCCTGAGGTCAGAGCCTGAGTTGGGGTAGGAGTGGGCTTTAGAACTATGAGACACTTACTAAGCAGCCCACCTTTCCAAGGCCAATGTTGGGGCCTTGTCTCTCGTACTCCAGGCTAAGCTTATCATCTACTTCCTCTCCACCCACCGCTTGTATTTCTACAATGCTTTGCAGCCCCACATAGCCACTGTCCCTCTGTAGGCTACAAGGATAGGGAGACAGAGTGGTGGATATGCACCAGATTGCTCAAGAGACCTTACCTCTTATTGAGGAGATATTTACAGTTGATAGCTCCTGGGAGAGGGAGAATTGTTCTTCTCTAAGGTGTGTCCATGGGAATGTTACCCATACTACAACAGACAGCACCACACTCAAGCACTTAGTGGGTCAATATAAAAAGAAAGAATGAAAAAGAAGACATGAATTTTGGAAGGAGGTTTTAGAAGAAGCTAGAGGGGAAAGAGAAAGGTGGATATCTAGAATTTTATTGTGTGTGTGTTTGAAATACTCTAAGAATAAATATAGTAAGTATATACATACATTATGTCTTTGACCTTTCCAGAAATTAATAATTAAGTTTCTCAGAAAGGTACTGAACACAAAGTGGGCTTTTTCAATACCAAAGTAACACATCAATTTAATATCTACCCTTGAATTCTCTCTGACTTTCCATATTCCAAAAGGCTTACAATAAAATAAACTCCAAAGTTACTGAACTGAGAAATTTACAATTACTGTCCTGGTGCAATAAAAGAGAAATGACTGTTTAGGCATTTAATTGACACCCAACAACATCCAATCATGTGTTAATTAGACATCAATTATGGCACAGTACTAATTGACATTTGATAAGCATTCTAACTGATAACCAACGTTAGCTCTACCAAATTAAATGCTTCGGTGAGCTGGGTGTGACAGCTGGGAGGGGGTGAGGGGATGGCTGCAAGTGCCTGGCAGCCTACAGATGGAAGGACCTTTCTGGAGAACAGGAACCATCCCCTGCTAGGAAGTCAATTGTAAGGGTTAAGTGATTGGCATATCATCAAACATTGCTTTGTGAGAAAGAGGCCATATTTTTGATACAGCCAGTCTTTGCAGAAGATCCCATTCTTTGTCTTCTTCTCCTCCTATTTGGCCCCGTATAGGAGTCCCATTTCTGTGGGCTCTGGAATCTGCCTACATATACTCTAAGCCTGGCTTCCCCACTGTCTAAAAACTCCCTGACTCTGGGTTACAGTTTCCAATTTCCTCCTCTGTAAATCAGGAGTCAGTCTTTTGCATAGTGTAAGAGTTCAGGATGCTTTGGTATCTGGTCTACTTATATCCGTTTCCCTTCTGGCCTCCTCTTCTTATCTTTGTTCCATTCTTGGGCTGTAGCTCTGACACTGTCTTTGTGACCCTTCAGCTGAATTGAGGTCAAGTTCTGATCACTACTAGAGAGTCCTTAGACTGAAGTCTTAAATGCCCATTCAGTCAGTCACACTAGGTCGGCCACTTCAATTCTCTGCTCTTGGTTTTCTCTTCCGTGTTGCCATCATAATAGTGCAGCCAACCCACCGTATCTGAGGGCTTGGCACTCAGATTCAGCTGACAGAAGATTAAAAATAGTCTGAAAATTTTTCTTCTGTGTTGTTTGATATTTTGTTTGTGTTCTGACAAATAAAGCTTACCTGGAGATCAGAGGGTGGAGTTAGCCACTAGTTAACCATAGAGGCCAGGCAGTGGTGGCACACACCTTTAATCCCAGCACTTGGGAGGAGGAAGTGGGAAGATCAGGAGTTCAAGGCTACCCTGGGCTACACAAGATTGAACCAGTCTAAAAGAGAAACAGAGCCAGGCAGTGGTGATGCACGACTTTAATCCCAGCACTAGGGAGGTGGAGATAGGATCTCTGTGCCCCATTTGGTCTGAGGATTTGTAGAGGTAAGAAGTCTCAAGTGGCTGCTACTCTGCTTCTCTGATCTTTCCAGGTTATTATCCCAATATCTGACTCCTTGTTTAAATTGATAAGATGAATTAAGATCACACTTCACTTCTGTATTTTTATCATTTCTTATTATCATTCCTTAAACAAAATTGTGTAACAACTAACATAGCCTTTATGTTGTGTTAGGCATTAGCAATAATCTAGAGATAAGACCAGGTATCCAGAAGTCCATGCCTGGTAACATGTTGATACCATGCTGTTTCACAAGGACCTGGAGCATCCTCAAGTTTGGATATAGTGTGTGACTGTACTTATTTTTTAAGAGTTGATGCAAAGATTTAGGATAGTGCCTATGTGTGTTGAGGGCTTGGTGTTGGCTGTTGTAATCATCAGACCCAGTTCTCTGAAACCACTGAACTTGGCTCTCAACTAAGTGATTTTTTTTTCAGCAACCAACTCGAGTATATTCAGGCTTCTGTAAGCTCCTGTTTTCAGGTGGCAAGGTGCCAAATGGCCTCCTTCCATCTTCTTTACCTCCCTTCTCTGAGGACTGCTGGGTCATTATGAACAGATTCTGGCTGCTGTAGTGTGTCAGCTGTGTGCTTTGGGAGAGAGAGAGAGAGAGAGAGAGAGAGAGAGAGAGAGAGAGAGAGAGAATATTATTGAATGGCTTATTTTCTGACTGTCAACTCACAAGGAGTTAATTTGCTGGAAGTCAGTTTGCTGAGTCATTGGATTGCTGAATGGCGATTCACTAGGAACTGTCAGAAGCCCTGTTGGTTTAGAAAGGGCCTTTGCTTCTGTTGCTCTGCTCTCAGGACAAGAGCACCTGTGAAAGTCAACTCACAAGCTAAGGAGAGAGCAAGGTACGTCGTGTCCTTAAAAGTAAGGAAGATAGCCACTTGCGTTTAAGAGATAGCCAGGCTGTTCGTTCAGTTAAGAGATATCAGTTTTAGAAGCACTCTGACTTTGAGCCAGGAAACACATTAAGACTTCATATCCGGCTGAGTTGGTCAGACTGATCTGTGCTTAGACAGAAAGATAAGAAAACGTTGATAAAACTAAAACAAAATGTAATTCTTAATTCAGAGCCTCTATCATTTACAAATCAAGCTTGGTATACTGATTCTCAGTGAATCAGTCTTTTTCCTTCTCTGGTATAGCCTTATCCTTAGGTATGATAATACCAGAGAAAGTAAGTCTGTCAACGTGTCCTCAGGGAAGATGGCCTTTGGTCTGGCAGCTCCATTTTAGCCAGAATAGGGAGGAGTGTTGTAGAGCAGTTTGTAAGGAACTAAAACGTTCCCTTCAGGAGGGAACAGTGCTCACAGGCTCAAGAAGTAGACACACTTCTTGGAAAACCAAACTTGTAAGAGCCAGGAGGACCCTTCCAGGGTTATAGAAGCAGTGAACACTTCCAGAGGAGGATACTGACCAGCTGAGTGGCCCAAGGAGATTGCTAATCCCACTGAACAAGAGTAAAGACCATCACTCAACTTTCTATCAAGCTTTATTATATTTCCACGATATAGCCAGTTCATGATATGGCTCTCCCTAAATGTGGGATTTGAGAGGACAGTTCCAAACATGGCAAAAGTGGGAATTTAGCCTCAAAACTGCAAGGATCAGGGGCTTCCAAGGGTTGAGGATTTCCAGAGGAATTTTGCTTACATAGGAATGGGGCAGAACACCTCAAAATCATTGGACAGAATATCTTATTAGGTTGGAGGTAATACAGTCAGACTGTGAGTCAGATTCCATAGACTGTAGAACATGTCAAATTCCAGAAAATGGGTCAAGTCATGATCAAACAAGCTTTACAGAACACAGAAATGAGCTTATTTTGACCTTGTAATAAGATGGCTTTTAATCTTAAGGTGAAGTCAGGCTGTTCCAACAAGATGCTGGAGCATCTCTGGTCTCTTAGTTGCTGCAAGCTAAAGAGCTCTAGAGTTTTACAGCTTTCATGATGTCATGCTGGGTTGGGCTTTTCTGTAATACAGCCACATTTGACTCAGCCCTGCTCCTGTAAGTAACCCTGATACCCTTGTTGGTAACCCCAATAAAACTAATTGGTTCACCAAGTTGGACTTCAATGCAGTTGCTTCTTTGGTCTATGTGGGTTCCCTTTCTGGAGTGAGTAGGTGTGTGTGTGTGTGTGTGTGTGTGTGTGTGTGTGTGTGTGTGTGTGTATACATGTGTGTGTTTGTGTAGTGCACATAAATAAGTATAAGAAAATCTGTAAATATGGTAAATTCAAATACTATAAGATACAAAATCATCCCTATCCTTAACATTATTCTTTAAAAGAAGCTGCTACTAATACTATCTTATTATTAAAGTATATTAATATATATATATAAACATTTATTCATTTGTATCCTTTCCTGTCATAAAATACATATGAGAAGCATACCATTCATCCTTTTACTCCTTTCAATTAAAACATGAATGGAATTTCTTCCTACGTAAGCGTATATAAATACTCAGTCTTTAACAGAAGCCAAGTGTTATCTCACTGTGTGAATCTATTGAACCATATTTTATTTAAACATATATGAGTTTTCCAACTGTCACACTTAACAAAGCTTGATGCTGCCAGCCTTTTTAAGTTTAAGCATTCTGGTTGGTGTGGTGCACGATGATAGTTTATTGTGGTTTAATATACAATTTCTTAATGACTAGTGGAGTATAGTCCATCCTTGTGCGCTTATTGGCCATGTGTCTGCCTTGTGTGTGATGGACCTGCACAGTTACCTTTACTTGTAGTGGGTCTTTGTAGATTCTGAATCCCATCATCTCTCAAACTTACATCTGTATATTTCAAATATTCTCTGTTTTAAATTGATTTTCAGTCTCTTTTAGTGGATTGGCTTCTCCAGTTTTAATCAGGTCTCATTCAGTAATTGCTTCTTTTATAGTTAGTGATTTTGGAACCTTATTGATTTAATCTTCCTTTATCTGTATTCCCTCTTCCCACACCATTTCCTGTAGTCCTACTGCTGCATGCTTCTCTTTACAACTTCACTAACTTGATTCTTTTTACGAGAGGTAGAAAGTGTATTGAAAGTCTTTATCCAGGTGACCCAAGGCCAGGCTTATGAAAAGACAATCATTAAAAACTAATTAATTAATTAGTTAGATTTGGGATATTGGATTCAGGGCTTTGCACATACTAAATTCGTGCTTCAACATCAAACTTCACCCCAGCCTCTGGGTTCATTTTTAAACTGATACATTAAAAATACATTAGGACTGGAGAGATGGTTCAGTACTTAAGAACATTTTGCTTTGTTTTGTTTTTGTTCTTTCAGAGGACCTTAGTTTGATTTCCAGCACCTGCACTGGGTGGCTGTTAATTGTCAGAAACTTTATCTAGGGGAATCTGATGCCCTCTTTGGCTGGCCTCCATGGGCACTTGTACATATACTGTGCACATAAAGACACACAAGAACACACACATACACATACAATTTTTAAAAAAAAAATCACAAAAAAACATGACTGCCAGCCAAAAGGAAAGAAAAAACTCAAGCTAAGTTACAGCTTGAATTTTCTATGTCCTGTATCCAGAATTATTTGTGTTTTGAGACAGGATCTCTCCTATAACCTTGAGCTCATTAATTTGGCTAGGCTGCCTGGCCAACAAATTTATAGCATCCACCTACCCCTTCCTCTCTATGCTTACTAGTGTTGAGGTTACAGACATACCCTGTAGTAACTGGGCTAAAAGTGCAATCCACTTGAACTTGCTACCCTCCTGCCTCTGCCTCTTCAATACTTCTTACCACCATGCACTACCACAGCCAGATCTGGAAATTCTTGAGCCTTGTTTGTGTGAAACATCACCTGCCTCCTGAAGGACTGGGCATTTGCTCCAGTCTCCATGATTGGCTTTTTTTTCTCTTCTCCTTCAAGAATTTCTACACAAGACTGTTGCTTTCTATGAACTTGCAATCATGTGTACTATTTGGTCACTGGTTGGCCCCAGGGCCCAAGTTTGCTGGGAGTCTTCTGTTGTTGGATTGTTACTGATTCAGCTGAAGAGAACAAGTCAAGCTTGTTTCTCCTCAAAGTCTGTGGTTGACAGACTGTTCTGTATGTACTAAAAAGTACCTACAAAGACTTTCTCTGGGAATAAAGTAGCCCTAGAAATGTCACACACACTCACCGTTCTGTCGTCAAACACAGTGGCGTTCTTCCTGACTCTAGGCAGAATCACTATGATGTGACTAGACTCAGTCTCACATATATTGCCTATGGCCACTGACTATAGACCATTGTGTCATACTCTAAATCTAGTCTACTGGCACCCTCACAGTGCTAGAGTAGAACAAAGGCCCACACTAGTATGGGCTTCTAACTGTTGAGTTGGATTCATAGCTCAAGACTGCTTCTATCATCTAGCGGTGCTGCTGACCAGCATAGAAGCATGATACACAAGACCACATGACTTGAGGACTGTTCTCAGGCTCCATCCATACACACTGGCTTAGGGAAAGGGATCATTAGGATCTGTCCATTATTAGACATTACCAGTCAACACTTATTTTTACTCCCTTGTTCTATATCAGTGAATAGAATATTGCTTCAAGACAAGTTACATAAAATTGGGGTAGTGCTGGTGAGTGGACCTCTGGTAATCAAGGTTGATACTAAATTTGGTTGTACTCAAGTCTTATAGCCTGTATGGTTTCAGAGAAATCCTTGGGACCTCACCACAGTTGGTGCTAATGTAGGCCAGACATGGAATCACCTCACCAGAATACAATACTATGCCTGGTAGCTGAGCAGCTGTGCAGGTTCTGACTGTTAGAAGTGGAATAGGGATAGATGTCCCATCTGGGGTTGGAGTAGAGGTGCTAAAGACAGCAAACCAAGGCTGACACTAAGCTATGTTCTGCCTGAGTTTCATAGTCATAGGGCCCTGAGAAGTATTGAGGATAGGGGAGTCTAAGGCTCATACTGTGACTGACTATGATACAGGTCAAAATTTGAGTTTGTCCCACTGACATGCTTGTCTCCACCGGATGCTGTGTAAGTCCAGAGGCTCTGACTGCAAGCTCTGATCGATGTATAGGACCTTTTAGTCTCTCCCTGATACTGGAACTCACTGTAATATCCTTGCAATTATCACTTCCCCCTTTGATGTAGAATATCATCTGTTTTAAAAACTAGATGGTCATATCAAGAGTCTGTTTCTTAACACCTTGATATTCCACCTTACTTGTTTAATTAGCACTTTAATTACTTTGGCTTTCTAAATATTTTGTTGAATATTTTTTCATTCAATATATTTTGATCATATATTTCCCCTCCTCCAGTTCCTTCCAGCTCCTCCCCATTTCTGTACCCAACTTTATGTCCTCCCTGGCTCTCTCTCAAAAACAAATAGGAAAAAACAAGAAACACAACCAGGAGGCATCATTGGTTGTTTTTGCTCTTTATTCTTTGGAGCCTGCCACCCAGCTCCCAAATAAATCACACACGGAGACTTATTCTTATTTATAACTACCTGGCCTTAGCTTGGCTAATTTCTAGCTAGCTTTCCTTAACTTAAAATATCCCACCTACATTGGCCTCTGGGCTTTTTCCTTTTCTTACTTCTATAATCTTACTTTCACTCTTACTCTGTGGCTGGCTGTGTGGCTGTGTGGCTAGCCTCTTCTTTTCTGTGCCTTCTCTTGCTCTTTCTTCTTCTCCTTCCAGATTTCTCTTTCCATTTATTTTCTCTGCCTGCCAGCCCACCTATCCTTTCTCCTGCCTTGCTGTTGACCATTCTGCTCTTTATTAGCCTATCAGATGTTTTAGACAGGCACAGTAACATAGCTTCATGGAGTTAAACAAATTCAACATAAAAGAATTCAACACATCTTTGCATCATTAAAACAAATGTTCCACAGCATAAACACATGTAACATACCTTAAAATAATATCCCACAACAAGAAGGCAAGATGTGGTGGTGTACATCTCTAATCCTAGCACTTGGGAGGCAGAGGCAGGCAGATCTTTGTGAGTTCAAGGCCAGCTTGGACTAAATAGCAAGTTATAGGACAACCGGAACTAAAAAGAGATCCTGTCTCAAAAAACCAAATGAAAGCAACAAAAACAACCAACCAAACAAAAAATAACTAAAACCTCAAGCCCTAAATAAAAATAAAAGAACCCAAGAAACAACCACCCACAGACACACAAAATGCCCAAACTAAGCAAATCTAAAAAATACCATTGAGTCCATTTTGTGTTGGTCAGTTACTCCTGGGTATGAGGTCTGCCCTGAGGTATGGTTGATACACTATCCAGTGAGATCCCAGTGGGGAAAACTGGTTTTTCCTTTGCTAGTAGGTGGCAATTGCAGATAGCTTCTTGTTAGGAGTGGGACTCCATATCTAGTTACCCTTCTTAGTGCTGGGATCCTATTAGGCTTAAACCTATACAGATCTTGTGTGTGCTACCACCATCTCTGTGAGTTCGTATGTGTATCAATCCTGTTTCCATACTGCACCTCAAATGGTGCTGAATTTTAGCTGTTTCTCCCCGCATTCCATCCCTTGTCCCCTCTTCGCCCTTCTCTCCACTTGATCCTCCCATTCCAGTCCCTGCCTCAATTCATCCATAATTATCTATTCTATTTCCCTTTCCTGGGGATATCTATGTGCCCACCCCCATCCCTTACTCTAAACCCAGCCCCTGTGGTTCTATGTATTGTAGCTTGTTTATCATTGACTTAACAGATAATATATACATATAAGCAAATATATATCATATTTGTATTTCTGGATATGGGTTACCTCACTCAGTATGGTTTTTTCTAATTGCTTCCATTTTCCTGTGAATTTTATGTCCTCATTTTTTAACAACTGAGTAATATTCCATTATATGAATATGCAACATTTTTTAAAATTCATTTTTCTGTTGAAGAACATCTTGGTTGTTTCTAGTTTCTGGCTATTATGAACAAAGCCACAATGAACATGGTTGAGCAAGTGTCTTTGCAGTAAGATGAAGCATCCTTTGGGTATATGCCCAAGAGTTATATAGCTGGATGTTGAGGTAGATTGATTTCCATCTTCCTGAGGAACTGACACACTGATTTCCACAGTGGCTATACAGGTTTACACTCCTATCACAATGGATGAGTATTCTCCTTACTCCATATTCTTACCAGCATGAACTGTCACTTGTATTATTGATCTTAGTCATTCTGACAAGTGTAAGACGAAATCTCAAAGTAGTTTTGCTTTGCATTTCCCTGATGGCTAAGGATGTTCAACATTTCTTTAAGGGATTCTCTTTAAGTACTTGCATTTCCTCTACTGAGATTTCTGTTTAGATATGTACCCCTTTTTTATTGGGTTATTTGTTTCCTTGATATATAACATTTTGAGTTCTTTATATATTTTATATATTAGCCCTCTATTGGATATGGTAAAGATCTTTTCCCATTCTGTAGGCTGCTGTTTTGTCGTTTTGACAGTGTCCTTTGACATGGAGAAGCTTTTCAGTTTCATGGGGTCTCATTTATTAATTTTTGATCTTAATGCCTGTGCTAACAGTGTTCCATTCAGAAAGTCTTCTCCTGTGCCAACGAGTTCAGTGTTACTCTCTACTCTCTCTTCTATCAAGTTCAGTGTATGTGGTTTTATCCTGAGGTCTTTGATCCATTTGTGTAGCTAGAGTTTCCTCTCCGGTCCCACCAAGCCCGGGCAGTCTGACAGCCCACTTATAAAATAAACACACAGACACTTATATTATTTAAACTGTTTGGCCTAATGGCTCAGGCTTCTTGCTATCTAGTTCTTCTATCTTAAATTAACCGATTTCTATTAATCTATACTTTGCCACGTGGCTCATAGCTTGCTGGTACCTTACATCTTCCTTGTCATGGCGGCAGCTGGCAGTGTCTCTCCCCTCAGCCTTCCACTTCCCAGAATTCTCTTCTCTGCTTGTCCCGCCTATACTTCCTGCCTGGCTACTGGCCAATCAGCATTTTATTTATACAGAGCAATATCCACAGCACTCCCCCCCCCTTTTTTTAAAGGAAGGTTTTAACTTTCACATAGTAAAATTACATATAACGAAACAGTTATCTAGCAAGAATTACAGTTACAATCTCTAGTCTATTTATAATATCTAGTCTATTTGTATTTGGCAAAATTAAAGAAGATATCCTATCTATCCTATATTTGTGAGTCTAAGGTTGCATATCTAACTTATCTTTTATCATAACTGAGGAAATAATAATCTAGTCTTCAACTACATCAAAAGCCCCAGGAGGATATAATATTATCTGAGAACCAGAAGAAGGACACAAGCAACCTTCGGGAGTCTTGCAGGGTAGACAGAGACAGCTGGCAGCCTGGACAGTCACCTAATGTTCCTTTGTAAAGTTGGGGCATCTGTCTTCAGCCCACAGGCCTAGAGTCTCTCAGTCATTTCACTCTGTGTCCTGTAGAATGTCTGGCAGTTTCCTCTGTGAAGCAGGAACCTGAAGGACCATATTGCCAAGCAAAGTTCAGTGGTCACTTTCGTATGGGTCCTGCATGTCCAGTTGATCAAGCAGTCCAGGCAAGAACAGTTTCTTGCTCAAATGGCTTTTTTTGCCAAGAAGAAGATAAACTCCATATGGAGTGTCTTCAATGCCCATCCTCCTCTCTGAAGTAAATCAGTGATGTCAGGAGCAGACATGTCTCATTGTCCAGAAAGTCTAAATTTTTAAAACATCTTAAATGCCATATTCTGTAGGTCTTTGAAGTATTTGAAGATTACTATCTATCTGAAATATATCTATGTATACCTAGAAGACTAAACTAACATGACTATAAGTTTGATTATCATAGAAGACTAATTATAATTATCCATTACAATTTAAATGAGTTATGTAAACATAATACCTCAAACAAGAGTAGAAATATATACACAGTATATATTTTAGAAAGAGATTGCATTTATAATCAACCTATTTTAAATAAAAATATTGGTTTTTCTCTATCCCACACCAGAGAGTTCTTCTGATAGGGGACACAAGAATCTCTTAACCTTTTTTTTTTTTTTTTTTAGCAATATGCCTGGGTTTAGAGAAGGAGTGAGTCAATTCCATCTCCAAAGCCAGCTTGGTATATTTAGAAATTTGGGTGTAGTTTCTTTTACTACTTCCTGCTGGAGGAGGGTGCTGTATCTTATGGGGACACAAAGAAAATTTTAAGATTATGGAGTAGTCCAGGAGAGTGTATCATCTGAGCCAGTTGTCTTGAAACAGTTCTGGATATTGGATCATCTGGGCCATGGTGTCATCGGAGACCTTTCAGGTGGTATTGGCTGGTCAAACCTGATGTATCTTAATCTGGAACAAATCCATAGCCTCTGGCTTTCTGTGGAAACAAAAGCAGAGCCTCCTTTCCAAAGCAACATATCCTTAAATCCAAATTTTGAAGTCAAGGTATCTTTAAAATATACATTTTGGTTTAACTCAACAGCTTTTACGATCAAATGTTTTTCTGCAGTTAAAAATCCCAAAGACAACACAATCTAGATTCTCTGTATAATATTCATCTTTACGTGGCTTATTTTTATATTAATTTTAGTGTTTCTTTATAGACTTTATTTTTTAAAACTATGTATTTGTTTATATAACTATATATCACCTTTTTTTTGGTCTCTTTCAAGCCTATGTATATTTTACACACATTGTAAACTATTACATCTCAATCTGTCTTATTGTGAATCTATTGCTTTAAATTGCAGCATTTGTTAAGACTGAAACAGCAGCACTATGGCTGCTGGCTCTGCCCACTTCAGTTTCCCAACATGGTGGTGGTTTACCGCCAGCTCTGGGAGCCTTTGGGTCTATGCTTTTATCCAAGCAGCGTGTAGCCCAGAAACCTCTTTTTGTTTTGTACTAGCAAAGGCTAAATCCACTACACAGCATCAGCGTAATGTGCCGCTTGTAGATGCCTCATACCCGCCATACTGCAGGTCAAGTGCAAATGCCAGGAACCCGCCAGTAGCTCAAACTTGAGTTTTGTGCAGGGTGATAAATATGAATCTATTTGCATTCTTCTACATGCAGACATTTAGTTTGCCCAGAAACATTTGTTGAACATGCTTTCTTTATTCCAGTGTGTATTTCTTTTTTTTTTTTTAATAAAAAAATTAGGTGTGCCAGGCGGTGGTGGCACACAACTTTAATCCCAGCACTCGGGAGACAGAGCCAGGCAGATCTCTGTGAGTTCGAGGCCAGCCTGGTCTACAGAGCAAGATCCAGGACAGGTATCAAAACTACACAGAAACCCTGTCTCGAAAAGAAAAAAAAAAAAAAAAAGAAAGAAAGAAAAATCAGGTGTCCCTAGGTGTATGGATTTATGTCTGGGTTTTCAGTTTGATTCCATTGATCAACATGTCTTTTCAAGCCAATATCATGAAGTTTTTATTATTGTGTTTCTGTAGTACACAGTGAAATTAGGGATGGTAATACCTTCAGGAGTTCTTTTATTGTTCAGGATTGTTTTATCTGTCCTGCTTTTTGTTTGTTTGTTTGCTTGCTTGCTTTTCCATATGAAGTTGAGAATTGTCCTTTCAAGGCCTATAAAGAATTGAGGTGAAATTTTGATGGGGATTGAGTTGAATATGTAGATTGCTTTGATAGGTTGGCCATTTTTACTGTTAATCCTACTGATCCACGAGCATGGTCGAGATTTTTCCATCTTCTGATATTTTTTCCAATTTCTTTCTTCAAAATCTTGAAGATTCCTGCTAGAACTCTCATCCAATGACTGATGGAAGCAAATGCAGAGATCCATGGCCAAACCCCAGGTGGAGCTCTGGAAGTCCAATCGGCAAGAACGAGGAGGGATTGTATGAGCGAGAATTGTTGAGACCATGATTGGAAAAAGCACAGGGACAAATAGCCAAACTAGTGGAAACACATGAACTATGAACCAATAGCTGAGGAGCCCCCAACTAGATCAAGCCCTCTGGATCAGTGAGACAGTTGATTAACTTGAACTGTTTGGGAGGCCCCCAGGCAGTGGGACCAGGACCTGTCCTTAGTGCATGATCTGGCTGTTTGGAACCTGGGGCCTATGCAGGGACACTTTGCTCAGCCTGGGTGAAGGGAGGAGGGGACTGGACCTGCCTGGACTGAATCTACCAGGCTGAGCTGAATCCCCAGGGGAGTCCTTGCCCTGGAGGAGATGGGAATGGGGGATGGGCTAGGGGGAGTGCAGGGGGGGCAGGAGGAGGGAGGACAGGGGAATCCGTGGCTGATATGCACAATTAAATTAAATTATATATAAAAAAAACCCTGCCAGGCGGTGGTGGTGCACACCTTTAATCCCAGCACCTGGGAGGCAGAACCAGGCGGATCTCTGTGAATTCAAGGCCAGCCTGGGCTACCAAGTGAGTTCCAGGAAAGGCGCAAAGCTACACAGAGAAACCCTGTCTCAAAAAACCAAAAAAAAAAAAAAAAACAAAAAACAAAAACCAAAAACAACAACAACAAAAAACCTTGAAGATTTATATCATACAAGTTTTCACTTGCTTGCTTAGAGTTACCCCAAGATATTTTATATTATTTGAGGCTATTGTGAAGGGTGTTGTTTTCCTGATTTCTTTCCCAATTTGTTTGTCATTTATATACAGGAGGGCTACTGATTTTTCTGAGTTAATCTTGTATTCAACCACTTTACTGAAAGTGTTATCAGCTGAAGGAGTTTCCTGGTGGAATATTTCTTTACATTGTGTGAATGTATATGTTGCTGTGATTGGTTTAATAAAGAAGTTGACTGGCCAATAGCTAAACAGGATAGGTTAGGTGAATGAACCAGATGAAGGACACTGAGAAGAAGTAGGGTGGAGTCAGAGGAGCCAGACACAGAGAGGAAACAGGAAATGCAAGATGAAAGAGAGGTAACACTATGTGGCAGAATGTAGATTAATATAAATGGATTAATTTAAGTTGTAAGAGTTAGCTAGTAATAAGCCTGAGACACTGGCTGGCATTTATAAATAATAAGTTTCCATGTGGTTATTTGGGAGCAACTGCCGAGACACAGAAAAACTCTGCCTACACTTATGTATACTATCATATTATCTGCAAATAGCAATCTTTGATTTCTTTCTTTCTGATTTTCATCCCCTTAATCTCCTTCAGTTATCTTCCTTCTCTAGCTAAAACTTCAAGTACTATATTGAACAGAAATGGAGATAGTGGAAACCTTGTCTTGTTTCTTATTTTAATAGAATTGATTTGAGTTTTCCCCCATTTAATATGATGTTGGCTGTTGATTGCTGTAAATTGCCATTATTATGTTTAGGTATGTCCCCTATATCCTTAATCTCTCCAGTACTTTTATCATGAAGGGGTGTTAGATTTTGTCAAAGGCTTTTTTTTTCAGTATCTATTGAGATGATCATGTGTTTTTTTTTTCTTTCATTTTATTTTTATGGTGGATTTTATTTACTGATTTTTCTATGTTGGACCATCTCTGCATCTTGATGAAGCCTGCTTGATCATGGTGGATGGTCTTTTTGATGTGGTCTTGGATTCAGTTTGCAAGTGTTTTTTTTTTTTTTTTTTTTTTTTAAAGAATCTTTTTTGTTTGTTTGTTTTGTTTTTTTGTTTTTCAAGACAGACAGGTTTCTTTTCATAATGCTGACTATCCTGGAAATCCCTCTGTAGACCAGGCTGGGCTTCAACTCAGAGATCTATCTGCCTGCCCCCACCCCAGGCTGAGATTAAAGGTGTGAGCCTCAGCTACCTGGCTTTTTGAGTATTTTTGCATCTATGTTCATGAGAAAAATTGGTCTAATTCTCTTTCTTCATTGAGTCTTTATGTGGTTTGCGTATTAGTGTAACTCTGGCCTCATACAATGAATTTGGCAATGTTCCTTCTGTTTCTATTTTGTGGAATAATTTAAGGAGCATTGGCATTAGCTCTTCTTTGAAATTCTGGTAGAATTCTGCTCTAAAACTGTCTGGCCCTGGACTTTTGTTGGGAGACTTTTGTTGAATGCTTCTATTTCACTGATCTTGATTTAACTTTGATAAGTGGTATCTATTGAGAAAATTATCCATTTCTTTTAGGTTTTCCAATTGGTGGAGTACAGGTTTTTAAAATGTGTCCTTATGGATTCTCTGGATTTCCTTGGTGTCTCTTGGTATGTCCCCCTTTTTGCTTTCTGATTTTATTAATTTAGATATTCTCTCCTTTTTTTAAAAAGTTAGTTCCCATAAAGCTTTGTCTATTTTGCAGATTTTCTCAAAGAACTGACTCATTTTTTCATTGATTCTTTGTATTGTTCCCTTTGTTTCTATTTTATTAATTTCTTCCCCCACTTTGATTATTTTTTGCTATCTACTCTTCTTGGGTGTGCTTACTTTTTTTGTTCTAGAGCTTTCAGGTGTGCTGTTGAGTTGCTAGTATGAGATCTCTCCAGTTATTTTTATGTAGGCACTTAGTGCTATGAACTTTCCTCTTAGCACTGCTTTCATTGTGTCCTGTATATTTGAGTACGTTAAGTATTTATTTTCATTGTAGTATATACTTTGAATCTATCTGTTGGTTTGTTTTAATCTACTAAAGGATTGCCTGATCTTTCTCATCTATTCTATTATGCAGTAAACTATTTTCATTTCTTTTCACATGTTATCCTCACCTCCTTTTCTGGGATGCACATTTCTAGGCTGTGATGCATTGTTTTCTAGTTTTTTATATTTGTACAATTTTTAATTCTTCCTTTGAGACAGATTGATTTGTGAGTACTGTTTCTGGAAGATGTTGATGTTATAACTATTATTTGTTCTTTAAATGTTTGAAAGAATTTACTATTGTGACCATCTGGGACTAGAGTTTTCTTCAAGAAAAATATTGTCAAAATTTTATTTATTTATTTTGTGTTTCTCTCTGCATTTATATATGTGGATGTGCACATGCCATGGTGCACTTGGGAAGGCTTGAAGACAATTTTAGGGTACTAGTTCTCTCTTTCCGTCATGTGGGTCCTGGAGATTTAACTCAGATCATCAGGCTTAGTGGCAAGCACCTGTACCTGCTGAGCCATCTCACCAGCTCTGGACTTAACTTCTTTAAAATTCATATCACAGTTCAAATTCCTAGTTCCTTTTTGAATTTTCTTAGAAACACTATTTTCTATTTAAATATCTTGACAAAAATTGCTCATTACTTTCACATAAGCTTTTTAATGCTTGGCAGGTGCACACTTGATTCTTTTCCATTTTTAACAAAAGTTTCTTAGACATCCCCTGCCTGTTTCCACCCTTCATCATTTCCCCAATGACTTATCAATTTATTGTTAGTGTGTTCAGAGAAAGGATGTGATTTTGAATTTCAACTTTCTCAGCTTTTCTCTGCCCTTATTTTTGTCTTTCTTGGTTTCTGTCTTTATTGTCATTTCTTTTTCCACTTTGTTTGAGTTTTTTGTTCATGTTTCCCTCACTTCATGAGGTGGACGTTTAGATCCTTGCTTCTTGGCACTTCCTCCGTTCTCTTCTGTGCATTTAATGCTAAACATCACCCTGTATGCATAGCTTCAGGTGAATCCCATCAGTTTTCATATGCCACTGATAATGTCAAATATTCTTAACTATATATGCAAATGCTGTGTTTCTCTTTTGTGCTGTGTGAAAATATCTTGTTAATTTATGAACATTTGAGATGTTTGTTATCTTTCAGTAACAAAAGATTTCTCACTTATTCCATTGCAGTCAAGGAACATACTTCATTCAATTTCAATATCTTAGTTATTGTTGGAATAACATGCTTTATGGGTCAGCAGGTGGCTTGCTTTTATATTAGTTTTAAAATAAGAATCCATTTTAGAGTTTCAGCTATAATGTAAATCAAGTAATATCTATTAAACATTTTATTTAAATATTCTCATTTCTAACCTTTTTCTACTTATTATATCAGTTATGGAGAAAAGTGTATTAAACTCACACTGTAATTATATACTTGTGTTTCTTTTTCCTTGTAGGTTAGTCAATTACTGAGTTCTATATTTTGGCCTTATACTATTAGGGACATAAGTTTTGATTGTTTTTTATTTTACTCATTGTTAGTTTTGTCATCATTATGAAATGCACTATATTATCATATAAAGTATGTCAGTCCTAAAGTTTCTCCTTTTTGATAATATGGAAGTAATGCCAACTTTCATCTAAATATTTATATTGTATATTTTATTTATACTTAACATTCTTTCTATGTGTTTGTAGTTTGGAAATCTATTTTGTAGGAACCATAAAATAGTTGATTTTTAATCTGTTGAAATTTACCTTTCACTTGGTGTACTTAGTTTGTTATTTAATATCATTTCTGATATATATATATATATATATATATATATATATATATATATATATATTTCTGGACTTATAGCTATCATCTTAACTGGTTTTTTTTTCTGTTGGTCACACCTGAATCTGTGTTCACTTTTTTACTTCCTTGTAATAAAACAAAGTAAGTTTTATTTATGTTTGATAATTTTATATTTGTTCACAGTTAAAAAATATATTTTCAATACTCAGAAGACATTTTAAATTTATTAAAAGCTATTATAAAAGATTGTTCATATACCAAACATATTAACAGCTTTTGAGTACTTTACAAAACGCTGTTTTATTTTAATTTTTCTCATGTTTCTTAATTGCAGCTTTATTTTTAAGCCTTGTAATATGACATTATCATTACTATTTATTATAGTCAATACTCATTCAGATCTCTCTGTGTTTGTTTGTATATATAATCTCTTTTCTCATGCCTTTCATTTCTTTCTGGAACTTTTTTGTTTCACCTAGAATTATTTTTATTCTTCCTGAGGCATTTCCTTTGGTTTTTCTACCTTGTGCAGATCCCTTAGGGCTTTGACTATGTGAAATGTGTCATTTTAAGAAGATTCTCTCTCTCTCTCTCTCTCTCTCTCTCTCTCTCTCTCTCTCTCTCTCTCTCTCTCTCTGTGTGTGTGTGTGTGTGTGTGTGTGAGCTCTAGTTACAGGGAGTTAGTCCTCTTTATTGCTTGATGATTCATTTTCATGTGCCAACAGAGAATTTCAACTTCTAGTGTATCTGGTAGAAAACTTTTTCCTTTAATAACTATGAGCTTTAATCTATCAGCACTTCACATGGTGAAAAAGGAAGGAAGTATTTTGTGTTCAGTAGCTGGGTACATTTCTATAGAATTGCTTTATGGATGCTGGCCAACAGTGAAATGGACTAAGATAGAAACTCTATGCATCACCTGTCTTTCATAAGCCTCAGCTCTGACTCTTAAGGTGCTGTGCCATTTCGAGGCTTCAGGGAAATTCTCAAATCAGCTTCCATGTCCAGCAATCTCTGAAAAGTCTGAGCACCATCAGTCCATTTGGAGATCCTAATAGGAGATAGAAGGCATAGTTTACAGTGTGAGACTGTACTAGTTTTCTTCCAGTCAAGTGCTCCATGTTTGTGAAGTGGAAACACCCAGGGAATTGGGGGAGGGGGGTCGGGAATCTCCACTCTACTCTCATGGGACCTAATCTCCAATATTTGTGTTCTTCTTATTGTTATTTGTTTAATGAGCAGATAAATTAAGGCTTTAGTGGTCTGATAAGCTATTTCAGATCTAAGGACAACAGGACTGATCATTAGCAAATGTCTCCATGTATGAAAATATTTTGATGAAATCATTTAAACTTGCTGCTCACTATAGTGACCATATCTCTCCAATGTCTATAGTTGAATTTCCTGCTTTATTCACTCCTTTTGATATGTTGAGCCACCCCATGATCATCACCTAGGAAATGCAAAATTTCAGATTCCACCCAGACGTACTGAGTCAGAAACTGAGAAACAGGCTCAGCACTTTGTAATTAAACAAACCTTTCATGTAGTTTGGATATATGCTGAAATCTGAGAAACACCAAAATATCTCGATATCTCAACTACAGCGAAAAACTCATTTCAGTCATGGTATCCACTAATATTGTTCACAACCAAGGAGGATAGACATTACAGAGCTTTGCTAATGATGCTGGTATTCCTGACCAATATATTTTTAAATATCTTACTAAGTGTCATTTCTGCATGTCTCTTGGGAGATGCATTTAGGTTATGTTGACTAGCTGATACATGATAAATACACCCCAACATTCAAATCCCCATAATCATTCCTTTGTTTTCTCTAGAAGGTATACCCAAGAAGTCTTAGCACTCACTGAAGATGGCCCATCACTTAGTGTGGGTTCCAGGTAACCAGCCTTGCAATCTGCCAGAATCATCCCCGCTTTGTCTAATGCATTGAATCAGAATGTCTGGTTAGAGTATCCACATGTACAAATTAGTCTGGGACCACAATTCTCTTTTTTCATCACTACTCTAGTTTGTCTTGATTATCTTTCCATAAATTATCTGTAAGTTCTTACTGATACAAGGTAGCAAAATATTTTAATTCTGTTTGTGTGTGAAGATGTATGCATATGCATGTGTGATGGTTACACTCTTATCCCTAGGTTATGTTGGGATCTGATTCTGGTTAAACATCTTAAACAAGAGTATGTATAGTGGTATAGGTCTTAAGGAGAATGAAACTTGTTTGACAATTAAAATTCTGTCCTTTGTAAAACAGCAAATTGTTTCATTAGTGTGTATTTATTGTACATAATGATTCATCAAAGATATTTTCATTCACATCTATCATGTGCTTTGACCATATTCACCATCCTATATCAGCTCCTTTTTTCCTGTTCCTAGTTCACATTTCTCCTAATAGTTTCTCTTCTACTGTCATGTCATTCATTGTGTGTGTATATGTTTATGTGTGTGTCTATAAAGAGAGTCTTCCTGAGTCTTATTTATTCCACTTAATGTGATGATCTCCACTTTAATCCATTTCCCTATGAATGACCTTATTTCATTCATTTTAATGGATGAATAAAATTTATTGTATATACATGCTACATTTTCTTTGTCTACTCATCTATTGATAAATCCTTAGGCTGATTTTATACATGAGCTAGTCTTAATAGTGCCACCATGATCATGGATATGCAGGCATACCTGTAGTAAATAAATGTGAATTATGCAAATATCCCTGTAGCCTGCTGATTTAAGATTACTTTGGATATATTCTCAAGAGCGGTATAATTGGATCATATGACAAGGCTATTTTTAGATTTTGGAGAAACTTCCATAACAATTTCCATCATTACTGGATTAATTTATATTTCTGCCAGTAATGTATAGGGCTGTTTTCCATGCATCCTTTCAGCATTTGCTATTTTGTTTTAATGATAGCTATTCTGATTAGGATAGGATAGATACAGTCTTTATTTGCATTTCTCTGATGGCTAAGGATGTTGAACAATTTTCATGTATTTATTGACCATTTGTTTTTTATCATTTTAGAACTATTTACTTGATATATTCGTTTCATGATTGTATCTTGCTTTATGTGTACCTTTTAAAGTTCTTATAGATACTAGAAAATAACCCCCAGTCAGATATATGGATAGCAAAGATTTTCCCCCCATTCTGTTGGTTGCGATTAGTGTTCTTTTCAGAAAGCCTTTGCTTGTGTATATATCTTGAAGTGTTTTTTCTATGTTTCCCTCTAGACACTCAAGTCTTACAATTAGGTCTTTGACTCATTTCATTCATTTGTGAATTGATTTTTGCATTGGGTGAGAGATAGGGATCTAGTTTAATTCCTCTATATGTAAAAATAAATTTTGCAAACACCATTTGTAGATGAGGGAGTCTTCTCTCCAATATATGTTTTTGGTTTCATTGTATAAGAGGTTGGCATAGATGTCTGTTGCAGGTTTTTATTATTCATTACAATGGTTTTGTTTGTTTGTTTGTTTTTGTTTACTATTTATCTGAAGTACAATTTGAAATAATTTATTGTGATACCTCCATCATTTCTCTCTGCTGAAGATTGCTTTGACAGACTATTTAGGGCAGAAAGCCCAGGATCATCTTAATAGATTCGGAAGGCCTTTGATGCAGTCCCAAAACCCTCCATGACAAAAATCTTGAGGAAATTAGAAGTAGAGAGAATACATTTGAGCACAATAAAGGTCATATGCAACAAATGTATATTCAAAATTTTTGATGGAGAAAAAATAAAAGCAGAAATGCTGGAGCTCTTACAACTGCTTTTTAAAACACCTGTGAATAAACCTAATCAGGAGATGAAAGATCACTTCTAGGAAAACTAAAAAACACTAAAGAAAGAAATTGGAGAAGATTCTAGAAAATGGAAAGACTTCCTATGCTAATGGATTGGGAAAATTAATATCAGGAAAATAGCTACTCACCAAAAGAGATAAAAAGATTCAGATCAAAAGTTCAGATCAAAATTTCAATGGCATCCCACACAAAAAAGGAAAAGACCTCACAACCTTAATATTCACATGGAAGCACAAAAGAGCTTGGGTAGTAGAAGTGGTCCCGCTTTCCTTTCTCTGGTTGGCTGGTGCCTTGCGGGGAAGCGTAACTGTTAGTAGTGTTTAGCTTCCTGTGTTGATCTTTGTTTTGTTTGTCGTACAGTTTCGTTTGTGTATGTGGTGATGGGGGTTGTCATTACTTCTTTGAGTTAGATGGCTGTGACCTGCTGTGTCAAACCAAACCTGGTTTAGGTACACTTAACCACTGAGTCATCTCTCCAGCTGCCTTACTGTCTTTTTTACTTCCAGACTACCAACTGTGTGGAAATTTGTTGCGATAATAATAGAAAAGTAATGCAACACAAAGAAAGGTAAAGCAAAGCAGAACAATAGGGAAAAAACAAGCCACAGGTTTAGCCAACTACCATACAGAGTAACGTGCAAGTTTACTAATGAAGCAGGAAGTGCAAACGGAAATAATGAGAAACCGTACTCCACTCTTCAAACTGATAACACTTCTTTGTGACAGTGAGAAGTAAGCTCTCAAGTGTTGCCAATGAGAATGTGAATTTCTCTAACTTTTGAGAAAGTAAGACGATACATAATATAAACAACATAGAAATCCTTTGATTTTTCTTATAGAAATAATAGGATCATTATTTTTTCCTGTAGATGTCTAAGAAAATTTAACATGGTGTCAAAAAGCCAGAACCAATCTAAAGGTCCATCTTGAGGAACAGGGGAATAAGTGATGGTGTACCCATGGTGTGAAGCATGAGATGGAATTAACTAGATTTCCACATAGATCTCTAGTAGATTGTCAATTGTGTGCTATTGACTGAAAAAGCAAATACCAAGAAAATGACAACTGTAGGACCCCATCAAAATGAAAAACAGTACAATAAAAAATGAACCAATACTTACATAAAAATATTTATGTACTCATGTTTGTGCAGAAAAAGATGTGTGGGCATACTCAAGCAATTACAGCATTGATGTGGGGAGCCATGGGAAAGAGGAAAAAGTAACACTGTCTCATACAACTCTGTTGATCAAGTTTTACAATGAAAAAATCTACAAGGTTAGACACATTTACCACAACCTTAGGAAGTGGAAGAAATCTTATAATATTAAACATGCCCCCTTCCTAAGAGCTGATTGATGATTTCTGGTTGGCATTGGGCTCTTTCCACTGTCCAGGAATACAGTGCAGATTGCAACACACCAGTTTTGTTCACATTCAGAGCACCTTTATGAACCCACCTGAACACTCAGTGGCACCCCGTTCTTCTTTTCTAAAGATGAGAGGCAATCAAAGTGCAGATAAAAAGTGTAGGTCCCATAAATCTCAAGTAATAGAGTCAAAGATGGAAACCATTAGGCATGCCAAGAGTACCATGTCCTATCTGAGGCGGGTGCATAGTGAACTTTAGCTGTTTGGCTGTTTGCAAAGGCAAAGAACAAAAATTAAGAAACAGAGGAAAAGCCACTTTCTCTCTTTTTTTATTAAGAAATTTTTTATTCATTTTACATACCAATCACAGATCCCCCTCTTCCCTCCTCCTGCCCCTCCAGCCTTCCTCTGATCTCACTCCCCCATTTCCTCCTAGAAGAAGGTAAGTACTCCAATGGAGAGTCAGCAGATCCTTGTACATTCAGTAGAGACAGGTCCAAGCCTGTGCCTCAAGGCTGTGAGAGGTGTCCCACCATAGGTAGTGGGCTCCAAAAAGCAGCTCATGTGGACCCCAGCTTAGACTACTAGCAATAGTGGAGAGGGTGCCTGAACCGGCTTACTCCAGCAATCAGATAGGTGAATACTCTAAATGTCATTGTAGAGCCTTTCTCCAGTAACTGATGGAAGGAGATGCAGAGATCCACAGCCAAACATAAGGCTGAGCTCCAGGAGTCCATTCGAAGAGAGAGAAGAGGGATTCTATGAGCAAGGGGCATCAAGGTCATGATGGGGAAACCTACAGAGACAACCAAACAAAACTAATAGGAACTCATGAAATTTAGACCAACAGCTGTGGAGCCTCCATGGGACTGGGCTAGGCTCTCTGCATAAGCAAGAGGGCCTAGTCCAGTGTAGGACTAGTAGTACAACTGTGTAGCTTGATCTGCTTAAGGGGTCCCCTGGCAGTAGGATGAGGAGCCACTTTCTCTTTTGAGAGAGGGAAGTGCACATATATTCTTTTCCTTCTAAGATGGATCTATCTCTTGATACCCCAAAAGCATATAGGTGTCATTCAGACTTTTCTCATATTTAACATTGCTTCAGGTACATGTTTTGTATGTGCCATGATAATCTCAAATGTTACACACAGTGCTTCCCCCCACCTTTCCTTCTGCGTGTTCCCAATCCTGATCTCTAATCAACCAAGCTATTCCTGTGCTCTTCATGAGAAGTTAGATAAACAGAAAGGAAAACAGCAAGAAATAAACAGTCCCATTATATTTGATTCCCCAAATAGCCTGTTGTGCTAGTTGGTTTTGCCAATTTGACACAAATTTGGTGTCTGGGGAGAGGGATCTTAATTTTAAAAATGCTCCTGTAGAATTAGTCTGTAGGCAAGTCTGTGGGGTATTGCCTTGACTAATGATTGATATGGGAGGGCCCAGCTCACTATGGGAGGTGCTACCCTTGCGCAGGTCAGGTGGTCCTGGGTTGCATAAGAATGTAGGCTGAGCAAGCCCTAAGAAGCAAGCCAATAAGCATCTATGGCTTCTGCTTCAGTTACTGCCTCCAGGTTCCTGCCTTGGATTCCCTTAAAGGGCTGTGATCTAGGATATGTAAGCTAAATAAACCCTTTCCTCCTCAAGTTGCATTCGGTCAGTGGTCTTTACTACAGCAAACAGAAACTTAACTGGAGCATCCTTTAAGATTCAAAAGACAGTGTTGTGCTGCCCCCTCGGTTGGTAGAGTATTTGCCTAGCATGCACAAAGCCCTGTATCTGCTCCTTAGCATTGTATGAAATGGGAGGTGATGGCTGGCCATGTTGGTCTAAGTCTGTAAGCCTAGCACTTGTGAAATGGAAACAGGAGAGCCGTAAATCCAAGCACCCTTGGATATGTAGTGAGTTTGAGGCCAGCCCAGGATACACAAGACATTCTATTAAGACAAAAATCTTCAAAAGGGAAACCTGAATAAAGCAAAGTTATTTGTATTTATTTATTTACTGAAATGTATTGTCCAGGCCTTGAACTCATGTGATCTCCCTGTGTTAGCTTCCTAAGTAGCCCAGAAAACAGACACACCACCATGCCCTGCCTATGGTAGAGAATTTATATAACAATGATAGGACTATAAAGGAAAGAGAGAAAAAAGTAGACTATCCTGCCCATACCACCACCCAGGGCTGGTAAGGAGTGGCTGGCAGGGAATCTTCTGTGGGGGCCTCTGTATGATCCAGGCAGGATGCTATGGTAGCTATTGTTTTTTGAATTGACTGGTGATTGGATTTATACCATGATATAAAAAAAATATGTTTTTAACACTACAACTTTGTTTAGTGGAAGCAATACTGAAATGTTCAATAAAACTTACCATGTAGTATTTGTATTTTTTACCTCTCTGTGAATGTTTCCTGGCCTGGGTACACATGCTCTGTCATGAACATCTCTGGCCATAACTGGTGGTATCAGATGTGGGCACAGCTCTGGTTTGTTTATGTTGGAATTTACAGTATGGGTTGGAGTCCCTACTTGTTGAATACTGAGTATTATTGTGGGATCCGTGGTGACTTGTATGACCAGGTGAGGCTGAGTGGTGAGAGCTGAGACTAAATGAACCAAGACACTTGAATATAATGCTGGAGTAATGACAATAGGCAAAGAACATTGAATCAAGAGAATGACTGGAAAAGAGAAGAATGAGGAGTCCCCACGGACCAGTAAAATCGAAGTGTAGATGCTAAAATTATCAGCAAGCTGGAACAAGAAGACAAGAGCAACATGGGAAATATCTGTTTAACCTGGAGACCTGTAACTGAAGGCCTTGGAAATACTAAGCAAATATATTCATGTCTTATTAACAATTGTTAAGATCTTTTGGGACTGAATATCTACTACATGTGGTCAATGAAAGAAATGTATGAAGAGAAGGTATTCAATAGATTTGAATTAAGCCTCTCCCTCCCAATGTGCATGTTTCCCTTGCTTGCTATCTTACAATGATTTCTGCTCTTTAAGTTTCTCATGCATCAGAAGGGACTTTGTACTGAGCCTTTGTCAACGAATGTGTTCTGTATTGAGAATGACCAAATGACTGTCTTGGCTTCAGCTGAGGGAAGGTTAGTGGAAAACCAAGGTCATATTGCAATATTGTAGTGTGAGGAGAAATGACTAGTGGTCTCTGAAGAGCTGGTGAAATGAACTGCTGTGTACTTCCATGATTTTCCAGGCAGTATGGCTTATAGAGAAAATAACCATGACAGAAGTCTGAATCATGTGTAGTCCAAGGTCTGTGTCTCTGTATAGGATCAGTGTAGACTGACAACCTCAGTTGTAGCCAATCAACATTACATCTAGGGTTTCCTAACCGCTTCCCAGATAATCTGTACTAAGGTCTTAAGGAGACAAGGTATGAAAACAAAACAAAACAACACAACAACAAAAACCCAAAACAACAACAACAAAACCCCCGACATTATGAACCAAATGAAAGAGATGCAAGAACCGCATTCATGCTGATGCAGCATGGCTGGGGAAGAGAAAACCTATGCAGATAAAGTTTGTGCAGTGGGGATTCAATTATGAGAGAGGCAGGCCTGTAATTTATTTTAAGAGAGGAGGAGCCACAGCTTTAGCCAGGAAAGATACAATATTCATTTTTTTCATTATTATACTGAAATACTGGAAGTGGTCTCATAAAGAAAAGAGGTTTATTTAGGCCCATGGTTCTGGAGGTGCAAAGTCTAGAGGCCTTCATCTAGCATTGGCCTTCTGGCTCACAGAGTCTTGGGCACTATACTTCCACTTATGTTAATAAAACCATATGTGGTTTAATAAAATCACTATGTTCAATTAGGGTTGCTTGCATGTGCATGTTTTGGGGTTATTTAAGGAACCATGGCAGTTTACCTATAGTTACATCCCTGAAGAAAAAGAAATCCCTTTCCTCAGCAGCCATTAACTGCCTATAGCTCCTTATCTAGAAGTGGAGGCTCATGTACCTTTCCTCCATCCATGCTGGTATGTTGTTGAGCTATATTTTATGTAGGTCTTACTAAGGCAACCACAGCTATTGTGACTTCATGAGTGCAATGATCCTATTGTACCCAATAGATAGTGTTTTGAAGTCCCCTTTCTCACCCTCCAGCTTCCTTTCCCATGATGTTCCCTGAAACCCAAGGGGAGAGGTGATAGAGATGTCTTGTTTAGGGCTGAGCTCTCAAACACCACTTATTCTCAGTACTTTGATAGGTTATGAGTCTCCATTAATTATTGCCCACTGCAAAAAGAAACTTCTGTGATCAGTGTTGAAAGCAGCACTAATCTACAGAAATAAACATAAATATTTAAAAGGCAGATTTAAAACATGTTCATTTAGTCAAATGACAGCAGTAGGTTTTCCCCGAGGGTTGGTCTATGAACTTCCTGACCACAGGCTTTTGACCAGGTTTACAATACTAGCCATAGGTTCTATTCTCTCTTGTGGAGTAGGAATCAGATCCAATCAGAAAGTAGTTGGTTACCTCCACAACAGTCAGGGCACTATTCCACTTGACATATTTTGGCTGTCAGATCAGTGTTGTAGCAACTGAAGTCTACCACTGAGTAAGACCATTAATTACTTTTCTCCTCCAGTGTCTTGTAGAGGACTTTCTGGTACCATCAAAGACAGCTAGAAGGGATTGAGTCTCCAGATCAGTTCCAGCTTGATTTATCCATGCCCTGCAACAAAAGTATGTAATGTATTTAGCAATAGGGTCTGGTTCGAAACCAAAAGCAATGATGATGTGCACAACTCATAGAGGGGTACTCCATGCCTGGTACTAGGGTTTTCATTTAATAACCCATGACTTATAGAATCAGCATTATTTACCCATGCAGACTACCTCAAACTCCCTTTCAAAAAATATTTTAATTATTGTAAAAAGTTATCTATTCTAATGATTTTTTTAATCTAGTGCTAATTACTTACCAAAGCTCCCACCTGTAAGCACTATGACCAGATTAAATTCTGCCCTTTTAATCCTATTAGTATATAACTTTGGATATTAAACTGTTACATGCTTTTTGGGGTAGTAGATGGGAAAAACATAATCAAACAATGGAAAAGATGAGATACACTTCATGTTCACAAGCCCAGGTCACTTACAGAGGAGTACATGAAGAAAACAGTGAAAGACATAGTGTGAGGATACATGAGGAATGAAACACATGGAAAGGTGGAGTCTTGACTGATGGGGTTTCAGGAATTTTGTCCCTGGGGGCCAAGTTGAAGCTATTGTAACCATGATCCACATTTCATGATGATAATGTTGCAGCCTAGTTTGTGGAATGGGCACTACTTCTGGATCCATAGAGTAATGCTCTCTCTGGTCCTTTAACATGTCCACACCACCTTTGTCATAGTTTAAATTTGAAATGTTTCATAGGATTATGTTTTGAGCTCTTGTTCTCTGGCTGATGGTGCTCCTTTGAGAGGTTGTGAAGCCTTTAGGAGGCAGTGCCTGGTTGATGGAAGTAGGTCTGTGCCTTTAAAGGTGATAGCCCAACCTCTGTTTGGGTCAATTCTGTTTCCTGGTCCACTGACATTTACACAACAGTCCTCTGTAGTGAGTACCCATTCCAGCTTTGATCTGGAAGTTCCAACCCCCACTGAGGCTTGGGCAGCTGTCACACCTACAAGGCGGGGCCAAGGGAGGATCCTGGAGACCGGAGACCCAGCGCTCTCTCTGTTCCTGGACCCTAGACGGTGGAGGTTGACCGAGCAGAGCTCCAGAGAACACCGCTGGACTGTGATACACTTTCCCCAGACCCCGTGACCTACCTATCCCTTCATTTGTAAGTTACCCACTAAATAAATCTTCCTTTTAACTATGTGGAGTGGCCTTAATAATTTCACCAATAGTCCTCTACCACAAGGCTCCTACTCATGTGACTGAGACTAAATCACTACGGATTGATGCTTCTAAAACCATGAGCCATAATAAATCTTTCCTTTCTTAAGGTGTTTTTATTAGGTACTCTAGTGATAGTAATGTAAAAGTAACTAATACTCCCATGATTTTTTCACATATGTATATTGATCACACCTCTGTCAGGTAGTCATGGGGATACTCTGCACATCACTGGTCTCTGTTCCATGCAGATCTGTTCCCCTTCACTCTGACTTGACAGCTTGACTACCTGAGTCTCCCTGGAGTCAGTGGGACTGTCCTTCTTGCACCATAGACTTGGATTTCACAAAAGGCAGAAGGTATTTGTCTTAGGGTTTCTATTGCTGCAATGAAACACTGTGACCAAAGAGCAACTTGGGGAGAAAAGGGTTTATTTGGCTTACACTTTCATATCACCGTTCACCATCAAAGGAAGTTAGGACAGGAACTCAAATATGGCAGGAACCTGGAGGCAGGAGCTGATGAAGATGCCAAGGGTGCTGTTTACTGGCTTGCTCTCCATGGCTTGCTCAGCCTGCTTTTTGGTGGAACCCAGGACCACCGCCCAGGGATGACACCACCCACAAGGGGCTGGGTCTTCCCTATCAATCACTAATTAAGAAAATGCCTTACAGCTGGATCTTGTGGAAGCACTTTTTCAATTGAGGTTTCCTCCTTTCAGCTAACTCTAGCTTGTGTAAAGTTGACATGAGACTAGCCAGCACAACGTTATTGGGGGGGGGGGGAATCAGGGTTTTCTCTTTGTGTTCTTAGTCATTAATGAACAAATGAAAAAAAAAAGACTCAATAGTAAGCTTGGGGATAATTTTATTAGAGTTTGAAGGGAAGCCACCATGTAGGCAATCTGACAATCTTGATAATCACTGGGAGGAGGGACCTGGAGAAAAGGAAGAGAAAAGGCCAGATCTTTTAGGTCAGGCTGGTATGTCCAGCAATGGAGGTCAGCAAGCAGCCACATGACAGTACATAGCTGCATGGTGAAAGGAGTGTAGCTTCAGAGAAAGAATGGGAAAGCTCAGAGTGTCAGAAAAACAAAAAACAAAAAACAAACAAACAAACAAAAAACCCACAGGCTTTGGCCACTATCCACACACACACAAAATAGAAAAGAGTGAAAAAGAAAAGGTAAGCTCTCTTGAGTTAGGACTCAGGCAAGTGGGCTAATGTAGTAGAGCTGCATGGCCGTAGCTCCATCACCAATTTCATCGAGGGCAGAGTTTCTGGGAAGGAAAGTATTTTATCTCATTAAGGGGATAATTGCTCTTCCCATCTCTTAGCTTGACATTAGGTGAACCAGCCTTCTCTAGGAGTGGTTTCATAGGCAGGTGGTTGACAGTCCAGCTGGATTAACTTTTAGGGGAGGAGTCAGTGTTCTATAAAGTTCTAATCTCCCTCTGAGCAGATCAGAATGTCATGTCTCAACCTAAGTCTAGTGGTACTAGGGAGGCTTCCACCTTCAATGACCTTTAAGACTCCTATAACACTGAGTTGGTGGTAGAACTTGGCAGTACCATCCATTTTAATGGCATTGTTTTTTTTTTTGTTTTTTTGTGTTTTTTTTTGGCATGTATGGAAGAAAGATGGGGTAATGGAAGCTTGTGCCAAGGTTCCAGAAAGCCAAGGAACATGCAACAGGGACAAAGTCCATACAAGTAAGGTCCTGGAGGCCATTGCATTAAGCTGAGAAAGTGAAACCAAGGATGATGGAGATCCTAGGATGTTGGAGATGCCAGGACAATTGGACATCTGTCAAGAAAAGCTACAGACATAGAGAGGAAATGGTCCAATATAAAGGCTACATGGGCTACGGGTAGTGGGAGTAGTGTTTCCCACAATTGTTGGGGCCTAGATGATTCTACCATTAGCCCCAGATATTGAGCAGAGACCTATAGAATGTGGTATTTTTTCATCCTGCATTTGGTTTTGCTTCAGTCTGATCTTTCTTTGCTATTCTCCTATTCTTCAATTTTGGAATGAAATAGGGATACTTCTTGTCTGTTATTGCATATTGGGCATATGTAATTTAAAATATTACAGAGGGTTAAAGTTATGGATCACCTTGATAATCAAAATAAACTTTACATTTTGACCCTTTAAACAGTGTTAAGAGTGGTAAAGACTATGATGGACCATTAGAGGTGGACTAAATGTATTTTGCATTGAAATGAAAATGAGACATCAAGAGTCAGGGGTGGAATATCATGATTTAAAGTGATGTGTTGGAGTGTCAAGTTTACAGGGGTGGAGTTGTGATAGCTAAATTTTATTGCCGATTTGACTGGACCTAGAATCACTATAAAAATACACCTCTGGTTCCCTGTGAGTATGTTTTCAGAAAGGATTCACTGAAGGAGGAATACTCTTCCAAATGTAGGTAACGTCATTAAATTGGTCGGGGCTCCAGACTAAATAAAAATAAGAAAATATGGTCAGTGCTAGGCTACATCTCTGTTTCTTGATTGCAGGCACTGTGTTACCAGCCACCTCAAGTTCCTGTCACATACCTGTCCTGCCATGATGGACTTTAATCTCAAATCTCAAGCCAACAGATGCAGTTCCTTTTGGAAGGAGCATTTGTCAGCTACTCTGTCAAGGTGGAGAGTAATGTAACTAACACAGTAGCCAACCTGCTCTTCAGGGGACAGAAGTAAGCATGGAGTTGGAGCATATTCAGCATGATTTACAAATAACTAGGAAAGTACATATATATATGTGTATATATTATTATTGATATGTATGTATCAACAATTACACATGTATTATGTATAATATACATATATGTACATGTATATTATATTAAATTTTAATTTAATTATATACTAAGTGCATAAAATGCAACAAGTAAGTATATATATATATATATATAATGTGTGTGTGTGTACCACATAATCAGTCTATATAATGCTATATATATTTGTTTCCAGGTCTGGTTATTTGGTATTGGATATCAAATTCATGTGTTCTTCCCTGGGGAAGACTATTTCTCCTATGCTCAGCATTCATTAGTTGCCTGTAGTTCTTTGTCTGGGACTGAAGCCTCATGGGCTTTCCTCCATTCACTTTAGCATGCCATATTGTTTTCCGTGTTATTCTTGTTCAGCTCCTGTTTAGACAGGCATGTTGGTAAGACTTTATGGCTGTGGCTTCTGGTAGTCCTAGAAAACACAATCTCACAACAAATTCTCTGTTCCTCCGGCACTTGGAATATTTCTGCCCTCTCTTCCAAAATGATCCCCGAGCCTTAGGTGAGGGAGGTATGTTATAGATTTGTACCCCTTAGGACTAGGCTCCACAAGTCTACATTTGGATTGCTTGTAGTTTTCTGTTATGGCTTCTCTCTGTTGCAAAAAGAAATTTCCTTGATTTGGGGCACACTTTTAATTTTTAAAAAAGTATTTATTTATGCATTTATTTTATGCATGTGACTGTTTTGCCTGCATAAATGTCTGTGTACCACATGCATGCCTAGTATCCACGGAGGTCAGAAGAGGGTGTCAGAGCCCCTTGAACTGGAGTTACAGATGGTTATGAACCATCATATGGGACCTCTGCAAGAGCAACAAGTGCTTTTAACTACTGAGTCATCTCTCCCACCATATACTTTTAACTGTATTGTCACGGTATATAGCAGGTATTTTTAAAAACACCATATTTTTTGTACTACTGAACTGAATATTAGTAGCATTTTTTTCTTTGAAGGAACCCACCTACAAATCACTTTCATAATTTAGTTTCATCTGGTTTAAAACATGATTGACTTGGTTGACTATTCTGTTGAATTTGGACCTGACCTCTTTCCTTCTTCTTGCCCCTGGGGTGGGGCGAGGGTGGTTTCTGCATGCATTTCTGTGTGATTGCAGCATTGCTGTAGTCTGCAGCGTGAGGCTTAGTAGGCTCACATCTTGAAAACCTAGGGCTTTGCAGGGCACTGCTGGTTCTCTCTGGACAGTGGCTGCTGACAGCTGAGCCCTGCTTACTTGAGCCTTTCTTACCTCAGCCATGTGCAGTGACATCATCAGAGTGATGGCTTATCCCACCATGAAAGAATTAGCCACCTCTGCTCGACTCCCTGTGTCAACCCCTCAGGAACTGAGCCCTGTTGAGAGTCACCCCAGATAAGCCTTTATGAGAAATGGGTGGAAAAAGGGCTGTCTACAAGCCACATGCCTGCTCTATGGGAAATGGGTGGGAAAAGGGTTATTTCCCTATTCTGTACCTCCTCGCAGCTTCAGAGGTAGAGCGTGGCTCTCTCAAAACATGAAATAGTCTTGGAGTCTGAGTACCCCAAAATGGGAGATGTTCTTCGGAGCCAGAGCAGGACTGAATGATCTTCTTCCTAACCCGCTTCAGCCTCTCTCGGCTCCCAAAGAGCCCAGAAAAACCTACACTAGTCTGTACACCCCTCAGGGGAAGGTGACAACAGTGGCAGGGAACTCGTCTGTCTGCTGGAAGTCACTGCAGGGTGGACCGTAGTCCTGCCAGCTTTGGGTAAGCTGGGGAACAGGGTGAGTTGGCTTGAGTCTCAGAGGACAGCTGCACTTAGGCAGGAACAAGCAGGAGTTACCCCAGCTGTAGATACCCAGCAGTGACGAATGTAAGGGCTGAGGCTGAAGGCCAGAGAGCTGCAGGCTGATCTCGTTACTAAGGACTGTTCACCATGGGCTCCTTCTGTATATTCTAGTCTCTGACACTCGTCAGAGGCTAATAGCTAGCATAGCATCTTTGTGTTTTGAGGGTGCTCCAAAAGTGAATCCTCAGAGACAAAAATTTCGTCTTTGCATTTTATATCTTAAGGCTCTAAGGTCATACAAAACCATAACTAAATAAATCTGTTAAGACTTTCTCCTGTTAATCTATTGTGAGTTTATTTTAGCAGACTCAAACATATAACCTCCTAGAGGGAATGTTTGGAGTTCCCTACAGTTTGGACCGAGAGTCCTGATAAACATGTTGCCTAGGTGTGCTGTGCCCTAAGATCCTCACTTTCAGAGCTCCTATGTTTCTAGAGGCCACAAGACATTCATCTCCTTCCAGAAATTCCTGTTAGAAAAATAGTCTATTGACCCATTGACTCTTAGTCCCCTGTAAAGAACTTAGGTGATGTCCATCCTCAGTGCTCAGCCTCAGGTCCACGTTGATGACTTCAAGCAGAGGGACATTCCTTCATTTTGTCCTGCTTTCTTATTCCATCTAGCCTCCTCTCTCCTGGGAATTGAACTCTACACTGTATCCTCAGAGCTCAGGTTCCCCATCAGCTAAGTCAAATAAGTCTTTTGAAATCCAAAGGATACCCAATTTGCCTTTAAATACAGGGCTCTAGGAATGATGCTCAAAGGTAGAAATTGAACTCTTTGTTCTGATCTGACATTTTACCCTCCTCCTTGCAGGTGTTGCTGGGAAAAGACAAGTCTCTCTGAAAGATGAAGAGGGGGCCATGGCTAGGGAAGCCTGGGAGCTGCCTTCTTGTAATATCTAAAGATGCCATCTCACTACATTTTACTTTTAAAGTTCTGTTACATTTTTATTAATTTTCTCTGGAGGGCTTATTAAATTTTGAAGATTATGGTATAAAATTATTAAGGACGACTTTATAGATGCTAACACATTTTAGAATCCAGATATTAAACTCAATCAAAGGAAGCTTGGTCCCCAATGAGACACATTTGCAGAAAATCAGCCCATGACCCCACACAGCCAGCATGAAGGAGTCCATGTGTCTATTCCCTCTGCTGGGCCTTTCCTGCACCCCAGCCTGGGACTCCTTGGCTGCTGCTGTCCCTCTAACTGAGGGTCTCTCATCTCCCCTCTCCCAGCACAAGCCTCTGGGGTAAGGAAGTAAAGGAAGACATGCAAGGCTGAGGAATGGGTAGAGTTAGGAGAGGGAAGGCTGGTGGCTGCCAGGAGAACTAATGCAAAAGTTTTTGTGTCTGATTCCTGTGGCCTGCAGCTACATTATTGTGGACCTGAAATGATTCTCACACTAGGTGGAAAAACAGCCTTGGGAAGTGTGAAAGCCGAAAACAGGAGGGTAGGTCAGATCCTGGAGGCAAAAGAGGTGGGCTTGGCGGTGGTCTCAGTCCAGCTTGGATGGAGCCTGCTCTCCTCTCTGTGCAGCCCATGTTGTGAGGGTGAATCAAGTGGGAGATCATGGCTTGATTTGTAAAGAATAAGCTCAGCCCTAGCCAGAGAGAACTGGGCAACAAGGCTGGGTGTCAGCACCATCCATCAATGTTCTATGTATCCTGGGTGGACATTATAATGCTTGACCAATGTAAGAGCCCAACATTTGCAATTCAGTGACCCCCAAGAGAAGCTGGGCTTAACTCACTGTTGACCCTTCTGTCTCTGCTGGCTTGCTGCTAGGTCCACCTGAGGAAGAAAATGTATGGCAGGCAAGCATAGAGTCCCTTCTATGTCTTAGCTGGTGGGAAGACTGGACATGTGGGCATCAGAGTTCTGGTCTTCAGCAGTGATGCCAGAACTTCCTAATGTATTGCCTGGGGGTAGCACTGTAGTTCATTGACCTTCTGTGTCCTAAACTGTGCAAAAAGACCTAATGGTACCCTCCTCATACCAGAGTTGTGATGGTTGAATGAGTTGCCAGTTAAGCAGTTGTAGCATCAGTCTGTCACAAGTTGGTGTTTGAGATCTCCACTTGTGTCCCCTCTTCCTGACCCCCAGTGAAATGTTTCTGCATTGGGTAGCGAAATCTCAGGAAGAACTGTTGTTTTGAATAAGAAATAGAAGCCTATTTTCCCATGCCCATGTGCTTACATTTAAAGGGGAGAATGTGTTTCAACGAGAATGTTCTGACTTCTTATGGATATAGGGTTGTTTATGGCATTTGAGATTTGTGACTGCAGATGAAGGCCTTGAGTCCTACTCCCTGGTCTATTCTCTAGGCTGCATTAATATGATCAGGACTCTTGGGTCAACTGGTGCCATTCCCTCAGGCTTACCTCAGGTTGGGCAAAGGCTCCTCTGAAATTTTGTCCTCAGAATGAGAAGTCAGAATGAATAACAGGTCTTGCTGGAATTCAAATGTCTATTAAAGGAACTCCAAGCATTGGAAGAGGGAGGCCATTTCTTCCTTTCCAGAGCTGTGTTCCATTGAAACAGACTTTCAGTTCTGCATTAGCGGCTGCCTGAAGATCAGACTCCCCGAAAGCAGCTTTACTGCTTCAGAAAATGATTTATTCTGCAAAGTTAATGATCTGGAACGATAGATTGGCCTTGGTCAAAAATCAATTTTTATTATTTGGCGAAGGGCTGGGTAAAGTCTCCCTTTCATTATTGGGTCCACAGACGGCAATCCCAAATTATGCCTTTCCAAGGACAAAGCTGCATTTGGATTGGGATTCAGGCATGTTCATGAGTTTTTTCTCTTTCATTAGTTCCTAAAGCTTAAATCCATACCTGGTGATGACTTGTGTAACTCTCACCTAAAATAAATCAGCAGGATTTGCCTCCCACCCATGGTGGGTACTCCTGGATGTGAGTCCGAGGGAATGGTTATTAATTGGTTGTTTGTTTGCTCTGTGCTGCCCAGGACGTGGCAGGTGGCTGTGAGTGTTCACAGTGACTCACTGCCCTGGTGCTTGTCACAGGGCTGGAACTAGTCCCAGGACTCTCACAAACCACAGCTCATTGGGCCTTTACAACATAGAAGAGGAGGAGGAGGAGGAGGAGGAGGAGGAGGAGGAGGAGGAGGAGGAAGAGGAGGAGGAGGAGGAGGAGGAAGAGGAAGAGGAGGAGGAGGAGGAGGAGGAGGAAGAGGAGGAGGAGGAGGAGGAGGAGGAGGAGGAGGAGGAGGAGGAGGAGGAGTTGTGTGGCTCCCATTTAACAGAGTAAGATAGAAGTCCAGTGGAAGGTGGGAATAGCTGGATGCAGCTATGGCAACACCACACAGCTGTCTTATCTCAAGCTCCAGGTCCCTGTCCACCACTTCTCCCTCACTGAACAACCCTGTCCCCTCTTCTCACCACTGGGCAGAAGTCCTGTGGTCGTTCCTGGGCACGTTTTGGCTTCATCACACTCAGGGATCTTTGGGATCTGTCACCCATCTTTTCTTCTGACCCAACTTCTCAGTTCTCATGCCCAGCTTCCCAGCCCCCCGATCTTCTGTGAACAGACTTTTCAAAGTTTGGTATCTTATCCCCTTTGCCCTCTGCCTGGGCTGGCCCCGCACATTTGCTTTAAGCATGCATCACCTAGTGAAGACCAGCATCAGCGTTCTGCTCCAGAGCTGCTCCCATGCTGCCTGCGTAGACCTGTATCTGGGGTCCCACAGCCATGATTGCCTCCCTCCAAGGTTCTGAGCTTCTTAGGGATGGCTCTGACATTTCTGTGTCTCCAGGGCTCAGAGCAATGCCTGGCACACTCCTGGGAGGTGCTCTATAAATATTTAGAGGAAGAACAAATGTATCTTTTTTGAGTTACTTCCCTGGGGTTCTCATCACTGCTGACCTTGACCTTTTCTGGATTTCACATATTTTGTTCCCTCTGCTGTTCCCTCAGCCTTAGATTATGGCCAGCTGTGTGTAGCTGTAGCTGGTCTCCTGGGTCAGACATGAAGTCTTTTCTGCAAGGGCTCTGCCCTAAGAATAACTCAATACCCATGATGGTGTGTGCTCTTTCCTCTGAATTTCTCTAGGGAGAAGTGTTTACCCCATAGACATTGTGATCTAAATGGCTTTCAGGAACATCAGAGTATATTTGCAGTAAGATAATTCCACTGTTAATAATCTACACACTGGTTGCTGATTACTTGCCTCAGTAAAGGCTGGGGCTCGACCTCTCACTTGCACTTAGAGGAAAGCCAGGTGTGCACTCCACCAGGGCATTCCTTGACTTCTTTTCTGATATTGCTTGGAGGAGGTACCTCCATTCTCTCTCCCTTGCCCTTCTTTAGTGACCCAATTTTCACACTAGATACTGCACGTTGGAGCCCTGCAAATAGCATGACTTCCCAAGGATCTGAGTCTGTGGAATATACTTCAGTCTGGCAAGTCAAAGAGGGTCCTGTGTCAGGAAGAAACAGTATACATTGTATCACCTTCTCACCTTGTCCCTGGCACCCCAGTCTCAGTGTGGACACTCCTATGGTGACAATGAAAACATCTTTTATTTGCAGTCACATTGTCCTTGAAGGCAAAGGCAGAAGATGGCATCAATCAAGCCAGCCTTAATGTCTTCATCTTTTTTTTTTTTCTAGAAACATCTTTTTTTTAGAAACTCATGTGCAATCGATTCAGCAAAGTCTTAAGTCAGGGAAGGAATTTCTGTCGATGGAAAAGGAAGTGGAACAGATATAAAATCTCAATTTGAGCATGACAGTGACCTTTTGATCTTTAGAAGCTGATTCCATGGATCCTTTTAATTTGTTCACTTAAGTGTTTTCATACCTGAGATCCATGTATAAGATTATTAAATAACTGTGGTTTCCTCTCTTTTTTTCTTCAGAGAAAAGTGCCAGTTAGTTCCTACCAGTAACACAGGAAGAAAGTTGTACAGGCTGATCAAATAGGAGCAGAAACGTGTGCAAAGTCAATGAGAGCAGAATGTAGAGAGAGCAGATCAACAATGACTAGCTGGCTTTGTATTCCTGAATCAGCTCCATTACCACGGTGGCTGCCCACTTTCTGGGAACTAGTGACCTGCCTTGTGGCTCACTAAGATTGGTGGTCCTTAACCTCAATCATGTCATGTCATGTTGGCTATAGTACTTGTATCCTTGATAGCATGTACAGATTATCTTTCCCTGTGAGTCTCCTGTTCGTTATCACTACTGAGTCTCATTCCCATTTCTTCAGCCAACATCCATTTACAATTGGGATGGCCTGGTTTCTGTGAGCACTTCCTCTGTGTCTATGCCCTCTTCAATATGTACTTGCATCGTCTAATTTCCCCCCAGATCTCATGATGTAGGTAACCCAAGGAACAAAGCTGGCTAGAGATGGAGTGAAGATCTGGCTGACCTAATCGCTCAGGATTTATGCCTGGATCCCACTCTTATTTCTGAGCAGCTATTTTCTATATAGTTTTTATATAGTGAGGCAGAAATGAGATACACTTCCAGCTTCTAGTTTGGAGAATATTGATCAGAAAAACTGGAGAGTTAATTAAATAGTTATTTCCTTTTATGGAAGATAAGACTTTAGAAAAACATCTGCGACAGATGTTGTGAGTAGGAGTGCTAGAAAATGCTACTCAAAACAGAAATTTAAACAAGTGGGAAATTTTTAGGTTAGATGAATATGTAAAGGGAATGGATCTTAGCATGTATTTGTATTTAGAAGTATTTGGATATAGATATAGATATTAATATTTTGGGAGGAAGAAAATTAAGAAATATTAATTTAGCTGCCTCTGACAAATATAACTAGGTAAACAATATATTTAAAGGGAAATATGAAAAAGTATATGAGACTATCTTTGAAATTTTTATTAACATTTTAATTTACTCTTTGAAAATTTCATGTATTTGTATACAATGTATTTTGACTGTATCCATCTGTCACTACCTCCCTCTGATTCCTCCTAGTATACCCATCCTGTCTCCTTCTCTATTTCACATCCTAGTTTTTTTTTATTATTAGTAACTTTGTGAGTCCAGTGAAGCTAAAAATTTAAGGAAAATTTAAAACAGAAGCAAGTGAAGATATGTCAATTCTAGTTATTAACCACAGCCAACCTTGCTTCTCCTGATTCTTCAGAACCATCTTGAAATAAATTAAAGGCAAAAGATAAGGATTTTTAAAAGTCACAAAATTATAATTATTGCACGTAAGAATTGAGCAACAATTTCTTGAGCATCAGTAGATAGGCAATGTTCTCATGTCCCTCAAGGTCTAACAGATGCTATTTAGTTTTGCAGTTTGAATTAGGCTCCAAAATCTTATATTGTGAGTTTGACAGGTGCTGTCAAAGTCTCCCTTTTTCCTCATATATTTTCCTGCTAAAGAGAATTGGTTATCTCCTCTGCAGAGTTTCCCATAGTCTGTTTTGCTGTGTATGTGATCATGGGGTTGTAACAGGTGTGCATCTCTTATACTGCCTATAAATAGATCTAGAGGCTTTGACGGCCTTAGAGGAGAGTTGTTGGCAAGAGTGCATCCTAAAGGTGTGGCCTCCTTTAGGAGACATATATCTGGTTGCTTCTCTTTCATGATCCACTGATGATCATGGCTTAAACATATTTCATGGGTATCACAGCTTGGTGCCAATCTAAGTTTACCACACTTCTCATGTGTAAGTTAAAAATATTTACTATGAAAATTATCACCATTGCATTAGTCTATTTATCAACATAGCTATATAGATGCTTGATCACTGTAGAATATATGTTTGATCCTTCCACTTTACTTAGATGTCTTCAAAATAGTGAGCTGATTTGTTTAACTTCCTCCAAAGATAGCTAGTGTTGTTTTCTTTTATGGAACCAAGGGCTGAATCACAGTCAGTAGTTTTCAAACAATTGTCATATTCAAAATGTCTTGATCCATTCTAACCATTGTCTCCACTGATGCTCAAATTGCCTGCCCCATCAAATTGCCTGGGGGTATCTATTTAAATAAGCTTCCCAGTTTTTCAGATATCATTCTACTGCTCAGCAACTTCTTCCTTAGCTCTACACTGGCAGCATGCAGCAGACTCATTCTTTACACACAAGTCTGGCACCTGCCATTTCTCTGTGGAATCTGTCTCTTTTCATGGAAACTCCTTTGACTACTATCGTTCTTTGTTGATATGGGGTTGCTATTGTTTCTAGGTCTCTGCAATGTAGATGGCTAGGAGATGTGCTTTTTTTAAAAAAAACAATTAAATCATATCACAAACTCAATGCTACTTTCAATTTAAATTCTGGATTGTTGAGTTCTTACTTAATTTGATCAACTTGATTATTTGTGTCTCACTTCTCTCTTGATGAAAGACCAAGGTCATATCCACCAAAATAGTTACTATTGTATTCCCTATAATACATGCAGCAGAGACGGAGATTTTAATTTTCTGTAGTCACAAGAGAGAACTGAAGTGTGCTGCAGTTTGGAAGAGTCTGTGGAGGCTACAATGACTGTGGATGCAGGCTGACAAGCTTGATTTGAGGATACAGGAGAATGAATACATTGGTCCTGAAATATTCAAAACTCTTGGCCATAAATAAATAAATAACCCATGGTTTATTCTGCGGACTGGATCGTGGTTTTACTGCTTCTGAATCTGTCTCTGAAGTCAGTTGTTCTATTGTATGGGGAAGCTCTTCTCTGGCAGCTGTAGAGGTCATCCTCCTGGTGACTGTAATATAAGGGAGTTACATTGTGGAAAACTGGCAGTTTCAGTTAATCTTGCTGTCCTATGATGCCACTAAAAAGAGTTGAATTTATCAATCCCTCATGGGTAGGATAAATGACATGACTCTTCATCCACAACTATAGAAATATACTGCCTGATTGACATTGTCCACATATTTCTACCAAAACTCTCTCCGGTTGGTTTTCTGGATTCATTTCCATCTACATATGTACTATGTAGTATATATCTTTATTGGTGAAATTATTAAGGCCACTCCACGTAGTTAAAAGGAAGATTTATTTAGTGGTTAACTTACAAATGAAGGGATAGGTAGGTCGCGGGGTCTGGGGAAGGTGTATCGCAGTCCAGCGGTGTTCTCTGGAGCTCTGCTCGGTCAACCTCCACCATCCAGGGTCCAGGAACAGAGAGCGCGCTGGCCCATCCAGATCTCTGGTCTCTCGGCGCCTCCCTTGGCCCCGCCTTGTAGGCATGACAGTTGCTGAAGCCTCAATGGGGGTTGGAACTTCCAGATTAAAGCTGGAATGGCTACCCACTACATATCTTTGAACTCAATTTTTCTTTTTGGCTTTTCAAGACAGCATCTCTCTGTGTAGCCCTGGCTGTCCTGAAACTGACTCTGTAGACTAGGCTGGCTTTGAACTCAGAGATCTGCCTGTTTCTGCCTCCCAAGTGCTGGTATTAAAGGCATGTACCACCTGGCTTTGGACTCAATTTTTATTCTATTAAAAAGGCTAAATGTTACAGTGGGGTGGAAGAAACACCCATACTTCCCCAATGGCAAAGCTTTCTCATCTTTCACAGTTTTGTTAGACTTTGAGGAAGGAGTGGAGACATTGATTTGCCTTATTTATTAGAGAGTGGGGTTGCCATTCACTAAGGGTCTCATTCTTTGTCACTTCATGGTTTACTCTGTAGAGCTGCTTTGTATAACCCAAGGATCCTGATTGTGACATGGTAAAATGATGGTGAAAGCATAACAGTTATAAGTTACATAGTCTTGTCCTTTGTTCTGCTTGTAAATGTATCCAGAGGGAGATATGCTGGCAAGCCTAGTTTCTAGGTTGGTGTATAATGTCCACTAGAGTGTACATGTCCTGATTAGTTTTCATTGTTAACTTGGCATAACTGAGAGTCACTTGGGAAGAGGGAGTTTCAATTGAAGAAGTTGCTGAATCATATTGGTCTCTGGGCATGTGGGGCACTGTCATGATTCCTAATTGATGGAAACTACCATCCCCAGGCAAGTGATCTTGAAGTGTATAAGACAGCTACCTGATTCAAGATGTTGGTGGCACCCAAGGGACAGTAGAGCTGCTTTGAGGAGCCCGAGAGGCCATGGAGACATTGAAGGAAGACAGAGGATGAGTCTGCAGACTGTGCAGTATCTCCAGATCAACTAAAAAAGGCAGGTCTTATGGGAAAATGCGTTTATTTACTTTTATTCTTAAGTCTTTTTTTCTTTATTAAGACATTTTCTACTCACTCTTCATACCATCCACAGATTCCCACCTCCTTCCTCTTCCCACCCCCAGCCCTCTCTCCCAAGCCACCCCGCATCCCCACATCCTCCAAATCAAGGTCTCCCATGGGGAGTCAGCAGAGCCCAGCACACTGAGCCTAGGAAGGTCCAAGCCCCTTCCCACTGCACCAAGGCTGCGCAAGGCGTCACACTGCAGGCACTGGATTCCCAAAAGCCTGCCCATGCACCAGGGACAGATCCTAATCCTCCTGCCTGGGTGCCCCCCAAACAGTTTGAGCCAAACAACCGTGGGAAGATGCTTTTAAACAGTGGTCTCATGGAACTGTAAAAAATGATGGCTGAGTGGAGCTGTGTGTGCAGCTGCACTCTGGCTAGTAGACATGGAGCTATTGCTGCCACGGCTCACTTTGCTGGCTCTGTTAGGAGGAGGAGAGAGCAGGCCTGTGGTGTTCCTTGAGAGCTGAAAGCAGGATGGCTGTATCTGGTGAGCCAGTGTGGTAGCTGGTGCTGAGGCCAGGGAGGTGCACAGTGCCCTGGAGCTCACTCGGATCCTGTGCCCAGAAGCCCTGCCCAGCAACAAGATCACCCTGACTCTGGGCAATAACAGGATATCTGAGATGAGTCTCAGTGATGATAGTCCAGTATCTATGATGCTCTAGAAACCAGAAATCTTGAGCCAGACCAATGACTTACTATAGTAAGTATTTGCATGTTAAGCTATTTAGGCAAAAAAAAAAAAAAAATACTGTGCGACACTCAGCAGTTTGCAATGCCACTTTGATGGATGAATATAGGATGGAGAGGTGGGAAAGATGGTGGAATGGAGTGGTGACGAGTGTTGGAAAGAGGGAGAACTAGAGACACGGCAGTGGTGTTGACAGGTAGGAGAGTATAGTCGTGATGGACAAAGGAGCATGCCATTGCCAGGTAGCACAACCCTCCCCTCACCCCCACACCTCTTGGAACTCACTGCCCAGCTCCATGATCACCCTGGTTCTGAGCAACAACTAGATATTCGAGATGAGGAACGATTCATTTTCTGGATTAATCCTACTAGATAGACTTCTATGGTTTATGCTGCCATCCAAAACCAGGCTGATGTCTGTGGTCTGTGCTGTCTCCTGTAGGCATGTTGATGTCTGTGGTCCATGCTGCTGTGGAGGCCATGTTGATGTCCAGTATTCATGCTGTAGCTGGAAGCCATGTTGAGGTCCATGGTCCATGCTGCCTCAGAAAACCATATGGAAGTCCCTCCTGCCACTAGCTGTTACCACAAGGAAGCTTCTTTGTCGGTGGTATCAATTGAGAATGAGAGACGTGGAAGGTTCCTGTGACATGCCCCTCCCCAAAAAAGAAAGAAGCAGTCCAGACAGGAAGCTATTGAAGAGAGTCCTTAAAAATTGTGATAAAGATGCTGAAGTGTAACTCATCACAGTTGATGGCTTCTGGCAAGGGTGGGGGGCAGGGGTGGGGGTGGGGAAGGGCTCAATTCTCTTTAAGAGACTGGCCACTGGGAGTTTGACCATGCTCCAGTGAGTATACGGGCAACACAAATTGGATTTGGTGTACTTTTTTTTTTCTTTTTTTGGGGAGAGCACAAAAGTGAGAGGGTAGACCTAGGAGGAATGGGAAGTGAGTGTATGAAGTTCCCAAATAATCAATACAAATATGGTGGGAAAAAAGGCTATCTGAGCATAAGCCAGTAATCAGTCTCCTCCTGTGGTTTCAGCTCCAGGTTCTTGCCTAGAGTTCCTGTCCTGATTCCCCTAGAGGCAGACTGTTTTCCTGTTCCTCTAAGTTGCTGTTGGTCTTGGTGTTTAACACAGCAACAGAAAGCAAACCAGAACAACACATTATGTCTGTTTTCTTTCATAATTAGTAGCCATTGATGTTCAGAGGGGAGGAGTTTAATTAGTGAGTGATTGCAACATGGTGCCATTCTGAGTTTATCATTTTCTTCATTACAATCTGGAAAATAACTACCGAGGAAAATATTACTTCATTGGCCTGGGATTTGCTTTGTGACATAAATTTTCCTTGTAGCATACAAAATAATTGAAGCACCAGCTTGAGCTAAAATTTAAATCAAATATGGGAGTCAGATTTCTTAGACATTCTGTAGGTTCTTGACACTCTCTTTTCAATAATAAAGGGATATTTTAGTTCTTGTTTTTTGTGTAATTGTCTGGGCCTTCGGGATCCACGGAATTGGGCAAGATGTCTGCATCTTACTCCCTTAATGTAGTGTTGTTTAATAGCTTCAAAACATAATTCTGCTTTTCTGACAATTGAGGAAAAATATTTAGTTTTGTGTCCAAATTTAAATATAAATGAAAATTCCTGACATGGTCCATAAGGCCCTGTATAATCCATTCTGTTCTCCTCTTCATACTCATATTATTTATCACCTCAAAGACTTGTTCTTATATCTTAAAATTTTATTCTTAAATAATTTCATACATGTATGTAATGTGTTTTGGTCATATATACCCTATTATCTTCTCTTACCACCAACTCCATCCACTCCGCTGAAATCTTTCCTCTTCCCAACAATCTCCCTCTGCTTTCATGTCCCTTTTTTTATTATTGTTTGTTTTTAGTGTGTGTGTGTGTGTGTGTGTGTGTGTGTGTAGAGTTTAATAAGGATTGCTTGCATGCGCAGGGACAACTAACTAATCAGTGGTTATGCCATGGCAGAAAATGACCTCTTCAGGTTGCTCTTAACTGTCAATGGCTTCCCAGAATAGGGGTGGAGGGGCCTCCTAAGCCACTTCCCCATTGATAATGGGTTGTTGATGAGCCCATTATTGCCAGTATTGTGCAAATATTGTGCAGCTAACCACAGCTGTGGTGATTTCATGAGAACAGAAGACAGGGTTTCACAGCTCTCCCCCACAACCTCTGGCTCCTAGTGTCTTTCTGCTGCTTCTTCCAGGATGTACCATGAGCCTTGGAGAGGCTGATATAGATGTCCTATTTATGGCTGGGCTGGTATTTATTCTCAGCATTTTGACCTGTTATGAATCTTTCTAATACCTGTTGCCTTCTAGAAAACGAAGCATCTCTGACCAAGGCTGTAAGCAGCACTAATCTGTGGATATAAACACAAATATTTACAAGGAAGTTTGACTGCACATCTGTTTAACAAGCGCCAATAGTAGATTCACCGCTAGGTTCTACAGTCTCCTTAGACACAGCCTTTCAACAGGTCCACAGTACCAAGCATGGACTCCCTCCTGTGGAGCAGGCCTCAGATCCAGGCAGAATACAGTTGGTTACCCCATAACATTCATACCACCTATGGACATATTTTGCCTGACAGGTCAGTATTGTAACATGTGGTGTACATCACTGAGTAAGACCATTGATGGCTTTCTCCCTCAGTGGACTGCACAGAACCTTTCAGAAGTATAAAAACTAGCCAGCAGGGAGGAAGTTTCCAGTTTAGTTTCACATTGGTTTCTCTGTGTCCTACATTGTGTTGTCTTCAAGAATCTGGATCTTACCACACAGTCTGATGGGCAACCAAGAGCAATGGCAATAGCTTATATTACTTTAGGGACCTCTGAAGCCTCCTTCACCAACACCTCATAATGGGGGATCCCATTCCTGGCACAGGGATTTTTATTTAAACCTGTGGCTACTGGGAGAAGCATGCATTTTTTTGTTTGTTTGTTTGTTTTAAGGTGGAATTCTGCTCTTCAGAGAGGCTGAATAGCAAGTAGCTCACCTCCTCACCCTGCTCATGTCCTCCAAAAAGCCCCCAGAGAAGCATTGTTTTAATATGAAAATAAATACAAGATTCGAACTGTACAGGAATAATTTAATATACAGTGATTTTTCACCTTATATGTCAGCCTATAATTAACTGTGGAGGTGGTACTGGTATGTTAGTATAACATCTTGCAGTGGGATAGGATGGAAAAGGATTCTGACATTTCTACTCACTTAGCTTTGGGACCTAGGATACATTAGCTGCCTTCATCAAGTTCATATTTCTTATCTATAAACAGGACTACTAATATATATATATATATATATATATATATATATATATATATATATATATATATATATATATATATATATATATTTCACAAGTCCTTAAGAGTTCAAGGACTCCATGGAATAGCCAGGGCACACACAGCAGTGTGAATTTTCTTCACAACCTGGGTTCTTGAATAAGAATACTTCCTGCCTAGGAGCTCTCCGAAGCACACTAACTTTTCTCTCTCATAGAATTACTGAAGGCATCATCAATTATCCGTTGACCCCCTTAAAAGTACCTAGCAGGTCTGAGAGGAAAAGTTCTTTCTCTCTATTTCTTACTTTGAAGTAATTTCCCACTGTCTTGTGTATTCTTCTTCTTCCAAATCTTGCTTTCCTCTCTGGTAGCTCTTTCATCCTCCCTTCATTTCCCCTCTCCTCCCTCTACTGAAGTTGAGCATGATCACATGACACATAGTGGTGTGACTCTTGATATGTTTTTCATGAAAGCACTAATGCTACAAGCCTTGAGATGTGCTGCTCTGGGAGCTTTGCAGAGTTTCCAAGATGAAATCTGATGATTTCTGTTTCTTTTCTTTATTAGAAACCCAATGAATTTGGCTGTATCACAGTGCAGGGTACTCAGAGATACCACATTCCATGACAAATCCACTTACTTAGTGGCTTGTGCTCTGTGTTTAGGGACAGTGGTTGGAGGCTTGGCAAGATTGCTTGGCAAGAATCCACAAGTCTTATTTGTCCCTCTTATAAAAAGATAGTTTCTTCCTCACTCAGCCCTCTTAGATGAAATTGAGAGGTCATTTCTGTATGAGAATTGGGTATAGAAATTCAGTTAAACTTATTTTCCCCAAATCGAAGGAGAAGAAACATTTGCATCTCCATTTCCTCATATGGTTGGTATTGTTTCAAGTCCTGGACTTCATATTTGCTTGGGAAAATTTCAAAGACTGAGTTAGGTCATGTGAAGCTCCATTTTAATTTAATCTACAGAACCGTTAGACTCATCTATTTATTTATCTACCTAGCGAGCTAGGCATCAGCCATTAATTCATATATCTGTTCATATGTTGAACCATTCACTAATACTTTAGAAAATATTTATTGAACAAACTCTTTCCTGTGTTTTTAAATTTTTAAAATTTTTGTAACATGTATATATATATATATATATATATATATATATATATATATATATCCTGAAACTCATTGTGTAGACCAGGCTGGCCTCAAACTTACAGAGACCTGCCTGCATTTGTCCCCTTAACACTGAAATTAAAGGCATGAGCCTTTATGCCCAGTGTGTGTGTTTTTTTAAAAGCAATTTTGTGTATGTTGTGTTGTGTGTATGGTGTGTATGGTGTGTGTACTTGTTAGTATAGATATGTGCATTGCACCTACGTGTGTATTTGCTTCTCTACACTATTTTTTTTTTTTGAGATAGGATCTCTCACTAAACCTGAAGCCCATGAATTTGCTTGAATGGTTGAACAGACAATCTGTTTGCCTCTGCCTGTGCCCCTCCCCAAGCCCTGAGATTACAGATGTGTGCCATCACAAATGCCTTTTTATGTGGTGCCTTGGAATCCAGAATCAGGTCTTCATGATTTCACAGCAGTCCTTTATTGACTGGACCATCTCGCCAGATCCCTGTCCTGTGGTCTGCTGGAGATCTATCCTAGGTATTCACAGGAAATATTGAATACGTTTCATTCATATAATTCTACCAAGGTGTTCGCCACCTGGTAAAGAAGTGGGTGTGGGGAGCCAGTCTGACCTAAGACTTTCTCAGGGGCCCCAATGAAAGGACAAAAGGGGCTTTCATTCTGTGTCCTTGTCCAGGAGTGGACTTGGCAAGGCTGGTCTAGGGCTTAGAGCCAGTGTCTTGAAGAAGTTAAGGTTGCGGCTTCTGGGCACCCAACTCTTTCCCCTGGGCTTTGTCTGCATATCCTGTGTTCTTTTTGCTAACATTGTTTGTCATAGCTCTCTGTTGACCTTGGCAGATTTTTTTCCTCTGCAAATAGTATATGTGATGCTGTACTTCTTAATAATGTTGTTCAGCACCTGGCCCCAGCGATCACTTTTATCTTCTTTATTTCTCGTTTTCTTGATTTCTCATGCTTGGACTTCCAATCAACACCTCACCTCACCATATGGGACCCTTACACTTGCTGGTTCGGGACAAGTGGGTACAGGCTTGAATCAATCAGGAGTCTGTGTTGTTGAGTCCTGCTAGATAGGGAGCTTCAGGATAGGCTGGTTGGAACAGCAGCATTTATACCTCATCCTGTAAAGACCCGAGACAGCTATGGAACTCACCAGGTTTGTGGAAGATTCCAGTATCCAGAAAAACGTTTTTAATCATCAAAGTTCCAGAAAAAAAAATCCCATAGGCTAGTTTTCACTGGAGATTTGATTGGATTTTAAGCCATAGCACTTGAAATGACTGAAAGCGAGGTGATCCCCACTGGCAAGCTGGCAAACACAGCCTCTGAGGTGAGCATGCTCTGGGACAGGATGTCACCAAGACACTTTTCTACTGCCTTTCTTGTTAAGATGAGGGCCTTGTAGGGATCCTCAGTGGTGAGAAGTTGGGTACCAGGCCAAGCTTCCCTTGCCTTTTTCAGGGGCACAATTTCTCTCCTGTGTTGTCTTTCTTATGGCCAAGACATCAGCTAAGGGAATACTTTATGAGAAAAGTACAGTGAACACGCATATATCTGTCACTTAACTCCAATAATTGTTAACATCCTGTCGAATTTGCTTCTTGCTGTATTTTTTTTTCTGAACTGTTTAAAAGGAAATTGCAGGCATCATAAAACTTCACCTCTAAACACTTCAGCATGTACCTCTTAGAAATAAAGAACTTCTATCACAAAATCACAATACTATTTTCACACCTGAGAAAATTAATAATTCCCCATATGATTTAAAACAGTTCGGTTATTCCTAAAATGTCTTTTCTGGCTTATTCCTTTTCTTTCTCAGAATCCAATTAAAGTTCATACCTTGAAATGCCCATTTTTGTAAGGGACATGGAAGCCAGTTCCTCCCCTGGGGTGGAGAGGAATAGAGGTCAGTTAAGCAGTAGGCTGTGAACCCAGAGTTCTGGATCATGGTGAAGGAATTCATGGCAATGGAGTCTGCCATGTGGGAAGTTCTCAGATCTAGCTTCCATAGAATAATCATACTTCTAAAATGTATTTTAGATGCTGTTCTATGGTTGCTGACATTTTATTTGATCAAATGTAAGGAATCAGAAAAGAGCCTATCTTCTGATAGTGTGCCACTGTTTAACAAACAAGTGACATTTTAATACCGAAGTCAAGGTCATGGTTTCAGAATATAGGGCATTTTTGCAGACATCAAGGGGTCACTAGTCTTGCTCAAGGTTCTACATCTGTAATAGGCTGAGCTGGTACATGAGGGGTAGGGGATTTGGTGTCAAGAGACACCTATCAGTGAGGTGTAGGTGGAGCAGATTGGAGCAGATTGGAGCAGAATATTGGAACTTCAGAGATTTTCATGTGAACTATTAATCTTGTCTCTCTTCTCTTGGCATCTGCAAGTGAAAACGTATCCCTGTCTGATGACTGTTCTTGGTTGTCAACGCGACTATATCTGGAACGAACTATAATCCAGAAACAAAGAGCACACTTGTGATCCAGACCTTGAGGCAAGAAGACAACAGGCCTTTCATCCGGATCTTGAGCTTGGAAGGTACACCTTTAATCTGGGCCTCACCTTCTGCTGGAAGGACAAGGGAGAAGGAAGGTGTGTTCCTTCTTTGCCTGCTTGCTCTCACCTTGCCAGTGCATCCATTCCTTCACTGGCATTGGAGCCTGCTTCTTTGGGATTCCAACATATACAGAAGACCAGCTGAGGCACCCAGCCTTGGGGGACTGAGCAACTCTAGATTCTTGGCCTTTCCATTCATAGCTAGCTGTTGTTGGACTGCAGCCTGTAAGTCATTCCAATAAATTATATATATTCATTCCATAAGTTCTGTAACTCTAGAGAATCCTGACCAATATACAACATACCCTCTGCCAACATTTTATTATAAAAATTTAAAATACACAGCAAGGATTATATAATTTTACAATAAGCACTCATATTCCTGCCATCTATGTATTGACATTTGGGGGGCTCTCCCTCCTGGTTTTACCACCTATCTCTCAGATGTGGGATGTGATTGCATATTGATCTCCCACTGTAGTGGTATTTGCTCTGCCCATGACCTTGGGGTATATGGCCAGAAGGAGGTGGTGCTTCTTGCTGTTTTACATGACCTCTTAAAAATAAAGGGAGGGAGGTCATGAGGTCCCTTCTCCCTGTTTCCTGCTTCCTGGTGTGATTGAACTGCCAGGTGGATTTGCTCTTGGTCAGATCAGAGGACGACTCTAGCTGTCTACTTGGTTCTGTATTCATGAGTGTATTTCCTCAATTTATCTAATAAGTTTCCTAATGCTCCTTAAGCAGACTCCTGTGGATTTCTAGCTTTATTCCACCCTGTGTAGAACCCTACTTTAAGCTCTTGTTTTCACATATCACCTGATTGGGAGTGTGGGGGAGAAAGTGGGAGTTCACAGTATATTGTATAAAGTCTTGCTTTGTATGCTGGTCAGCAGGGTGAAGGCTGGCCAGGCTCAACCCAAAGAGCAGGGGCTCTCTCAGGTTTTTTGTTTGTTTCTTTGTTTTTCTTTTTCTTAAGACGGGGCTTCTCTACTTATCCTTGGCTGTCTTGGAACTCACTGTGTAGACCAGGCTGGCCTTGAACTACCACAAAACAGCCTGCCTCTACCTCCTGAGTGCTGAGATTAAAGGCATGCGCCACAATGCCCAGCTTCTCTCAGGTATTCTTGATGGTCCAGTCACAAGGTTGTGACATACACATAGACACAACACACACACAACATGGGACCTTGTCCCCAGCTTCATTTCTGCACAAGCCTGGCTTGTGTGAGATACATGCATTTCCTGCTTTAAGTGATTAATATGAATTTTGTTGTACGAGTGAGACAGTCTTTAGAAGAAAGGAACACTAGACCAGGCAGAGGTGATGACTTACTGCCCTACAAGAAATCCAACTTGGTTTGGGCCAGACTGTCCTACACACATACAGGGCCAAAACACCCATCCCTGAATTCTCTTAGGTCCCTTACCACTCTGACAAGCTGCTAGAATCACATGCTATCCTGTGAGACAGGCTGTGTTCTGAGATTCTTTGAAGTGTCTGATTTTCTGTGTGTTTCCGTCTTGAAGACTAGAGTGTCTCCAGATGGCAAAGCAGCCTCTCTTTATGGGCACACAAAGATTTGTCTCTCCAAGCCTCTTCCTAGAGCAGTCAGCAATAGGTGTTCTCGGAGTGGAACCATGCCAGGCTTACATGGGTTCAGGAGCAGGGTAAATGGAAACAAACCCAAAGATTTGGCCTGGAAGAGTGGAGCCAGCCTTTCTTCACTGGAGGCTTAAGCCACACTGGACTATTCGAACACATTGGGCATTCTGTTCCCCATTCAACAATGGCTTTCAACACTGGGAGATTCTCTACCCCCACCAGGTTTAAAACTCTTGCAGGATACTAAACAGGAACTTCTTAGAACTTAGGGTCCAAAAGAAAATGGAACCTCACACGTAACTGGAACCATTTCCCAGGTCTTAGGCACCTTCTGTAAGCTCCTGGAAAGTTTAGGCCAGTACATACATTTCTGGAGAGAGCCAAGATGTTCTATGACCTTAGCTCTCAGTTCCTTTGGTGTCTGCCTGGCATACACTGCCTGTTTGGCATGGAAAAGCAGGCAGTATGGCTTGCTAGGCAGCACTGAGGATACCTACCAGAGGTGGACAGTTCATAGAGGAGCTAATCAAAGCCCTGTCAGACAACTCCTTTTCTCATATAATTACCAACTGTGCTTGGTCTCACTACTTCCACGGTAGAGAGTACCCAGGGAGACATGATATACATTCACAGACAGATCACTCACACATACCACACATAACACATTTGTGTACCATGGCACACAGCATGTACTTTCCATATCCTCCACATACACATATTCCAAACTCACATCATAATCACACATTTATACACTCTTCACATCCACATGTGCTCCACACATGCTATTCATGTCCTACATATGAATAGTATATACCATCTCACGTATCTCACACACTATGTATGCATACCTTATACTCCACACACTCTACACTTACCATGAACACATACTACATACACCACATCATACATACCACTTATGTACATGTATGCATATTATGTATACATATCATATACACTATGTGCATCACAAATACCACACACTTATACACAAATACACCACACACAAAAATATTCCATACACCGCACACAAATACTAATCATACTGTGGTAGTTTAAATGAAAATGGCCCCCATAGGCCCATAGGGAATGGCACTATTAGGAGGTGTGGCCTTGATGGAGTAGGTGTGGCCTTGTTGGAGGAAGTGTGTCACTGGGGGGTGGGCTTTGAGATCTCAGATGCTCAATCCATGTCTAGTATGGCATTCTCTTCCTGCTGCCTGCAGATCCAGATGTAGAACTTTCTGCTCATTCTCCAGTACCATGTCTGCCTGCACACCACCACAATTCTTGCCATGATGATAATGGACTAAATCTATGAATTGTAAGCCAATCCCAATTAAGTATTGTCCTTTATAAGAGGTGCTGTAGTCATGGTGTCTCTTCACATTGATAGAAATGCTAACTAAAGTGTACACACAGATAACACAAACATTTATCAACTACACCTTATATAATAGCATCACATACATCACTCCCATATTCACATCACCCCACACATACACCACACTATGCACACATACACATACATACATAGTTTCTCCTCTTCTTACATCTTTATCTTTTCCAGAGCTGACTTGTCTCTGTTCTGAATCTTGTTAAACACACACGCACACACACACACACACACACACACACACACACACACACACACACGGAGAGAGAGAGAGAGAGAGAGAGAGAGAGAGAGAGAGAGAGAGAGAGAGAGGGAGAGAGAGAGAGAAACACATGCCAAACAGAACAACTGTGGGCTGCATTTCTCAGCTCAAGATGACAGACAGTTGCCTGAAGCTGGCAGTCAGTGACATCTGAAATTGTGAGTCCTACAAATGCTTGGTTGCCAGGAAGAGAGAACTATTTTTCCTCTAATTTTTACATTTAGGAAAGTGTCTATTTCAGAGAATTGCATACCCACACAAACAAACAGACAAGAAAAAAAAAAAGAATTGCAGACCACGAAGGGAGAGCTTACGGAGATAAACCCTCAGCAAAACAACTTCTGAAACATGTGTTCAACCAGAGTTTGTGGGTGAATTCTTGTGAGGTAGTTTCTTTTTCAGCGGCTGTAACTAGTCAGTCAGGAAGGCAAAGGACTGTGAATTGAGAGCCAAGCCTGAATCTGCTGAGATGCCCTGTGAGGTTCTGAGCACAATGGCAAACCCTTATTTGAAGCAGAAACAGGCATGCAATGTCTTCACAAAGCCTCAGTTTTTCTTTCATCTGATATGTTATGTGAATTTTAAAAATACTAGCTTGGAGAGCTCTGTGAAGTTAGCTCACCTAGAGCTTGTGTCTGGTTTTGCTGCCCTGGTGAGTCTGATGACATGGTCTCTCGCTCAGCTATTTCCTTAGTGTAGCTCACAGTGGCTGGCCATAATTCTACAACTCTTGTGTTACTGAGGTAGGTAATACTTTTGACCCAATATTTCCTTGTTCCAGCCATCAGTGAGAAGCCCTCTTTGTTGTCCATTGTAGAAAGAAAGGGGACAATGACAGTCCCCAAGGAGGTGCCCAGTATCCTTAGTGACTTGGCCTCTACTTTCAAGAGCCATGGAGGAAAAGTTTGACATCTAGGATACTTTAGGATCTAGAGGAAGTCTCCTTGGGTCTCTTGAGCTTAGAGAAGGGAGACACCAGTGGGGACAGGTCTGGGGCTGCAGAGGAAGCTAGGTTCTTAGGAGGGAGCTCTGAGCTGGTCTTTGGCCTTCCTTTCCTGCACTACATTGTAGCATCCATATGGTGGTTATGGACAAGGATGCATGTGCATTATGCTGTCCTGATGTGGCATCCATCTCTGGAGATGTTTGAAGGGTGACAGAGACTTTGAGTCCTGAAACGCTTTGGAATGGAAAAAGAAATGATGTCGTAAAAGTTGAAATGATGGTGGAGTCTGGAACATATCGAGTACTTAATAAACCTTCAGCAAAGATGGAAAGGAACAGTTTCACCAGGGATGAAAAAGAGCCATTTGTAGCCTCTCACCATTAGGAGGGGCATCGTGTGCCCTGGGGACTATAGGATGAACAGTTCTGCAGGAAAAAGAGATACCTTCATGGAGTCACTAAGGATACTGGGCACCTCCTTGGGGACTGTCATTGTCCCCTTTCTTTCTGTCCCTTTTGCTGTCTTGGAAGCTGTGTGAACCCCTATTTGGCACCTTTCTTTCTGCTCTGAACTTGGAGGCTACTTGGTAAAAGGCTTTAGGTCATCACTTAGAAAATCATTCAGGGTAGTGGTTCTCAGCCTTCCTAATGCTGCAGCCCGTCAATACAGTTCTTCATGTTGTGGTGACCCCCAACCATAAAACTACTTTCATTGCTGCTTCACAACTATAATTTTGCTGTGGTTATGAATCGTATTATAAATATTTGATATGCAGGATATGTGATATATGAACTCTCAACTGGTCTCTAACCACAGGTTGAGAACCACTAGTTTATGGGCAGAGATAGGGACTGAGCTTTTGTGCAAACCAGAATTGGTCTTAAAACTAAACCCATATGGAAATACAAAAAGGCAGAAAGCATGAACTGAGCAGGAACCAGGGTAGTGGAGGGAATGTACCAGCTGGGGGACATTTGAATTTCCCCTGGACCTTTGGGTTGTGTAAAAAAAAAAAACTCCAACAAAGAACAAAACAACAACAAAACAACAACAACAACAACAACAACAACAACAACAAACACCAGAACCAAAAACTGTGGAGACCACATTGTCTGAAGAGACAGGCATCATGCCTTGGCTGTTTTGGAGATTCTTTCAGTTCAGAAATCCAGAGGGTTCAGGGACTTGGGGCTGCCCCAAGGTTTTGCAGGGATGGAGTAGCTTTTCCAAGTACCTGCCTAGGCTGTGCTGTGGCTCTGCTCATCCAGCAGAGGTGGGATGCCAGCGAGCTTGTAGTGGGAGTGGCAGGGCTCCATTTACCTTACCAGCACGTATACAGCCTTATCAACAAGAGGCTGCACCTTCTCTTACTTGGGAGTCTCTTTCCAGAAGGTGGCCCTAGTAAGCTGTGCCAGGCTGAAGCTTGGAGGAGCCCACTTCCTGTTCTGTGATACGGGCCAGCCAAGACGCAGCTGCACTGAAACCTGAAAATCTGGAACAAATTTGAAATCTAAACAAGTTCTTCTTTTCTTTTTCATTTAATGAAAAATGTTTCAAGCTGCAAATGAAAGCACTTCTGAACTTGGCAGAAAATGTGTGGCTAAGGAGGTTATCAGTTGAGGGAAGAAGGGCTCTGGAGTGCTGTTGACAAGTCTGGGAAAAGCATGCCTCTGCATCAGCCTGGGCTCATCTTCCGAGGCTGCCACCTGTTTCTGTCCCTTATTTGCTTCTGTTCCTGTCAGCTGCCACTTCTCAGAGGCCACAGAGGCAGAGACACCATCTCATCTGCGGGCCTCAGAGACCCCTTTTCTGTGTTTGCAGGCCCCTGAGGCCTCATGTGGGGCAACTCAGTGCTAACTTTTGGGTTGGAGCAGAGGCCAAGTAGAGCATTAGAAGGCTAGAGCCCTCTGTCTCCTTCTCACGGGGGAAGAGGGCCTAAGATGGCATGGCACGATTTGTGGGTAGGTGTTTGTGTAAAGCCAATTCAATCCCCTTTTGAAGTTCATAGGTGCTTCGGGAATGTTTGTAAGGGAGTAATCTGTGAATAGTTGATCTTGGCTAGCTGACAAAACAACTACCTTCTGTCTGTTGACATCATTCAAATAATTCTGAAAGGGTCCGGAAAGATGACTTTTGGCTAAAACCTGCTGCTCTTGGAGGAGACCTGGATTTGGTTCTCAGAACCCATTATCTGGCAGCTCACAAGTGCCAGTAATTCCAGTTCCAGGGGATCTAATGCCCTCTACTGGCCTCCAAGAGTACCTGCATAATATGGTGCACATAATCCTCTCAGAACCTGGATTACACATACACTCATGAAATTAAAACAAAAAACAAAAAACTAATCTCCAGATAGTTGAGAAAAATACATTTTTTTAAGTTTCATTGTTCTGATTTAATTCCAGCTAGAACTCTTTTGACATTTTCTGTATCTTAGGCCTTTCTGATTGCAAGAAATAGAAACCAAACTGCAGTCATGAACCCAAAACAAACCTAGAAGTTGCCGATTATGTCCTTCCAGTAAAGCAAGGGCCAAGAGAGGGAGGGAGCAGTCCTTACCCACACTGGTACACTCTGGGAACAGCCTTTGAGAAGGTTGCTGTCATGTCAGGATGGGTGAGAAGAACGACTGATGTCCTCAGAGGTGAAGCCAGCCACCTGGCAGCTTGTTTTAGGACTGGCTGTCCCTGTTGAGACTGCAGAGCCCAAAGCTGAAGACTGGCTCGGAAGGGAGGGTGAGATTCTGGCTGCAGCCTGTGCCTTCTCAGGGATATCCAAATGAGGGGTGAATTGGAAAACAGGGGTAGATCTCAAACCTGGGCAGTGCAGGATGGTGTTTCTGTACTTCCCTTCCTTCCCTGGCTAAGTTCCATCTGGGAGGGCACCCTTTGAAGTGCATGGGAAAGGGGGTACCATTCCCAGGTTTTCAATAGCAATTAGATTTTAAACAACTTTGCCTCCCTTTTAAAAATGTAGACTGTACCTCTTTTGTAAAATTATGAAATACAAAAGGGCCCCACCTCCATAAACACCTGGATGTTTGCTCTACAGAAACAAATACTGCTAGTGTGTGTTGACTTCCCTTTATGTTTTTTTCCTATTAATTTTCACACTGTTGGTCTCAAGCTGTGAATATAAAATTGTATCCTTTATTATCATCATTCGCTTTTGGCTAAAGGTATGATTTTTAAGGTATCCATAATATCTTGTTCCCCCCATTTCCTAAAATCTATAGTTCTCTGAACACTTTCAGGCTAGGATTTTCAGTACGTCCACAGCACTACCCTTGCCTGTGGGTTTTGATGAAGGGGTTGTGATATGCAGGGCTAGCTGATTTAGTCACAGGAAGGATGCCTCAGGGGCTGGTGGCTGCAGACTCTGGTCACAGTGGAAGAAGCACAGCACAAAGGAACGATTCTGGCTTTGGGAAGATGTGGATTTCCATGTTTGCCTCATTCACTGCCTACAGCTTTCAATAAGTTTTCTCATCTGAAATACAAGGTGATAAATAACTGACTGGAGGATTTTCTAAAAGTATAAAATATGTAACGAGCAACATGGGATATATAGCATATAATATTTAAATATATATCAAATATGAAATATGCAATGTGAGTTATGTGATAAAATTTTATCATAAGTGACATAGCATATAGAAAATATAGGCTAGCTTATGGGAAAGGGTGTAACTTATGTGAGAGAACATGTGGGGTCTCTGCTCATGATCAGTAAGGAAATTGCCCTCTACCAGTTGGAGAGAGTAGTGCTCTTTGACTTAGCTGAAAGGGAAGACGGGAGGAACATATGTGGAGGCTGTTCAGCAGATGGGAGAGCCCAAGTCAGTGAGCTTGGTAGTGTCTGACGCTGTGCAGTTAACCAAGTTCTCGGTGGTTCTTGCGGCACAGGGAGAAGCTGGGAGTCTTTTCTAGTTTCCTCCGAGTCCTGGCTTTCTGTTTCATTTCCTGACAGGCCTTTCTAAAAGACTGACATTTCAGGTTTGTGTTTTACTGTTAGCTTTCAGAATTGCAAGCAAAGCTCTTCAGAGGAAAGCATCAATTTTTACTTAGTGGTGGATTTGTGGACTTGCCGTGGAGCATGGTGGGATCTGTCTGGGTAATGAACACCATCCTTTGAAATTCTGTGAGCAGAATGTGGGGTACCTGGGATAAGCTGGGCTTCCAGATATTGTACCCCCACTCTCAGGTTCCTGTGGAGGATTGCTTGGTCTGGAGTATAGCATTATCATCTATCACCATAATGTCCTTGGACAATTCACCTGTGTTTTCTTCAGAGTGAGTAAAACACCATCACATGATGAAGATTTTGAGGACTAAGTAGACATGTCTAACACTCCTAGGTCAGCTCGTTTTCCTCTTTCTGCTTAAGAGACATTCTCTTGACCCATCACTACTGAGCTGTCACACAGCTGCACATGCATGCATGCATGAACTCAATACATGCACATGTACCACACAACACATGCACATGTGTCCAGACAGGCACACATGTACATTAATGGCATGTATGTATAGATATATCCAAACATATGACCATCCATACACATGTGCCCTTAAGCACATAGACAAATACAAATATGAATTGACATATGTATATGTGCACAGACAGCCCACTCATGCCCTCACACACATGCCTGTTCATATATACACACATGCGTGCATGCAGACTGTAGTCCACCTACACTGTTCTATCCGGTTCCCTAAATATGCCATGCATTTTCTCAGTCGTATGATTTTGTAAGCATTCTTCTCTCACTAGGAAGGTATTTTTTCTCATCACCCAGTGAACTCCTCCTCATTTTGTATGATCCATGTCAAATGTCACATCTGTGAAGCATTTCCCTAGACAAGAACTATTAGCTCCATCTTCATTTCTCCTGGAAACTGAGCGGGTTGAGGAGATAGATCTCATTCATCTTTGGGTCCCCAGCAACTGACACAGGGTCAGGGCTCCTGACATAATTGCCGAATGCTCTAAAGGCAGATGAGGGCTTTATTCTAGCAGGTTCCTCAGTTTGTGATCCCTTTAAAGAGGATTAGGAGAAGTGCTGCTTAGGGAACCCTGGAGAGAAGGGAGGCAGGTGCCTTGCAGGAGGCAGACTCAAGGCCATCACAGGTGGAAACAAAAGTAAGGAAGAAACATGTCCCCACAGCATGTCAGCTCAGCTGCCTTGGGCCAGTGACACAGGCTGTGAGGAAAGGGGGAGCAGGGAGTCAGAGGACAGGGACTGGTAAGTAGGAAAGGTTCCTGGAAAAACAGAGGGGTGAAGAGCGCTGTCTTCCTAAGGTGGAGACCCCGTGCGTGGCCATGTGGAGTCATGGGGATAGGGTGATAAGCAAGCAGGGCAAATGAGCCAGACTTTCTCAAAGCTTTAATCTCAGGACCTTCTTATACTGTGAAAACATTGCTGGAGACCCTGGAGAGTTTGTGCTTATGTGGTTTATATAAAATAAATATTTACCAATTATTAATTACAGTGTAGCAATTTTAAGATATATACAAACTATTTAAAATAATAGAATAAATTAAATGCTTGTAAATATAGTAATTTGTATTTAAGATTATGTATACTGTAATAAAATTGGTGAGAAAGTATGCTCTTGCAGCCCTTACTGCCTGGTTTGATAGATGACAGCGGGTTCCAATTTTTGCCTTTGCATTCAGTTGAGTAGGTTCAATAAAGGGAATCTTTGTTTGCATTTTCATCATCCAGCCATCACTTCAGGAGCCTCATGTGATCTTCGAGATATCCTGTGTCAGCCTGTCTCTGGAAAATCCCATGTAATGTAAGAAAAAACTAAAGTGTTAGGAAACTAGTTGGACATTGCAGACTCACTGAAAGGGTCATGGGGACTCTGGAAACATGGTGGATGAAGCCATGTTGAAGTGCTGATGTTCATGGTTTCTTTTTTTCAGGTGGACCTTTGTGTCTTTGCTTCCACTGTAGACCTCCTGTGTTGGTTGGAGTTTCTATTGCCAAGATAAAACACCATGGCCTAAAGCATCAATTTTTGCTTAGTGGTGGATTTGTGGACTTGCCGTGGAGCATGGTGGGATCTGTCTGGGTAATGAACACCATCCTTTGAAATTCTGTGAGCAGAATGTGGGGTACCTGGGATAAGCTGGGCTTCCAGATATTGTACCCCCATTCTCAGGTTCCTGTGGAGGATTGCTTGGTCTGGAGTATAGCATTATCATTTATCACCATAATGTCCTTGGACAATTCACCTGTGTTTTCTTCAGAGTGAGTAAAACACCATCACATGATGAAGGTTTTGAGGACTAAGTAGACATGTCTAACACTCCTAGGTCAGCTCATTTTCCTCTTTCTGCTTAAGAGATATTCTCTTGACCCATCACTACTGAGCTGTCACATAGCTGCACATGCATGCATGCATGAACTCAATACATGCACATGTACCACACAACACATGCACATGTGTCCAGACAGGCACACATGTACATTAATGGCATATATGTATAGATATATCCAAATATATGACCATCCATACACATGTGCTCTTAAGCACATAGACAAATACACATATGAATTGACATATGTATGTGTGCACAGACAGCCCACTCATGCCCTCACACATGTGCCTGTTCATATATACACACATGCGTGCATGCAGACTTCCACATCACAGTCCATCATTGAAGGAAATAGGGATAGGAACTTAAGGCAGTAACCGAAGCAGACTCCATGGAGGAGTGCTGCTTGCTGGTTTGCTCCCTCCTGTTTTTGCCTCCGTTTATTTTTGTATACACCCAGGACAACATACCCAGGAAGAGCACTACCCTCAGTGTACCAGGCCCTCCCACATGGATGATCACTCAAGAAAATGTGCCTACCAGGTTTGCCCACAGACTGATCTTATGGAGGCATTTTCTCAGTTGAGGTTCCCTCCTCTTTGATGATCTAGCTTGTGTCAAGTTGACAAAAAACCAACTAGAACAACTTCCTGGCTGCATGTTTTCTAGAGACCTGTGAACTTGAGGTTCCTTGCTATGCTGTGGGGAGTTTCTGGCCACACCCTTCGTGGGAAGTGGTACAGTCAGGTGAGAGGACAGATCCCTGAGTGGGAAATTGGAGGTGAAACCAAATCCTAAACTCCAGAGAGTACTATGTGTTCTTGGTTGAGCCGTTTCTCTTCAAGAAACAGTGTTCTGTCCTGCCCTTGTTGGAGTAGGAATAGGGTCAGCTTCTTTGGGACCCTTGTGGTTTGTCAGGGGCTGAATTCCTGACCACATCTTTTTTTTTTTTGGTTTTCACTCAAGTGACACAGGTTTAATGCCAGGAATAGAAACACTGATTTAAGGGACTAAAAAGCCCATGAGGAAAAGATTCTTGATTTGTTCACTAATATACACCAAATCTAAACAGTGTCTAGTATATTACAGGCCATCAGTTGGTAAATAAACAGATGAAATTGAAAAAAAAACCAAAATTTAAAAATATATGTGAAATGCAACTAGCAAAAACAAAATCACATGACCAGGAACAATTTAAAAGCAATTATATACCAGAGACTCACACAAGAAGAATTCTCAAAGACATAACTAAGGGATAGTGTAGTCAAGATGACATATGACAGGTATATATGAGTATAGCTGGTATGGCTTCACAGGTAGATAATTGATTTGCATATCTTTTTTAGAAATCTATGATTCACCCACATGCATTCATACATTTGGTATTTCTGTGGATGCTTGAAAATGTATATTTTTCTTTTTTTTCATTTTTCTTTATTAAGAAATTTTCTACTCACTCCACATACTATCCACAGATTCCCCCATCCTCCCTCCTCCCACTCCCCAGCCCTCTTTCCCAAGCCACCCCGCATCCCCACATCCCCCAAATGAAGGTCTCCCATGGGGAGTCAGCAGAGCCCAGCACACTGAGCCTAGGCAGGTCCAAGCCCCTTCCCACTGCACCAAGGCTGCAAAAAGCATCACACCGCAGGCACTGGATTCCCAGAAGCCTGCCCATGCACCAGGGACAGATCCCGATCCTCCTGCCTAGGTGCCCCCCAAACAGTTCGAGCCAAACAATCATCTTCTGTACCCAGAGGGCCTAGTCCAGTCCCATGGGGGCTCCACAGCCACCAGTCCACAGTTCATGGGCTTCCACTAGTGTGGCTGGTCATCTCTGCACGTCCTCCTATCATGATCTTGATGTCCCTTGCCTGCAGAATCTCTCCTCTCTCTCATCAATTGGATTCCTGGATCTCAGCCTGGTGCCTGGCCGTGGATCTCTGCATCTGCCTCCATCAGTCACTGGACAAAGGCTCTATGATGACAGCTAGGTTATTTGCTAGGCTGGTCACCAGAGTAGACCGGTCCAGGTACCCTCTGGACCACTGCCAGCAGACCAAGGTGGGGTCAACCTTGTGGATTCCTGAGAGCCTCCCCAGCACCTTGCCTCTTCCTATTCCCATGATGTCCTGACCACATTTTATGTGAACCCTTTGTCCTCGATGTTGAGAGGACCATCTTTGTAGAGGAGACTGACAGTCTGCTTTACGTAAAATAACTTACATTGTTGAGGTAATGAAAACAGTCATTAATTTGTTAAGAATGGAAAAAGAACACAAAAAGAAAACAAGACAAATAACACTATTGTCCTTAGCCCTAGAGTTAGCTCCCGCTAGCAATCGGATGATGATCTTTTTATTTTCTCTATGAAAGCACATAGTTCATTCTTTATGCTTGATAGACTATTTCTTCTTAAATACAATCTTATCATGTGACTTTGAGAAAATAAATGACATTTGATTTCTTTATTCCAGCATTCAAGGCTCCACTATCCAGATCGTCTTTGACTCTTACCCTGTCTATGATGCCTCATCCCATCTCTCCCCCCAAAAAACCATGTTCATATGTCCCCTCCACACCATTGAAGATAGCCTGCTCCACGACTGAGCATTCTTGTAAATGGAATGCATCCCGTGAGGCCCAGACATTTAGATTTGCACATTTCCCCCTTGCTTTCTGGACCATGCCAATGTTTCCTGACCCAGTGCCATTTTGGAAGTCTCACCCTAGAGAGTCTCTCTCCTCTTAAGTGGCATATTGCTTACTCTAATCGATTGCAACTGCCCATATATGGCACACTGAGTAAATGCTCACTGAGGTGAGTCTATGTAGGGCAGGGCAGATGCTGTGTGCTCTCTCCATCACCCAGTGTGTACACCGTTTAGGTCACTTGGTTCTCCGGCTGGACTATGAGCCATCTACAGGTTGTGTTCACGGAGGATTGGTCACCCCACCTGTGTGGTTGTGAAAGCCTCATGGGTGAGCCTGCTCTGGCCTGTGACTCTTGGGGCAAACAGGATTCTAGACCACAAGATGTCAGTATTGTCTCAGCTTCAGAGGAAGCTGTGGGGGTCACAGGCTCACATCTTGACTTGCCTGGTGCCGGCAGTCCTGAATGCTTCCAGGAACTGACAGACAGATGCATCTCTTTGCTTCGGGTCGGTCTGGAGGGAAGTGAAGGGTAGGGCAGCAAGGAGACTCCAACAAGAGGAAGGTACCGAAATTGCGAGCCAGTGAGTGCTGTCATTGTGCCTTCCGTGTGGGAGACGGGATAGCAAAGCTGAAGCAGTTGCAGGAAAACCACTTATTATCCTGCCACATGTCCAGCTGAAAGCACTGGAGGGTCAGAAAGGGCTGCACAGTGGGTTGGGCTGAAACAGATTTAACCAAAATGCTTGCGTCTCTGTGGACTCTTTTGTTCTAACTTCCGTTCCAACAGCCAACTGACTTCACTAGTAGTCAAGGCTTCTCTGCAGAAGACAAAGAAACCACTTGTTTTCTTGGAGGAGTTCAGGAGACCACTGTCCTCAGCCCTGATCTCTGTTTGTCAGCAAGCCTAGGAACCTTCCAGTCGTGGGTGGCCGAGCCTCTGAGATTTTGCCTCTAGCATGGAATGTCTGAAGGGTGCTGGGTTGGAAATCGGAAGGGCTCCATTCTATCCAGCTCATCTCTGCGAGCCACAGATACCTCCAAGCCTCAGATCCCCTGATTCCCACCCAGCTGTTTTGTCCCAGTCAGCAAAGAACTGCCTGCTCCCCAGGGTGCGGCTTCTCCCTAGTTCCCTGGCTGGTGATTGGAAAGCTTCTTCTTCGAGTTGGATCTGCTCTCATGACCTAGCTATAAGTATTTTTGTGTCAAAAAAAAAACAACAAAAAACAAAACAAAACAAAAAAAAAAACAGCATACGCATTCTCTTTGATGTTCTGCTATTTATTAACTAGGAGGTAAAATTGAGATTATTCTAAAACTTCAAAACCTTTTTAAGTTTGAATGCAAAACATAATTTCCGTAAATCTATTAATTTTCCCTGAATTGGGTCTAGCAATTTATTTTTCTGGTCTATTTATGGGCCTGACCTCTTCTGATCCCCTTTTAAGTCCTAGAAAGCCTAGTACCTTAAGGCTTCACAAATCCAGTGACTTCTGTGCAAAGACTCTTGAAGATATAATCTTCATAATAAAATTCAAGTTGATTGTGTTATTTAATATTGTCTGAAGGCATCATGGATGACTCATTGATTTTTCAAAATTAAAACTAGGAACAAAAAGAAACCCACCCAATTGTTTGCGGTCCCCCAGCTGTTAGGAAAATGTTGAAAAATATTTCAATGTAAAATCTATGAAATCTGACAGTAAGGAGAAGATGAGTGCCGATTTGAAACAGCCCTTTACCTCAAAACTAGCAATGCTCCCCAGGAACTTTGAAAGCAGCCATTTTTCCTGGCAACAAGGTTAAGGTTGGGACTGGGAATGGGTGGGACAAGAATGGCAGAGAAGAAACATGTACTGGGTACTTTCTGCGACGTGGATGTTGAATACCCAGGATTCCCAGTTGTTTATGTTTCACGTGTGAATGGACGTACTAATAGGCTGCCGTGACAACCCCTATCCATTTAGTTGGTTAGATTCCTGGCGCTCTGTGCAACCCCATCTGGCTCTGGGTAAGGCTGAACTTGAGACTTGCATGAGATTGGAATGCGAACATTGGATATCTTAGCTCTTACAAGCTGCTTCCTTCTTTTCATACCACTTGTTCTTCTAAGGACTGTAGTTACTTTAACATTTCCATGTGTTTCCTGTATCAGCCAGTGAGGACAGGCTTATATTAGTGTTGCTAGTTTAGAGGGGGTCATGTGGTAGCTCAGAGGGATTAGGTAACTTACTGGAGGTTTCAGGGCTAGGATGAATAGTAAGCAACAGTACTCTGATCTGAAGCTGGGTGTCAGGCTTGAGAGGCTGTGTATGGGACCACTCTGCTTGATCATCTCTGTAAGAAAAGGACCAACTGGCTCATTTTTTGGAGTCTAAGCAGTTGGATTCTGAGAACTGGGTGTTTTTCAGAAAGGAAACAAGGATTTTTGCTTCTACTGTCCTTTTATTGGCTAGGATGGACTGGTTTCTACACTCACAGGTGGAGGCACTTGAATATGCCTGGTAGGTCTGTCTTTTCCCAGTCTCTTAAAATTCTTTTTTAGCTGAGACTGCAAACATTTAAGGTGGAAGTTATATATTATAAGGTTAAGTGTATATCTTCGTTTGTGCACATGGACACTTGTGTAGGGGTATGTATCTGGAAATATCTTCTGGCGAGCTGACATTTAGTTCAGCCTACAGGGATAAACAGGAGACAGCTTCAGAGAGAACAAGTTTCCATGCATGTGTTGGGGTTAGAGGGTGGCCTTTGGAAGGAACATTCACCTTGAATAGAACAAATATCACAGTTTTGAGAAGTGAAGCAGTTACATGTTAGCAATTCAGCGTCAAAGCATAATACCCAGAAATATGCAGTGAGCACATGGCAAAGATTGATTTACCCCAATGAAGGAGGAACAGACAGAATGGCAAACCTGGTTCTAAAGAGAACATGAAAGCCCAAAGTGTATTGTCAATGAAAGAATGCTGAAATAGAATTTTATTAGACACCCAATCGCTATCTTACACTGAAACTTTAACATCTGCTTATCTTTTATGCTCTACAAAATTCTACCAAATACAAATCTCTTATAACTTATCAGCGTTGTCAGGTTGGCATTTACCTTGACAAACTCCTAGCAGCAACCAGTAGGAAATAGGAAATTAGAAATTCCATCAGAATATCAGATGTGTGTGTGTGTGTGTGTGTGTGTGTGTGTATGTGTGTGTGGTGTAAGCTTGCTACACAATGTGCCAGTTTGACAATGAATGGTTTTATAAGTTTTTTTGTCTTGTTTCCAAGCCTGACTTAAGTCTTTACAAATGCCCAAAGGTTAGAAGTAGGAGGCTATGAGACTGCTAAGGGAGGTAGGTGGATATGGGTGGCTTTGCCAGCTGTCATGAGGACTGCAGATGTCATTCTAGCAAAAGTAGTTTCTATCAAAGAAGTGAAATGATTCACCTACCCATCTACTCAACCATCCATATATCCATCCATGTCCCAGTCCATGTATTCACTCAATCATTCATGTGTCCACCCTTCCACTTATTTACCTGTCCACTCACTCATTCATCCTCCACCTACTGGTGCATACCTACATCCTGCCCATAAATTTTTATTAAAATTTCCATGTATTACTCTCAGATTTGGCAATAGAGAGGTGAATAGGACAGTATAGCCATAGATCTACTCTTGAGCAGTGTGATGGTTGTTCTTGGTTGTCAACTTGGCTACATTGAGAATGAACTAAAACCCAAGTGTCTGGGTACACTTGTGAGAGATTTTTCTTAATTAAATAATTTCTAAGTGGGAGACTTACCTTTAATCTGGATCTTTTGAAGTGGGAAGATCCATCTTTAATCTTGGCCACACCTTCTGCTGGCAGTCTATATAAAGGACATGGAGGAAGGAAGCTTCTGCTCTTTGCCTGCTTGCCTTGAGTTTTGCTGGGAAGTCCATTCCTTCACTGGCATTAGAGTCTACTTCTTCAAAATTCTTGTGTATACTGAAGACCAGCTGAGACATCCAGTCTCATGGACTGAACAACTACTGGATGCTTGCACTTTCCATTGACCAATAGCCATTGTTGGACTAGCTGGACCATAACTTGTAACCCACTCTAATAAATTAATGAATGGGAATAGATATTTAATAAATTGGAATATATATATATATATATATATGTTCATTCTATCAGTTACATTCCTCTAGAGCAGTGGTGCTCATCATTTCTAATGCTATGACCCTTTAATACAGTTCCTCATGTTGTTGTGACCCCCCAACCATTAAATTATTTCATTGCTACTTCATAACTGTAATTTTGCTATTGTCATGAATTATAATGTAAATATCTGATATGCAGGATATCTGATATTCCAACCCCAAAGGGGTTACAACACATAGGTTGAGAACTGCAGCTCCAGAGAACCCTGACTAATACAGGCAGTTTACATTTAATGGTGGCATATATATCAACAGTTCTGGTGGTTTGGCCAGCCCAAAGTGACAGAGAAGATTAGGGGAACCAGTTACACAGTATGTGAGGAAGTGGATTCAACAGTAACAAGGGCAATGGTTGGAATGAACTGGGTGGGTCCCACAGACAGACAAATGGCACAAACATTTGAATAGAAGGACAATGGGCTGACCGTGGTGAGCATCCACACAGCAGTGGGAAGGAAAGGACCTTTGATCCAAATTCATCTCTAGGAGTAATGGTGCTTAAGTTGGGAAAAATATGGTCTAATTTTGCTTTGCAATGGATCATTTTGTCTATTGTGTTGGACATGGATTATGAGGCACACACAGGAGGAGAACAGGCTCAGATGGGCCTTGGCAGGAATGTCATTTCTGTCCCATGAGCAATGATGGGCTTCTACCATGGCGCTAGGCCAATGAGGGTTCTCTTTTTAAAGGATCATATTGGTACCTGAGGCAGAGGCCTTCTGAGAGACATAGCTAGAAATAAGGGATCAAGGACATAGGGAGGAATTGATAGTATGCAGTAAAAAGAATAAACTGAAACAAAAGTTTCAGCTCTACGTGAATCAGAAGTTGCTCGTAATGGGGACTTTTGCTGTCAGATAGAGGTTTTACATGTGTTTGCAGTTCAACCAGCAGTAGGACCCAGGGGTTGCCCAGACATTGACACCTGTAGAAGTGGAAGTCTCTTTGTACAGGCATTTCGAGTGTTCCCTAGGGAGGGAGTGACTAAATGTGTGGGGTTACCCATGGATGATTTCAAAAGGAGAAAGAAAGGCGGCCATTTTCTAATTCACTCCTGTCCACAGCTGAGATTCCACCCACAGTCAAGTGGTGGGGGACCATTTTTATCCAAGTTCTGGTCTCCCAATTCCTGTTCTACTCTAATTCCAAGCTGGGGCTATTTCCCCAGGGGTGTTGCTTTCAGTGAGTTTGGAAGCAGTGTGGTTGCTCAAGGTCTAGGTTGTATGGCAAAGCCAGGTTCATTTAAGCAGGGTCCGGAGAGCTTCAAACTCTGGGCTTGCTCTCTGGTTGGAGTTTTCAAACACTGACCTTCCATGAAGAAATGGCATTTTCCCATTCCAGAAAAGAAAGGTGTGTGTGGTCTTGAGCTAAGTGGCTTTGTATTTATGCAGGAATCTAAATGCCAGGACTTGGGGAACACTGCAGAGCCAGGTGAGGTCTCATTTGCTCTAATATGTAACAAGGAAAATGTGATTGTATTTCCAAGTTCTATTCTCTCTGGGTAATTACATACAGTGTTATAGTTTCCAAGATCAAAGGGTGACTCTTTGGATCTGCGTTGCAAATGAGTTACTGCACTGTGCAAGCTAACTCACGCTTTCTAGGCTGTTTGTGGCACAGGGCATGTGCACCAAGAGCCAGGAGCCTCTGAAAGGAGATACAACAAACCACTGAAGCAGACAGCATAGATTCAAGTAAATGAGTGGGGGAGAATAAAGGTTCAAAAATGGGATATAGGATGTGAACATGGAGTTAGAAATCCCAAAGAAGAGAGATGATTAGGAAAATTCAGCTTGGAAGCTGTTCTCTTATTCAAAGGTAGAACCGTCAGTAGTACTAGTCTCCCATCCCCCCTCTATGGAGCAGCCAAGAAGAGAAGGTGTTCTGTTATAGATATTTACAGAGTTGTTTAGAAGGCAGTGTTCCTGGATCCCAGCAATTGTGTGCATCTGTCACTAACAAATGGAAAATGGAAATAGCTTGAGAAATAGTCTTACACTTGCGGAAGCCAGTGCTTACAAAGCTAAACCTGAAGCAATTTCTGACACAGACTATGAAATCTCTCCAATGAGTATATTGACCCCAATATAGCAGAGAGATTAATTCAGCTCAAATCAGTGAGAACTATGTGTAGTTGCATGTGGAGGGATGTACATTCTTGGGACCCAAACCTGCAGGATATGTTACAGATGAGGCACTGTCTCACTAATTCGATCAGTAAGGAATCTTATATGGAGAGAAGCTAGTCAACTTCTTCTGGTCATAGTGGATCAAATCCCTGTCATTACTTAATAGTGGGGGCTAAGGGTGCCCCTAAGATAGATCAGGAGTGGGTACACCAGACAACTTGAGAAGACATTAACAAGACCAGAGTAGGCATGTCCCTCACTCTTTCTGGTGAATACCATCAAGGAGATCAGATAATACCAATCTTCCTTGAGGTGCATCCTTAAATTTATTGCTGAATTTCTAGCACTTCATGAAACATTAAGAAATACCCTGCAAAAAGGCTTTATGCCCAAAGAAATTTGGGCTAAGCTGATCCATTAACTGCAGGACTTTTGCATCCTTTTAATAGGCTTGGTGCAAGATGAAGAGGAAGTAGAATATGCAGCTAAGTGCAGTTGATTGTGCTGCTCTCCTTCCCCAACCCTGCTTTTAATCTGTGTCTATAGATCTATCATTTAGTGACTTATAATATGTGGTTCACTCTACAGAGTGGGTTTGGGTCTTGTTAGTTTTCGTTTTCCTTTTTTTGAATATATTCCATGTTGCAAAGACCTCTACATCTTTGGCAGTTCAGAACCTTGTTGGTGCCTGGAGAGCAGTGAGGAAAGGACAGGGAGAAGGGCTTGACTCTGCACAGGAAGATGCTGTGCAACTTAAGAGACTGATGTGGCAGTTACCTCCCTTGGTGATTAGTACTCTAGTTAAGGGGGATGTAGAAAAGCAAGTTAGGAGACACAAGATGCTTGCAGTGAAGCACAGGAAAATCAGGTAGAATAAGGAAGAGGAAGTCCAGCCTGACACACCATGCTCCTCCCCTTTCAGAAGGACCCTGTGTGAACTGCTTGGCTCCTTTGGATCCCACATAGACTTCTGTTCCGCAGGAGTGCAGAAACATTAGCTGGGTTTTAGAGCCAAGCAGATGTACATTAAAAACCTCATACTGATACTCAATTCCTGATTTGTGACTTGGCATAGAGTACCAGGACTCTCATCTCCACTGATCAGAACCTTTGCAAGGGTTCAGGGAGAAATAAGGCAAAGGCCAGCACCTTCCTTCTTCTGTTGGGAAGCCCAGTGTGGCAGTTTGAATGAAAATGGCCCCATTGGTGCATAGGAACTGGCACTATTGGGAGGTGTGGCCTTGTTGGAGGAAGTGTGTCACTAGGATTGGGCTTTGAGGTCTCAGATGTTCAAGCCAGGGCAGTGGCACACAGTATGTTCCTGTTGCCTGCCATCCAGATGCAGAACTCTCAGTTTCTACTCAAGCACCATGTCTGCCTGCATGCCTCCATGCTTCCCGCCAGGACAATAATGGACTAAACCTCTGAACTGTAAGCCAGCCCCAAATAAATATTCTCTTTTATAAGAGTTGCCATTGTCATGTTGTCTTTTCACTGCAATAGAAACCCTAAGACACCCAGGGTACATCCTTAGCTCCATGTGCTCTCTCTTGCTTGGCCCTCAGTTCTTTTCTATCTGCCATAGACTTTGCCTCATTTCCTCCTTTGCTGCTTGTTCTGCCTCCTGCTTCACCAAGTCTCTGCCTTTCTCTCTCTTGGGCTCAGAGCTGCTCAAATCTCATAGGTTCTGATCAGCTCCTTTCCTCGGAATCTACTACTCAGGTAGCTGTTGCTTCCTGGACTTAGGATCTAAGGTTGGAATCTGAGTGCAAGGAGCAGCTCCCCATGGAGTAAAGTGCATGTCCCAAATGCTTTCTCCTAGACAGAAGGAGAGCAGCATTCCCTCTGTATAATGGTGCCTGCTGTGTGGGTAGATCTCTTTGTTCTGCAGCATTGTATTCTGCCAAATCAATTGAAGGAGGAATTTTATCTCCGCCTTGAGAAACCTACTGGTGGTGACATTGGTTAACATTTTAATGGCATATTTTTTATTTATTAATTTTTTTGCCTTATGAAGCTATTTGCTGTACATGCTCTTCCAGAACATGAATTAATGCTTCCGTGGTATACTTCTTTTCGGTCATCATCCTTCTTAATGTTCTCTGTCTGTTACATCTGAGTGGAGAGCAAGCTGAAGGCCTGAAGTGGCTGTCAGCATCTAGGATTCTGGACAGATGATTTTAATCTGTCTGAGTGAACAATAATTATTTAGGAGCATTGCTGAGAGGCTAACCTTGGAGAACTGAGCTTTAAAAATATTGAATTGAGTAAATTTTGAAGATTTATTATTTTCCCTCTGATTTATAAGTATAATATATGCTCTGAGTAAAAACTAGAAATACAGAAAATAGAACTACCATCAAAATTAAATTTGAGTATATTTTCTAAGCCAATCTGTATTTCCTTCCCATATCCCGCCATAAACCAATACCCAGTTCCCCAAATCAAGTAGTGATTAGCATGCATACACGGGCTGGTTTTTCCCCTTTAATTTAAAAATACATTCATTTACTTACTTTGTGTGTGCACATGTGTCCATTTTCATTCACACATGTTTCGAGGCCATTGTGTGGGTGTCAGAGTACATCTTGTGGGAGTCAGTTCTCTCCTACTTTGTGGATGCACCTTAGTTCATCACGTTTAGGAACAAGTGACTTTACTAGCTGGGCCATCTCGACTGCCCTGGATTTGTCTTTTCAACATTATATACATATTTTCTTTTTAAAGACAGTCTAATGTCTGCCAGGCTGGTCTGGAATTCCCTGTGTGGCTTCCAGCTCCTGAGTGCTGGAATTAGAGGCATGCTCCACCATACCTGCTTTCATGCAGTACGAACTGGCTGGCTTTGTGTGCTAACATAACACAAGCTAGAGTCATCCGAGAGGAAGGAGCCTCAGTTGAGAAAATGTCTCCATAAGATCCAGCTGTAAGGCATTTATTCAATTAGTGACCAATAAGGGAGGGCTCAGCCCATGTTTGCATCCCTAGGCTGGTGGTCCTGGATTCTGAAAGAAAGCAGGCTGAGCAAGCCAGGGGAAGCAAGCCAGTAAGCAACACCCTTCTGTGACCTCTGCACCAGCTCCTACATCTAGGATCCTGTTTGAGTTCCTGTCCTGATCTCCTTTGGTGATGAACAATGATGTGGAAGTGTAAGCTGAATAAACCCTTTCTTCTCCAACTTGCTTTTTGGATGCTGTGATGACAGCAATAGAAACCCTAACTAAGACAAGGACTGAGGGTTAGACGAAGGACTTCCTACATGTTGTGCAAGAGCTCTACCAACTGGTCTGTAGCTCAGCCTCCCCTGGAGTGTAATGTCTTTTAATTCTTTATTGATGCCACCTTCCTTTTGGGGGGCTAGAAAAATATTCATCTACGGCACTTAACAAGGTTCTCTTGAGAGCTTTCTGCCTCCTCTTCTCCCAAGTCCCCTGAGCCTCGGGGGTGGGGTTGTGTTGTAGATGTATCAATGTGGGATGGGCACCCCACAACCAGTTGTTCTCTGTCTTTTGATCAATTGTGGCTTTCTTAGCCAATACCAATTAGTCAGTCTTGAAATCATATACCTACAAGCAATGCTAAGCAGACTCAGCAGATCATGTGTACATATTTGTGCATTTATGTACATGTGTAAAACAATAATAACTAAGGAAAAAGATGCCATGAGTTTGAGAGGGAGTGAGAGGAGGATGTGAGAGGGCTTAGATGAAAGGGAGGAGAGAAATCAGGTAATTGATTTAAACAAATAGCAAAACAATTAAAAACTTACAGACACTTCTCTACCTTAATTCTCATATGATGAAATATATTCATTTTGATATGCTTATCAAAAGCTTTTCATGATTTTGATTAAACAATTTTATTATTATTCTATTAAAATGCAAGTAATTTAGCACTTAGTTTTTTATGACATTTATGATACACTTTCCATTTTTAAATCTTTTTTTATTTTTACAGAAAATGTTAGTAACTTTCTTCATAGTTCCTCTATATTTCTAAATTAATTGAATACTAGATGCTTTATCTCACAATCTGTATCTGTTAATGACATTCCTCCCTACACTGAATTATCATTTTTTCCAGGTATAGTTTTTTTTTTTTATCTTATAATTATCCAATTTTCTGAAATTCTGTTATTGGCTGTATGTTGGTTTTTTTGGTTGTTGTTGTTGTTGATCTTGGAAAATAATGGAATATATAATTATATGTAGTTATATATGTTTACATCTAGTACATAGCATGTATATGTTTACTTATACTTTCTTTTCTTATGTTTTTTTTCTTATTGTGTCAATCAGTAATCCACAAACAATGGCACACTAATGGTAATCTTGGCAGGCATTCTTTCTTGCTCCTGAATTTAATGGAAATACCTCTAAAATGAATCATGAAGAATAATGCCTGGTGTTGGGTCGTGGTGTGTGATTTTTGTCACAAAGAAGACATATGTTTTAAATTTTGGTTTTGCTAAGATGGACCACTCCTTACCATGAATAGGGTGCTGATTTAATCAAATTTTTTTTCTTTTGACCAGGTAATAAAATTATTTTTCCTTTCTCTAAGTTACTGAGGTCCTTCAGCATTTTAACAGATTTACAAATACTAAATGTCCCTCACATTCACGGATTTTTGACATAGTCATGTTGCATATTTATTTGCATATATTCAGTTTTACAAATATTCACATTCACACTTGCAATTGATTTATGGTGTTCTTTAGTTTTATATTTTTCACAGATATTTAGCTGTAAAGTCTCTCTCTCTCTCTCTCTCTCTCTCTCTCTCTCTCTCTCACATATGTGTATATGTATATGGTGTGTAAGTGCCACAGTGCATGTGTGGAGGTCATAGGATAGCATGAAGGAGTCTCCTTCTACCATGTGGGTCCCAGGGACTAAATTTAAGTCATGATGGTTCATGTCAGGTGCTTTTACCCACTGAACCATCTTGCCAGCCCAGTAGTTTTTTCTTGAGAGAGTTGAAGAAACCCCCTTAAAAATATTTACATTCATGATCGTTTGGGGGCTTACTTCCCATTCCTGTAAGATTTCAAAATCCACATGAACATGCTTTAAAGAGCTATAATCCTCTGTTAAAGGGTCTCTGCCTCTTTCTCTGTTCTTTTTCTCTCTGTTTCTGATAATATGCAGTGTGATTTTTATTCCTTTTTTGTTTCATATTTCTATTACTCTGTAAATGTTTCCAGACCAAAGAGTTGACAGAACCCTCATCTGGCTTTTATAAGCATTCAGTATGTTGTAATGCATAGTTTACCTATTCCTAGCTAGGTAGACTTAAAAAGAATTTTCTGGTTTTAACAAAAATAATTCTCAACAATAGGAAAAGTAGATAAGACTTCCACAAAATAAGCTTAGATGAAAGATGATCCTAACAACCCAAGCAAAAGTAAATAGTAGCAAAACCTGAACCCAGCCCCTCAAATAGAAGCACAATATTCCCCTTAATCTTACATCACCAGACTCACTGCAGTGCCATCACTAGTCACCCTTAGAGCATCGACGACTACAGCAGACCTCACCAGCAACACACCTACAGATGGGCTGGTAATTCCATCTCCAGGGAGTAGGAAGACCCCCAAGAGCAATGTCAAAGAACTCCAGGTTGTATGGTCCCTGAACCCGAACCTAAGTGTTGATACTCCCCACCATATTGAAATCTACCTTCTTAATTCAAATGTGTTAAAATAGATAGCTTATTTTTGAGACTTTTTTTCAAATGTAAAAACAGATATCCACACATCATAGGGAATATACTTTTGCTTGCTTTAGTGGTAAAAGCCATTGGAAAAAAATCCCATTCACAAAATATATCATGATGAAACAGAATGATATTCTCTGTTAGCAACAGAATTTCCATACAGGTGAAATACATCATTATACACATGAATAAACAATTATTGGAAGAAATTGTTTTTCTGATTTACTTACTTATTTGTGTATTTATTTTGAGATAGGACCTTACTTTGTAGCCCAGGCTGGCCTTGAACTCAGTAGGTTCCGGCCTCAGCCTACTCAGTGTAGAAATTAGAGGCATGTACTACCATGGCCAACAAGAACAAATTCCTGGAAGATGAATGCTGTGTATGCAATCGGCTAGCGGTATAAGAGCCGGTCAGCTGCATCTGTGGAAAGTAGTTATCAGATGACCGCTCAGTAGCACATGTTCAAAGTACATTGGCTGCATGCACTGAGCTACTCTGAGACATTTTCTGAAAGTATGGATAGGACAGCCCCTCAAGAATAATCAAAAACCCCAGTGTTTCATAGGAGTTGAGTGGAAGACTGTATCCCTAAAGCTACAGATGGAGCAGCTGTGTCTGCTGTACCAAAATGGGTCTTCCCACCACGTGAAACATCATTTCTCCATCTGGGTAAGGAAATGGACCAACTAAACTAAGCTCAGGCCAGGAGGGTCATTGATGTAGTTAAAAGAAAGTATTAGAATGTTCATAATGCATCAAAGTGGATGGTAACGACGTATACATACATACATACATACATACATACATACATACATACATACATACATACATACATACACACACACTCATATGTATTGTGGAACACTTAGCAAAATGTTTCATAGATTCATCAGACTTTATGATAAGAAAAATGCATTTATTTTTTTCTCACACAGAAAGATAAGCAATCCAAGTTGGATGATTTTTTTCTTCCAAGCAGACATTTTTAAAGAAACAAACACAGTTAATCTGTCCCTTCAAGGTAAAGATGATATTTTAACAAGTGAGAATCTGTTTTTATTATTATTATTATTATCATCATTATGTTAAGGACAGACAGAACATTTTGAAAACAGATGTCTGGGCTGTTTCATTCTCATATGATTTTGTAAACAATGTGTTCCATAGTATTTCTCCCTGAAATCAGAGAAGAAAAAAAGTCTCACTTAAAAAAACATTAGAAGAATCTTGTTGGTTTTAGCTTATTTGGTTTTAAAAAAATCAAAACACATTACCTTTCAGTTATTTGGCATGAATAACTGATTGACAGCTGGGATGATGGAAATTCACTAACATAATTTTAGCAAAAAACCTTTTCATAATGGATTCAGAAAGCGCAGCCAACAACATGATTCTTGTATGTGGCTGTAGGCATTTATCAGTTGCTTTTCCATCACTGTGAAATCGAAATATTGATAGACTTGAATCTTGGAATAGTGTCATGGAGATTTTTATGTTTTTGTCTCTGTGCCTTCTCAGGGCTAGTTTCTTCAAATGTAAGGTCATTCAGAACACTGATGTGTGCAGGATGGGCGGTCCAACCTTTGCTTCCTTGGAGTCTTTTCTCACACTCATCATAACCACTCTTTGGAAACGGTTTGAGAACACTACTTTACAGCCTTGCCTGTAACAGGTATCTTCAGGCTGTAGTGGTATAGAAGTTACTACAGCACAAGGTAGTGGCTATTCTAAGTCTATGGATTTTGCTTGATCACAACTACATGTTTATGTTACATATGACACATGCTTTTTTTTTCTTTGAATATTAGAATACCATTATAGAGTACACATTTCCAAGGGTAAAAGAACCCTAAGTGCTTAATTTTAACATTTTATTTTGGCTTGGAGTTCACATTGGAATGAAGCAGAGGAATTATGTTGGAAAGAACATCACACCCCCACTTTTACTGTTTGGTTTATTTGAATTGATATTGCATTTTAAACCTTCCTATATCATATTCTGTGTTAGAACTTTGGAAACAGTTTGTAGTTACAGTTCCACCTGTGGCTCATTGTAGTCTTTTGCTTTAGAATGGCAATTTAACTGATTCGTATACTCATTATCAGCAGTGTTTTCAAAGTCATTTTTTTTTCATCTAAATGTTTGCCTTTCTCTAACCTATCCACTTCGCAGCTCTTCAATTTATGTACCATTTTCATTTGATTTTCTTTCTATCTAATATAGCAAGTAACAGGCTCTACAACTAATTTGTAACTCTACGAATAAATATACTTAATCAAAACCACCTCATTATAGTTTCCTGTAATTGTCTGCACCAAACGTTAAAATAAAGGGGGACTGGAGATTTAGCTCCAAGATAGAGTGAATGCCCTGGGTTTGGTCTCCAGACCAAGAAAAACAAATAAATAGAAAGTAAAAGAAACAAGTTTATTGTTCCTAAAGTTTTTAAAGCTTCATTTCTGGTAGGAGGATGTCTCATCTGTCCACGGTGTTCCTGGAATTGCACTTGGGTTACCAGGCTTCCACCGCAAGTGCTTGTACCCACCCAGCCATCTTCTTGGCTCAGTCTTTATCTGAAAAAAAATTCAATGATAATTGTTAGTTTTGCTAATTATCTTCAGTTTTAGAATAAATTTTGGCATTTCTTTGAAGTCTACTTACAACAAACACACAGCCAAGTCTTCACTTGCGGGATTTTATTCAGTAGCTACCAATTTTTTCATATTTTTGTCTCTGAATATCTTAGTTTCTACTTACATTAGCTCAAGTACATTTTAAAAAACATTCTGCCAAGGATGTTCTAGTCATCTGCTTGTGCTGAAAGGGAAAATTCTGAGTCCAGCTTGATGTTTCATTCCTTTTCTGTGCTGTCATATTCTCCCTCCTACCATGTACGGGGTTCTTTCCTCATCCTTGTCATTTTGAAAGTCACCACAGTGGAGTCACGTGCCATTGCTTTTTATTAATTGTACGGCTCACAGAGAACATTTTCTCCAAGATGTCAGGGAGGACTGCTTCTGTATAGAAACATCTTCCTGTATTATAGCTCTGATGGATGTTTGTGTTCAGCACAGCTCAGTCCCTTCCAGAAGCATTGCTTATATCTGAGTGGCTTTTCATTCTCCGTAATATAAATATATGTCTTTTAATTCTTGGCTCTGCTTTTCTTGAAGTGAAACACATATGGAGCCTAGACACTGTTGACTGGCTTTGTTTTCTGTGATCTACAAAGCAACAGTAAATTTAAATACAATTTGCTAATAGCTTTATATATAGTCTTCCTTGAGCAGGCCCCTATTCCCTTCACCTCTTGGTTTATAGACTTCATATTTTTTTTAAATGGAAAACCAAAACATGTGGTTATAAAAACTATTCTCTCTCTCTCTCTCTCTCTCTCTCTCTCTCTCTCTCTCTCTCTCTCTCTCACACACACACACACACACACACACACACACACACACACACACATACACTCACTGGCAGCCAGGATGTGATTTGTGGTTTGTGGTCTCGTTCTTGGGATGCAAAGAGGAGGAGACATATGGGGTTATCTTTAGAAGTGTTAACAGCAGCAACGGTGCAGGGCTGATATTGATGGCAAGAGTGAAGAATGCCCAGGATGTCATGCTCAGAACACTCACCTTAGGCTGTTGGTGCTGTGGTCATCTCTCGTTTTCTTATCTGCCTAGTAGATGCCCTGAAGGAGGAACTAAGTTAACTTTCCATGAGGGAAGCTGAGTAATCAGTATAAAGTTTCAGGCAGGTCTTGCAGGAAGCTTGGACTTTTAATAGTAAAGTTAGAGATTCCAAGATGGGGTCGAGAAGAGAATTCACAGGCTGTGTACAGTGGTATCATACACAGATAATTTTTAGAGGCAAAAGCATTGGGCTGGAGGCTGCTCTTGATCATTGCCACTTGAGGCCGGGGCGATGCTTGGCACCGAGTGTTCAGCCTCTGAGGTGGGTGTGTTGCACCCAGGCTCATCCTATGGAGGGTTTCATTTGTTTCTCACAGCATATTTTCTTGATACAGACCATTTCTCTAGTTTCTGCTAGTTCTAGCACCCCGACATCCACTGTCAGTAAATTTATTTTCACTTAAATCAGCCAGAAGCAATTTGTTAGTATTTAAGGAAGAGTCTGCCTGATGCATTCTGCATCCTGCTCTTTGGGTCTGCAAATCTGGATTTCTGCTCCTTTCAGCCCTTATCTGCCAGGCACATGTGAACGTTAAGTGCCAAGCTTTGCTTGTGCTAATCACCATTGCTTTCTAGTTAATGCAACCAAGATCCTTGACCAAGACCATATGTTTTTGTATTAACTCTGATGGTTTTCTGGTTTATTTGTAAAGCAGTCTGGTGTTTTCTCCTTAGTTGGTGGATGAATTTGCTTTAATTATGTCATGTTTACTTTGCTATTAGAATCATTGTCTTGGATTTTTAGCTATGGGATGACTGACATATATAACTCTGGTTTACTTTTGCTGAGATTTACAAGTCACACATTTAGTGAAAATCTGTTGAATTAAAAACAGTCCTTTGGATTTTTCCTTCCTGGATAGGATGCATATGGATGAGATGGTAGATTGGTATTTAGAAAGTCAGAATGAGGAACTCATCTTACATTTCTTATATTTTGTTCAGTGTACTTCCAACGTTATGGCCTTCTGAGCCCTGTCCAGTGAGCTCTTTAAGGCCCAGCCTCTGACCCTGCTGACCTCGTCTCGCTGAGTAGAGACCCCGACAATGGTAACATACTCATCCTTTTGTGAATCTGTGTTGTTGAGCTCACTTAAAGGACTCCCCAGGGGAGAAAACAAACCGAAAAACAAATGTGGAGATGAAACTTTGCTGGTTCACCTTTGCAGCCTCAGAGAGTACTTTCTTCTCTGCCTGTCTGAGGATTCCCTCTTGGCTGGCAGGAAATTCTCTTTGAGGATGGAGTTGCAGTGAGGTGGGGCCCGAGGCCACTCTCTTCCTTCGGGCAGTGGACCATCTTTTATGCATCTGGCAGGTGTTTACCTAAACCGCAATTTTGATTCCTGTGGAAATTCCACAAATCCTTTTATATTGTGTATTTTTAGTTAATAAAAAGGGTGGAAAGGAGAATTATGTGTCTTCAGCATGCTACTGGCATAATCTGTTCCACACTGCTGAGAGAAATTTTAAGCTTTCTGAGAGCCTGATGCTGCTAGCCCTGAAAAGGAGCTCATAACAGTGCCCTGTGGCAGAGTGTGAAGGCTTTTATTATCCAGGCACTGAGTTAGGTGGAAAATAAAATTGTATATCTACTTCACACTTTATGCCAAAATAAACATTCCAGATACACTGAATACTAATGTTAAAAAATAGGGAAAAAAGAAAGCAAGAAGAAATTATGAAAGGGAACAGTCACAATGTTAAAGTAGAAAAGACAGTTGAAAGGACTTCACAAAATTCAGAAAGCTTAAGAGAAAAGATGAATAAATATAAACCTATAAAAATGGAATGATTCTTCATGGTGAAAAAAAATGAAACCAGGGCTTGGAGATCTATCTAGCTCAGCTCTTCAGAGCACTCACTGCTCTTGCAGAGGATGTCATGCAGCTTATAACTACCCTTTCCTTCAACTCTTAGGGTTCAATGCCCTCTTCTGGCTTCTTCAAGTACCTACACATAACATGCATACACACATACACACACACACACACACACACACACACACACACACACGCATGCACATGTATACATAAATACAAATAAAATAAATCTTAAAACACTACGATGAAAACATAATCAGGAGACAAATGGAAAAACTAGAAAAATATTGAGACACATACAATATAGAGTGTACCATAAATATGAAGATCATTTATAATCAAATAAACAAACAAACAAACAAATAAATAAATAAACCACTTCCTAAGTAAGTAAAAGACCTAAGGAATAGTGTACAATAATTGTTAAAAAACTTTTTTATATTTATAGGCAAAGTACTCAGTTTCATTTTTAGAAAATAAATACAGTTTCAATCAATGAATTGTACACCCATATGCTCTCACAAGATACAATAGGCTTTAGACTAATACAGAAATTGTATAGGTTTTTAATGGATATTGGGAACCAACAAAGATACAGTGGCTGCATTTTCTCAGAAGATGAGGCAGCTTCCTATGTCTCTAGCTTTTCTGGCCCCTTCACTAGCACGGGGCGTACATAGGTATTGGGAACAAGCATCAAGGTGTGCAGGGGCTTAGCTTTAGTGGTGTCCTGAGACCTGTGTTCCAATTCTTAGTTCTATCTGGTCAGGAGCACTCTCACACCACAGTAGAAGGAGACAAAACCTTCCATGTTTACTTAAATCTATACTTTCTGAGCAGTCAGTGCTCTGAGGTCCTGTGTTAATGCAGTTTGAAGTTAATTCTTTCCTCCCAGAGTGAGAGCTGGGTGGATTGTAGTCCCAGGAACTTGGAAGGGCAGGTTGGTCACACTTATCTCAATTTCCAAAGCACATTCCCTTCAACTTAACAGTTTCAGTTGTGGGAATTGATCCTACAGATAAACTTGCTGTATTAGTACAGCGATAGAAACAACCTAAAAGGTTGTCCATAGAGGGTCTGATTATATAAAATATGGTAAGTCACTTTAGAGAAAATCCATACTGTCATTTCAAACTGAGAGAAAGCTCTGCATACACTGAGACTGAACAATTTCAGAGCTCTGTGCAATAAGCAAGGAACAGAGCAGCATACGGATATCAACTTCTGTAAGGTAAAGGAAATACATGCTCTGTCACTGTACGTTTGTATAGCCTGCCTCTGGAAATACTAGCAAGACACTGTTAACTGGAGAATGGAAAGAGACAGTTGCTTTCTACTTTCTGTGTTTTAGGAATGCTTTAAAAGTGATATATGTCATTAACTATTCAAAATATAGGAATATATATATACAGAAATATATAAAAATATAAACCATCACATATTATTTACATATAATATTCATTTAATAAAATATGTAAATTTATACATACATATGCAGTGTATATGTATATATACTTTTTAAATGTATATTGAAAAGTATATATTGAAGTATATATAGAAGAGTATATAGATACTGAAAAAGTAATTGGGTTAGGGTTATTGTGGATGATAAGAAAAAAATCTCATTTTTCTTTGAATGAAAATATCGAATTTATCTAAAGAATAGAAGCAGAGGTAGGAAGCAAAAAGCTGTTGTCAAAATAACTACTTCCATCAGGTTGGCTCTCATGATAATGTTGGTCATATGTGTGATACAATGGCGGCAATACTATTGGTTGACAGTTTGGATAGACTTAAGTGTAGAGTCAGTATTCATTTCTTCAGTTTTCCACTTTATTTTTCCTGAACAGCCCCTTGCTGCTTGCTCAGGAGTTTTTGAACTGCTCAACAACAATGATTATTTTCCTGTGTTGCCTGGCTCCAATTTCCGTGGGGAAGTTGTTAATTTCCTTGGCTTTGATGATGTACTCTGCTTTGTCCAAGGCGGGACTTCAATGGGAGGAGTCCTAGCATTTTCTGGAATGACTGAGCCTTGGTCATGGCTACAGAAACCTCAGGAACTGGAAGGAGAGATGGAATCTCTCCCTCCCCCCAAGTCATTCCTGTGTCTACCAGGGGTTGACACTTTGTTTCTTTCTGTAGGAGGAAATGGTCGCTAACAGTTCCTGAGAGTTGAGTTTGATCTCTGACTTTGACACTAAAGCTGGATGGATTCCTTCCTTTCCAGGACTCAAGTTTCAGAGAAGTGATTAAAAAACTCAGCTTCAGAGGCTTGTCTTGGACTAGAGGAGGAGAGCCAGGCTAGCCCACAGCACCTTCCTCCCCCATTTAGTTTGGCTAGCACTGAAGAAGGTCTAGAGAAGTAGGTCCTGTAGCCGTAGGATCCAGATGTCCGGACCCTGCAGCATTCCCTACCCAGCTTGTGCTGTGCAGCACATCATACATCAGCCTGTCTCTCTTTTGCTTCAGTGAAGTATTCTTAATACCGTTTTGATCCTTAGCACACAGTGCAGAAGTGCTAACCATTTCCCTGCAATTTCCTGGTCTTTCTACATATGCATGCTGTTATTATCCCTTATCCCTGTTTTTTTAAACACTGGTTTATAAGTCTCTCCGAGATGGTAGCCATCCAGCCTTTGCTAATATCTCTACTTCCTCTGCTCTGTATTGTTATCATTTAATGAAGAGCTGTTATTAAAACAGAGAGGAAGGAGGAAAGGCCTGCTGATTCCTAGCCCATAATCCTCAAGCTTGCTTTCTTCCTTCCCTTCTCCTTTGCCATGTGGGTGAATTTTAGTGCACTGGAGGCCGGAGGCAGCATTGAGGACTGAGGACTAACACCCTTAGAGGTCTTGGCTTCTGTCATTTCCTGTGCTGAGAACAACGTACATGCCTAGCTAAGGAGACCTGGCGGGCGGGGAAGGATACTGAGCAGAAACGAGATTCTCCGGGGAGGCACACAGCACATCAGAAACCGTCAGTCCTGAGCCAGCTTTCCCTCCTTGGGGACCTGGATTCTATTAAAATCACACCCAGTTTTCACAAATTAGACCTCTGAGAGAAGAATTTCCCTCTCATCTCCGTAGGAAAGATGTGATGTTGAAAATGCAGCCAGCTTAGCTGCTGCCTTGGTGAGGCTGTCCTTCACCCTTGACTATCCTGCTACCTCCCCACCCCCCACCCCAGAGGCAGAGTATTTTCTCTAGAGAGCTGCTCCGGTGCTTTGTTTGGCCCATCAATCCTACCAGGTGTCATTTAGGCATGTGTAAGTCCTTGCTCAGTGTCCCTTTGTCATTAAAACTACCACACTGTGAAGGTAAACATGAGGACAGAAACAATATTGTGTACACACCCAGTTCTTGCTCCATGAAGAGGAGTCTGGCAGGTAGAGTAGAGGAACAGGGTGATGCTTGGCTTCGTGAGTGTCATTTTGATTTCAGAGAGGTCTGTGTCCAGAGGAAAGTTCAGTGTCATGCTGTCAGGTCCAAAGGACATGGACTAGTCAGGAGTGCTATGGGCAGGAAGGCCAGGAGGCAAGTCAAGGTGAGGGGTCAAAGACCCCTGGCTTCCCAGCAGGTCCACTGCTCTCCTATCACCCTGCCTCTGTATTCACATCTTCATCTGACAGATAACATGCTTGGAGTAGGTCTCTGGAAGTCCACTGGGGGATAGCCTCAGCCACCCTTCACCCTGCTTGGCTAGAGGCTATATGTACTCTCAGTGACTGCACTCAGGCTATTTCCAGTCTATGGGTTAAATAGCCAAAGGAGGTCACCATGGGGGACTTTCCCACCTTCTGCTTGTGTTACGCATTGCAATGAGTGATGCTTTGCTGCTCAGAGTCCCAAGAGGCTTTGCTCCTCCTCTTCTTTTCTAGACACATTGAATTAGTCATTAAGTTTTTTTTTTCCAGTTTCCCCAAAATATGTCTCTGGAGTCCATCACTTTTTGAGTTCTCCTAATTATGAGGGAGACAACAGTCTCCCTGATATCTAGTCTTTACTTATCCCCATCAACTCACTCCCAGATGCCCATATGATTAGCCCTAAACTGATGCTACAGTTAAAGGAGACGCTCCTTTGCCAATGAGTCCTAGTGGAGCAGTCCCAGCCGCAGGCCCCAGAAATCGTTCCAACACCTGAACTGTAGGAAAGACAGTGAAGGAGTTTTACTGACAGCTTGCCCCTAGCAAGATCAGAAATCTTATGACCTAAAAAACTGCCTTCTTGTCCCAAGGCAAGGACTGAGGTCTTCCATAGTGGTGGTCCAGGTCATCTTGGTCTGGTCAGTTCATTACCTGGCACTGTCATAAGGGCCTGTGTTAGTACCTCCAGTGCTCATGAGATGATCTTGGTCCTTGGTCTTTACATGTTCATCAATTAGACTCTTATTCCTGGGATCCAAGATAACAATAGGTGAGAAATACTCAAAGAAGAAATGAAATAGGACAGGTCAGAAATGGGGTTAGATAGTTCAGTGACGGGTCCCTCCTTCAAATTACGTAGGTCATTTTGTGCCTGAGAATTTCTGTGCTGCCTTGGTTGCTGTCTGAAGGTCCGGATTGAGATGTCTATGTATACTCATGTATTTAAAACCACAATTCTCTGGCTACATGCTTCTCTGACTTCTGGGTAATATGCACAGATGTTTGAGGATGGTATCAATGTGTCTGAACCTGTGTGAGTCCAAATGAATAGGTGCTGGTTCTCTTTCTGTGCATTAAGTCTCTGTACATTTGTACCTTAGATTTGTGGTTACTGAGAATTGTTTGCCTGTGAGTTTATGTGTGTGTTGGTGGCCATGTGGGATCTTGTATCTTTTCTGTCTTTTGTTGTTTCTCTGAGTCTGTCTCCCTGGGAGAGTGAGTGATTGTTGTCGATGGGGAATGTTCCAATAAGGAACAGTGTGAAAGAAATCATTTCACACTCTCCATAAAGCAGACCATGTGCCCGTTCTTAGCAAGTGAGTAGTTGCTGAGTTACTGGGAGCCAGCTTCCTTTCCCCCTTGTGATGATGCACTGCCTGATGGCTGGTTGTTTTTAACGCATACCAGCTTCTTTTCTGAGCTCCTTCAGGGATAGGAGCACAGAGCTGGGAAAACTCTCATCTTTCTTGGTGATTTACTCCGTCTAGGAGAGCTTGGGTAACCCACGGTGGGGCAGTGGGGGCAGTGGTGGTAGCAGGGAGATTGAGCATGTCTGGGTAGAGAGATGAGGTGCTATGTAGGATTTGGGGCAGGGAACAACTGTTTTTATTGCTGTGGCTCTTCTGCCTTTAAAGCTATTTGTAACAGCCTTTCAGAGAAAGAGCTGGCTGAGAGGAGGTAAAGCGTGATCAAGTTTAAGCCAGATAAATCTGCACTCTCAGGAGTCCAAGACTTGAGAGCACCCAGGTAAGCAGACTATAGCCTGAATCTCAGGGCAGTATTTTCCTTCAGGGACTCCTGGATTCATTACTACATGAGTGGAATAGAGCCTAGTCTATCTCCCTTCCCTAGTCTGACTTCCTCTGTGACTACTTTGAACACCAAGTCCTCTCCCTGTCACACACATAAAGGTGCTAGGTAAGCCTCAACAAGGAGAGAGCTTGCCAGGTCAGACAATGTAGCCCTAGTCTCAGCTCGCCTCGCCTGGGCATTGTGGAAATGAAGAGGAAGAAGACTTAGCATGGCAGTGTGCCACTTTATCAGATAGAATATCAGCTGCACAGCAGTGAGTGTAACTGTAGTCTCCAGACTCCCCAGCGAGTGTCCTTTCCATCACACAAAGGTCACTCAGGATGACTTTTGGGTACCCGGTGACTTTTATTTAAAAACCAGAAAATAACTTCCACTTATGGGACCATACAAGTGAAGTGGAAACTCATGTAACGAGAGTTAGGAAAAGAGCCTGTCACAGTGGAATAGAGGACTTTCATCTGGAAGGAATGTTCCTGCCTTTGAAGAGGCAGTTGTAGGAAGGTTTGATGTAGGCCAGATATGGAGAGTTCTGAGAATGAGCGGCATAGTGGCCAACTTGACAGTCAGTTCAGTGCAGTTCAGCCATCGTGTACTCAAGACCCTTCATAGCTAGGGTCTGGGAAGGTGCCAGGCATACGGAAAAGGTGGAGACATAGCAGTGCCTTCAAGGATCTTAAAGGCTGGTGGGAGCCAGAAAACACAAAAATTACCCCTGGTGAAATGTGCAGGTAAAGCTCAGATATCTTGGGTGGGATGAAGTTCAGTAGCAGATTATTTGCCTGACATGTGCTAGGTCCTGAGTTTGATCCTGAGAATAGCCAAACAAAGAAACAAACAAATAGAGAAGAAAAAAACCCTCACAACAACAACAAACTCCAGATGTCTGGTAGCTATAAGGTTATTAAGGTAATAAAAAAAGAGATGTGTGTGATAGCTATTCTTGGATGTCAACTTGACTATAACTGGAATTAACGGAAACACAAAAATGGAGGGCAAACCTGTGAGGGATTTCTGCTTAATTTGAAATGGGAAGATTTATTTCTAATCTAGACTTTTGAGGTAGGAAAACACACCATTAAGCTGTATCTTGAGGTGGGAAGACATACCTAGAATCCAGATGTGATCTGAGCCACGCCTTATGCTGGAAGCCTATATAATGACAGGGAAGAAGGAAGAGTTTGCTCTTTGCTTGCTCTCACCTTACTAGCAAGTCCATTCCTCCACTGGCATTAGAGCCTGTTTCTTCGGGATTCCAGTGTATACTGAAGACCAGCTGAGACATCCAGCCTCATAGACTGAGCAACTCCTGGATTCTTGAACTTTCTCTTCATAGGCAGCCATTGTTGGATTAGCTGGAGCACAGACTGTAAACTGTTATAATAAACCCCCTTTCTTTCTCTCTGTGTATAGAGAAATTCATTCTATAAGTTCTGTTGCTCTAGAGAACCCCGACTAATACAATGTGCTTTATCTGTAAGGCCCACAAGATGCACAGATGTAAATGCCATATATGGTACAGAGGAGATCACAGATGCAGGGTGGGAAGTATAAGGAAGAAATTATGACAGGTTTTTGTTGTTGTTGTTGTTGTTCTTTCAGGCTATTATAAAAAGCTTGAAAATGGGAATCTGTCCAAAAGTTTTAAGCAGGGTGGTAGATGGAGCAGATGTGTGTTTCCTATCTCCCTCTGAGATCATGTACAGGATCAAAAGTAGAAGTCCATGAGGAGATAGTGGCAAGCCTCAAGTAAGAGAGGAGGAGAGGTAGAGTCAGGACAACCGAGAAGGGCAGGAAGAGGTGGGCAGGGCCACACTCATATGGTCAAATTTAGAGAACATGGTATGTCAATGACTGGAGAGAAGTATTGCTGCATCACGTCTTAGGGGCAGTGTGGAAAGTCATATAACCAATGGAGTAAGGAATGTTGAGTTTGAGAATTGGTGAGTAAGGAATGATGGTGAGGCTGAACACACATATGAGGGCCTGTAGTATACTCAGTTGAATGCTTCAAACAACCAAGAAGTTCAGAAGCTTCAGAGGGAAGCCCAGGTTAAAGTCAGGAATTTTGAGAATTTGTGTCTATACAGAAGGATAAATTCACCAGGAGTGCATGCAGTGAGAAGTGAATCAGAAAGACAAACTCAGGTACCCTCCACCTTTAAGGGGCAGTTAGAGGAAGAAGGCTGTGTAAACACAACAGAATGGAGACAGTCAGAGTGGGACCCAGAAAACCATGAGGTGCTATTGTTATAGGCAGTAAAGCTAGCACTAGAGTTAAGGGGCTGGAAGTTCTGCAGTGACAGGGAAAGGCTATTATACCAGACCCAGGGGCTGAATTGTAGAAGGACTGACCAAAACAGAATCACACAGATAGAGTGGATTGTGGGTGGTCTTGGGATGAGTGGGACTTACAGTGTGCAGAGTGGGTTAGACCAGACTTTACGAAGTTCTGATGGGAAGAAGAAAGAAATATCCCCAGAGTGAGCATAGCCAAATGAGAAAATTTGATGGGATTGAAACAGAAAGGGAAGAATACAGCTAATTATAAGATGAATATACAGCCAGACATCTATTCCAACACTCCACTAGGTAGAGAGACTTGGTCAGATTATAGGAAATTCTGATGATGGAGGAAGTGTAACTGAAGTTTTCTCCAGTCCTGCCCAGCCCCACGGACCCTGCAGCCACTTATAAAATAATCACTCAGAAGCTTATATTAATTAAAACTGCTCGACCATTAGCTCAGGCCTACCATTGACTGGCTCTTACATTTAAACTAACCCATAATTCTTACTTATGTTTAGCTACATGCCTTGGTACCTTTTCTCAGTTCTGCCTTTACATCTTGCTTCCTCTGTATCTGGCTGGTGACTCTTGACTCTTCCCAGAATTCTCTTCTCTGCTTGTCCTGCCTATACTTCCTGCCTGGCTACTGGACAATCAGCATTTTATTTATTAACCAATCAGAGCAACACATTCACAGTGTACAGAATGATATTCACAGCATTTCCCCTTTTCTTTTTTTTTTTTCAAAAAGGAAGGTTTTAACTTTAACATAGTAAAATTACATATAACAAAATAATTATCAAGCAAGAATTATAGTTATAATATCTAGTCTATTTGTATTTGGCAAAATTAAAGAAGATATCCTATCTATCCTATATTTGTGAGTCTAAGGTTTCATATCTAACTTATCTTTTTATCATAACTAAGGAAATTATAACTATCTAGTCTTCAACTACATCAAAGACCTCAGAAGGATATAATATTACTTAAGTAAATAGGAAGTGCATTATAAGCAACTTTCATAAATCTAGAATGGCAGAGACAGCTGGCTGCCTGGACAGTCATCCAAAGTTCCTCTGTAAAGTTGGGGCATCTGTCTTCAGCCCACAGGCCTAGAGTCTCTCATTCACCTCTCTCTGTGTCCTGTAGAATATCTGGCAGTTTCCTCTGCAAAGCAGGAACCTAAAAGACCATTTTGCCTTGCAAAGTTCAGAAAGGTCACCTTTCTATGGGTCCTGCATGTCCAGTCAATACATTTTTTCAAGCAGTCCAGGCAAGAACAGTTTCTTGCCCAAATGGCTATTTTTGCCAAGAAAAAGATAAATTCCTTATGGAGTGTCTTCGGTGCCCATCTTTTTCTTTGAAGTAAATCAATTGGTGTTGCCAAGAGCAGACATGCCTCACTGTGCAGAAAGTCTAAATTTTTAAAACATTTTAAATGCTATATTCTGCAGGTCTTTGAAGTGTATGAAGATTATCCACCTAATTGAATTATATCTATGTATATCTAGAAAACACATGACTGTAAGTTTGACTATCATAGAAGACTAATTATTAATCTGTATTTTAATTATGCATTACAATCTAAATGAGTTACATAAACATAATAACTCAAACGAGAGTAGAAATATATATACAATACAACAAAATCAAGTTTAAACTTATATCAATAAACTAAAATCCATAGCGATATAAAACATTTCTAAACAAGTTGTTGTTCCTTAAAAGTTGGTTCATTAATCTACCCTTTCATCCTACCATATCTATACTATCCTCCTTTTTTTTAGAAAGAGATTATATTTAAAATCAACCTGATTTAAATAAAAATAAACATTCATAAACAATATTTTGGGAATCTGGGCATAGCTTTTCATACTACTTCCTTCTGGATGAGGTTGCTGTATTCTTATAGGGACACAAAGAAAATTTAAGATTATGGAGTAGTCCATGACGCTGTATTCTCTGAGTCAGTTGCCTTGAAACTGTTTTGGATGTTGGATCATCTGGGTCATGGTATCATCGGAGACCTTTTAGGTGATCTTGGCTGATCAAACCTCATGTATCTTAATCTGGAACAAACCCATAGCCTCTTGCTTCCTGTGGAAACAAAAGCAGAGCCTCCTTTCCAAAGCAACATATCCTTAGATCCAAATTTTGAAGTCAAGATGCCTTTAAAATATAATATTGTTTTAACTCAGCAGCCTTTACAATCAAATGTCTTTCTGCAGTTAAAAATCCCAAAGACAATATAATCCAGACTCTCTGTGTAATATCTATCTTTACATGACTTATTTTTTATATTATCTTTACTGTCTCTTTAAAGACTTTATTTTTTAAAACTATTTCTTTATATAACTGCATATATTCCCTTTTCTCTCTCTTCCAAGCCTACGTACATTTTTACACATATGTAAACTATTCCATCTGAATCTGTCTTATTGTGTAACTATTGCTTTAAATTGAAGTGGCTAGTACTGAACAGAAGCCTTGGCTGCTGGCTCTGCCCAACTCAGCTTTTCAACATGGTGGAGATAATTCACCACCAGCTCTGGGAGCCATGCTGTCTGCTTACTCTGGGAGCAGTGGGTCTATGCTTCTATCAAAGCAGCGTGTAGCCCAGAAACCTCCTTTTTTTTTTTTTTTTTTGGTAGCAAAACCTATATCCACCACGTACCATGTTGCACAGCTTGCAGAAACCTCTGTGTAACTTGGTGAGAATGTGCCATGTTGCAGGTCAAGCCTGCAGCTGTGAACCCACCATAGAGTACCTCAAGCCTGCATGTTGTGGTGTCTCGCTACCGCATGAGACATGAAGCAGGAACCTGTTTGGCTCCGTTTAAAATTGCTTATTAAGTATTTTCAGGTTTTAGGTGGAAACTTGAGCTGTTGGGCACCATTTGTAGCTGAAGTTTTCTCCAGTCCTGCCCAGCCCCACAGACACTGCAGCTGCTTATAAAATAATCACTCAGAAGCTCATATTAATTAAAACTGCTTGGCCATTAGCTCAGGCTAACTATTGACCAGCTCTTACACTTAAATTAACCCATAATTCTTATTTATGTTTAGCCATGTGGCTTGGTACTTTTTCTCAGTTCTGCCTTCACATCTTGCTTCCTCTGTGTCTGACTGGCAACTCCTGACTCTTCTCAGAATTCTCTTCTCTGCTTGTCCTGCCTATACTTCCTGCCTGGCAACTGGTCAATCGGCATTTTACCAATCAGAGCAACACATTCACAGCATACAGCATGATATCCACAGCAAGGAAGGACCTGAAAAATGCTGAGGAAGGATGGACATGGGGACTCTTAGCCTTGAACAAGAAGATGCTGGACAGAAGGAACCAGTTTTATGTGGCTGCAAATCAGTTTTCTGGTTTCAGAATTTATGCTTGTAGTTTCCCTGTCTTTAGTGAAGAAAGAGGCAAAGTTTTATGTTAGGTGTGTTTGGGGTTTGTGTTTGCAGGCTGGGGCAATAATTAGAAATATTTGTATTACAAATTAGGGAAAATTCATGTAGGAACTAGCTATAGACAAGGTGTAGTCAGCAGAGCCCAAGATCCAGCAAGGATTCTCATGGCTCATTGGCAGTGATAGAAGCTTCTCAGTATTATAGTGTTTCTTCAACATATAGTGTAACTTCAATAGTGTTAATTCCCCAGGTATAAGATACTATTTCCTGAGTTGCTATAAACCATGATACAGATTTTGAGGGATAAAGGTAGGGACAGAAGTGATCAGAATGGCTGACATTGAACACATGCTTAAGATCCTTCTACACCTTGTTCTGATTGAAATTCTTAATGATTCTAGGGTGTTGGAATTACTACCAGATTTATTTAAAAGATGAGGAATCTATGTCTTAGGAAAGTCAAATTTGTCCAGAGTTGAATGTGCCAGAGACAGGATTCAAAACCAGGCTATCTCATTAATTCTCAGGGAGTAAATTGTGAGATTCTGGCTGTACTTGGAAGACGAAGGGGCTAGCAAGAGGCTGGTAGATTAGGGAATAATTAAGGCTGTCAGAGACATGTGTCTATCTGAGGCCAAACATTCCATGGGTGAGGAAGCAAATCTGGAAGAATAATTGGTTGTGAGGGTAAGACATTGGCATCTGGAGGTGAGAGGTCAAGGAATATAATGATGGTGTGTTGGATGGAGTGAAGATGTTGAGATGTCTTAGGATGTTGTAGCTAAAAGGCAGTAAATTAATAACTGGCACATAAGGTCTGAGGTTAACTGTGTTGGATATTAACTATGCTTTGAATTACAGATTGGAGTTTGTTTTTCAAGCATCATCACCCTATCTGTCATCTCTTGGTTGGCAACCACAGTTGCCATCTCCTTTAATAAAACAATGACCTTCCAGTGAAGGTCAGTATCTCTTCTCCCAGACTAAGGAACCAGAGAAGTCACAGAGCCATGAGAGACAATAGTAGCACTCAAGTCATCACTGCTTCTCCCTGAATGTTCTTTGTTGGTTGATTGTTATATCTATGCATGAGAAAGAGTGTGGGGGCATTCATGTGCATGTGCTTGTGTGTCCACGGGTGTGCGTGTGTGTACCTGTGTAATATGTTGATGATAATTCTCCCAGGAGGTGAAATAAATATCCAGGCCTACATAAACAATTAATTCCTTAAGTCAAGAAAGGCTCTGGGTGGGTCTTAGTGGAAAGCAGCATGTAAGGCCTGGAAATGTGTCTCTACATCAGGCTCTACCAAGGGACAGAGAGCCACTTAGAAAGGCTAGAAGGTGAGGGAAAGAGTTGAGCCTTTGAGAGTGACAGTAGCAAGGCTACTGAGCCCATAAATAGCCTGGCCAAAGAAATAGCCATCCGAAGATGTAGTAAAGGTTTCTGGAATTCTCTGCCTGTCCCTATATCTCCAATGGAGACTTTTAGATTATTTGTGTAATGTTTCAGAGCCACCAATCCCATGATTTATTCCTAAAGCAATGCTGTGGTTAAAAGAACACAGTGTATACAGCCCAAAGTCATTTCAAACCCGTTTATGTACTCCGTTTGTATCTCCCTAGGCCCATGAAGCAATGCCTTCTAACTCCCTCTTTTCTTCTCCCTTGCATTGTTTCCTCTCTGTCCCTGCCTCCCAGGACTTGATCATCAAAGTCCCTGAAGGAGGCCATGGACTCTCACTGGGCAGGACATATGCCCAATCTCTACTCCCTCCCTCTCCTTTTTCTGACATAAAGGCCCTTGCAATTGCAATGATGGTGGTCTTAGAGGTAGCCAGATTTAGAAATGGCATCAGGGCAGCTTGAAAACTATAGCTGGGACCACACTGGGGCACATCTTTGTTCCCTCATTTTCTACCTAAGTGATATGAGATCCAGAGACATTCTGTTGTTCAGTAAGCTCATGAAGATTCCTGCTGCTCACATTCCAGCCATGGCTGTCTTTGACTCTGTGTGTATATTACCATGGTGGGAGCTTCCAGAAAATTGGTTAAGTTTACGCCAACATTTATCACACTTTTTAGGATCAGGAGACCTAATAATTCTGAAATGGGTCTTTAAGGCAGTCTTTAATGAGAGTAGGAAAGAGACCATGAAAACAAGCAACCATCCATTGTTGACTGTCGCAAGCATAGAAAGTGTGGGCCACCCGCATTCTTTGAGTCAGTTCCTGCTCACTCTGTGACGTGCCAGGTGGCAAGCACCCAGTGCCTTAGGATTTTAGTTGGGGCCCATCTTCTTCCTTGGAAGGACAGTACAAGCTGAGTCTCCAACCAGCATTGGCAGAGGCCCAGCTTGTCTCCATCTGGTAGGATCTCGCTTGTCTAAGCTCTGTTCCTGAGGTGTGAAACTGAAGTTGCTTTATTTTTTTTTAAAAAAGATTATTTACTTATTTTTAATTGATGGATAATTGTATGTCTTTTGGGGGCATAATGTGATATTTTGGTACATGTGTAATGAAAAACTCAAGATATTTAGGTTTTCTGTCATCACAAACATTCCTTCATGAGAACACTCATGTCCTCTAGCTATTTTAATTGTTGCAATACATTCTTGTTAATGACACTCACTCTTCTATATGATAGCAATGGAAACATAGTCCTCCTATCTGGCTGTGTCCCTGCCCCTGTTGAATGGCCTTTCCTCCTTCCTGCTTCTTTTCTACTCTCTAGTAAAGCACAGTCATGCTTTTATGAGCTCATGTATTTTAGATAGCACCTAAGAGGGAAATCCTACTGCATTTGTCTTTCTGCTTCTGGCTTATTTCACTTAATGTTATGATATACAAATCCCTGTATATTACTGCAAATTTCATTCTTCTTATTTCTGAATAATATTCTATTGTGTGTATGTTACATATTATGTTTGTTTGTTTATTTATTTATTTATTTATTTATTTATTTATTTATTTATTTATTTATGTTTTGTGTGTATGAGTGTTTTGCCTGCATGTATGTGTGTATACCATGTGGGTGCCTGATGCTCCCAGAGGTCAAGAGAGGCATCAGATTCCCTGGAACTGAAGTTATAAATAGTTGTTAGCCATCATGTGGGTGCTGGAAATCAAACCCAGGACCTGTGGAATAGCAGTCAGTGCTTTTATCCACTGAGCTATTTCTTCAGCTCCCCCAAATACCCACAATGCCCCATTCATCTTTTGACGGTTTCTTCAGCATGCATGGCTAAATTCCTTTGTTCTGGGCACCAGCATTCATCCCATCTGCTTCCTGACTGCATGTATAATGTGACCAGCTGCCTCTCACTCCCTCTGCCACAGCTAGAGCCACTTTTGCTTCCATGTCTCTGTACCAGGATGGATTATATCCCTAAACTGTAAGCCAAAAAAAACCCTTTCACTTTTTTCATGCATTTTATCACAGCAGCAAGACAAGGAACTACTATCTGAGGCAGACATTATCTGTGGGTAAATCCTGCAAGGGTGCTACACCTTATATCATTTATTTTTCATTCTCAAGTGCACGCTTCTATCCCTGTTCTGCGGTATTGGGCCTGAGCCTTTGTTCTGGTTTGATCTCTGTTATGACAAACACTGTGGCCAAAAAAGACTTGCAGAGGAAATGTTTTATTTCATCTTATAGGTTATATTCTGCCATCAAGGGAAGCCAAGAAAGGAACTCAAATCAAGAGCTTGAAGCAGAAACTGTAGAGGAATGCTGCTTGCTGTCTTACTATCATGGTCGTATTTACCTACTTTTCTTATATTGTCCAGGCCCACTGGCCTGTGGATGGTACTGACTACAGTTGGATTGGCCTTCCTATATCCATTAACAATCAAACAAATGCACTACAGTCATGTCTACAGGTCAATCTGGTGGAGGTATTTCTTCAATTGAGGTTCCCTCTTCCCACGTGTGTCAAGTTCACAACCAAGATAAGCCATCACAGACTAGATAAGTTTCATTCTTGTTCTGCCTACTGTTATTTTATGCTAAGATTTTCTGTGAGGAGGAGCTTAACGGAAGCTTTGGTTGTTTGAATAAGAATGGCTCCCATACACTCATATATTTTAATGCTTAGTCATCAGGGAGTGGCACTGCTTGAGAAGGATTAGGAGGTGTGGCCTTGTTGGACTAGGAGTGACTTTGTCGGAGGAAGTGTGTCACCAAGGGTGGGCTTTGAGGTCTCAAAAGCCCAAAATAAGTCCAGTGTCTCTCTCTTCTCCTTTTGCCTGTGGATCCAGATGTTGAACTCTCCGCCACCATGTCTGCCTGTGTGCTGCCACGATCCCACCATAATAATGGACTAAACCTCTGAAATTGTAAGCAAGCTCCAATTAAATGCTTTCTTTCATAGGAGTTGCTTTGGTCATGGTATCTCTTCACAGCAATAGAACAGTGGCTAAGGCATCCTGTGGGAGGACTGGGAAAATATTCCTTCCTCTGCAATGCTTCTCCTGGACCAGTAGTTCTCAATTTGTGGGTCATGGCACCTTTGTAGGGGGGCAAACAACTCTTTTACAGGGATTGCCTAAAACCATTGGAAAACACAGATATTTGCATTATGATTCATAGAAGTAGCAAAATCACAGTTACAAAGTATTAACAAAAGTAATTTTATGGTTGGGGGCACCATGACATGAGGAACTGTATTAAAGGGTCGCAGCATTAGGAAGGTTGAGAATCACTGACCAGGGCAGATGTAGTTCCTCCTTATAGTAACAGTATTATCACTCCATGGCCCAGGCACTGACTGGTGGACCCTACTCTGAATCCTGAGTTTAATCTTAAGGGACTCCTTAGGATTAATGACATGTTCATTCACTAATTCTTCCTTTGTTCCTCCTGCCCTGGCAGCAGCTGCTGTTCCAGCAGTTGTGATCTCAGCAATTCCCTGGCATTCTCTTTCTACCTTCAGTTACCCAGTTAATGACTTTACATCAAGGTACCCATTCTTTGCCTTAAATCATATCTCGTCATGTAGCTGGTTTGGGCTTTTTCTTTCAATGGATGTCTGTGCACATATTGGTTTACTTATAAGCCCCAGGCTGTCTACACCAGAACTTGCAATCCTTACAGTCTCATGTCCATGAATATCTTTTAGTTCTGAGCCAGGCACATCAGCCCTCCTGAGGGGTTGAAGATTATCTTAGTGTCACTTTATACATGTAGCATTTCTGTAGCACATTCTAAATATGATTCTAAATTTTATACAAACCCTGTATCTTCCCGTTTATTTCTTACATTTGTTTTAAATCTCTGCAGTGAGTTTCTCAGGCATAGCTAAACCTCCAGGGAGTCCAAACCTACCTGTATTCACAGGTTCTGGATTTGTAAAGTAGGAATTTTTCTTGATTGACCAACAACTAACATACAAGTCTGAGTTTTAAGAAGTTGGGAGTAGCTATTTTAAATATTTTAGAGTTTCTCTACTTAGCTTTCATTAGGTTATGTTTACTTGTCACGATGCGAATAACAAAATCTGAGAAAGAATGGATTAAAGAAGGAGGAGGTTTTATTCATTTTCATGAAACTAGATATCAGAGATGGGAATATGTAGGGTGTTCCAGGAGTATTGACATCTGTATGTTCACAACTCTTTTTGCCTTGCGATTTTTGGCTTCTGACTTCTATCCTCCTTTTCTATATGACAGGGGTCTCATGACCAGGGCAGGAAGCAGCCACAGGATGAAACAATACTGTGAACTAGAAGGAGAACTTTTCCAAATATCCCCCAAAGCCTTTCTGTTGTGTCTCATTGACCAGAACTTCAGCATATGGGTATACCATTCCTAGCTGCAAGGGAGGTGGGAATATATAACTACCTAGCTGGTACATTTCACCATCCATTCTCTCCAAAATGATTCTGTTAATGAGAGAGAAGAGGCTAATAAGCACTGGATGGACATGTCTCAGTAATTGCCACAACATGAGAATTTGTGCCCCGAGTTCAACATATTTTCCTGAACATTTCAGTCATTTCAATTTTACCTCCATCTTCAGCGAGGCCTCTTCATAGAACTATCATGAATTTGAAGGGTATTCCAGGAGTTCTCATAGCCAGTACTAGGATATCTTTATCTCAGATCCTTGAAGCAGAATTTATATACTCATGTGGAAAATGAACTTTTGGGCCATTAATATCTTAATATTCTTAATTTGTTTCAGTAGTGTCATACTAGTTACTTTTTGGCTGCCATGATAAAATACTATGACCAAAAACAACTTGGAAGAAAGGGCTTATTTAGGCTTACAGTTCCAGATGGATAGTGTCCAAAGTGGTGAAGAAGGCTTGGCAGCAGGGGACGGAAGCAGAGAGATCACATTTCATCTATACAGAGGAAGCAGACAGGGAGAACAGGAAGTGACCTGAGGCTATAAGCCCTCAAAGCCTGTTCATATGACCAGTATCCTCCAGCAAGCTTCTACCTCTTAAGGGTTTCATAACTTCCCCAAGCAGTGCCACTAACTGGGTACTAAGTATTTAAATAAACGAACTTCTGGGGGACATTTCTCATTCAAATCACCACATGTGCACACAGCATCTTCCCTGCTTGACTTCTTTGCAACGGGCCACCTCTCTCCACTTCCTGCCTGGTAGCTCCTTTCAATCTCATGACTATCTCTCATCTTCTCCTAGGACTCGCCTATTGTGTATCCTGTGGATTTCCTATATTTCATCCCCATAGTCTTTCACAGTAGCCTAAGGACTAGTTTGGAAAGTAGGACATTGGTTAGAGGTTAATGGGCACGGAGGCAAAGAAACTGAATCTCTAGCAACCTCAGGCAAGAAATGATGATGGGTTCAGAGTTTCATTATGAATGTTTCTCCTGAGAAGCCTCAGGAAAATGGCAGGAAAAGGAACTGAGGTCTGTCGGAGAATGACTAGTGGGACTGGGGAGTCCCTGAAGGGACCAGGAAAGACTCTTGTGGTAAAACTGTTGTGGCAAGGAAGGCAGGGATGGCTTGTTGAGGACTGACTTAATCACGACCTCTGTAAGTTGCAGTGTGTCAGACCTCAGACAAGCCAGCTCATCATGGCCTGTGTCCTCTCCATGATGTGGCAGCAGAGATGAATTGGAAAGCCTTACTGTGGCTTTTGTTCCTCCCTTTCTGCTCTTTGGTGTTGCTTCTCAATCCCTGTCCTGCCCCTGCACACTTCCCCCAGCATCTTGCATAATGATTGGGGCCTTTGCCAAGATTCTGGGGAATCTTGGAGGTCCTTCTCAGATCTTAAGGTCTGTAAAAAGCCACCTCCATCAGTGCTACTATTGGAGACTTCTTGCTTAAGTGAAATCAAAAGAGCTTTTAATTATAGATGACCTCTCAAGGACCATTTATGACTCAAATCAGTGTTTACAAATGGATTTGAAATTTTGTCAGTACTGGGAATTAATTCTGTTACTTCTCAGTGCCTAGAAAAAGCAAACAAAAGAAAAGGAAGCCTAATTATTTGTTCAGTAATATGGGAAGTGGGGCCTCTGGCCCCAATCCTGCAGCATTTGGATTTTATCTGGCTGAAACACAAACTTGCTAGGCGTGGTGGCACAAGCCTTCAGTCCCAGCACTCAGGAGGCAGAGGCAGGCAAATCTCTGTGAATTCGAGGCCAGCCTGGGCTACAGAGTGAGTTCCAGAACAGCCAGGGCTACACCGAGAAGCCTTGTCTTGAAACAAAACAAAACAAAAACACCCACGGACTAAGAATATTTGATTAGAGAGAAATAGGATTGCTGCTTAGACAGTTGCTATTCCTCCTGAGTGGGATACATCTGGGTCAAAGGACTGAGGATGTAGACAGCAGGCATTATACCTTCTTTCCATAGCCAGATACTCATCGCTGACAGACTCCAGGAAGCATAAGCAGCACAATTCCTGAGTCAGAGAACAGGCTCTTCTATCCAGGAGGAGAAGGGTCTAACTTAGAAGGCTGAGGCAAATGACCTGCATGTGGTGCCCACAGTGACCTTGTACTCCAACAATAGGAACTGCACATAAGTCATTTGCTAGTTTTTTGTTTTCCCCAGTAGCTAATTTGATTCATTAAAGTTAAAACTGTCCTGAAATTTTAACTATTTTATCTGGACTTTGGATGCCATTCCCACTTTTGATAACTGGTTCCTTTATTTCTAATGGATGCCAAATATGAGCCTCATCATTGATTTGAAACTCCTGATTAGCCACATTAAAAAAATCAAAAGGAGATAGATAAAAGGAATTTTAATGATGCATCTTATTTAAGCCAATGTGTTAAAATATTATTATGTAATTAATGTAAATATTCTAAACATTGATTTCTATCAGGGTATTCTAGAGGAGTGATGAGAGATAGAGATAGATTGAACCAGCTCACTTGGTTATGGTGCCTAAGAAGAGCCATCATGGGACATTCACAAATAGGAGAACCCTGGAAGCGAAGTTGTAAAGTTATGGAAGTTGGTAGCATGGCTTACTTCAAGACTGAATACTGCAGAACCAGGGCATCTGCTGGTGTATCTCAGTCAAAGTCCAAAGACCTTAGGGCTTAAGACTTTCCTATGGAAGGGATAGCATGACTCAGTTCGATTTAAAGCCCTTCGAACCAAGGAAGATGTTGTGTTAAGTCTCAGACTAAAACCAGAGTAGGAAAGCCCAGAGGCAAGGCTAGGGGCTTGCTGGGGTGACTTCCAGGACCAAACAGAGAACTTGGAACTCTGACATCCAAGGGTAGGAGAATAGGGCACTCTGACCGTGAAAGACAAAGAGCAAGATTTTGCTTTTTCCACACTTTCATTCCATGTGGACCTTCAACTGATTGGACAGTGTCCACTCACACTGAAGACACTGAAGTTGGTGCACTCAACCAAACTCATTTCTTCTGGAGACACCTTACAGACAGACTCGGGGCTGCCAAACCACTGGGTTGTTTCTGCACAGACAGAGGAATCAGTTCAGTGCCTATTGAAACACTGAGAAAATTAAATAATGTGTTATCAGATATCTAAATATTTCTTATTGCCATTACGTTGGCACTCAAAATTGACCATCACAATGAGATATCTTACCTTTTCAGTTAGATTCTAAGTCTTTCAAACATGATGTTTTGCTATTAAAATTTTTCTCAGTTTAGAAGAGCTACATTTCAAATGTGTAGCCACCCTGTAAAGCAACACAGTTGCAGAAGGCAGTGTCTTCAGGACCTCTAAAAATGACTGAGGTCATCATAGTTTCTAAGGTACTTAATTTTATGTATCAGATTGATTGGCTCCAGTGCCCAGATGTCTGCCCAGATATCTGCTGTGTCTGTAAAAGAATTTCTGAGTGAGATGAACATTTTAAAATTAAGCAAGGAAGTCTCCATTCCTTAAGGTGGTTGAGTGTCACCTAATTCTCTAAAGATGTGAAGGAAATGAAGGATAAGTAAGCAAGAGTTCTTTATCTTCCTGATTGTGTTTGAGCTGGAATGTGGGTCACTCCCGCTTCTGCTAATTTACTCTTAGACTAGAACCAATATCATCACCTCTCTTGGCTCTCAGCTTTTGAGCTCAGACTGGAGCTATACAATGGGTTATCTTGAGTCCCCACTTTTCAGACTGTAGGTTTTGCTAGTTCTCAGTCTTTGTATAATTATTTGGGCCAGCCCCCCTCTATGTGTGTGCACATGAAAATTGTATTGGCTTTTATTGGTTTCCCTGGAGAACCCAGACTACCATTCTTAGAACTATAAAACCGATGATCAACCTATTATGAAGATACCAGTTGGTAGACCCCCTCTTTCTATAAAAAGATGTAACAGGGGCAGCATTCTAAGCTACTCTGGGTCACAATCCAAGGAGAAGTTAGCAGATACTTTTGGAATGCTATTCAAATCACATCAAGGAGCCATCTGCAGAAGATGCAATTCTGAGAAAGAAGCCAGAAATCCAGAAAACCAGAGCTAGGAGGGCTTATCCTAGAAGGGAACATGATAAGTGAGAGGGAGTTTCTGTCTTGTGGATATTGAGAGAAGTTCCAGAGCTGTGGCTGAACTTTGTGATTCTAACCTGGGGTAAGCCTAGAATGTCATCCTTGAGGAGGATTAAGTAATCTCTTTCTCCTTGGTGCTGTTGTAACCAAAGCCTTGGAAATTCCAGTCTTCAGCCTTCCCTTCCCTTCCAGAGTCTTCCCATGAAGCAAGTATTAGCTCCTGGCTTACAGCAGAATTCACCTCTGATGTGCTTTCAAATTCCCCTCCATGTACATTCAACATATATGTTCTGTCTTCAGCTTATCTTCTCAGCCATCCCTTGACATTTTCCTGATCCCCCATACTCATGGCATGATGCTCTTTCCATCAGTAAGCTTTGCTTTCACATCTATGCCTGTGTATGTGGTTTTCTCCTTGGCTAGAAGTCATTGCCCTTCCCATCCCATCACTCAATTCTCTATTTCCCTTTCCAGGAAGTTCATAGGTATCTCTTCCATGAATCTCACTTGACATTTTGTTTAATTTTCATCCTTAAGATTTTTGGAGTTTGGTGCCTTGTGTATCAAAAGCTTTCTCAGCACCCATGTCATAGCCCCCATCTTACTCCACATAAATAACTTCTTCACATATTTGCTATGCTGTCAGTTTATAAAGGACTTGGAGGTATTTATGTATTCTCAGGATACAGCGTAGGGTTTGGCATCTATCTAGCTTCTATGGAGATTACTAGTAGAAAACAAGGCCTAAACCAAACTCTGAACTTTCTGTCTGGTTTGTACTGTGATTCCCCACTTGCCTCATGGCTTAATCAGCTTTGACTAGGAGCCACTCCTTAGTGAAAGCAGTGTGCCAGTGTACATGCAAGAAAAGGCAACATGCCTAACAATGTTCAGTGCAGCGTGGCCTCGGATAGAAAAGTGGAAGAAACAATTACATTACAATGAATAAGTAAATTATAGCGTGTCAGTGGGTTGGAATGTAAGCAGTGGTAAAAACCATGATTATCAAGACAGTGAGTGGCCTTACAGAAGAGTCAGCACTTTCTGTCCACCCCTCAGAGAGAATCCAACTCATTAAACACCCTCCTTTTGTTCATTCATTCATGAATCCAACAAATGTTTATTTAAATACTTAGAGTGCATATATGGCCTTGGTCATTAACAAGCAATCCAGATTTTAACAAAGATTTCAAGTGGAAATGGAAGCCAGAGCTGCATCACTCATCATAGCATCTGAGGTGAAGATCTCACTCACTATTTCTCCTGGAAGGAAGTTACTCTTAAGTACTCTCTGTACTTGCACAAGGATAACTTGCCTTGATTAGTTAGTTTTCTGTTATTGTGACAAAGTATCTGAGACAATCAACTTAGAAGGAGAAAAGGTTCAGGATGGCCCTTGATTTCAGAAGTTTTAGTATATGGTTACTTGGAACTATTTATTGCCTTGGGCCTGAGACAGCACAGAGCACTATGGTAGAGTGTGTGGCAGGGAGGACTGATCATCCAATGATGGCTCAGAAATAGAGTGGTGGAGAAGGCAGAGGGAAAGAGAGAGGAAGAAGCTAGTGTCCTAATCACCTTCAAGACATGCCTTGATTTGACTTCCTAACTTTCTACCACAACGCCTTGATTTGACTTCCTAACTTTCTACCTAAAGTTCCACCACCTCCCAGTAACACCATAGGCTGGGGACGAAACCTTCAACACATGGACCTTGGGGGACATTCAAGATGCAAACCATATATAGCACTTACCTCATTCACCATCTTGTATCCCTTCTTGCCTTTAATGAGCAATTACAGCAATTTCCTAGCCTTGCCTAGGTTTCCCCACCCTTGATATTCATCTATTTATACCCATTTTCCTCTCAGCAAAGATACGGTTTTAACATTTTGTTTTAATTAGAATCAATGGAGATATTATAAATAAAACATTGTATTTACTGCTATGGCACACGTTCTCTTCTGCCACAGATTGGCAATGGGGTCATGGCCTCTAATTGGAGATGTCAATTGGCTTGGATCTTGGTTCATTTGAAACTCAGTACAGTGCTGTGACCAGCAATCTTCAGGAGCCTTTGCATTCCTGCCCTATGACAGGAGGCACTCGTTCCTGTGTGTTTTCAGGATGGTCTGACGCTCAACCAGTAGTACTGATTAGGGGTCTTATGGGAGCATCTTGTGGCCAAGAATTTTGGTTATGGCTGTTTCTCCCTGTCAGGGCTGGGAGGAAATCGCCTGGAGAGGAGAGAGTCAGCTGCCCTAGTTCTAAGTACAGCCCAATGGTATTTAAATAATTCATATATTTAAAATAACAACATAAATATTTTATGGGTCTTTAAATTTTAGTAACAGGCTGTACCCTTGAAACCTACAGATTAAAAGTAGATTTTAGTCACAAATACAAATATAATTGTCTAGTAAAATGTTGCTATTAGTAGAGGCACATAATTCAGGGCCAACATAATTTTTTTAATACCCAAGGGCTTAAAAATCAAACTGAATGGCCTGGCTAGGGATGGGTTAGAGGTGTATGGTAAGGGGGAAACCTTTCCTTATGTCATGATGCTTCTGTGTCCTATGACCAGTTTTTTCCTTAAGATGGGGTAGGGTCCTTCCTGCATATTGGTATCTCCTAGAGAAAATTACAGCTCACTCTTGATTGTATGGGAGATATCTGAGAATCCCTGTAATAAAGCTTGCTGGGAGAATAGGTAGTTACAGAGCAAAACAATCATGTTGGTGGGTGTTGCATAATTTTTCTGTTTGTCTGTACTTCCCAAGAGGATTTCAAAGATGTAAAGTAGTCTCAGCAATGTGACTGGAATATTGCCTCAGAAGGGCTGCTTTTTCTTATTCTGTCTGTTCTAAAATATAATGTGTATTGATTTTTTTTGGTAGAATTATAGTAGTAATGTATGGCCATTATATAAAATTTGGAAAATATGGAGAAATATAAAGAAGGAAAGAAAAAGCATCCATGATTGATCACACAATAATAATGTCATCATTATTTGTGTGTGTGTGTGTGTGTGTGTGTGTGCGCGCGCGCGTGTGCATTTTTATGCTTACGCTTATTTTCTCTTCTCTCCTATGTGTGTGTATGTGCATGTTGATATGGGCACATGTGCATGCAAGTACCTGTGTACACATCTGCCCATGTGTATGTGAGGCAGAAGTCAACCTCAGGTGTCATTTCTCAAAAGCCATTTACCTTGCTGTTTGAGACAGGGTCTCTCACTGTCCCAGAGCTCACAATATATAGTCTCATCTGAGTGACCAGTAAGCCCTGGCAAGCTGTTGTGTCTCTGCCTCCCCAGTGCTGTGGTTACCACCATGTTTGGCGTGTATGTGTGTGTGTGTGTGTGTGTATGTGTGTGTGTCTGTGCACATGCTCACATGACAGGGGGTACATGCAAAGGTCAGAGGAGAACACTGAGTGTCTGATCTTGTCTTCTGCCTTGTTAGAGCCAGAGTCTGTTCTTCACTGCACACCACTGGATACAGGCTAGCTGCCCTACAAGCTTCTGGGGATTCCTCTGTGTCTCTGCCTCCTATCTCATTAGTAGAAACAATGGAATTACAGACACACACTACCGCCTCTAGATTTCAATGCTTTCTGGGGATTTGAACTCAAGTCTTCACACTTGCATCACAAATCTTTAAATCAAGGGACCATCCCCCGAGCTTCAGCTTTAAAACATGCAGGTTCTTGGGATAAAACTCAGGTCCTCATGCTTATGCACACATTACCTACTTAGTGTTGACGTTCATTGACCTGGGAAGATCTTGTCTGATGTGGGATCTGAGGACCCAAAAGGATGGAGCAGTCTACAATCTAATGCTGTAGACAGTGTCACTCCAGTGCATAAATGAAACAAAGAAAGCAGTGATCCATGGAAGAAGGTGTTTGAGTTCAGAAAAACATGGTCAGGAAAACATGATCAGAAAAACATGTAAATAAACTCCAGTAAGCACATACTAAATATTAACAGAACAGCCCTTTCCCAGAACTTTCTCAGGACTGACCAATTTAAACACAATTGCCTGGCACCTACTATTATATCTGGGAAAGCATGAAAGCAAGGCAGAAGGCCATATCCAGATCCAGGGCACACTGACCAGATTGGCTTCTATAGCTGTGTTCTGACATCTGACAAGAATGAACATGTCTTATAAATTGAATGTAAATGTTTGTCACAGGAGACATGAAATCATGTCCCAGAACAATCCAGAAAACAAAATACATTTGAGGTATGAGGCCCTCTCCCTTTTTCCTGGAGCCTCTCTTACAGTTCCCCCAAGGCATTGTTCCGCATGTGTCATCTCTTTGACGGTGTTCTATCACTTAGTAATAGCCCACTAGCCGCTTTCCTCTTGTCCCAGTTCTCTGATTGGCTTTCCTCTTACTGTCCATCTAGGTTAAGAATGTTTTGAAGAGGGCACTCTCTTCTCCATTTCGCATACATCCCTCATCTGTGCCACAGGTCTCGACTAGGACTGTTTTAGAATTAATTACAAAGTTTTATCTTTCCTTATCATGTGGCAACCTGAACTTTCCAGCTAATGATACTCAAGGATTGATGAATTATACTGAAGTAATATTTTTCAGCCTTTGTCACAAAGGACATTTCAATGAGAGATTTGTTGTGTGGCGCTTTCTCATGCACTTAGCATCAGCTCTGCCTTTTTATTCTCTAATGGTCATACCAAATCCCCCCACAGACTGAAGTAACTTTTAGGTGATCAATTGTACTGCATTGAAAATCTAAAATGTAGGAATACCAGAGTTTCTACTCTCTTAATTAGTTTTAGATCATAGGCTGTCAAGAAGATGAACATTTAGAAGGGATGTCTGAACTGACAAATAACGAAAATTTGTTTTCCTTTTCTCTTTTGGGATGGGCCATGCTATGAAGACACAGATCTGCACTGGAGACCCCACCATACAGGAACCAGTCACTAGAATAACCCATCAGGTGTTTTAATCATAAAAGGAATTAATACAGAGAAGGAGGAGCTGGTAGGCCCTGTGCAGAGCTAGGTAAGAGCCAGGGTTGGAGAAATCCAAAAACTAGGACCCTTTGCAAAGCTTTCTAGGTGATCAGAAGCTACACAACTCCCAGGGGGTTTTCCGCTGCTGATCTCAATAGCTCATAGCAGCATCATGAATCATTGTTAGAAGAAGCTGGCAAGAATCTGGTGTAGTCACGGATCTGCCATCCATAGACTCCCGAAAGAGCCTGCCTGTAGCTACACCTTCTTTCTGCTTCCCAGATCTCTGAAGAATGTCACTCAGTAGCCTGATCAACCAAAGAACTGTTGGCAAGAGGGTCTGGAAATGTTTCCAGGCTTCCATCCCAGCAGTATTAGAAGTCGCTAAGAAAGGGAGTGGGGAACAAATAGTCAAGGAGATATTGGTGTGTGGTAAGTAAGCAGGGTCAAGACCTTTTTCAGTATTAGTTGAAAAGGCACACAATACACTCTTGTGGCACTATACTGATTCTTGGGAACCATTGTGTTGAAAAATCTGAGAGTTAGGAATTCCAGAGTTTCCAAACTCTCGGTTGGTTATATTTTAGATCAGAGAGCACCAAGGAGATAAACATTTAAATGAGGTTTCTGAAAACACAAATACCAACAGCTGAGCTAGGGATGAGGCTCAGTTAGAATGCTTGCCTAACACACACAAAGTCCTGAGTTTGATCCATAATACTGCATTAAATGGGACTTGATGGTACATGGCTGAAAAACAAAAGCAAGAATAAATAACAACTTGAGTTCCTACCTCTTCTAAAACAACAAAACCATTTTGTTTTAAATTAAAATATAATTACATCATCTTACCCCTTCCCTTTCCTACCCCTCCTGTGTGCCCTTCTTGCTCCCTCTCAAATGCATAGCCTCTTTTTCTTTAATTGTTTTACACACACACACACACACACACACACACACACACACACACACACACTGCTCAGTCTTAGTGTTACTTGTATTTCTATGATTTTATGGGGCTGTTCACTCCAAATTAGATAACTACTTAGAGGACTTTTCCCCTGTGTCTTTTGCTCTCAGCATTCCTTAGTTGCCTATACTGCTTTGTCTAGGAGTGGGGCCCTGTAAGATTTCTCTCTTCCATGTTAGCAGGTCAATCAATGTTATACTTGTTCAGGTCTTATTTAGGCAGCCATATTGTTAAGGTATCATACATGAGAGATCTTTCTTCACAAGGGGTTAAAAGAGTCCTTCATTTAACTGACTGCCCTTTCTTATGCATTGTCAAGGGTTGGTAGAAGCTCTAGTTGTGGGATGTTGGGCAGGGTTGAAGTTTCCTAGTTCAGATAAGACAAACAAAGCTACCCTTACATAAATATGTAAAAATTGGGACAATAACCACATATGTAACTTTGTATACTCTTTGTTCATTTGCTGTTATCTCAGGAGATTTTCCTGCAAGCATTATTTTCAGTGTTCAGGTGTTATTCTGTTGTTAGAGAGGGAGCACCATCAGTGGTGTAGTCACAGATAAGTTAGCTAGGCTCCATTAAATAGCCTCCTACCCATGCTCAGGAAGTAACTCCTATTAAACCTGTGGGTCACACATGAAAGAAGATGTGAAAGTAGGAGGTGACTTGGTGAGACGGGTCCCTGTGGGAGAGGGAGCAGGATGGAGGAGAGAAATGGGGGATGAAAATGACGAGAATTAATTACATAGATGTGTGAAACTACCAAACAGTAAAAAATGTTTTTAAAATGTAAATTTCAAAATGCATTACTGCTATTAAGAAAACCCAAAGGCATACTATCCATTTGTATGCATACACACAGACACACAAAGACAGACAGACACAGACAGATGCACACACACACACAGACACACACACACATAGACATACACCATTGTTTTAAAAGCTTTACACTATTTAACATTTGTGTGTGAATCTTTGTTCTTGCTGTGGTTAGTTCCTTCAAATGGGTTTGCTTATCCAAAACTGTGTATTCACTGCCATGCCAAGTGTGTGCAGTGATTAACTCCCATCAGTGGCATGAGATGCCCTACTCTTAACTACTGTGTGAATGCTGAGGTCACACTGTTCATTTTTAAACCAATCAAATCAAATCAAAACAAACCTGTTTACTATTTTGATAAGCCTGTACATGTAATTTTGCCCTTCTTTGATATTACCAATGAGATTGAACTATGTGGTTCTATCTAGATAGATCCTTTACATCTTTAAAGATACTTATTATTGCATAGATAATGTAAGCCAGGGGTAAGAACTTTAACAAAATGACATATGCTAAATGAATACTTTCTGTCCTGCTCCAGCCAATCAGGTTTTGCCAACATCATAACAAGGTTGCCTATTTTTATGCTGTGCTCCAGATACACACAGACACACAGACACACATACACACACACACACACACACACACACACACACACGCTAAAATAGATATAGATCACGTACATTTAATATTTTTGCCATAGGATACAGTATTATGATGTCATTTAAAAATATTTAACCAATGTAATTTAAATATATTTCCATATATTAGCATATAAAAAGATATAATGATAAAACATTCTGTTCATGTAAATGTTGATTTACTTCACCAACCCATTGTTAATCATTTTAGGTTGTTCTGGTCTTTTTAACAAGATTTATTTATTTTTATTTTATATGTATGAATTCTTTGCTAGCTTTAAAATACCTGTACCACATAGTGCCCTTGGAAGCCAGGCAAGGGCATAAGATCCCCAAGATCTGAGGTTACAGATGGTTGTAAGCCACTATGTGAATGCTGGGAATGGAATCCAAGTCCTCTGCAAGAGCAGTAAGTGCTCTTAACCAATGAGCCACCTCCCATCTCTTCATTTTAGGCCTTTTTTTTTTTTTTTTTTTTTTGCTTTGTGCCTACTCATCTTACAAACATGCATGGCTGTCTCCAGAAACAAAGGATAGATGCTGTAATTTGGGCCTGGATGCCCCCTTCCCCAAAGCCCATTTGATACTGGCTTGGTACCCAGTTTGGCCTTGTCAACAGGTGATCAATAGAAGCATTAAGAGATGTGGCCCAATGGGAGACCTTCAGGTCATTTAGGTTATGTCCTTGAAGGGGATTATAGGACACTGCTTTCTTCCTCATGTTCTACTTCCTGGTCATGAGTCAAACAGTTTTTCTTCACAATGATATGGCATTAATACCCAGGACAATGGGGCTAATGTACCATGGATTGCAACTTCCCAAGCTACTACTGAGTATTGTTGCACATGGTTATAATCTCAGCCCCAGCATATTGAGATGAGCTGATCATAAGTTCAAGACCAGCTTAAGGTACTTAATAAGTTAGTGGGCAGCCTATGTGATGCAAGAGACCTTGTCTCTAAGCAAAGCAAAGCAAAACAAAATACAAAAGAATTCTATGAGCCAAAATAGATATTTCCCATTATAAGTTGATTGATCTCAGATGTTTGTTGTAGTGATAGAAACATAACAAAATATGTAATATATACTTAAATTTTTAATAAAGATCTGTACAGATATCTAGGTTAATTACAATGTCACTAGTGTTTGTTATTGAAAGAAAACAAGTAAGCATCGTCCCTTGAATCATATAGAGATGCTCTCCTGAGAATTTATTCTCACAGGCTCACTTTGTGAATCAAATCAGGCCATGTGATGACCCAATTAAACATTATTTCTGTGTGTCTGTGAGAGTGATCTAGGTGCAGTTGGCATGAGTATCAGTGGGGACTCACTCTTCCAGGTTTTCCTCCTAGTGTGGGTAGATACCATCCAAACCACTGCAGGCTTACTTAGAACAAAAACAGAGCAAGTAGGAGCTCATTCTATTTTTGTTGAGCTGGGACAACTAATATCCTTTCCTGCCCTTCAGACCAAGATTTACACCATCAGCAGTATTGCTCTCAGGTCTCTAGACTCAGATCAAATCATACTCCTGGCTTCCTCGGGTCTCTCTACCCTTCAGACTGTAGCTGATCGGCTTTCTTAACATCCATAACCATGTGAGCCATTTTCCAAGAATAAATCTTTTCATATACATCTCCTGTTGGTTCTGTTTCTCTGGAGAACACTGACCAGTACTAATGCCTATTAATACTATGAATTATCTGCAGGTCACTTCTCTGAGAACATTACAAATAGAGAGCTGTTTAGTTATTATCACAGCCATATACATAATGCATGATTACTAACATCAGAAAAAAGCAAAGCATAATATTTAAGTAACATGCCTAAGGCTATGAAGGATAGTAAATGGGGAGCTGGGACCTGAATGCAGAGTGTTTAGTTCCAGAGCTCAGGCAGGATAGTACTTGGGTACATTACCAGGTAGCCTAGGCTAATTATTAAAATCAGTAGATCCTGTGTCTATGTGGTTTATTTGTTGTTTAAGGCAATGATCCTTACGTTCAGTGACTGTGAGGAAGTGACAGATCATATTCAAATTTTTGGTAGGGCCAAAAAGCACATGTTTTGGGGATGCAAATTATAACCTTGGTGCTGCTCCCCAAATATTTTAATTAATCATTTTAGATAGACAACCACAGAGTCATGTTCTCTATGCATATTATTAATTTGACCTTCTTTACCGTATTCTACATATTCTATTTTCTCTGTTTGAGATAAACTTCTTATACATAAATCTTATGATTTAACTTTCATGGTCTCCTGTCTACCTACCTAACCCTTGGATCTTAGTGGGAATGAGCACCTATAGTGGCCCATGGTGTGAGAGCAGATGGTTGATATTTCTGGTCAGAAACTCATGACCCTATTGGAAGGCTCTTCTCTTCATTTACTATGATTTTTTAATAAGGAATGAATATTTGATTTTGTTAAATGCATTTTGTGGGTCACATATGGATATTATTTCATATCATTATGCTAATCGATTATATTTGATGATTTCCTGTGTCCTAGTTCTGGGTTTATCTATTTCTGTATAATGAAATTCTCCAATGCAGTATCTGAAAAATAGTCACCATTTATTTTGCTCTTGAAACTGCAAGTTGTCCAAGCTTGATTAGACAGTTCTAGGTGTAAAGCAGAATGGGAAGTGTGGAATTGGGCATGTGTGGAAGGCAAGGGTGTGTAGAGCTCTAAGGCAGTTAGGGTCAGACCAACCTGCCCAGGTGGGCTGGGCCTCCATATGGTCCTGCCTGTGGGGAAAAAATCCTTGAGTGGTCTTGGGAGTGAAACAGCTTGGCTTTCTTGAGATGCAGCCAGAGTCCAAGGGAAATAACACCACCCATGGGGAGCAAAGGAAGCCTTAAGACCTGAAGCACAGAACACTTGTTCAGGGAAAGAGGGGTTGCTGTGGAGAAATCTAAAGGAGGACTGCACTGGGACCACCAAAGCTCTCAAGTTGTTCGTGATGTCTTGCTTCTTGTTTAGGCAGACCTAGATTTCAAAAGGATCATGCATCAAATTCATTCTGAAGTCAGCAGAGAGTGCTCTGCAGAAAGTCACTGTCATGCAGCGGGACATTATTTTTAAGAGTATTTGGGATGCAAAGAATAAATACATAAATGAATACATGAATAAATAAAAATCATGGCGTTGGGACATTGCCAGAGGGAGCTTCTGACATCCCTGTCCCCACTTCCCCTTCACCCTGCAAGGGCATGTTCCCCAGAATGCCAGTGCACAGCTCAAGTGCCAGACCCTCAAGGTTCCATGCCCCAGGCTCTTCGCTGTGAGCCCAAACGTTTGGTTTCATTTCTCATGCCTCTGTTTCCTCATTTATAAGGTGGGCGAGAACTATTAGCAACTGCTAGGAGTCTTAGGAAGACTTAAATGAGTAACTATAAATCCCCTATTCCCGGAGCAGATTGCCAACACCATCAAGCACGCTGTATGCATTTTCAATTAACACCAGTTATTATTTTTCCAGTTCTGTGAGCAGTCATCAAGTCACTTCAAGTCTCCCCTCTAAATGGGTCTCATTCTTATGCATCTTTGTCTTATCAACATTATGGCTACTCTGGTGTCCTCATATCCCCCTGACTCTGAATCAAACTTTAGCCTCCTGCCCTCATTCTAATGATTTTCCACACCAGCCACTGGAAAGCACAGTTCTTCAGTGAGTTCTCTTATTTATTTATTTGTAGCCTGGTTATCCTTTATTTTACAGCTAATATCCACTTATGAGTGACTACATACCATGTTTGTCTTTCTTGGTCTGGATTACCTCACTCAGGATGATTTTTTTCTAGTTCCATCCATTTGCCTGTAAATTTCCTGATGTCATTGTTTTTAGCAGTTGAGTAATACTTCATTGCATAAATGTACCACATTTTCTTTATCCATTCTTCAGTTGGGGGCATCTAGGTTGTCTCCAGGTTCTGACTATTATGAATAATGCTGCTATGAATATAGTTGAGCAAGTGTCCTTGTGGTATGATTGAGCATCCTTTGGGTATATGCTCAAGAGTGATATCACTGGGTCTTGAGGTAGATTGATTCCCAGTTTTCTGAGAAACACCATATTGATTTCCAAAGTGGCCATATAAGTCTGTACTCCCACCAGCAGTGAAGGGGTGCTCCACTTACTCTACATCATCTCAAGCATGAGCTGTCACTTGTGTTTTTGATCTTAGCCACTTTGACAGGTGTAAGACGGAATCTCAGAAGAGTTTTGATTTGCATTTCCCTGATGGCTAAGGATGTTGAGCATCTCCTTAAATGGTTCTCGGACATATGAAATTCTTCTGTTGAGAATTTTTTGTTTAAATCTGTACCCCTATTTTTAATTGGACTATTTGATTTTTTGATGTCTAGCTTCTTAATTTCTTTATGTTTTTTGGAGATCAGCCCTCTGTCAGATGTGGAGTTGGTGAAGGTCTTTTTCCAGTCTGTAGGCTGCCATTTTGTCATTGACGATGCCCTTTCCCTTACAGAAGCTTTTTAGTTTCATGGAGTCCCATTTATTAATTGTCAATCTTAGTGCCTGTGCTATTGGTGTTCTTTTCAGGAAATTGTCTCCTGTGCCAATGTGTTCAAGATTATTTCCTACTTTCTCTTATATTAGGTTCAGTGTGTCTAATTTTATGTTGAGGTCTGTTATCCACTTGGACTTGAATTTTGTGCAGGGTGATAGATATGGATCTGTTTGCATTCTTCTGCATGCTTCCCTACAGTTAGACCAGCACCATTTGTTGAAGATGCTTGTTGCATGATATTTAAATGATCTTAATAATAAAAAACCCAGAGCCATAATTGGGGTAAATGTTGAAAGATCAGAGAGACAAAGGAACAAGCCACAGCTACTTCTCACCTGGCCAACTCCATGAATCTGAATCTTCTGACTGAATGTTTTTGAGTCCTCAGCCAAAAGGGGTCCAGCCATAAAAGCCTTTAGTTCCTGTCTCCCCACATCTTATATACCTTTCTCTGCCCAGCCATATTACTTCCTTCCTAGTGATGGGATTAAAGACATGTAATTCCCAAGTACTGGGATTAAAGGTGTGTGCCATCACTGCCTGGCTCTGTTTTTCTCCTAGACTGTATCAATCTCATGTGGTCCAGGGTGGCTTTGAACTCACAGAGATCCATAAGGATCTCTGCATCCTGAGTGCTAGGATTAAAGGTGTGTGCCACCACTGCCTAGTCTCTATGTTTAATTACTGCCTTGTTCTGTCCTCTGATCTTCAGGCAAATTTTATTAGGGTACACAATATATCACCACAGATGCTTTCTTTTTTCCGTTGTAATTTTGGCTTCTTTGTCGAAAATAATGTGTCCATAGGTGTGTGGATTTATATTGGGGTCTTTGATTTGATTTCATTTATCCACCTGTCTTTTTTTTTTTTTTAATGTCAATTCCATCCATGCTGTCTTTATTACTCTTGCTCTGTAGCAGAGCTTAAAATCAGGGATGGCAATACCTCCAGAAGTTCTTTTATTGTACAGGATTGTTTTATTTATCCTGAGTTTTTTTCCCATATGATGTTGAGTATTGGTCTTTCAAGGTCTGTAAAGAATTGTGTTGGGATTTTAGTGGGGATTGCATCGTATCTGTAGACTGCTTTTGGTAAGATGGCCATTTTTACTATGTTAATCCTACTAATCCATGAGCATGGGAGATTTTTTTCATCGTCTGATATCTTCTCCAATTTCTTTCTTCAAAGATTTGAAGTTCTTGAGTTCTATTATTATGTAATATTTCAAGTCAACTCTGCGTGATAGTCAGGCTTCATTTGTCTTTTATCATGGAAGCATGTGTGCATGATCGCATGCACACACACAGATTTGTGCACATAGTTTTGTGTTTTACATAGACATTAATTTGTCACATTCTTGTCTTGTGGACCATTTTCCCCCTTCACTTGGCCTTTTTTTTTTCTGTTTGCACCTTTCTTCACCTTCATTCCTGTCTTCCTTTCTCCTTCCCTCCCTCCCTCCCTCTGTCCCTCCCTCCGTCCCTCCCTCTCTCCCTCCTTTCCTTCCTTTCTTTTACAGTGGCTTCCTGATACATAGTTTCCTGGTTTGCTTCTGGTATGTGTTCTATTCTGCAAGAGGTCTCTATGTTGGGTAAGATGGGCTAGCTCCATGCCCAGGGATGTTGGATTTCTTTTTGTCCATATGGGTAGTTTTCTCCCTCTCTCACAGAGGCAAATTGCACAGTTGTTACCAAAGAAGGAGCCAGCCAAACAGAGCAAATCATGGAAGGTTCCAGGAGAAAGATTCCATTCTTAGGTGGTAAGTTACCATGGGCAGTGATTGACATGACCAGGAGGCATAATTCTGATCAGTGAGATGTGGAGGGACGACTTCTCTGTTCTTTGAAAGTGGCACAAGAATGACTTTTTCCATCCTGTCTTATAGTGTTGCTGGAGCTGAACCATGATGCTTACAACTGCTAACGGTACCTTGTGGACATGAGGAGGCTTTGTGGGGATGTAGCCAAGTCATGGAGGAAGCAAAGGGGGTGTGTCTATGGGGTAGGAGAGGGACAGTTGTCTGTGAGAATTTGCTTCCTCAGGCCTGAAGTGATTATTGGGCTTTCTGTACTTGATGCTGATCACTGAACAAAGCAATTCTTAAACTGTAGCCTTTGTTTATCTCCTCAAGGGTTTCTCCAGCCTGGTGCGGTCTTTCTCTGGTCCAAGGCTCTGAGTCACCGTTCCAAATGCAGAAGATTCATCTCAGGCTCTGGGAGGTGGCATTCTGCAATGTCCTGTCACATATTTACGTGACCACATGCTTCTAACTGTCATGAGATGTTAATGCTAGATTGAGTGAAGCTAAAGCATGAGGAACCCTACATGCCTTTAATCCCAGCCCTTGGGAGGCAGAGGCAGACAGATCTTTATAAGTTCAAGGCCAGCCTGGTCTACAGAGTGAGTTCCAGGACAGCCAGGGCTACAGAGAAACCCTGTCTTGGGGAAAAAATAAAAAGGAAGGGTCAAGGCAGCTTAGAGGCAGGAGAGGACAGGAAGAAGAAAGGCAAAGAGGGGAGACACCATCCCATCATCCAGGGAGCAACATGTAATGGCACACAGGTAAAGCCACGGAACGTGTGGTGACATATAGATTAATAGAAATGGGCTGGAGGAAGGGCTTGGACCTGCCTCAACTGAATCTACCAGGCTCTGCTGACTCCCCATGTGAGACCTTGCCTTGGAGGAGGTGGGAATGGGAGGTAGGTTTGGGGGGAAGGCTGGGGAAGTGGGAGGAGGGAGGAGGGGGGTCCGTGGTTGGTATGTAAAATGAATCAAAAATTTCTTAATTAAAAAAAATAAAAAAAGAAATGGGCTGAGTTTAGTTATGAGAGCTAGCTAGCAAGAAAATTGAGCCATAGGCCATGGCCTTGCAATTTGTAATTGATATAAGCCTCTGGTGTTTACTTGGGTCTGAGTGGCTGCAGGACTGGGTGGGACACAGGAAAACTTCCAGCTACAGAACCCCAAAGAGATTATAGGTCTAATTTCCAATTGAATCCTCCACTAAACAAACCCATCCTTGCCATTTTTCCCCAGGCCTCTGAGAAGCATTCCTTGGATATTCCTGGATAAAATTTAACCTCTCTTTGTCTATACTATTTTTTCTTTAAGAATACTTTGGGTTTTGGGTATATAGGCATCACTTATTGGGAAAAACACTAATAAGCTCCCCCTTAAAAAACATACACATCTCATTTAATCTCTATGACAACCAGTTCAGCTGGTGTTATTATTGACATTTTACAGTTGAAGAAATGGAAGCATGGAAAGGTTAAGTGGCTTGCTCAAAATGACACAGCAAGTGCATGTCAGAAGTGGTATTTGAGAAAAGATCTGCTTCACTCCAAAGTTTTGCTGTTAACAGAGGGCACCCAACAGACAAGTACATGTAGATATGTACATGTGTGCCCTGATGTGGTGATAATTTATCTGTGTCCCCCAATAAAAATTATCTGAGGATCAGAGGATAAAGGTCAGCTACTATTAGTAAAAACAGAAGTCATGTGATGTTATCACATGCCCTTAATCTGTCTGGATCTCTGTGTGTTCAAGGCTATACTAGGGAACAGAGCCAAGCGTGGTGATACACACCTTTAATCCCAGTCCCAACCATAGAGACCTGGAGGTCTATACAGACAGGCAGTGGCAAGGAAGTGAGATTGCTGGGCTAAGATAGTCAATGAGAGGGCAGAACAGCAAGGCAATAAAGGCACAGGTAAGACAGGAAGTGGCTCGTGCTTTGGAAGCTGCAGCTTGGTGAGGTAAGGTTGGCTGGTGGCTGTTCCAATTCCTCTGTTCTCTGTCAGATTTTCACCCCTATTTTTGGCTCTGTGTTTTCTTATTTAATAAGACCTCTTAGAAATTCATCTACATCCTGAGCTTCTGGAAGATGAGGATTAAGTCTTAACCACTCTCTGTAACCCAGTCTCCTCACAGTCCTTAGTACGCAGGAGACACAAAGAGCAGGAATATTGAAATAGAAGAGTAGTAAAGAGTGCTTTGAAATTATTCTGCTGAGGATAATGAAAGCTTACCTATGAGACACCATGAAAATCAGTTAAATCTCAGGTGTATGGTCTCAAACACTTTCTTTTCTAACTCATACACAAGCCAATATGCACCTTGTTCTAAATTGCCCTAGGGACAGGTACAAGATAGCAAAAGACTTTGCTAACCCCAAATCATAAAAAAAAAGCCAACCACAAGGAGGTACTCAGCCCTACCTTTCTTCTTCGTGGAGACATAATAGAAGCCTTTTTCTTCACTCCTGCTTCTACCCCTGACCAGAGCCCCAGTGTTTCCTCTTTGATTCTTCCAGGAGGGAAGGTACTCCCCATTTTGGGATGAATGAGTTTAAGAGCTTCTTCCTTTCTGGCTTTGTTCTCATCTCCTCCTGTGGCTCCATGGACTTTACTACAACCATACCCACCTTAGATATTCTCACAACAAAGGAAAGGGGATAGAAGAGAAGGTTAAGCAGGGGAGATGAGGGAGGGAAACACGTGGACTTGGCCAGAAGAAGAGGTCAATTTTGATGCAGCCTCAATAGAAGCCTTAGCTTCCACCAGAAGTTCTGAATGTGGGACAAGTCTTCAGAGATGCATTCTCTTATAGAAAGAGAGAGAGAACTAAACTTCATGACATATTAAGGATCTTAATCCACATCATAATGTGGATTATGCTGGCAAGAGGTCATGACCTGAGCAAGGAGTTGGGCTTTCTGTAACTGGGTAACAACACCCTGAAGCAGTTGACAACACAGAGCATTTGAGCAGCAATCCCAGCAATTGGGGAAATAGGTTCTTCATTTCTGAAGGGATCTGGAGGTGTCTCACAGCCTCTGCCCCTCCCATGCAATCCTCCACTGCTCATGCCGTTATTCCTGGTGTGTTTATGCTGCTGTTCATCTCTCTCAGAAGGAGGTCTGTGCTAGACAAAGATGAGCAAACATTTTCATGCATTGAGGAGGATGGGACTTCTAATAGTGGAAGCATCCAAGAACTTACTTGCTCTGGTTTCTCTTCCTGGTTTGGGTGTCTCCTGCCTTATATTCTCAACTTTGCACAAGGTTGCCTTCTCTTGCTTTGGTGTCTCCGGGGGGCTTCATTTGAGCATTGGACTCCTCAGAGTCTGATGATATGAAGGAGAGATCCCGTCCCTAATCACTAGAAGCCTTCATGTTGCTTTCTATTCCCTCTCCTGTGAGCAGGAAGGGCCCTGTCTCACTCCCCAGATTGGCAGTTGGTGACCATGTTGCATGGAAACTGAGCACAGCCAATGTCTGGCCTATCACAGTGCAAATGATGCCAAGACCACCTGAGGAATTCCTGTACTCTCCAGAGAAGGAGGGCCTGGCCACCTGACAAGGACATCTCAACAGGAGGTAAGAGGATAAGCCAGTTGTGCAGTATGAGTCCATTCTTCTCACAAACACAACACGCTGTTGGCGCACAGGTTTGTGGTGCTCTAAATACAGCAACCGAGTTTAAATTACCCAAAGAGCACCAGATCAGAGTGGGAAAAGACAGAAGCAAGGACTCTGGGATGGTGCAGCATGTCAGAGGTGCTGCTGCTCTCAGCTCTCCCTGCTGGCGCACCCATCCTGTTTGTGGCAGTAAGGTAATCAGTCAGCAGTGGGGTGGTTGTGAGAAAAGAGGGCAATTCCTTTGCCTTTGGACATGGCCTTCATGCTCACTACATTATCATTCAAAAACATTGACCATCCTCTTCTGTACCAGTTACTATGCTGGTGGAACAAAGGCCGAGAGGAGACTAAGAGGACCTCTGCTTTCAATGTAGGAATATAAGCAAATGAACACATTGCTTTGAGGGAATATATGGAACATTTTCACTATTACAGAGTCTTTCTGTTGCATATAGAGGTTATAAATAGTAGAATGACCTCTGTGAATATACTGCTACTTTTTGTATTTAAATTTTATTTTGTGTGTGCATGTGTTTGTGTGCGATAGGTGCGATAGGTTTCTGTGGTGGCAGGTGTGTCATGGAGTATGTATGAGGGTCAGAGGTCAACTTGTAGGAGTTGGTTCTTTTCTTCTACCACATGAGTTCTGGGGATTGCACTCAGGTCATTAGACTTGGTAGCAAGTGTCTTTTCCTGTTGTACTGGCTGTTTTTGTGTGTCAACTTGACATAAACTAGAGTCAACAGAGAAGGAGCCCCCCCCCCAATGCCTCCATAAGATCCAGCTGTATGCCATTTTCTCAGTTAGTAATCAATGAGGGAGGGTCCACCTCATTGTGGGTATACCATCCCTGGGCTGGTGGTCCTGGGTTCTATAAGAAAACAGGTTGAACAAGCCTTGTAAAGTGAGCCAGGAAGCAGCACCACTCCTCCATGGCCCCTGCATCAGCTCCTGCCTCCAGGTTCCTGCCCATCAGGAGTTCGTGTCCTGACTTCCTTTGGTGATGGACAGTGATATGGAATTGTAAGTTGTATAAACCCTTTCTTTTCCAGCTTGCTTTATAGTCATGGTATTTCATTGTTGCAATAGAAACCCTAACTAGGACGCCTGCTGCTGTGGGATGATCCTTCTGTACGTTATGAATATGTATTACTCTCATTGGTCAATAAAGGAGCTATTTGGCCAATAGCTAGGCAGAATAAGGTTAGGTGGGAAAACCAAACTAAGGAGAGGAAGAAAAAGGGTGGAGCGAGAGGGAGATGCGAGCCAGCTGCCCAAGAAGCAAGATGCCAGAGAACTGGTAAAGCCATGGCCATGTGGCAATACATAGATGAATAGAAATGGGTTAATTTAAATGTAAGAGCTAGTTAATTATAAGCTTGAGCTAACAGCTGAGCATTCTGTAATTAATATAAGCTTTTGTGTGTTTATTTGGGACTAGGTGGTTGAGACAGAAAACTCTGCCTCTGTATACAAGCTGCTGAGCCATCCTACTGGTCTCCTTTTTAATAATTATACACACAATACTAAAGTATGTTTCTTATTCCTTCCTTTATACTGTCTCTCAAGCATATTCTACCTCATAGCACTTAATCCCTGAATAGCTTAGCACAGCTCTAAGTGACACACATTAAAAAAAAAAAAACGAAACAAATAACTGCAGTGCCAGTAACTCACAGTTCTGTAGTTTCATCAAGTACCTACTGAGTGTTCACATTTTCCCTCACTGTCTTTTATTATGTTTGTAAACAGTTTAGATTTTGAATCAGTATCCAAGCAAGATTAAATAGTTAATTTTGCAACTGGCTGTGTCTCATTGCAGAAGTAGAAGTGTGGACATAGAAATGAATGTCCCTGGCAGAGATGCCAGATATCAACTCGAGGGACTCCCTGGCTTTCCCTCCTGTGAGCTTCGTGGTGGCTTTAGCACTGGATTTGGGATCCTAGGTGTCTGAGTCTGAGGCATTAACCTCTCCAGACTGAGCTCCTTGTATGTTTACTTGTGAGGTCACTGAGAATATTAACTGAGATAACATATATTACTTAACACAAAGGGCAACCTATATAGTAGGCACTCAATACTTCTTTATACAATGACAATAGTAAAAAGAAGATGACATTTACTTTAAGTCCTTAAGTATACAGCCTTGTACAAGTTAGAGAAGAAATGGTGTGTATTTTCAGACTGAGACAATAAGACAGCTTTATTTAACTATCATACCATCTAGTAATTCCACTCTGGGTATGTATTGAAGGAAAGGCAATATGTTTGCTGTAAAATAGTACTTCTGGAAAATGATGAGAAGATTTATGAGAGAGGTCACTGGGAAATGAGGCCAAACAAGTAGGCTGTGGATAGATCACACATCAAGAATTTTATTGTGATGCCAATACTGGATAGGTGGAGCCAGAAAGATTGGAAGTACAAGATTACCCTCTGTAACTCACTACATAGTGAGGTTGAGGCAAGCTTGGGGAATATGAGATCCTGCCTCACACAAAAAAAGAGTTTATAAATAGAAACCAAGTGTGATAGTTCACTCTTAATTCCAGTGCTCAGGAGGCTGAGGCAGGAGGGTTATTCCAAGTTTGAGGATAGCTTGGGCCACATAAGCAAGCAAGCAAACAAACAAGTCTTGTGATTAGAACTAAAGCCTCAGGGCTTAAACTTGTAGGCACAGAGTAAGCAGAGGTTTATGGAAGATCTGCGACATTGGATTCCCAAAGCAGCAGTGCTGTGGCAGTCTACAGAAGGACCTCAGGTTACAGGTTACATCAGTAGCTCTGTGAGCATCTGATGACTCCCCTAACCGACCAGTGGTTATGGGACAGAGAAGAGGCACTGTTGAGTCAGTCTAACCAGAATTTATTGAAGGATTAAATGTTGCTAGACTAGCAGAGATGGAGAACTTAATAATAAGTATTCTAAAATTTTTGGCCTGGCTTCTTTGTGGGAAAGGACGTTGGTGCCAATTGAAATTTCACACACAAGAGTTTACACAGGTTTCAGTGGAGAGGATAATGAATTCTGCTTGCAATGTGTGCACTCAAAGCTTCTGTGGACACCCAGGGAAAACTGCCCTTGCTTCTTTATCTTTAAATGCAAGCTTGAGGAGTCATTTAGAAGGAAAATTGATAAGGACCAAAGGTTGCATTTGGTGTGTCTCCCCTGCCTGCTCCAGACCATGACAGAAAATCTGATATCTGCTTGCACTGTGAAGATTTTAGGAATGACCGATGACCTTCATGAAGGCCAAGTTATCAGTGTTGATGCCAAGAGAAAATCTTCATGTGTTTACAAAGCTTTTGCTCATTGGGGTATGTTGTTTTGATAGAGACAAAGGACCACTTCCACCAAGAAACAGCTCTCTCTCTCTCTCTCTCTCTCTCTCTCTCTCTCTCTCTCTCTCTCTCTCTCTCTCTCTGTGTGTGTGTGTGTGTGTGTGTGTGTGTGTGTGTGCCTGAATTGTGCTCCTCATTTTTTGAGACAGAGTTTCTCACTAAGTGTGGATCTCATTGATTTGGCTAGGTCTTCTGGCCAATGCCCTCCAGGGATCTTCCTGTAATAATGTCCTTTATAGATACACACCAACCAGCTTAGCTTTTATAAGGGTGCTGGCATTATCAGGTCCTCATATTTGCATAGGAGTTGCTTTCTCATCACAACCATCTTCCCAAACCATAAGCTACAACTCTTAATCATTATAGCCTTTGAACATCTGATGATGTTGATTGGGCAGTCCCATCATTTATTCTTACTTTCCCACTTCTCAGCCTCATCAAAGTGGCCTGACATGAGGCAAAATATTTTGCATGGGATAAGGACTGGTTTTGTAAAGCATGTAATCAGATATAAAACAGTTATTTCAAAAAGAGAGAAAGATCCCTATCTCTGAAGGCCAATTGGACATTAAGCAGAGGTATCTGTAAGAGATTGCCACCTTGAGTTGTTGGCAGTGGGAAGATGGATTGGTTGACTCTGACATAAGATCTTTGCTGTGAACCCAATAGCCATTTTTCCTTCTTACTGGATGTAAGACCCTTATTTTATTTAGCTGGTAGCCCACTTATCAGAGTTCTCCCATCCTCTTTTGTCAGAGACTAGTTGAGGGGTGGATTTAAAAAATGACTTCCAACTTCTTGACATAATTCACATCAGTTGCAAGGGTTTATGTGCCTCCTCCTACCCCTCTTTGGAGCTGGGAGATTGTGACCTCAGCTAGAGGAATGTGGAAGCAGTGACACTAAGTGACTTCTGAGGTTGGAAGATACAGATGATGAGGTGTATACCCAATCCTACTGTAAAATCTCCCTAGCATGATCCTCCCTCAGTATCTTCCCATGATGTTTGAGAATGCTCATGTCTTGTGGAGAAGATCCACATTGGAGTACTTCTACACTCTGGTCCATCCAGGTCATGTGCATCACAGCTTGGTTTTGGAAACCTGGCTGGGACAAAGAGTGAATGAAGAAAGAACAGATCCAGGGACACATATGCAGAAAATCTGGGATCAGCTGTGGCATGTGGGCTCTGAAGGAGCAGGAAAAACTAAGCAATGTCATACTGGAGCCTTAGCACTTTTATTATGTATACCACAGGGGCAGGAGCTAACTAGTCTTGACAGGATGCTCCTGTAGGCAAGCACTCTCACGTTGCAGTTATCCTGGAGGAGGCAGCTGCCATTGCTAGTTTTTGCGCACACCGCCAGCATTCACACTCAGACCAGAGGAAGACTTTGCCACTCCTATGGGTCGGAGGCTTTGGTTGTTGACATGGCTATGCCCATGTCAAGCAATACACATTCACTCAGGACTTCATCCACTCTTTACACATTCTCTCAAGGCTTCTTCAGCTCTCTAAATACTGAGTTGCTGATCCAAGTACTCCTAATCCACAGATTGTCTCTTTACTCTATTTACTGTTTGCAGTGCAGATGCTGTTTCAGCAGAGAAATCCCATTTGCATGTTTTCTGCCTTTGTTGCCTGTGAGTTTGGGTTCATAGCCAAGTAATCACTTAGTTAGACCAATATAATTTTCATGAATACTTTCCATTGGTGAGATGGTTTGAAAGAGAATGGCTTCCATAGACTCATATATTTGAATACTTGATACCCAGATGGTAGACCTTTGTGGAAATGATTAGGAGGTGACCTTATTGAAGGTGTGTTATGGCCTTTGAGGTTTCCAAACACTTGAAAAATTCCCCATGTCTCTCTGTCATGCCTCCAAGTTGCAGATCAAGATGTAAGCTCTCAGCTGTTCCTGCCTCCATGCTTTTGCTCTGCCATCATGAACTCTAACTCTTCAAAGCCATAAGCCCCAAATGAAATGCTTCCCTTTATAAACTGCCTTGGTCAAGGTGTATTGTCACAGTAAGAGAACAGTAACTAACGCAAGTGATTTTTATAGTTTCAGGCCTTATATTTCAGTCTTAAAACCACATGAAAATGTATTCCTATATCTGGAATGAGATAAGGGTCTATTGCATTCTTCTACATGTAAATACCCAAATCTCCCACTCATTTATTACTGAGACTATCCTTTTCTCACTGTGTGTTCCTGGCACCTTTGTTGAAAATCAATTGAGCATAAATACATGGATTTATTTCTGTGCTCTTTACTCTGTCTTCTTGCTCTTTGTCTATTTTTATGCGTCTCCCAGGCTGTTTGGATCACTATAGGTTTGTAATAAAATTTTAAAAGAAAGGCATGTGATGGCTCCAGCTTTTCTTTTGCTCAAAGCTCTGTCAGCTACTTGGGGGTATTTTATGATTTCAAATGAACTTTTATGATTATTTTTGTCTATGTGAACCATGTCATTAGAATTTTGATAGGTATGGCACCAATGCTGTAGACAGCTATTTGAGTACAGACATCTTAAAATTTTCTGCTCTTCTAATGTGTTAACACAGAGTCCCTTCTCATTTTTATTAGTGTTTTCATAATTTCCTTAATCATTTTATAATTTTTAGTGCACAGTTTATTTTATTCAGGAGCATTTTTCTTTGTTTTTTTAGTCATTGCAATTGGGATGGGTTTCCATGTAGTTCATTGCTAATGTAGAGAAAACCTATGTTTGCAAGTTGATTTTATGTCCTGCAATTTAATTGTATTCTACCATTTTAGCTAGGTAAACTCTTTTGATATATCATATAACAAGGAAAACTAGACATTTAGCAAGGATTCCAGCCTTACCTGTGAGCTATGTCCCCTACTTTGAATGTGATTGCAAAGATGTGTAACATTCAGATCTTGTGACAGTGGTGTTGTCTGAGAAACCTTAGATTTTGTTTCTTTATTATTTCCCCTCATTCTCCCTCTCTCTTTCCACTTTCTCTCTCTGCATGTGTCTCTCTTTCCCTCTCTCTTTCTGGGTATTTTTTCTTTTAAGATACTTTTCTTTAAGTCTTTGATTTTGAAATCCATATGTGGTGCCTGCATATAGTCTTAATAATCAGGAGGCTGAGTTAATTGAGTCGTCTTATGTTCAGGGACAGCCTGGTGACTTCAAGGCCAACCTGGGCTACATAGTAACAACTGTCTCAATTTTGTTTTTCATATTGAGTCATTTTTTGGTACTGACATAGTAATATAAAATGATGATACAATGGATGGATATGTAAGCATCATCTAACTTAAGCAGCCAAACATCAATTTAATTGAAAAGACAGTTGGTATCCTTTCCTCTGTGGTTTGTCTTCTAGAATGTTCAGATTTAGTTGGCTCTAGATTGGGTGAAGTTTCTTCCTTCAGAATTTCATGTGCTATAAGCCTGGTCTCCAACATAATGGAATTGAAAATTCTGGGGCCTTGCTCTTTTTTTGTGGCACCTCCTAGGCAGTTGGCTGTGTCAAGATAAAGCTGAATATCTCTTTCCCTGCCACTGGCTGTCAGAATCTCATTGAAGTGGACAATGAGTACAAGCGTCGTACATTCTATGAGAAGAGCCTGGCCACAGAAGCAGCTGCTGATGCTCTGGGTGAAGATTGGAAGGGTTATGTGGGTGGTCCCAATCAGTGGCAGGAATGACAAGCAAGGCATTTTGACCTTGGCAGAGTGCGCCTGCTGCTGAGTTAAGGGGCATTCTTGTTATAGACCAAGGAGAACTAGATAGAGGAAGCATAAGTCTGTTTGAGGATGCATCGCGGATGCCAATCTCAGTGTTCTTAACTTGGTTATTGAAAACAAAGGAGAGAAGGATATTCCTGTGCCTCTTGGTTGTGACCTAAAAGAGTTAGCAGAACCTGAAAGCTTTTTAATCTCTCTAAAGAAGATGATGTCTGCCAATACGTGGTCAGAAAGCCATTAAACAAGGAAGGTAAGAAGCCCAGGACCAAAGCACCCAAGATTCAGTGTCTTGTTACTTCATGTGTCCTATGACACAAATGCCGTCATATTGCTCTAAAGAAACAACGAACAAAGAAAAACAAGGAGGAGGCTGCAGAATACACTGAATTTTTGGCCAAGAGAATGAAGGAAGCCAAAGTAAAGTTCCAGGAACAGATCGCCAAGAGACGTAGGCTGTCCTCTCTGAGAGCTTCTACTTCTAAGTCTGAGTCCAGTCAAAAATAAATCTTTAAGGGTAACAAATAAATAATCATACTTAAAAAAATAAGGAGAAAATGCTGGGGCCTTTAAGAGATGGAGCATCTTGAAGGTGACTGGATCATGACTGTCCTCAAGAAGAGATTAACGCTGATTTTACAAAGCAGATTATCTATTGGGTTCTCTTAAATCAGTCCTATTCTTCTCTTACCACAAATGTGCTGTTAGATGCTCTCTGGCATGAGGAACTTAACAGAAGCAAATCTTTCCATTTTCATTAATCTCCAAAACCAGGACCCTGACAAACCGTGTTTCTTTATAAAGTACCTAGTATTCAAATATTTTGACTAAGGCTCCTCTTCAGATTTTAGTTGAATGTCCCTTAAAGTGTTTGTTGGACTTATGAGAAATATTCTTCTAATAAAACAATATTTAATATTTTAATTCAATCTCTAGCAAATTGAAGCTGGTCTGCTCTGCCTTCTCTTTATACTTATCCATTTAGTTTTCATTGCTTTATTTTTCTCTTAGGGATGACTGGATGAAAAGTAAAGACAGTTTACCAGCACAGCTTGGGTGACCCATGACCTCATACAAGATTGTGAAGCACCATTCCAGAGCTATCCTAGCTTTTTTTTTCATATGCAGATGACATGACTAGAAAGTACCAGAGGATACCAAGTCTTTGCATATTCTATGGTATCTTTCCTAGGGATTGTCCAACAGTATCCTGTTTTTCCAGAGTGTAGTCTAGTGGAATGGATACACACACACATCGATGATACTCAGAGCTCTGGATTTATAGGGCATAATCATTAAAAATGATGTTTAAGAGACCAATGTGAAAATGTGGGCTGAATACACAACCTCAACATATCCAAGATTTGCTGAAAAGCCTCACTGAAAAATCATTCAGGAAACCTGAGAGATCTGCTCTTCCCAGTTTTCATGCATGGAGAATACAGGACCAGGGAAATAATGAACTGCCACTCAGCTAGAGTCCCCAGGGTGATGGCAATGCCAGCTTTGAGTACTTCCCTTTGCTGATAGGCTCTTCTGGAGCTCATAGCATTGTGCTTCGTGGGTATTGCTTCATATTTCCCTTTTGTGTATCTTGCTTCTGTGTTTTTTACTTGTATCATGTACTTTGGTGACTGACACCTCCTTGGTGGTTTCTAAACTTCTGTTCTATCCTTCCTGGCTTGTTCTACAGTGAATATGGGATATTCCCCACAAACTTCTCTGTTCTAGGCTCAGGTATGACTCCAACTCTTTGTTAAGGGGAAGAAACAGTATCCCTAGATATTGCACTCAGAGTTTGAGGGAAGAACAATGCCATAGGGTAGAAGGAGGTTGGGACCACTTCCCTTCTGCTATCCTCAGGGCTCAGCCCTGAACATATGAACCTTGTGGAGGATAGTTGTAGTAGGATAGGTGTGCCTATTCCATGGGGACCCTGGGACTATACTGTAGACTGCCTTGTCTATCTTTGAGTCCTTCTCCTTTTCTGCTGTACAAAAATGGGACCCTGAGCCAGCAAGGTGCTTCTTCCTGAAGCTTAAGGGGAGTGGATACTCTTTAAATCAAGACTGCATTTTCCTGCGGCCCTGCCATTGTGGAGTGCTGAAGCCCTAAAAGCTTTTTAAGTATCAGTTCTAGGCATTTAGCTTTACTTTCTGCCCTTTGTAAACAGCAGTGGAAGCAGAGTGTACTTTAAGGACAAAGCAGCAAGAAGCCTTTGAGATTTGAGGTCCTTTCAAGAGCTGAGATGGGTGCTGGGGAGCTATGTGTGCGAGTTAAGAGTCATTGTGTGTCACTGTGGCTCTTACAGCTGATAGTGCCTGCTGTCGGGTTCTTGCCTGTCTGGCTGCTGCCTAAGGGCCCAGATATGTCCGGCGGTAGGCACTTGGATGTGCACTTAGTGGACACTCCTTACCAGTAGCCTGTCTGTCTCCTGGCTTGTCATAGGCAGCCCATCTCCGGTCCTTTCTTGGACAGGAGAGTGGTCTCCTAGACACCTTGTTCACCACTGTAGCCCCAGCTCTTATAACGGTGGCTGGACCACATTGCTGGCCAATAATAGTAAGTGATCTGTTATTTGCAATAAGTGTCTCGCCATCTGATTCTCAGTTTTTACACAATGACAATTTTGTCCTATTAGATTTGCTTGGTAGCTACTTAGATAATAGAAGACTTGGAGGTCATTAGGGATAAATCCACCCTTGTTTCTTTCCTTTCTTTCTTTTTCTTTTTTTTTCCTTTGACAAGATTTCTCTGTGTAGCCTTGGCTATCTTAGAATTCTCTCTGTAGACCAGGCTGGCCTCAAACTCAGAGATCCATCTACCTCTGCCTTCCAAGTGCTGGGATTAAAGGCTACCACCACCCAGCAAATCCATCCCTCACAGTCAGCAGCATGTAAAACCAGGAACTGAAACTTCAAAATCCTGAGTACTGCTCAAAAGAACAGGGCCCGAGTGGTTCCTTTGCTTCTAAGCTGAGATATGGCATTCTGAATTGCCCAGAAGGTCACGAGATCATCTAGCCAGAGACTCTCTGGTACATGGGAAAAAATAAAGTCCTTTAGGGAAAGCTAACAACCCTAGAGAATTTTGAGATAATATAAAATCTGTCTAACATGTAGATCTGTGTCTCAGTGCCTTTAGCCATTGTCTACTCTCATACCCCAGGAACACTTCACTTTACTGTGTAATAAACATCAGCTGTCTTCTACACTATGTGGTCTCACCTGATTTTTTTCAAGGAAGATCACAGGTCCCAGGAGCAAGACAAGGCCAGAACAAGACCCTGAAAACGAATGATCTATTATTCCTACTATTATTGATTGAGATGGATCAATGGCTGTGGAGCCTGCATTAGACTGGACTAGGCCCTCTGCATGGCAAGACAGTTGTGTAGCTTGATTTGCTTGGGGGAGCCCCTGGCAGTAGAATCAGGATCCATCCTGGTGCTTGAGGGGGCTTTTTGGATCCCACTACCTAGGATGGGATACCTTGTGCAGCCTTGAGGCAGGGGGAGGGGCTTGGACTTGCCTCTACTGGATGTGCCTCCCTCTGGGAGACCTTGCCTTCTTGTGGGGGAGAATAGAGGGTCGGTTGGGGGGGAAGGCTAGGAGGGGCGGGAGGAGGGAAGAGGGGGATCTCTGATTGGTGTGTAAAATGAAAAAAAATTCTTAATTAAAAAAAGAAAAAAGAATTCTCAACTTTAGATTTGGGTTTAAAGGTGAATCTGGAAGACTATGAATTTACTGCAACCATCGGGCAGTTGTTTTAGGTTGAGGCTGACAGCAGTCCATGCAGTGCTAGCCAAGTCCCTTTGAATCAGAGACTGGAAGGTTACACTGTTGCCTAGTGTCTGCTGTCACCTCTATATTGGCAAGAAACCGAGTAGATGGTGGGCTTGGTTAGGGCCTGTTGGAACCAGATTGAAGTCCTAAGAGTGCTGAACCCCACAGTAAACAGTGTCTTCCTGGGTGCTGGCAGTAGGTTCAATTTTTCTCTAGCTATTGATTTGGCCAAGACAGGTAAAAGCCTCAGTTGTAGGGGACAGGGACAAAAGCTGCCTTTTAAAGACAGATTGTTACTGAGTTTTTGAAAAGATGTAAAAATAGAAGGGAGACTATTTGGGGAGAAGAGGACCAGAAAGAGGGAGGAGGAAGGAGGAAGGACAAAAAGGGGAGATAGGGGATGGATATGATCAAAACACATCGTGCACATGTGTGAAGATGTCATAATACATTATATGTACAGTAATATATATATATATGTATATATGAAAATGAATGGAGGACCTGGGAGATGACTCAGTATGTAAAGACACTAGGACACCTGAGTTTGATATCTGGACCCCGCATGGTGGAAGGAGAGAATCGACTCCCACAAGTTGTCTTCTGACCATAAGCAAGTTGCCTTATATCACACTATTCGCTGTCTTGAACTTGGGGAACGATCATCTACTTCCTATATGCAATTGTTGGCATGAAAAAGTATGCATGAAAAACTGAAAGACCCCACTCCCCCTGTAGTCAATGTATCTTCTAGGTCCTCCTGGTACAATTTGATATAAAATCAACAACTAACTGACCTTGAACTTTCCATTCAGGTCCTTTTCATTTTTCCATGCTGTGTTGTCCAAGTACCTGATAATATGCAGCTCAAACAGGGAAATCATCTAGAAAGTCTGAATCCACAGAGGGAAAATAATACAAATAACTAAGTGCCATACATGCAATATAAATTCATAAGGTATATTGCACAGTTTAGAAATATATTGCCACACTATATATTTAAAATGTCACATAATGGGCCCAGTTTTCGAATATCTCAAATATATCTTTCAGGCTGTCAAATATGTTTTTAAAATGAGTATCTTTTTAATGGCCCATAGTGGGTAACCTGGGCAGAATAGGAAAAAATTCATTATTTCTCCTGGTGCTAAGTGACTTGTACATCCAAGGGTGGTCAGGGAGAGTGAAAAAAGTGATAGTTCTTTTCAGTTTGTGGCTTAGGAGGACTTAGGGAGGAAATATACCATCACAGGGTGCTAGATAAATGGCCGGGGTGGGAGATGAAAACTATGTAAATAATGGAAGGAAGGAGGGATGGATGGGGAATCTCTGTGGAGCCAGATGAATAGCCTGGGCAGTGAAATACTGGCCAGCATCAGCCCAGAGATGCTGCTTAAAATTCTAGCTCCATGGCACCCCCCAGGATGAAAAAAGAAAGGATGTCTTGTCACTGCTGTAGGGACAGGAAAGGGGAGCAGTGCAGTGGGAATAGACTGTATCGGGCATCAGCGACAGGACAGACTTGATCTAGGTTATCTTGTGGAATCCTCCTTGGATCCTTGGTGGTGGGGTGGTGGTGGTGGCATTTTTATCTCTATTTTGCTGAAAATGAAACAGGTCCAGAACTAAGGGATGGGTGAAAGGTCAGATATCTGGGGCCCAGAACCCAGGTCTGCATGACTCAAAGCTAGGCTCACTCTTCCAGGGTGCAAGGCTAGGCCCCAGGCCTTTGTTAAATGGCTACCCAACTGAAGAGGCTGCCCTGAATTTTCTTCAGGAGACGAATTCCTCAAGGTTATCATTAGCATCTGCAGCATCATCAGCATCTGTAGCAGCATTCACTACCCACCTGTCCTAGTGGGAGATAATGGATTTTTACTGATAATGATCATAACCATTAATATTTTAGATAACTTCAGTTTTTAAAGCACCCCTTAAAGATTAGTATTACTTATTTATAGTTCCAGGCTTTGATGATTACTCCAAATGGAAGTAATTTTACAAATGGAAATACTGTCCAAGATATTGAGCTGACATCTGAGAGACGTAGGATGAGAACTTGGGTCCAAAGTCCAAATTCAGGATGTTATGTACTAGACATCTGGCCTGCACTCCTGCAGGCTGTGCCAGAGGCAAGACATTGAACATTCCTGGAGTTTGGATGGAACTTCCAATCCAGAACGGCCTTTAAAGGTGATTGTGCCTCTAGAACACAGGCTCTTAAGTGAGACAGTGACAGACTTTGGAATCGTCAGTTTTGTGGCTTTGGGTAAGTAGATGTATTTTGAACCCCAGTTTACCCATCCATAAAATGGACTCAGCTGTTACTTTTCTCTAGCCATGTTGTATGAAATAAAAATCACTGACTGTGAAGCTTACCTGGAACATATACCCTGAAAGATCAATGGCTGGAGGCTGTTATTACCAGAATATAGAGGAAAATCCATTGCAGACACAGGCTTTGTAATAAGTCATTGGCAGAGGCCACTGCACTTCTGCTTGAGGCAGCCCTGGACAAATGTCATGGGAATGACTCTCCTTAGTCAGTAATGACCCAGATGGCATAATAGATGACTCGGGAAAATCTTATTGAAATTCTCTTCTATTCCTCTTCTTGCACAAAATTCCAGGTTCCTTGCAGTTGCTTCTGTGTGTTGCCAGCCAAACTGGGGGGTAAGATAGGAACACAGGCCTCCTCCAAAGAGGCCTCCTAGATTGTAGCAGGCAACATAGAGCAGCTTGTGGGACATAATGAATGGTCTCTAGTCATGATACCTCAAGCTACTCTACTGCAAACCCCTCAACACTGCCTTGGGGCTAGGCCTATGATTTTGCATTTGGCCAATGAAACACCAGCAAACTAATGAGATTGTAATGTGTGCATCTCACCATGTTTTCCCAGTGCTCAGCTTATGATAAAGCTGAGACATGTGGAGAGACCACGTGGAGAACCGAGACACCAAAGCACATGGACTGCATGTGGCAGACAGGTAGACGAGGCCACCAAACAAAGGCTGGCTCTTGCTAGTATTCCGTGACCAGCCTTTCATAGTGCTTGTCTTCTAAAATTTAGAAATGAACTAGGGTTTCTTTCATACATCTCTAGGGGTCCTGCTGTCCATTGTGATTTCTTACCCTACCTCCCAAAGGTGGCAATAGAATCCTTTTTATCTACAGTGGCTTTGGGAGGGTTATCTGTGATCACACATTGGAAAGTGATTTTCAGAGAGGCCATTATCAATGCAGTAGGCTGCTATGTTGTACTTGCAATGTTTTAAGTGTGTCATCAGGATAATCCCCTACAACTTCTGCTACTCCTGAACTCCTGGCCCCATTTCATACATGAGAAGCCACAGCAGCCTAGGAGTATCAAATTTCTTATGCAGAGTAAGTTTCACGTATTTGCATAAGATTTTTGTCTCTACATATACACCACTAGGTTTTGCCCGGCTTTGTGACAGACAGCTTATTTTCTGTACGTTAAAGACAGTACTTACATTGGAAAAGGTTCCCCCTTCATTCCCAGGACACTTGAGGCAGACCTATTTAGAATGTGTAGCCAGATTGACACTCCTCTTGTGAAGGGTATTAAATACCCACATACCACAGCTCCACCGAGGAGCAAGGATAAATATGGCAGGGATGAAATGGGTCTAAATTGCTCTTGATGGCTCGATTCAATAATGTTGGTCTTTCCTTACAGTACTATATAACAATAGTCATTTTCAAAATGGGGTGCTGCAGTTGTTTTTAAGAAAGAATTGACAATTTTGACCTACAGAGTAGTGATTTGCAAAATGTTCTTTCTTTAAGCCATTCACTGGGAAATGCAGGAAGCCCACAAGTGCTGAACTTGAGGCGAAAATGGCTGTAACTAATGATAACGTTAAGTGCAGAGAGAAAAAAGCAGCCTTGGTGGTGATGTTCCTGAGTCAGAACTGAGGCCAGGGAGAGGCAGAAATGAGAGCTTTATTACAGACAATTGGACTGAGAAGTCCCTGAATAAACCTTATTTTAGTTCACTTTGCAGGCACATTTTACATTGTTGGTTCTGCATTTTACAGCCCTGAAATGGGATTCGATCCAGAGAAGTAACTGCATGAGACAAAAGGACAGTGGCTGCTAGAACCACTTATCAGCTTTATCTGTTAAGTGCTCTGACTTCATCAGAACATCTGCTAGGCTTGGATTCTTTATGCAAATGCATGAGGAGTCTGCGGAGCTTCTGCTTAGAGTTGATTGCTCTTGAAAAATCACAGGAGTGAAACATCTGTGCTTCATGTTTCCACACTTGCTTCTGGTGGCCCCTGGCTTGTGGATATATAGGTATACAAAATGATAGACACTCATTTGAGGCACTTCTCTATTTTTCTCTGCTCCTGAGTAGAGTACCCGTGTCAAAGTTTTCTCATATTTCTTCACCAATGATGTGATAGTTAATATCTTTTTAAATTTTTAATTATGTGTATTTACATGTCTCTATATATGGGAACAGGTCTTCATGAGTGCAGGTGTCCGAGGTATACAGGAGATGGTGCTGGATGCCCTGTAGCTGGAGTTACAGGTGATTGTGAGCCACTCAACATAGGTGCTGGGAAATGAACTCAGGTCCTCTACAAGAGCAGTATGTGCTCTTAACCACCGAATCATTTTCCAAGCCCTAAAGTTTGATCATGATTGTTAATTTGTTTGGACTGAGAGATGCCTAGGAAATTTCAAAGCACACTTGTATGTCTGTGGGAACATTTCCAGACACAGTTGACATGCAGCCTGTCACTGAGGAGAGAAGGACCACTCTTAGTGTAAGCAGAGTCACTCTATTGGCTGGAGGCCTAGAAGAAATAAACATGGAAAAGGAGGAAGCCAGCCAGAACATACAAGCTCCATTTTCCTGAGGAAATGTGACTGTTGCTGCTGCTGTGGCCAATGAACATCAGATTCTAAGCTTCAGATTTTCCGTATGGACCCACAACAATGGTTCTCCAATGAGGATCCTAGACTTTTAACCTCAGACTGTGTCTACATCATTGGTTACCTTCTTCTGAGGCTTCCATCTTCTTGGACCAAGCAGTCACTGGACTCTCTGGTTCCCCAGCATGCAACAGCCACTGATAGACCATCTAGGCTCTGATTGTGAAAGCCAATATAATAAAAGCTCCTTTGATAATTGTATGTATGCTAGTCTCTTTCTCTAGAGACTCCTGGAGAAATCGTATGCACACTAGTCCATGAAGGTAACTAGATAATTATATCCATGATGGATGGATGTAAAGAGAGGGGAGATAATATGTTGTGGGGCCCAGAGCAGAAAAGCATTACCTTTTCTGTCTTTGAACTACTGAAGTCTGAAGGACTGAAGGAATAAAGACCTTTAGAAGCATTAAGAGGAGAGACAAGTAGAGATTTTTTTTTAGTGCAAGAAGTGAAATCAGGGGACAGATATTAGGACAAGGGTGCTAGACTTCGATATTCCCACACTGCCTAATGACAGCACTTAGAGGGATCGAGCCGTCAGGGGAAAGGGCTGACTTTATGCCATCTTCCCATTCTGCTTTGGCATTTTCAGTCTCCATAATTGATCTCTGCCATTTTTCCTTGCAAGGGGTGTTTCTGGGATCAAAAGAGCAGCTTTGACCCCGGTGTAAGAAGTAGCCAGCACTGGAACCGTAGGCCTCTTTGCTTGCTTATGAATCCTACAGGTCCATTTGTTATGAACTTGAGAGATGATGTTCCAGTAATGAGTGAGAGTAAATTAATTTTTTTCCTTGAATACTTTATAATTTTATAAAAAAAATAGAAGGCCAGTTAGTAGAAACTAGGCTTTTACTTTAGTCATACAAAGATCTTTAGGAGATCAACCTGAGGGGGCCTTTGGTTCATCCGTTGGTTTCTGTGTCCTGAAGATTTGTGAAGACACTGAAGTGATGGGGAAATCTGAGAGGCTGTAGAGCGAGGTCACAGAGAAACTGAGTGAAGAGATGGGGAGACCTGACAGGTTGAAAAGTGAGGCAGCAGAGTTGGAGAGTGGGTATGATGTAGGACATTAGCCAGATTGCTCAAATCTGTGATTTTTGACTCATTGTGTTCATTGTCTGGCTTTCAGGGTTAAAACAAAATATGAAATTTAAGTGGAGGGTGATATTAAGATTCTAAAAAAAAAGAACTAAGCTTCATTATTTTATGGCCTTTTCAAGTAAAATACAAGTGTTTGAGGTAGGACTACCCAGTTATCAATAATTAAACATACTTAGAAGTAACAGCATCAGAAGTGTATTGTGGTTGACACCTACCCCTTCTCAAACCTTTCCTTTCACCTTCACCAGCAGCTTAGCACTGATGAATGGCTGTAACACGTCCATCAGTCAGGACAAACAGTTACCATGGTAACAGTAATGCTGAATCTCAGTGGCTTAAGAGAGTAACATATTTTCTCTCCTATACTACATCTTTCTTGAGGTTGATGTGGACTTGAGTTTTATATTATGTTCCCTTATGCAGGTTACAGGATCCTTCACCGTGCTTTTCCAGGGTGTGGGATCTATACTGGTCAAAGGCCTCAGAGTGTCCTGGGCTTTAGAATTCTTTCTTAGAATGGTCTGTGTCCCTTTATAGTGGCTATGACTGGCAAGTTCTGGTAGGAAATTCTGAATCTGTATCTTGGCTCATGTGGACTGAAAATTTTGGGATTAGCTGGATCAGAGCTGGCAGAGCTATCTTGGTGTTGTGTGTGCTGCACCACTGGGTTGTATATAGGCTCAGTGGCTGTTTCTCCTTTTGGGGGTACTTACCAATCTTTTAGCAAATATATGGAATCAACCAGATATCCCAAGACTTGAACATTTCACCTTAAGGGGAAACTTGGACCTACAGTGAGACTCAAGTTTCAGGGTAGTGATAGAACATGGTGTTTGCTGTGTGGGATTGACCAATCAGAACAGAACAACAAGAACATCCTGATTCAGGGCTATTCTCATTCATGTTAGATACACAATAAATTTAAGCTTCTGGACTACTAACAGCACACAATCTCCTCTAACATCTGAACTCTGTGTGGATCTGGATATTATCTTTCATATTTCATCCATCTTTGGTATACAGCAGGCAAAGGCAGCTGGTGGTAACAGGATGACTTTATGTGTTCCTTCTCATCCATGGCCACCAAATGGGTATTCCTCTTCTTCCACAGAGTCTGTGACAAATTCTGGTAGCTTATCAAGTTATCTGTAGCTGTATTTCTTGAGCACTTTAAAGACTATTGCTCTTTTATACAATAAGACTTCCAACAGATATCTTTCTTGCTGCTTATCATGTGATGGCATTGTCCTCTCTCTGATTGATCTTAAGTCATTCAGGCTAAGCACAGAAGCCCCTTGAATAGATAAGATGATTCTTTTTTCTGTCTAGACCCACTGGCTTCTTTTGTACTTACCTACTTGAGATATTGCTTGAAAAGCAGGTGTGCCATCAATATTGATGGAGATTTCATTCTAGCAATGTGGTGATGTTGGTTCAAGGACTTTGGGAAGATATAGTTGGAAGATGTGTTTTTTTACTTTTACATTGTAAAATGCCACATACTAAACCTATGAATGCTAGAAAATGAACTTTTCCTCACATTTTATAATGTACTCTGGTTGAGAACTACACCTCCATTGTGAGCTGGACAAAGAAACACCACTAAAGTTTAAATCACACATCAACTCTCACACATGGGAGACTTCAATACCCTACTCTCACCAACGGACGGATCACTCAGATAAAAAGTAGATAGCAATACTGGAGCTGACTAACATTATACCTCTGCATTTTCCTGGAATGGCTAGATCATTTACCTGAAATGTCATTGGCAATATGTCTGAGTTTAAACTTTCCAATTTGCTAATTTGTTTTCAATTTTTTTATGTTCTCTGTTCCTTCTGGATGGTTGGATTCTTCAGGAAAGTCTTCTCCCAACTTCTGCTGGGAAAGTTGGGTTAGGTACTAGTTTTCAGGATTCCAAAGAGAAAGAGATAGTTGGTGTGTGATCTGTGAGGTTCCCAAAGCCCTCTTTTCATGTACTATTGTATCTCCATTGTGTTTAGTGCTCCCTACTCATAATATCTTCCAATCTCAGAGCAAAATTGTTCAGACTCCCTGTTGTCAGGGAAAGGCTATTTCCCATAGAGTGTAGTTGGGAAAGAAAAATCTATTTATTTACATCTCTGTAGTAGTTTACCATGTGTCAGATATGGGTGTACACGTTTCCCAAATCTTGGCTTTAAAGAGAGAGAGGAAAGAAGCGTTAATATCCTGGTTCTAAGACAAAGAAGCACAGAGTGGTGGTGTGACCTTCCCAAGACCTCTCAGTAGTAAACGACTAGCTTGCACTTGCAGCCAGGCAGCCAGGTTCCTTAAAGTCTCTTCTTGATGATGTCATGGCTAGTGGAGGATGTGACAGTTACAGAGCTTTCAAGCAATTGACACTCCTTTGCTTAGCCTCCCTACCATTCCACCCCACTTTCAAAGGTGACACCTAGTGCTGACAACTCTTAAGCCTTTTCAGGACTCTGTATTCTCATTTAGATTGCTTCCTGGCTTCTGCACTGTTGGCTTGCCACTGCTAGGGCAGTGGTCACTTACCCATATGCTTCCCACCCTCCAAAGTTAGATAGTGTCTTAGTGTCTTCTCTCCTTTTATCCTTACAACTTCTTCTTCCTCTTCTTCTTCTTCTTCTTCTTCTTCTTCTTCTTCTTCTTCTTCTTCTTCTTCTTCTTCTTCTTCTCCTTCTTCTTCTTCTTCTTCTTCTTGCTTCTCCTCTCCTCCTCTTCCTCCTCCTTCTGTCTGATGCTGGAACTTGCTGTATTTATGGCCTTGAACTTTAGCCCTCCTGCCTTTACCTCTTGAGTGCTGGAATTATAGGCATGAGCTATCACACTTGGGGTTTCAAGTTTATTCATTTGAACAGAATCCTTTGCTGTAGTTCAGTGGATTTGTGGGAGACAGTGCATTAGATGTATAGATCAAGCCTCTACTTTGAAGTCTTGAAAATTTTGCCACCCTGGTAAGCATGAAGATTTATTTTGATTTCTCAGCTATATAAAAACAAATATTTCTTATGCTCCTAAATACACAAACAGAAGTCATCTTATCCCATGTACTCTGGTGTGTGCATATCCTTATGTCTTTGTGAAAGTCACATGAGTATCTCTGAAATATGGACATGAGAATTCTTAAGTTCAAAGTGGCAACAATTCCCATGTCCTTATGCACTTGAACACAGCACGTGATCTTGTGAAAGATGTTAGTCCCTAAGGTCTTAGCCCTTTCTTGGTAATACAATAGGCAAAGCTCCCAGTGCCATACCGCCACTGGTGTGCTTGATATTAAGACTTTCTGTGGGGATGTTGGTAAATTTTCCCTCCTGTGCATCTTCCTCGTGTTTGTCCCCTTGGTTGATAGTCACAGTTACAGGTCCCTTGCTGACTCCCAGGTTCTTTCTCACCTCACCTGTTCAAAAAGTCCAAGCCTTGGCAGGTCACGCACTCAGTTCCACCTCGCTTACAACACTTACTGACTTCTTGCTCTGGCAGGCAGTTTGTTTGCATGTGGTGCACACAGAAATGAACTAGTCAGTTTCCTGCTGCCCCAGAGCTGGTGATCCAGCAGAGAAGACAAACTCAGAGCTCACAGAATGGGCATGTACCTCAGTTCTACAGCACGTGCTTAGCATGTATGAGGCCCTGGGTTTGCTCTTCAAACTGTGAAAATAACAATAGCTAAGAAAAATAAGCCCCTGAAGCACAATATCACACCAAGTCATAGGTACCTTGATAGCCGTGAGACTGTAAAGTGCTTGGAGGGGTGGTGGTGAAGAGAAGAATGAGAACTTTTGCTGGAAGAGATGAAGGAAAAGCCAACACACACTGTAGCACATACATCAGTTCCTACAGGAAAGTGCTAGTGTTCTAGGCCACATAAATAGTGGTAGAAAAGGGATAGATGGTGAGGGAGAACTGGAGAAGAAGAATGAAAAGGCCATCAAGCAGTGTGCACATTTGTTGCTATTGTCCTACATATCAGGAGTGTAGAAAGGATGTGGGAAAGTATAGGATATCCAGGCATAGGGGACAAGGTTGGTTGAGCACAGTATAGTCAACTTGTTGAAGCTGTGTCTGGACTTCACTGCTCTGTTTCCAACCTTAGTCTTCTCAGAGATGCACTTTGTGATTCTAATATCTACAATGGTTCAACCAACAGATCATGTCCATCAGTTGGTATAGTATGTGATACTAGTACTAGGATGCTAACTCAAGGTATATCTGCTTATTTGGCTTATTGTCTCCCCATACAGTGATCCATATCTCTCTGGGAGCTCCTTTGTTTTGCACAACATTGGGTGAAAAGATTATACTGATCCACTCTGAGACAGAGTATGAAAGTTTGGGGTTAGAAATGATAAGTTACTGTGCCTGAGTGGTACCAAGTGGGACTATGTCAAAGGGATTTCAAACTCTGCTTTCAAGGGCTCAATGAGTAAGTCAGACATAGATTTAAAAGTTTGAGGTGAAGACAAGGGTTAAAAAGAAAACTGGTGAAGATTGTGGGAGATTGTGGGATGATTGTGACGACTGGGGCATTTGTGGTGGTTTGGATAAGAATAAGCTCAAGGCCGGGCAGTGGTGGCGCATGCCTTTAATCCCAGCACTTGGGAGGCAGAGGCAGGCGGATCTCTGTGAGTTTGAGACCAGCCTGGTCTACAGAGCGAGATCCAGGAAAGGGGCAAAACTACACAGAGAAACCCTGTCTTGAAAAACAAAAACAAAACAAAACAAAACAAAAGCTCATATAGGTATGGCCTTGTTGGAGGATGTGTGGCTTTTTTGAGGAAATGCTCATGCCAGCTCCGTTTCTACCTTCCTCTGGGTCTATGGATCTGGATTGCACTATCAGCTACTGCTCGAGTGCCGGGTGTGATGTCAGACTCCCCACCATGATGAGAGTGGACTGTTCCTCTGAAACTGTAGACAAGCCTCCAATTCAATGCTTTCTTTTTCTAAGAATTGCCTTTGTCATGGTGTCTCTTCACAGCAATAGCCCAATGACTAAGACAGCATCCTTAAACTGAGGACACCTTCATTTCAAAGTAAGCAGAGGAAGAAGGTCTTTCCTTAGTCAGCTCAGGCTTCCCTGAGAAAATACCAACTTTTGGAAATTTGTTAATAAATTGGTTTTACAAAGAAAGCAGGCTCTTTTAAATTGTGTGTGTGTGTGTGTGTGTGTGTGTGTATGAAAGAGAGAGAGAAAGAGAATGTGTGTATGTGTGCGTATGTGTGTATGTGTATGTGAGTATGTGTGTTTGAATGTGTGTGTGTGTGTGTGTGTGTGTGTGTGTGCTTCTGAGAACACCATGTAGGTTCCCTGGAGGCCAGAAGCATTGGATCCTTGTGGAGCTAGAGTTATAGGCAGTTGTTAGCCTCTTGACATGGGTGCTGGGAACTGAACTCAGGCCCTTTGAAAAAGTAGTACATGTTTCTAACCAATGAACCATCTCTTTGGCCCCAGGCTTGATGATTTAAAGATAAGGTTGTTTTTTTTTTTCGTTTTTTTTTTTTTTGTTTGTTTTTGTTTTTGTTTTTTAATAGTTCTGGAAGCTAGGAGTCTTAAGACCAATGTTCATGAGTTCAGTTTCTGGGGGAAAGCTCTTTTGCTACCTTTAGATGATCACATTTTTTCCTGTGTCATTGCATGGCCTTTCCTTGGTCTGAGAATAAGAAGAGCTAGAGATAAAGATTGAGGAAAGGGGAGAGGAGGGAGGGAGAGGAGGGAGGGCATGGGGCAGGGAGAGACAGGGAGAAGAAGGGAGGGGGGAGAGAGGATAGGAAAGAGAGAAGTGAGAGACCCAGAAGGAGGAGAGAAGAGAGAGAATAAGCTCTCTGGTATCTTGAGTGTGAGTGTGTGTGTGTACATGTAGATACACCTGGAGGCCAGAGAACAACCTCTATTTTTTCCTCCTCGGGAGCTATTTACCTTGTTTTTGAGATGGTCTCTCACTGATCTGGGCTCCCTCAGACTAGGCTGGCTGTTCAGCAAGCCCCAGGGAATTGCTTGATTGTGTGTCTTCTGTGCTGGGATTCTGAGCATGCGCTACCATATCTGTCATTTTATGTAGACCCTGGGAATTGAACCAAGGTCCTCAGGACTGGGTGGTAAGCACTTTGCTCTCACCCCAGCACCAGCTGTCACTTCTTTAGGGACACTGATTCTTTATTAGATTAAAGCCCCTACCTTTATGGCCTAAATTTACTTTTACCTTTCTAAAGGCCCTGTCTCCAAATACAGGCACATGGAGGTTGAGAATTTAATAGAACAGAATTAATAGAATTCAATCAATGACAGAAGATGACTTGGATGGGAGGATAAAGGAAGTGAGAGATGAAATGTGGGGATATAGGGAAGAGAGGAGTTCATGGGCTCCCTCTTCATGTTACTCCCTCAAAGTAACAGTGTCACTGCTGAGCAATAGTAAACAGGAGTCACCATATATTGTGGAGCTGTTGTGGGCGTGCCCTTGGCAGGAGTTGCTTTATAATACTCCATGTCACCCTGTCCTGTCTCCTCCATTCTGGAATTCAGGAGACAGAAAGTTGCAGAGGTTGAGTAACTTGGGACTCTGGACTGGAGATTTTGTCATTTTCACTGTACTTGACTGCCTCTTGATGGGAGGAAGGTGCAGAAAAGAGGCCACTGGCTTACAGGAGGTACAGGAAGGGTCAGTGGTGTATGGATGTAATAGCGGCCATGGACTATCTACTTTTCTCATTGCTGTAACAAAATACCCGAAAAAAGCACTTAAGGAAGACAGGGTTTACTCACACTTTGGCTCACACTTTGAGGGTATAGTTCATCACGGAGGAGGGTCAAGGTGCAGGAGTGTGAGACAGCTGGTCAGATGAGCAGATGATGGTGAATGTTGAGATGTACTCTATTTTCTTCTTTGCAGTCAGTCCAGGATGCTCACTCACATTTTGGGTGGGACTTCTTACTTCAGGTAACTCAAATCTGAAACCCCTCAGAGACCTGACCTGAGGTCCATCTCCTAGGTGATTCTAAATATTTACAAGTTGGCAATCAATATTAACCATTATACCCAGGCTAAAGGTTGTGGGTTGTACAGGCAGATGAGTAAGTGCGGTCTGAAAAATCTAGACGCCTATGAAGAATGTTGGTGTTTTCTGACATAACCAGTTGGACACTCCTGAAACAGAGGCCAGATGGCCCTGGGAAGCTCAGCACTCTCCCTTCCCCAGTTTGAGAATTCAAGGCTGTGACTTCAGGGCATTCCAGCTCACTTCCCTCTTGTAGCTGCATCTCTGGCCAATACCTCTGCAGGGCTCTGACTGCAGGCAGGTACACCTGTACCTCATACTGCCTGTGATCACCATGGGACTCTTCTCTGAGCCTGCACAGTCTTTTTCCTTTTTTCTTCTGTGCCAAAGGCAATCCTGAAGTAGTGTTCACAGGAGCTGACACCAGCCGTGTATTATGGGAGGCAGCTTGGCAATGCTGGCTTCTTTCTCTTCCTTGCTCCTTGTCCCTCTGGCATACTCCACTTGCTTTCTGAAAAGGTAATAACACACAAGGTTCCTGCTTTAGGTTTCTTTAAAAAAAATGAGACTAAGATACCCAGACCACAACATTCCTTTCTCTGGTGATATACAATGTTCAGAAGCCTAATGTGGTTTGTAAGTATTCTTTCAGAAACTTCTCTTGCATAATCAGAACTTTGAAATTTTTGTTGTACAAAAATACCATTACATTATTTCAGTTCCAAGATTACAGTGTTTTATGGATACAGTCTGGGTTTTGCTTGTATAATCTATTGTCAAGAGAGGAGTTAGTAGAGGTTTTATTGTAAAGGACCAGGTAGCAAACATTCTAAGCTGTGTAGGCACTAAGGCCTCTGTCACCACTATTCAACTCTGACATTATGGTACAAACATAGACATAGATGATGCAGCCACAAATAGATATCTCTGTGTCCCTATAAAATTTTATTGACAGTAACAGTTGTCGGTATGTACTTGGACGAGGGGCCAAAGCTTGATAACTCTTGTCAATATAAACATATCTGTGAGTGGGAAGAGAAAAGAAGTTGGTGACTTAGAAGTAGATACAGCAGAACCGAGAGGGGATGTGTCCTCTGCTGAATGTCTCATCTTCTTGTAGCTCCAGGATTCTCCAATATTGCAACTCCAGCAAGCATAGAATACAGCCTATCATTTTCTGTTTTGTATGGTCAAGATAGGGCAGGCATTAGAGTTATTTCTTGGGTCCTCTGCCCTTGTACTTGGACACACATTGCATTTTCAGGGTCGTCTTCTGCCTTGTGATGTAAATGATGAATAAAAGTCTACTAGTCCAGTCCATCAATGACACTGATCTTATGGTTCTGTCACGGTGAACATGCTCTTGTCAGTGTAATACTTCCCATGGAGCTCTATGGTACCACATCAGATAGGACAGGAGCATGAGTCACTCTTTCCATCCATAGCTGGAGTTGTAAATGCCTGTAAACAGCTCACCAATGCAGACCATCAACTGTAATTGGCATGGCTTAACTTCTAATGGTTTTCTTTCCATAGGCAAGAAACTAGGCATCCATTAGTGGGGCTGACTCCAACTAGCTATTTGAGGATCAAGAAGGGGCTGAAGGCAACAGAAGGGGAGAATTCTCAGGCAGCCAGCTCCTGCTGCTATCATGGCCCCCTGATAAGCACTTTGTGTGCTGTCTCATGTAATCCTAAGTACTTGAGGAAATGTTACCATTTTTATTTTCCCTGAGAACCAGAAAGGGTATGCATTCTGCCCAAAGTTATACAACTAACATAAAAGGCAGCCAGAAATAAAATTCTAAAAAGACAACACAAAGGCTGTACAGTTCTTGCTACCCTCCCTGAAATACGCCTCCTACTTAGAAAGTCTACAAATGGAATCCCAGTGACACTGTAGTCAGTATCTTCCATAGGTGAGAAGACACATGATCCTACTGTCAAGCATAGATGCATGCTAAAATTTAGGTGTGGTTCCAGCTTTCCTTCAGTAGTCCTATGAGAACACAAGAAAGACTGTGTTTCCATTTGGTGCCCACAGTAGGAAGCAGTTACTTAGGGTTTGGGCACTCTTGTCCACACACATCCACTTAAATAATGAAAGAATGAACAACATTAAGGAGCTATTGGCCCAAGTAACTGATTGGGTGTTCTGTCAATTCTTTACTAGCTTTCATTGTACATTGATGACAGAAATGAAATATGACATGTTGAACTGAGTTCACATTCCTCTACTCTGGTGGCTGGAAAAACTTGCTTGCTCTTTGTAGCCTAACCTTAGACCATTTAACCAATGATAGCCTCAGAGAGGGTTGTGTTGAGAGACAATAGATAGGACCATGACAACTAAAGAGCTGGCTTTCACAAACATGGTTTCAAATAGAAACATTTGTAGGTTCTATCTATCTATCATCTATCTATCTAATCTATCTATCTAATCTATCTATCTATCTATCTATCTATCTATCTATCTATCTATCCATCTATCTATTTATCTATCCATTCATTTTTAATTTTGTGCATGTGAGCACATGTATATGTGCCCATGTTCATGTCATGTGGGTGCAGATATGTGTGTGTGTGTGTGTGTGTGTGTGTGTGTGTGTGTGTGTGTGTGTGAAGGCCAGAGGACAATCTCAAGTACTGTTCCTCAGGATCCATCCACCTTAATTTTTTGAGACAGGGTTTCTCACTGACTTGAAGCTTGCTTATTTGGTTAGGCTTAGTCTTAGTTACTTCTCTGTTGCTGAGATAAAACATCATGACCAAGGCAACCTACAGAGAAAAGAGTTTATTGGGGGCTTACAGGTCTGGAGAGTTAGAGTCCATGATGGTAGAGCAGAGGTAGCAGGCAAGTGGCAGGCTGCTGGAACAGTAGCTGATAGCTCATATTTCTAACCACAGCAAGAAGCAGAGAGAGCTTACTCAAAATGGCATTGGTCTTTTGTAACTTCAAATCCTGCCCCCAGGACACAGTTCCTTCAGCAAGGCCATACCTGTTAAGCCTCCCCAAATCGCCACCAACTGGGGACCAAATATTCACATGTCCCAGACTTATGGGGAGCATCTCATTTAAACCACTGCACCCACGAAGCCCAGGGATCTACCATCACTGGACTTACAAGCATGTTTTACTGAGCCTGGAGTTTTCTTTTTTGTACATGTGAATTCTAGGGATCAAACTTGAATCCTCATGCTTGTGTAGCAAACGCCTTCCTGGCTGAGCTGTCACCCTTGTCCTGCGTGGTTTAGTATTGATATCAAGTGTACTGTATTTCATCAACTTGTCAGGCCAAGGACTGCCATGCATAAAGTAATACAAAGGAATTCATAGATGGGATGAATAGAAGGCTAGCCTGCTGCCTCTGAGATGATGGCTGAGCCATGCTTCTGATGGAGTTGGTGTCATACAAGGCAGCAGATCTAATCAATGTTACAGTCATTGGAAAAAGGGACTGCTAAATAAAAAAAAACAACTTTGCTTCCTCTTGTTCTTGTCTTTAAGGGTGTGAGATAGCTTCTTGGCTTCCACTGAGGACAACTTGACAGATTGCAGTGACAGACAAACTGTGAAGGTGGAAATCTTTTGCTGAGCAGGTAACTTCTTCTTTCCTTCTGGTAAATTTCCAGCTTGGAGATTGTCATGGCATGTCTATTTGCTGCTTTCCTGGGACATGTGGCAGAATGCGGTGTACTCAGCCTTTGATCAAGGCCATTAGAGTCAGTGCTAAAGCCTCTGGGTGAGGTCCCTGACCACTTGGCATTAATGGCCCACATTAAGGACTCACTGCTGTCTCCTGCTCGACTAGTGCTCACTATCCTTGTGGGAGATGTCTATAATCAGTGTCTCTGTAAGACAAGGATAAGAAACTGTGACACATGTCTGTGCATAACCGTGTTTACTAGTGAAGGATCTCTAGAGAAAGAGAGCCAATAACAAAGATATAGGTCTATAAAAGGAGATTCGCTGTAGGAATTGTTTCTCTTGATTATGGAGGCTGAGGAATCCTAAGATCTTCTGTTTGCTAGCTGGGGACTTAGAAAAGTAAGTGATGTTTTTCAGCCCGAGTCTTATGGCTGGAGAATTGGGAGCAATGAAAACCAGAGAGGATGAGTGTTTCCATTCAGCTAGGGAGGGCAAGTCCCTTCCTTGACCAGTTCATTGTATTCAGGCAGCAAAGGGTAAAGCTAGTCTTTACCCAGTCTTCTAATGCAAATGCTAAGCTCTTCTGAAATAGTTCCTTCTCCCACCAAACCCAGAAATAATGCTTTGCTGGGTAAATGAGGATCACTTACCCTAGTCACACAGATGCATAAATTTGCCCATTAGAGTATGGGGAGTGGTGTCTGTATTAATGGGCAACTCTGGGAAGCAGCTATGAGTTACCACAGGATGAAGCCCAAAGAAAGTAATCAAATGAGTGCCAGCTTCCTTCTGACCACAGTTCTTCAGCAGAGAAAATTTAGACAGGACCAAACACCTTCAGATCTATGCCCTCATCTCACTTTAATGTACATGAATATGTAATAGTGATTTGCTTTATAACAATAATAAGCTAGAAACAGTCAAAATATCCACTAATAGATGAATGGATGAGCAACCTAGGATATCTCCATATAGTGGAATACTATTCAGCAATAATAATGAGTAAATAGCCTTTCTGTGGAAAAGCACAGATAAATCTAAGATTCCTTACACAGAGTGACAGAAGCCAATTGCACTTATATATAAAACTCAAACTGTAAATTAAGATACTGTGATAGAAGCCAGTGCCTGGCTGCCCAAGTATTGCAGAGCGTCGTAAAGAGTGGAGAAAGGACCATATTGATTTCCAAAGTGGTTGTACAAGCTTGCATTCCCACCAGCAGTGGAGGAGAGTTCCCCTAGCTCCACATCCTCTCCAGCATAAGCTGTCTTCAGTGTTTTTGATCTTAGCCATTCTGACAGGCGTAAGGTGGTATCTCAGAGTTGTTTTGATTTGCATTTCCCTGATAATTAGGGATGTTGAGCAATTCCTTAAATGTCTTTCAGCCATTTGAGTTTCCTCTGTTGAGAATTCTCTGTTGGGCTGGAGGGATAGCTCAGCCGTTAAAGGCTAAGCTCACAACCAAAAATATAAGAGAATTCTCTGTTTAGTTCTATAGCCCATTTCTTAATTGGACTGTTGGGCATTTTGATGTCTAATTTCTTGAGTTCCTTATATATTCTGGATATCAGTCCTCTGTCAGATGTGGAGTTGGTCAAGACCTTTTCCTATTCTGTAGGCTGTCGCTTTGCCTTGTTGACCATGTCCTTTGCTCTACAAAAGCTTCTCAGTTTCAAGAGGTCCCATTGATTGATTGTTTCTCTCAGTGTCTGTGCTACTGGTGTTCTATTTAGGAAGTGATCTCCTATGCCAATGCATTCAAGACTACTTCCTACTTTCTCTTCTAGCAGGTTCAGAGTAGCTAGATTTATGTTGAGGTCCTTGATCCACTTGGACTTAAGTTTTGTGCTCGGTGATAGATATGGATCTATTTGCAGCCTTCTACATGTTGATATCCAGTTATGCCAGAACCATTTGTTGAAGATTCTTTCTTTTTTCCATTGTACACTTTTGGCTTCTTTGTCAAAAATTATATGTTCATAGGTGTGTGGATTAATGTCAGGGTCTTCAATTTGATTCCATTGGTCCACATGTCGGTTTTTATGCCAGTACCAAGCAGATGCAGAGATCCACAGGCCCCGAGTGGAGCTCCGGGAGTTCAATTAGTGAGAAAGAGGAGGGTTTATATGAGCAAGAATTGTTGAGACCAAGGTTGGATAAAGCACAGAGACAAATAGCCAAATGAATGAAAACACATGAACTATGAATCAATGGCTGAGGGGTTCCCCAACTGGATCAGGCCCTCTGAATGGGTGAGATAATCGATTGGCTTGATCTGTTTGGGAGGCATCCAGGCAGTGGGACCAGGTCCTGTGCTCATTGCATGAGTTGGCTGTTTGAAACCTGGGGCTTATACAGGGTCGTTTGGCTCAGCCTGGGAGGAAGGGACTGGACCTGCCTGGACTGAGTCTACCAGGTTGATCTCAGTCCTTGGGGGAGGCTTTGCCCTGGAGGCGGTGAGAATAGGGGGTAGGCTGGGGGGAAGGGGAGGGGGGCGGGAGGGGGGGAGAACAAGGGAATCCGTGGCTGATATGTAGAACTGAATTGTATTGTAAAATAAAATTAAACTAAAAAAAAAGAGTGGAGGAAGAAAATGGAAAAGAGCAGGAAGATGCTTTGACAGAGTCTAGGATGTTGAATTTGTTCATAATGTTAACAGTGTGATGGGTTCCTGGGAAGAGGTGTGTCAGAACATCAAATTGTGTATGTTGGACACAAAGATTGCTAAACAACAATGCTATCTCAATAGTCTTCAGCTTTAGAGCAATTTCCTTGACCTCTACCTGTCCCTGCACCCACATTATTCCTTCCCAGTTTTTCCCATCCTCTCAAATGCTCTTCAAGATGCCAGTTCAGGCAAGAGGTTCATCTGGTCTACCATTTAGCTCCCTCTCACAGGCCTGGACCTTTGAGTGAGGTCCAGATATTTGTTGAGTGACAACTGAAAAGGTGTGATCCTCAGTGTGAGAAGTGCTTTTGCTCTGAATGCAGCTCTGACTCTTCCATACTGTTTTCAGTCAATACTCTGATCCTTTGTTTATTTATACAGCAGCGATAATCCGCCCTACAGAGCCATTGTGAGGATTATGTATGGAGATAGCAGTGCCCTTGGCAGGGTCTCTAGCACACAAACTCCTTCCTGCTCCAATCTGCCTCAAGGGAAGCTTTCCAGGGGAGGTAAATGTAGGTCCTGATGCTCATGGAGAAAACATAAAAAATTCCCTAATATTTTAGACAAAATATCCTCAGTATTAAGGTGGAGAGAGGGCCACTTTCTTCTCATTACTGAATGGTGTTATTAGGTTAGGGGCTTTAAGGGTAGCAGGTGGCCCCTCTTCAGTGTGCAGCAGGCCTGTATGGTGTGGTGGCAGTTACTTCCAAAGCCATGCTAGAGAAACTTTTTTTAAAAAATTTTTCTTTATTAAGAAAATTTCTACTCACTCCACATACCACCCACAGATCCCACCTTCTCCCACCCCCCAGCCCTCTCTTCCAAGCTACCCCACATCCCCACATCCCTCAAATCAAGGTCTCCCATGGGGAGTCAGCAGAGCCCAGCACACTGAACCTAGGCAGGTCCAAGCCCCTTCCAACTGCACCAAGGCTGCACAAGACATGACACCACAGGCACTGGATTCCCAGAAGCCTGCCTATGCACCAGGGATAGATCCCAATCCCCCTGCCTAGGTGCCCCCCGAACAGTTCGAGCCAAACAATCATCTTTTGTACCCAGAGGGCCTAGTCAAGTCCCATGGGGGCTCCACAGCCACCAGTCCACAGTTCATGGTCTTCCACTAGTGTGGCTGGTCATCTCTGCATGTCCTCCCATATGATCTCGATGTCCCTGCCTGCAGAATCCCTCCTCTCGCTAGAGAAACTCTTGAGGACTTTGGAGAAGCAGCATTATAGTCTGAAGGTCAGCATTCTGGCCTTTTAGGACTGCGGTGCCCTCAAGAAAGGCCAGGTTGAATGCCTATGTGCTACCTTTGGCTGTTTAGATCCCCTAAAAATGTCTGTATTGAAATGATTACAGAATCCTAACCAGATGGTGGAATAACTGATTCCCCTCTGTGCAGGATGACCTCATATGTTCCCGAGTGGGTTGTGTCTGCATCGGCTGCTGTGGGCAGTGACACTGGACTTGCCTGGTTTCTTGTGCTGAGAATGGGCAAGGTACTGGAGAACATGTCCATCCTAGAGGACAGAAGGATATCCTGGAGAGCAATGAGGAGCTGAGGAGGGCTTCAGAAAGGACTGAACATCTGGTAACTGTCTCCGAGATCTAGCTCCCTGTCTCCAGAGTATAACCAGGGATGACCACCCAATCTACCTCCCTGTAAGTCAGTGGCTGTGATTTAGATATTACCTCTCTCTCCTCTTGGTGTGCCCTAAGTATCTTATAACAGCCATATTGCTCTCCTTAGTCTTATATTCTTTCTTCATATCTGAGATCAGTAGAGAGAATACTGCTCCAAATTGAGTATGTGTGCTATGCTTATGAAGAGAAGTTCAAGAGAGTTGTGAGCTAGCCAAAATATTTCTGAATATTCTAAGGAAAGTATTTTGATATCCAGATAATCAATGGATCAATGTTTATTAGACAAGCAAAACAGAGTGAAGTGAAATTATTACCTGAAGTAATCCTGGAGCTGTCTGCTTTTGGAAGCTCATGTCTTTAACAGTAAATTCAGATCAGCCCCATCCCAATTATAGAGGGGAAGAGAAATTTCATGGGTTCTCTTTTTGAGAAATGGTTCAGAAGATATATTGTATGTGGTTATGATTTATTTAAGATTAACATGGACCATTAGTCTAACATCTTTTTTTTTTTTTTTTTTGTTTTTTCGAGACAGGGTTTCTCTGTGTAGCTTTGCGCCTCTCCTGGAACTCACTTGGTAGCCCAGGCTGGCCTCGAACTCACAGAGATCCGCCTGGCTCTGCCTCCCAAGTGCTGGGATTAAAGGTGTGCGCCACCACCACCCGGCTAGTCTAACATCTTTATTCTTGATTTATTTATGGATAGATTATTGCTAGTGAGCAGAATGATTTTTTGTTGTTGATTTTGAACCTATCCAATGGTTTTCAATGGAGTCTTTAGCATTTTCCAGATTATGCCATAAAAGAGCAAGGAATCCACATTTCTAAATTGCACTGAAGCAGCATATATCAGGAACACAGAAAGTGCCAACAACTCATTGGAAAAGTAAATAAATAAATTAATGATAAGTTTGACAGAGTAATAAAGATATGATTTGATGAATGAAAATGTGTGAACCGGCATTAGATGAAAGAAGAAAAGGCTAGACTGCTCACATCCTGGTGTTCTTCTTATGCCTCCTTCTGTAGTCCAAACAATGACAGCGCACACTGTGCTGCCCTCTGACTTCCTCATGTGTGTGGAAATTTACAATGTGTCTGTTCGACTTTGGGAGAGTTACCCACTTTCTCCCATTTATCTGTGGGCTCCTCACTCTCCTGCTGAATAGTATTTCACTTTGTTCTACTCTTGATGGCCACATAAGAAGTCCTACAATCAACACTCTAGTGCATTTTGTGTGGTGGCTAGATATGTACAAAAATGTAGAGAGCAGGACCATATACATACACACAGGTATGTATATATGTATAGACATTTTTGTGTGAAGTTATATATCTGGAGTAGCTGTGTCACTGGGTCTATACACAATAGATTGATATTCTTTCTTTGTTTTTGTTTTGGAGACAGGATTTCTCTGTATAGCCCTGGTTGTCTAGGAACTTTATCTGTAGACCAAGCTGGCCTCAAACTCAAGAGATCTGCCTGCCTCTGCCTCCTGAGTGCTGGGATTAAGGGCATGTGACACCATCTGGTAACAGAGTAATTGGATCACAAAGCAGGTATACGTTTAAACTTGAAATAAAGCAAAAGCCTGTGTTATAGAGTGTTTTGCTATTCTATAGCCCTTCACAGCCAGAAGGATTTGTCACTGGGATCTTGTTTCTTAAATTTTAGTTATTTTCATGGGTGTTCAATAATACACTATTGGTTCTAACTTGTCTTTTCCTTAATGCCTAATGGTACTGAAAACTTTTTAATTGGGATTATTGATGATTCACCTATATTCCATTATTAACTGCCACAGCTTCTGCCGAATTGAATTTTTCTCATAAATGAGCCTCTCTTTCTCCCCAACTCCCTCCCTCTTCCTTCCTCTCCTGTCTCTTTTCTCCTTTTCTATGTCTTCCTCTCTCTCTCTCTCCCTCCTCTATCCTTTTATCTGTGTGTCTTGTCTAGCTCTGGGATGCTCATCAGATACACATGTTATCATTTTCTCTCAACCTGTCAGGTTCTGCTGTATCTTGATGAGGAGAATGCTTAGACTTTAATGCAGTCTAATTTATCAGTTTCCCCTTGAAATGTTGCTGCGTCCTGGGTCCTATTAAGATCTCTGCCTTCTCTCCTGCTGCAGAAGCACTCTCTTCCACTTCCTTCCTGAGACTTTGTGGCTTCGGGGTTTAAATGTAGGTCTTTAATCCATTTCAGAATAACTTTGTGTAAGATGTGAGTAGAGATTAAGATTTATTTTTTTTTCTAAATGGATATCCACTGCACCACCACCATGTGTTGAAAGGATGCTCTCCTCTCTTCAATACATTAGTGCTTTTATTTCAAATCTTAATTGAGAGCATAAGTGTGGTTCTATTTCTGGGCTCAATTTTGTCTCATTAATGTATTTGCCTATGATCATTTCTATATTATACTGTCTTATTTTACAGCTTTATTACAGTCTTTTATATTTAATGCTCAAAGTTCACAAGATTTATTCTTATTCTTTATTTAAAATTTAAAATATTCTTGGCTATGGAAACACGACATTCAGATATTCCATCTAAATGGATTGATTGCCTGGTTATGAGGGGTTTGGTTAGAATGGGTTGCCTGGTTGTGAGGGGTTGGGTTAGTGGGCAGCTTCCAGCTTTAGTTCCTTTTGCATGCACCTCAGCATTTTCAAAAAGTGTTTTTTGAATTTACTATACAAAGTAATGGGTTTCATCATGACATTTTCATGTATGTATTGTTCTTATTTGTCCCCTCCCCGACTTCTCTCTCCTAATTTGTATACCCCATTCACTGGTTTGGTCCCCTTCATTCCTTTAATCACCTTTTTCTGCTTTCATGTACTATGTATTCTGTTACTCTCTCTTTGCCCATCGTTTTTTCCCCTTAAGATTGCTTCTTCTCCATTCATGGCTCCCTTTCTAATCTCATGACCCTTCTGCACATGCACACACACACACACACACACACACACACACACACACACACACACACACACACGCACACACATGCACATGCGCACACGTGTGCGCACACACACACACACACACACACACACACACACACACACACACGAGTATATGCAAATTTAAATATAGGCTCCTCAGATGAGAGGAATCATGCAGTACTTTGTTAGACATGATGATTTCTAGTTCCATTCATTTTCATGCAACTACTATGACTTAATTTTGTTTAATTATTTTTGAGTCAGGGCTTCACTCTGTAGATGATGTTGACCTGGAACTCTCTGTGAAGTCTAAGTTGGCTTCAGTGATTCTCCTACTTTAGCCATTCAAATGCTTGAAGTACACATGTGAGCCCGCATATTTAGTTCAAGATTCATTTTATAATTTATGAATGAGTAAAATCACATTGTGTATCAGTTGTCATGAGCAGTGCATCAGTGAACAGGTGTGTACGGGCATCTCTGTGGCAAGAGTATCTACACAGGAGAAGAGTAGCTAGGTCATGTGGTTTAGTTCTTCCACAAACATCCATACTGATTTCTATAGCAATCTCATCATTTTACATTCTCATTAGCAGATCATAAAGGCTCTTTCCACCACATCTTTGCCGCCATTTTTTTTTTTTTAATGCAGGCACTCTGATTTGGGTAAGATAAAAATCTCAAGGCAGTTTTAGTTTGCATTTCCCTCACAGCTAAGGACATTGAACACCTTTTCAAATATTTATTGGCCATTTGCGTATCTTCATTTGAGAACTCAAATTAAATACCCCAAACCCAAGCCAACCAGATCATCCACAGCTGTTTTAGATCTGAGGTCATGCTTTTATCATGATGGTCCCAAGCCAACAAAGAAAGCAGAGATAGCAGACCTCAGGCTCTTTCTGGTATAGTCTTCAGCCAATGAGTGAGAAAATCAACTATATTCAAGCTCAGACATTTCTTCCTAGTTTGAACTTCTCTTAAGTACCCCCTTTTCCTCCGAAACTCCCTGCCAACATGGTATCACATTGGCACTTCCATCTGATCACACCCATAGCCCAATCTTATTTTCTCTGTATCATTACCCAATGAATCTTTTGAACTCGGGCATCTCCCTTAGTATCTGTTTTGTTTTGTTTTTTAACTGACCCTTTTAGTTGCTAAAGAACAAATGGTCAAGAGAGTTTTGAAGTTGTGTCACTGTCATAGTGGCTAATGATACCCAGTCCAGGGTGGCAGGTGGAACATGAATTTATGCTGGCACAAGTGGTGGCCTGAATGTTAAATTTCCATAATGACTTAAAGCAACTCTCCAGTTCTGAGGCATTGATCAGTATGGATTCAGGCTTTCAGAACTCATGAAGTGGGAGCACATATTAAGATAATGAAACTAAGCAGTTGTTAATAAATCTCACGAACCCTATAAATAGATAATAAGTTGAGGAAAAATTAACAAATGCTTGAATATTAAATGTTAGTCTTATAATCTCTTTGGTAGATTACAAATTACCCTTTTATCATGCAGTGAGAAAACACATAATCACCAATAATCAATCAAACACACAAACAAACACGCAAACAAGCCTAAAGATTAAACACAAGGGCTAAGACTGACTGCATTTTATAGATGAATGAATGCTCAACTAAAGCAGATTTCTTACACCCAAGTTACGGCTCTAATTAGAAACACCTAGAATTCTCACATAAGACATGAGCAGACCTATGTGGTACTTTCAAAACACTGGTTTCTTCAGATTTCTATAACTCTGTAATTGGAGACATACCCTAAAGCCACCCATGAAGTGGCTCTAAAGGCTAGAGGGATGGCTCAGTGCTAAGATCACCGGTTGCTCTTCCAGAGGACCTGCGTTTGATTTCTAGCACCAATCTAGCATCTTACAACAGTCTAAAACTCCAGTCCCAGGGGATCCCACCCACTTCTGACTTGTACGGGCACTGCATGCATGTGGTATACAGACGTGTATTATTACAGAGAACTGGAGTTTGATTCCTAGAATCCACATGATGGCTCACAACCACAACTCCAGTCCCAGGGGATCTGACTCCTTCTTCTGGCCACAGTGGATACTGTATACATGTGGTACACAGACATACCTGCAGACAAAGCACACATACACATAAAATGAAATTGAAAAACAACAACAACAACAACAACAACAAAACAAACCTAAAAGCTGCTATCTCCCAATGTAGCATGAAACTGTAGTTGAGATCTTTCCTATAGCAGATAATATTGAAATGCCAGAATTTCTATGGCAGATGGTGCAGGCATGGATTAAAAGGATCAGGGAAGTGGTCATGCTAGAATGGATATATCTGAGGCTAAAAGATCATCAGAGGTGAGAAGGCTTTGGGGACACACACACATTCACTAAGATCCCCCAAGGATGCACTGGTGCAAAGGATGTTAGTATCACATTCAGATCCAGCTCTCATTTTCAGGCAGGATTAACAGTTGAAGAAGTTGACACAGTATCAGCCCAGTAATCACCAGTGGAGTGGTAGCACTTCTCCTCACAAGACAGTAGGGGCTAGGGAACAAGTTCGAAGGATGGGAACTGCAATTAACACAATAGTTGGCAAGGTTGGAGGAGCAGCTAAGACCTGACCTGAGGAAATTGTGGTGATGGTTAATAGACCATGACATCTGCAGGACCAATACAGTTGCAAAGTCTAGGACAACACTGCTTCATTTCTAGAATCACAGAAGCCAAGAGTGAAGAAGCAGGAGAATGAGGCAGGGTGCTGTACTAAGAACCCCAATCTTCCACAGTTCCTGTACCCATGGAGGTTTTGAACATAATATTTCTTTACTGAAGAGGTATCCAGGATACCAGGGCAGCAGAACACAGTAAGTAGTTGCTATAATAAATCCTGTATCTTCTGCACAGTGTCTAGGAACATTTGGTCACATGACTGTCCACTAAAAAAAGGAAATTCTCAGGCATTTTGGAGAATTTGGGGTAAAGTCTCAGTTAAAATTGACATCTTGATGCCCATTTCTTCATTATGTCTTCTCTTTAAAATAGGAGCATCCACTCCAGAAGAGACATCAAATTATCAATTAAACAAAAGGAGCAGCCAACTCATATTAATTTCTCTTACAGCTACAAGAGTGATGGTACAATGAGCCCACAGGATAAATAGACAAGGTGGTAGAAAGGTAAAACTATAAACATGCACACATACCCATATGCGTGCACACGCACGCACGCACGCGCACACACACACACACACACACACACACACACACACACACACAGAGAGAGAGAGAGAGAGAGAGAGAGAGAGAGAGAGAGAGAGAGAGAGAGAGAACCAATATAGTTTCTGTCTCCTTCCAATATTCCATCACTGGAGGTCTATCCCTGTACCTGGGATGGCACTATGATTTGAGAATATAAATTGTCAACTTGGTGGTAGTTGGCTATATTAGTCTCTTCTATTCTGGAAGAACATGGACTTTATTCTTCTTGTATAGAATCCATTCTAAATTTTTCTCAGACCCCAGGCATATACATCATTGGATAACAGAAACCTTATAGAAGCCAGAGTTCTACAAAGTAAACACAAATTCATCCCATGATCTGTTAGCAAGACTGTCAGCTGGCATTTCTTATGTTACTGCTCCTGTTTCTATTGGTATTGAAGTCATGGCATTGAAACATGAGTTTCTGCATTGGTGGTTTCATACCTTTGCTACATAGTTCTACTGAACTGGTACTGCCACTGTGCCTTCAGAAAGCTATTCCAAAAGTATATCAGGCTTTCAATTTCTTTTTTTCCTTTTTTTAAAATGTGCATTGGTGTTTTGCCTGTATGTGTGTCTGTGAGAGGATGTCAGATCCCCTGGAAATGATACAGTCCATTGTGAGCTTTCATGTGGGTGATGAGAATCAAACCCAGGTCCTCTGGAAGAGCAGCCAATGCTCTTACTTGCTGAGCTATCTCTCTAGCCCCCAGGCTTTTAACTTCTGTGTGGTGGTCTATGTAATAGATGGTGGATTTTATAGTGACTGGTCCAGTGACACATTCACTTCACTATAAAGATGGTTGTCTGCACTGCTGCTGTTGTATGGGATTTTGTGAGTAATTGTGGCTAAAAATCCATGGGTCATGGTTCCTTAAAGGGATATGTGTTTAAGAGCAAGGTCCAATTGAAGTAGAATGTGTGGATGCTATATGAATATTTTGGGTTATCTGAGTCCAACGAAGGCAAAAAGAAGTCATAATCTCGTCACTGATTCTCATCAACAAGACAATTTAATGTTTCTGTTATCTATTGGGGTTAACGGCTAAGGACAGAGAAAAATTTAGAATGAGTACTGTAGAGTAGACATAGTGAGTACCAGTTACAACCTTCAGACCAATTGAAGCAGGGAAGTGTGCCGTTACTTCATCCCACATTGCTCTCTCTTTGACATTCTTTTTTATGAAAGAGGCTCCGCAGAGGTATCTGCATTTGCAGCACAGACCAAGTGTAGAGTCAGGATGGACAGTGTATCCATGGTGTGAATTTCTCAGAACCCCTATGGAGCAAGAACTTGCTGATCATCTGTGAGGATTTGCTTGAGCCTATTTTAAAGTCAATGTTATTAAGGTATAACTTCAATTACACATTGATTCAAACTATTTAGTGTATATGTCTGTGTTTCTACAAATGCTTATAGCTATGTAACCAAATAAAATCAAGGTTAAAATATTTCTGATACTCTCAGCACGCTTCTTTCTAGACATCCACATTCTGACAGAAACTGATCTATTTTCTGTCCCAAAATTTTAAACTTAAAAATATTATGTAAGTAGAAGCATATGTATATCACTTTTTGAGACATAGTCTCTATGTAGCCCCACACTGGTTTTGAACTTAAATCTCTCCCTCTCAGCCCCCAAGTGCTGGAATTACAGGTGTGTTTCGTTATTCTAGGTTCAGTATGTGATCTTTTCAGGCTTGATTTTATTTCTATTTTAAATCTTTTACATTTATGTATGTATTTATTTTTAATTATTTCTTTTAATTTTTGAGATTATAATATAATTACATCATTTCATCATTCTGTTTCCTCCCTCCAAACCTTCCCATATACCCTACTTGCTCTCCTTCAAATTCATGGGCTCTTTTTTCATTACCTGTGTTATATAAATATATGTACATACATATACATTCCTAAATATATAAGTATACCCTGCTCAGTCAATATAGTGACTTGTGTATATGTTTTGTGTGTATGTGTATGTGTATGTGTATGTGTATGTGTATGTGTGACCATTGGGTAATGGATAACCAATTGGTGTGTACTTTCCTGGGGGAAGTATCATTTCTCCTACTCTCAGCACTCCTTAGTTGCCTAGAGCTCTTTGTATAGGATTGAATCCTGGGCTCCCACCCTCTCCATCCACATTGTCCTGTCTATTGTCCTTATTCAGGTCATGTGTAGGCAGTCATGTAGTTGAGACTTTATGGGTGTAGCTTCGGACATTCATAGGAGATACATTCTCACAGCAAACTCCTAGATCCTCTGGTTATTTATTTTTGTCTGTGTATTCATGTTTATGTACATGCAAGATAGTGCATACATATGGAAATCACAGTCCAACTTTCCAGACTTAGATCTCTTCTTCTACCATGTTGACTTTAAGGATTGAACTTAGGTTGTCAATTTGGTAGTTAGCACCCTTAATGCTGAGCCATTCTTTTGGCCTTGGACTTTATTATTTAGTACATAACATTTGAGATTGTCAATGATGTATTTGTAAGCATTTTCCCTCTTTACTGGTGAACTGCATTCTGTTGCATAATGAAACACAATTTACTGATGCATTTGCCTGTCAAAGGACATTTCGTTGTTTCCTTTGGTGATTATGAATAAAATCAGTATAACATTTGTAACCAGTTTTCTGTGAACATATGTTTTCGTTTATTCCTGGTCAAATATCTAGGGACAGGAATGCTGGGCTGTGTATTAAATATGTTTCACTTTCAAAGAAACAGTCAAATCATCTTTCACATTGTCATTCCATTTTGGGTTTTCACTAGCCCTGCATGAATGTTGTAGTAGTCGCTTCATATTATCTCTAGAACTGTCAGGGAATTGTTTTTTGGTAAATATTAGCAACTGTAACAACGTGTAATGGTATCTCATTACTTCAACTCAAATTTCCCTAATGATGAATAAAGCTTAGCATCTTTTCATGTTTTTCTTTTTCATTTGAATATTTATTTTAGTGATTTGTCTGTTCAGCTCTTTCTCATGTTGTTTGGATTAATACAATTGAGTGTTGGGAATTCTACATCCAATCTCACTGTCAAATGTTTCATTTGCAAGCAGCTTCCTTGGATCTATGGTTTATCCCTCTTTTTAAAAACTTTTACAAACTTTATTATTTAAAAAAACTTGTAAAAATTATAAATTTAGTTTCTTTATCAAATACCAGATTTGAAAGTGTTTATTTTGTGGTTTGTCTTATTTTTATAAAGGAATAGAATGCATTTTTTTTCAGAGAAGTTTTAGGTTACAGAACTTTCATAGTAAAGAGAGTTCCCATACGCCTTCACCCTACCTCATGTCTTCTCTAGCATCAACATCTTACATTAATCTGCTACATTGGTTATAACTAAACCAATATTAATGCACTATTTTTAGGTAAAGATTATGGGGAATTATTAAGATTCAATTTGTACTGTACATTGCATACACTTGAAAAACACACAATGTCATATATTCATCATTACAATATCATACACAATAGTTCCAGTGTCCTAAAAGTCTTCTATGTTCTACCTACACATTCTTTCCCCCTGTATCCCCAATCCTTAACAAGTACTTTCTTTCTAATACATCAGTAACTGTACATTTTTCAGAATTCCTAATGATAGATGCTTAATGAAGATGGGAATCTGTTTATATTCTGATTTACATTCTGTATATCATCTTTCGTAAGATTTGTTGCTCAGTTTTAACATCAAGTTTAGTACTGTGGTATTACAAAAATTTTGTATATTTTGGATAAAAGTGTTTTTTGAAAATATTTTCAGGCCACCCATTGTACTCTGTAACCTACAAGACCAACTCTGTTGCCCAAATCAATGGAACCCATCATCCTCCCCATGACCAATCATCCCCTGCAACATCAGCATCTCCCAGAGGTACAAGCACCACCTGCACCAATTGGAAGAAGAGGTGAGTGACTGGTGTCCCAGCTAAACTGCCCCAACCTCTAAGTCCTAAGGCCCAGGGCATATCCCATGCCCTTCCCTTCCCATATCAGCCCCATCAGCAGGTAAGAGTCCTGTGGGAACACTGATTCACCACCACCACCAACCCACATTGGACTCTGTAACCTACAAGACCTACTCCACTACCCAAAGCCACCAAAACCTATCATCCTCACCCTGACCAACCATCCCCTGCAACATCAACAGCCTATAGAGACACAAGCTACATCTACACCAGTTGAAAGAACAGACCCACTCTGATGCCCAATCCCACCTTGCCATAAACAACCCTCCCCAGAAACATCAGCAGACCCTATAGGCACAAGCACCACCCACATCAATTGGAAGAACAGTTACAGGCAAAACCTATATCACTTGGAACAGACTCCATAGGCACAGGTACAACCTTGGAAGAACAGATCCCATAGGCACAAGTAAAGCCCACACCAGCCAGAAGAACTGGACGATATACTGGATCTATGCACCCAAACCCCCACAAACTTCAGCTGAGAAAACCCTACTCAACCTGACAACTAGCCAATCACCAGAACTCTTGGCCATTTGGGCCAAAAGATAATAAAGGAAACAGACAATAAAGGAACAAATGACCCACAACAAAGATAACACAAGGATCAACACCTGTACCTATAATTATCTGAAACCCAGATGGGTAAATAGCAGAATAAGAATATATTCAACAACATAAAGAGCTATAGGGCACCATTAGAACCTAGTGGTTCTACAACAGCAAGACCTGAGCATCCCAACACAGATGAAGCAGAAGAAAAAGACCTTAAAATAACTTTATGAAGATGATAGAGGCCCTTAAGTAAAAAAAATCCCTTCAAGAAATTAAAGAAAAGACAAACAGAAAATTGGAAGAAATCAATAAACCCCCTAAAGAAGGCTAAGAAAACCAAGAAAAAAAAAGTCAAACAGGTGAAGGAAACAGTTCAAGATCTGAAAATTCAAAAAGAGGAAATAAGAAAAATATAAACCGAGGGAATTCTGGAAATGAGAAATCTGGGGAAAAGAACAGGAACTACAGATGCAAGCATAACCAACAGAATACAAGAGATAGAAGAGAGAATCTCAGGCATTGAAGATTCAGTAGTCAAAGAAAATGTCAAATTCAACAAATTCTTAACACAAAATATCCAGGAAATCTGGGACACCATAAAAAGACCAAACCTAAAAATAATAGGGATAGAAGAAGAAGAAAATTCCATCTCAAAGACAAAGAAAATATATTCAACAAATCATAGAAGAAAACTTTCCCAACCTAAAGAGGGACATGCCTATGAAAGTACAAGAAGCTTAGAGAACATCTAATAGACTGGATCCAAAAAAAAGTTCCCTTTCCACATAACAATCAAAACACTAAACACACAGAATAAAGAAATAATATTAAAAGCTGCAAAAGAAAAAGGCCAAGTAACATATAAAGGCATACCTATCAGAATGACACCTGACTTCTCAGTGGAGACTCTGAAAACCAGAAGGTCCTGGACAGACATTTTGCAGACACTAAGAGACCATGAATGCCAGCCCAGACTACTGTACCCAACAAAACTTTCAACCACCATAGATGGAGAAAAAAAATATTACATGACAAAACCAGATTTAAACAATACCTATTCACAAATCCAGCCCTACAGAAAGCTCTAGAAGGAAAACTCCAACCCAAGGACATTAGTTACACAAACAGGCAATAGATAATCTCACAGCAGCATATCCTAAAGAAGAGAAACATGCACACACACACTACCACTACCACCAACAAAACCAAAAAATAACAGGAATTAACAATCACTGGTCATTAATATCTCTTAAAATCAATGGACTGAATTTGCCTATAAAAAGACACAGGCTAACAGAATGGGTATGAAAACAGGATCCATCCTTCTGATGCGTACAAGAAACACTCCTCAACTTCAAAGACAGGCATTACCTCAGAGTAAAGGGTTGAAAAGAGATTTCCAATCAAATGGACTTAAGAAACAAGCTTTGTTGCAATCCTAATATCTAACAAAATAGACTCCAAACTAAAATTATTCAAAAGAGATGGAGAAGGACATTTCATATTCACCTCAGGAAAAACCATCAAGATGAAGTTTTAATTCTGAACATTTGTGCCCCAAATACAAGGGCACCCACATTTGTAAGAGAAATGTTACTAAAGCTTAAATCACACATCAAACCCCATACACTAATAGTGGGAGACTTCAACACTCCACACTTACTAATGGATAGGTCTGCCAGACAGAAAATTAACAGAGAAATAAAGGAACTAACAGATGTTTTGACTCAAATGGACTTAACAGACATTTGAGAATTTGGGTGGAATAGAGCATTCCATCCAATCATGAAAGAATACACCATCTCCTCAGAACCTCATGGAATGTTCTCTAAAATTGACCACATATTCAATCACAAAGAAAATCTCAACAGATACAAAAAATGGAATAAACCCCTATATCTTATTGGATCACTATGGTTTAAAGTTAGAATTCAACAACACAAATTACAGAAAGCCTACAATCTCATGGAAACTGAACAATGCTCAAATGAATCACCACTGGGTCAAGGAAGAAATGGAGAAAGAAATTAAAGACTTCCTACAGTTTAATGAAAATGAAGGCACAGCATGCCCAAACTTTGGGACACTATTGAAGAAGTGCTAACATGAAAGTTCACAGCACTAAGTGCCTACATAAAGAATTTGGAGAAATCTCGTACTAGCAACTTAAAAGCACACCCAAAAGCTCTAGAACAAAAACAAGCAAACTCATTCAGGAGGAGTAGATGACAGGAAATAATCAAACTGATGAATGAAATCAATAAAAAAGAAACCAAGAGAATGATACAAAGAATCAATGAAACAAAGAGTTGATTCTTTGAGAAAATCAACAAGATACACAAACCCTTATTCAAATTAACCAGAAGGCAGAGAGAGAATATCAAAATTAATAAAAATCAAAAATGAAAAGAGGAGGCATAGCAACAGACAATGAGGAAATCCAGAGAATCATTAGGTCTTACTTCAAAAACCTGGAAAATCTAAAAGAAATGGATAATTTTCTGGATAGACGCCACACACCAAAATTAAATGAAGACCAGATAAACAATTTAAATAGACCTATAAACTCTAAGGAAATAGAAGCAGTCATTAAAAAATATCTCCCAACCAGAAAAAGCCCAGGGCCAGATGGTTTCAGTGCAGAATTCTACCAGAATTTCAAAAAAGAACTAATACCAACACTCCTCAAATTGTTCTATACATTAGAAGCAGAAGGAATATTGTCTAACTCTTTTTATGAGGCTATAGTTACCCTGATACCCAAACCATAGAAAGATGCAACAAAGAAAGAGAACTACAGAACAATCTCCCTCATGAACACTGATGTAAAAATACTCAATAAAATTCTGGCAAACTGAATCCAAGAACACATCAAAAAATCCTCCACCATGATCAAGTAGGCTTCATTCCAGAGATTCAGCAATGGTTCAACCTACAAAAATCTGTCAATGTAATCCACCATATAAACAAACTGAGAGAAAAAAACCCACATGATCATCTCATTAGATGCTAAAAAAACTTTTGACAAAATTCAACACCCCTTTGTGATAAAGGTCTTGGAGAGATCAGGAATTCAAGGAACATACCTAAACATAATAAAGGAAATATACAGAAAGCTGACAGCCAACATCAAAGTAAATGGAGAGAAACTCAAAGCAATTCCACTAAAATCTGGAACAAGACAAGACTTTCCACTCTCTATATTTAGTCAATATAGTACCTAAAGTTCTAGCTAGAGCAATAAGACAACAAAAGGAGATCAAAGGGATACAAGTTGTAAAGGAAGAAGTCAAACTTTTACTATTTGAGATGATATGATAGTATACCAGGGAAGTCCTACAGCTGATAAACATCTTTAGTAATGTGGCAAGATACAAGATTATCTAAAAAAAATCAGTATCCCTCCTATGTACAAATGATAAACTGGCTGGGAAAGAAAGCAGAGAAACAACACCCTTACAATAGCCAAAAATAATATAAAATATCTTTGGTAACTCTAACCAAACAAGTGAAAGACCTGTATGACAAGAACTTTAAGTCTTTGAAGAAAGAAATTGAAGAAGATATCAGAAGATGGAAAGATCTCCCATGATCTTGGATAAGTTGGATTAACATAGTAAAAATGGCAATCTTAACAAAAGCAACCTACAGATTCAATGCAATCCCCATCAAAATCCCAACACAATTCTTCACAGACCTTGAAAGAATACTCAACTTCACATGGAAAAACAAAAAATCCAGGATAGCTAAAACAATCCTGTACAATAAAGCAACTTTTGGAGGCATCACTATCCCTGATTTCAAGCACTACTATGGAACGATAGTAATAAAAATGGTTTGGTATTGGCATAAAAACAGACCCATGGATCAGTGGAATTGAATTGAAAACCCTGACATAAATCCACACACTCATGAACATCTGAGTTTTGACAAAGAAGCCAAAACTGTACAATGGAAAAAAGAAAGCATCTTCAACAAATGGTGCTGGCATAACTGGATGGCGGTTCATAGACGAATGCAAATAGATTCATACCTATTGCCCTATACAAAACTCAAGTCCAAGTGGATCAAAGCCCTCAGTGTAAATCCAGTTACATTGAACCTGATATAAGAGAAAATGGGATGTAGCCTCAAACACATTGACACAGGAGACTACTTCCTAAATATAACACCAGTAGCACAGACACTATGATCAACAATTAATAAATGGGACCTCCTGAAACTGAATAGCTTCTGTAAGGCAAAGGACACAGTCAATAAGACAAAATGGCAGCCTATTGAGTGGGAAAAGATCTTCACATCTGACAGAGGGCTGATCTCCAAAATATGTAAAGAACTCAAGAAGCTAGACATCAAAATACCAAATGATCCAATTAAAAAATGGGGTACAGATTTAAACAGAGAATTCTTAACAGAAGAATCTCAAATGGCCGAGATACACTTAAGGAATTGTTCAACACCCTTGGCTATCAGTGAAACGCAAATCATAAAAACTCTTAAAAAACATTTCACACCTGTCAGAATGGCTAAGATCAAAAACGCTAGTGACAGCCTATGATGGAGAGGATGTGGAGTTAGGGGAACACTCCTCCACTGCTGGTGGGAGTGCAAACTTGTACAGCCACTTTGGAAATTAATATGGTGGTTTCTCAGAAAATTGGGAATCAATCTACCTCAAGACCCAACTATACCACTCTTGGGCATATATCAAAAGGATGCTCAATTATATCATAAGGACACTTGCTCAACTAGGTTCATAGTAGCATTATTTGTAATATTCAGAATGAGGAAACAACCTAGATGCCCCTCAACTGAAGAATGGATAAAGAAAATGTGGTACATTTATACAATGGAGTATTACTCAGTGGTAAATGCAATGACATCATGAAATTTGCAGGAAAATGGATAGAACTAGAAAAAAAAATCATCCTGAGTGAGGTAACCCAGACCAAGAAAGACAAACATGGTATGTACTCACTCATAAGTGGATATTAGATATACAGCAAAGGATAACCAGGCTATAATCCACAGCCCTAGAAAAGCTAGGTAACATGTAGTACCCTAAGAGGGATCATGGATCACCTTGGGAGGGGGAAGTAGATGAGATCTCCTGGGTAAAGTGAAGGGGGGGGTGGCAGTAGAGGGTAGGGGATGAGGGATCGAGATGGCCGAGTTGGGGGAGGGATGGAGAGGGAGAACAATAAAAGAGATATCTTGATAGAGGGGGCCATTTTGGGGTTAGGGAGAAACCTGGTACCAGGGAAACTCCAAGGAATCCACAAGGATAACCCAAGCTAAGACTCCTAGTAATAGTGGAGAGGGTGCCTGGATTGGCCTTCTGTAATGAGATTGGTGACTACCCTGATTGTCATCATAGAATCTTTATCCAGTAAGTGATGGAATTAGATGCAGAGATCCACAGCTAAGCACTGGGCTGAGCTCCAGGAGGCCAGTTGAAGAGAGGGAGGCGGGATTATATGGGGCGAGGAGCAAGATCATGACAGGGAAGCCCACTGATACAGATGACCCGAGCTTGTGGGAACTCATGCTCTGGACTGATAGCTTGGGAGCCTGCATGAGACTGAACTAGGCCCTCTGCATGGGGGTGACAGTTGTGTATCTTGGTCTGTTTGTGGGACCCCTAGCAATGGGACCAGGACCTGTACCTGGCACATGGGCTGGCTTTTTGGAACCTATTCCCCATGGTGGGATGCCTTGCTCAGCCTTGATGGAGGGAGGACTAGCTTGGTCCTGCCTCAACTTTATATGCCATGCACTGTTGACTCCCATAGGAGGGCTTACCCTTTCTGAATGGAGACAGAGGAGGAATGGATGGGGTTGGGTAGAAGAGAGTCGAGGGGAGGGAATTGGAGGAAAAGAGGAAGGGGAAATTGTAGTTGGTGTGTAAAATAAATAAAAAACTAATAAAAAAGAAAATATTTTCAGATGTATTTTGAAAAATCAATAGAATTTTCCCTTGATTATACTAATATCATGTCTTTTAATTTGTTTAACCCTTTTTCCAAGGCAGAATGTTTAATTGTAAATGAAGTCCAATTTGCTGATTTCTTTTATCTGTTATGATTCTGGTGCTCTGTCTAAAACATCCTTTGTAGTGGATAGTTGTTCCAGCTCTGACTTGGAAGTGCCACCCTTAGTGAGGCTTCTAGTAACTACCATGCCTACCTATGACCTGCTTCTGGGGCAGGGCCAAGACAGAAGTCCTTAAGACCTGAGATCTGGATGTGCCAGGTCTCTTGGTTCCTTGTGATCCTGGATGCTGGATGGTAGACCAAGCAGAGTTCTCCAGAGAGCACTGCTGGACTGTACTTCACCTCTCCTGTGTCCTGTAACCAACCCCTTTACTGGCTGTAAGTTACCCCAAAATATCCTTTTTAACTACGTGGAGTTGCCTTAATAAATCCCCCAATACTCCTTGTCAAATCTAAATTCATCTAATTTTTTTATGTTGCTTCCCAGAAGTTTTGTAACTTTTATGTTTTATGCTTAGGTCTGTAATCCATTTTGACTAAATTTCCATGAAAAGTATGAGAGGGGTGTCCAGATTCATTCTGTTGAATATGGATATTCATCTATATAGCACAATTGTTGGAGATTGTCATTTCCCAATTGAATTAGCATTGCTTTTGTAAACAATGAATTGTGTGTGTGGTGGGCAGGGGGAGTGTTCTTTGTGGTTATTCTATTCCATTGGTGTGCTTGTCTACCTTTAATAAATAGCCCACTGTCTTGGTGACAATAAAGTATAGTAAGTTTTGAAGTTTGGTGGTGTCCTTCCTTAGAGTTTGTTTTTCTTCAGTATGGTTATGGGTTATTCTGGACCCTTTATCTTTCCAAATAAACTTTGGCAACATTTTGTTAATATCCACAAGATAATTTGCTGATTGGGATAGTATTAGGTCTACAAGTCGAGTTGGGAAGGCTGATGACAATGGGGATTCTTCACATACGTGGACACAGAATATGTGAACCTGTGTTTCTGTGCTCTGGTTCATCACAGTTCTGTAGTTTTGTGTACATATATATTCAGCATGTCTCTGTAGGTACATTCCAAAGCATTAACTTTGCTTGATGCTAATACAAATAGTGTCATATTTTTAATCTAAAATTCTCACTGCTCACTCCTTAGCAATTGACTTTTGTCTATTAACCTGGTATTGTAAAAAAAAAAGTCTGTAGCTAGTCTTAATTCCAGGAGTTTATATTTAGTAATTCTTGGCAATTTTATATATAAATAATCATCTTATGAGTGAAAATGGGATCACTATTGGTAAGTCCTTCACTTACGGTATTAGAAATTCTATCTTTTCTTTTTCTTAGGTTAACTAGGGGCTTACAAATGTGTTGATATTTTCAAATAACCAGGTTTTGGCTTGTTAATTGTCTCTATTATTTTTACTCTCTTGAATTTTTGGCTTCTTTGAATTTATATTATTTCTTTTCTTTGGCTTGTATTACATTTATTTTGCTCCCAATTTCTTAAGATAAAATTTGAGCTTACTGTTTTTAGTTCATTTTCCTTTTATGTTACACAATGCTAGCATAAATTTCCCTTTAAGCATTATTTAGGCATGGTTTAATATGATGATTTGAACTTTCTTTTTGAGTTGAAAATATTATATATTTTTCTTGAGATTTCTTCCTTGAATACATGTGACTTAGAAGTTCACTGTTTAATTTCCAATACTTGGGATATTCCAACTGTTTTTCTATTATTAATTTGTAGTTTTATTCCATTATAATCTGAAAACATATTCTATATGATTTACATGACTCTACATATGCTAATATGTTTTATAACCATGAGTACTGGCAGTCTTGGTGACTGTTTAATGTGAGCACAGGAGAATATATATTCCGACGTCTGTGGACAGAGTATCCTGTGTCATTTAGGCATGGTTGGTGGAGCATTTTCCCTCAGTTGTATTCTTACTGACTTTATATCTATGGTTCTGTCAATTGATGATAGAGGTGTGTTCAAGTTTGTGATTATAACAGTAGGGTTTTTCTTTTCTCCATGGAGTTCTAACTATTGTTGCCAGATGTATTTTGACTGGAGGCTTCTGGGCTCACTATTCTGATCCATTTATGTTCTTTTTACTGATACCAAGTTATCATGATTACTATAAATTTCTATTTTAGAAACTGAGGTCATTTGCTGCTTTTCTTCATAATCGACATACTGTCCTGCTGTGGATATGTTCTGTATGCTGTGAATGTGTTGCTCTGATTGGTTGATAAATAAAATGCTGATTGGCCAGTAGCCAGGCAGGGAGTATAGGTGGGACAAGCAACGAAGAGAATTCTGGGAACAGGAAGGCTGAGTCAGGAGTTGCTGCCTACCACCACTGCCATGAGAAGTAAGATGTAAAGTACCAGTAAGCCACAAGCCACATGGCAACTTATAGATTGATAAAAATGGGTTAATTTAAGATATAAGAACTGGATAGCAAGAAGCCTGAGCCATTAGGCCAAACAGTTTAAACAATATAAGTGTCTGTGTGTTTATTGGGGTCTGAGTGGCTGCGGGCCCAGGCGGGACTGGAGATAACTCTTGCAACACTGTCCTGTCCTTGGTCATATTAGGATCAGATTGTTGTTTCTATACTCTTGTTCTCAAACCCAATTCCAAACAGTCCTGCTGGAATCATTATTCTGACCACCTTAAACCCAGAGAGCAATTTGTTAAGGATTGTTTTCTTAAGCTTCCAATTTTGCTCACAGTATGATTTTCTATTTAGTTACATATATTTAACTTTTCTCATCAGTATTTTATGTTTACTCTATATATTTTCTACTTATCTTCTTAGGTTTATTCCTGTCTTATATTTTGTATTAGTCTGTGTGTCATTTTAATTCCCACTTGTTCATTACTTGTATATTGAACAACTTCACATTACTCTTCTATCCCACAATCTTGCCAAAAATGCTTATATAGTAGGTTGTTTTTCATATTTTGCTTTGGGTTTTCCATGTATTTAATACTATCTTCATCAAATGGAGAGTTCTTTACTCCACTCCCATCAACTTATTATTTTATTAAGTTTATCTCACCTTAAAGAACTTGCTGCATTTCCCTAGTGTGATATTAATTAGAGCAATTGCCCCCCCCCCCAGTGCTCTTTTAGGAGAGTTTGCCTGGTATGATGGCTAATCTTTTTTTTTTTTGTCTGTTAAATAATTTATTAAGGGGTGCAATGGAAATATAGACTCACTAATACAGGACAAGGAAGTCACCACTGCTGATCCTGCTGATCCAGCTGCTGCTGTCCTGTCGTTCTGCCCAGGGGTGATGGGAACCAACTACCAGGCTTGCTTCTCCTAGACCACCCTAGAGAATGCATGACCCCCATTCCTCTGCTCTTAAGTGTGCACATACACAGGCAAGACCATGCCCTAGGGCTTTTTACCCCAAGGCTGTTGGCTGAATGGAACAAATTCCCACAACACTTCCCCTTTTTGTCTAAATAAAAAGGTTCTAATCCTAACACAAAGCTATATATAATAAGAACAATTATCAAGTATTGTCCAGAAGAAAGAAAAGGTACTAACATAAGCAAAAATGTAACTACAATCAACAAGAACAACATCAAGCAAGAAACACATACTAAATGTCTAGACCATGTTTAATGGCAAATTATAGAGATTACTCCAATAATCTCTGTCCTATCCTGAAGAATCTAAGTCTTATGCTTGATATGCTCTTAGCTAAGATAAGAGAGGATTGTAACTGTAACTATCTACTCTTCCACCCCATCAAAGACCTGAGAAAGAAAATAATAATATCTGAGTAAACAGGAAGTGCAGGCAAGCAACTTCTGAAAATGCAAGAAATGACAAAAGCAGCTGACTGCCCATGTTTCTCTGCAACATTGTGGCATCCTACTTAAGCTAATAGCCTAGAATACCTGACAGATCATTTTCAGAAGCAGGAAATTTTGAAAGACTGTGCTACCCTGGCTTGGCAAGGTCTAGCAGTCACTTTTCCTTGTGTCCTGTTTGTCCAGATTGGACAGCATGCTTACTGTCAACAGTGGAGGCAAGGGCAGTTCTTTGCCCAATACGCTAGTTTGGGCAAGAAGAAGAAAAATTCCATATGGAATGTCTTTGATGCCCATTGTCCTCTCAGGAGTAGATTGGTGATGCCAGGAGCAATCATGTCTCACGTCAACAGAGTTCTAACTTATTAAAACATTTAAATGCCATATTCTCTGGGTCTTTGAAGTGTTTGGAGATTGCCTATCATGATGGCTAATCTTGGTAGTCAACTGGGCTGGACTTACCTGGGAAGAGGGAAACTCAGCTGAGGTATTGCTTTCTTTAGATTGGCCTATGGGCATGTCTGTGTGACTTTTTCTTTATTGGTGATTGATGTAGGAGGACCAAGTCTACTGTGGGCAGTGCCACCCCTTGGAAGCTGGTTCTGATATGTGTAAGAATTGTGGCTGCATGTGAACCTGGAAGCAAGCCAGTAGACAGCATTCCTCCATGGCCTCTACTTCAGTTCCTGCCTCCAAGTTTCTGACTTGATTCCCTGCCTTGACTTTCTTCCATGGTGGACTAGAACTGGAAAGCTGAAGTCTATCCATTTCTCCCCAAGTTGCTTTTGGTCATGGTATTTATTACAGTAATAGAAACTAAATAATGATGACTGGGATCTTAGTCTATAATTTTCCTTTGAGCTGATAGAAAACAGCACATTTGAAGTGAGTTTCATACAGACTGCATATTGTTTTCTGTTAGGCAGTCTGCTACTTCATGTGCTCAGATGACTTATGTTTAACTGACATGTTTGGATTTAAATTTACCACTTATTATTTGTTTTTAAATTTGTGTGTGTGTGTGTGTGTATGTATGTATGTATACGTGTGTGCGTGCGTGCGTGCATGTATGTGTGTGTATGTGTGTGTGTGTGCACGTGTGCATGTGTGTGTATATGTATGTGCATTCTCATACCATGTTGTGTTTGTAGAGGTCAGAGAACAGCTTGCATGAGCTGGTTCTCTCTTTTCACTATATGGGCTCTGGGTAATGAATTTGGGTCATGAAGCTTAGTCGCTTTAGCTGCTGAGCTATCTCACTGATCCTTATTATTTGTTTTTATTTCTTCCAATTTCCTTCTCCATTTCCTATTTACTATTTTTGTGTGTGTATGTTTTGACTTTTAGAAAAATTTATCTGGTACTGCTTTACCCCCAACTGTATTTTTACTATAAAAACAAATAATTATGAGTGATTGCTCTATGAGACTTACATGACGTTATCACAATCTAATGAGAGCCAATATTTCATCAACTTCAAATGCAATACTGAAATATTACCAGCCTGTTCATCCCATTATCCTCCCCTTGATGTAACTGTTATATTTCATCATTGTAGGTACTGAAAACCCTTTGAGACAATGTTATAGTTTTAACTTTTGACAGAGTAAGAAATTTAAGAACCTCAAGATAAAATAGCCTGTTACCTATATTTAGAAACTATTTTGGTGTTTTCTTTTGGTCTATATGTTCTAATTTCTTTTCTTGCATTACTTTACCTTGGTCTGAAAACTTTCATTAATAATTATTGTAAAGTGGGTCTGATGTCAAAGAATTTTCTTAGGTTTCATTTTGTTGTTTTTGGAGCATCTTTGTTTCTGAAGACTATTTTCAGTGGGTATCTAAATCTGGCTGACAGTTCTTAGCTCCATGGTTTGTGTTAAGAAACTCATAGCCACCTCAGTTTACTTCTCCTCCAGGTATTTCCCCTGGTTCAGGGTTGTCATTACCTTTAGTTCTTAGTAGTTTGATTGTGTCATATTGCATATTTTCTCCTTGCTGGGAACGAACATCTGAGAAAAGGAACTTATGGAAGGAAAGGTTTGTTTTGGCGCACAGTTTTGAGGATATAGTTCATCATGACAGGAAGCTATGGCAGCAAGATCTGGAGGCAACATCTCCAGTCAGGAAGCAGAAAAGATGAATGCTTATGCTTAGTTTGCCCTCTCTTTCTTACTCAGTCTGGTACCCCAGTTCCTAGAATGGTACCACCCATATTTAGGATGGGTCTTTCCACCTCAACTAATGGAGTATCCATAATCTCTCACAGACCTGCTATGGTTATTCTGAAACCCATCAAGTTGACAATCAAGCTCAGCCATCATAATTATAGCCTCTGTGTAAGCATGTGTTTAGACTTATCTTCTTTGAGACTGACTCATCAATTTGAATCTGTAGCTTGAAGTTTTCCTGTGTCCTGCACAGTGGCGGTCAGGACAAATCTGTCCTCACATTCCCCAAGTAAACACACAGAGGCTTATATTAATTACAACTGCATGTCCATTAGCTCAGGCTTATTACTGATCAGCTTTTACACTTAAATTAACCTATAATTCTTATTTATGTTTAGCCACATGGCATGGTACCTTTGCTCAGTTCTGCCTTATCATCTTGTTTTCTCTGTGTCTGGCTGGTGACTCCTGACTCAGCCCTTCCTCTTCCCAGAATTCACCTCGTCTACTTACCCCACCTATACTTCTTGCCTGGCTACTGGTCAATAAGCATTTTATTTATCAACCAATCAGAGAAACACATATTCACAGCATACGGAATGACATGCCACAGCATGAATCTGTATTTTCGTCTTCTAAACAGGAAACTTTAGGCCAATAGTTAGTCATTTTCCACCCTGATCTTTATTCCTTCCTCCTGTGGGTCTTTATAGACATTATATTAAACCCATTATTATTGCCCCATATGTCCCTGATGCATAGTTAATCTTTTTAAATATATCTTCTTTTTGTTAAGCCTAAACACTTTTAATGGTGTGTCACTGCACTCAGGGATTCTTATTATGTAGTTTTTTTCTGTTATTGAGACCAGTTAATAATATTTTTATTTAACTGCAGTTATTTTAGATTTTAGTTCTAATGTCACCATTCAGTTCTTACTGTCATCTATTTCTTGCAATTTTCTGGATTTTATCCTTTTTTTGTGTGATTATTCACAACTCCTTGTTGGAATTTTTTTTTTTCTTTTTGGATAGTTGCCTTAAGATATTTGATGGATAATTTTAGCATCTTTTATTTTTGCATTAACTTTTTTTTTGCTTTGATTCTTACCCCAACATTGAACTAGTATCTTTCTGGTTCTTCAGAGAGTGTGTAATTTTGTATTCTACCTGGTTATTTTGAATATCTGTTATGAGATTTTTGAGTATTAAAAAAAACCCATGGGAAATGCTGTCTTTGTTTTAGCAGATCAACAATGTGTTTAGGTGTAGGCTGCACATACTGCTGTCCCCCCTGTGGTCTGTTTAGTTTTCAAAGCCTTCAAGTTACTGTTTGGAATTGCCTGGTGTATACTACCCACAGTTAGTCTGAGCTCTAAACTGTAGCCTGATTAGACTGATTTTCACACTGTATGCTATGCTGATTATCTACTTTTGCTCAATTTTGGATTGGAATCAGAACTTCGTTTTTAACATTTAAAAAAGTCATGGTGTCTTTCCCTTGTGGATTTCCTGCCTGCTATTTTTGAGACCCTTAGATACAACTCCTACTTTTGATTCTTAAGCCATAAAACTGAAGGTTGGGGGTGCACTGTGTGCTATGTGCTTCTGCAGTGGCCTCACTGTCTGTAGATAAGCAGTGAGAGGAATGGGGTGGCAAAGCAGCAGGAGGGGTTCTCCTCACTCTTCCTTATCTGCAGAACCTGGCTCTGTCTCCGCTCTGCTGCTGCCACTGCATGAGTTGACATGCAGTGTGTGGTCTAGGGAGGTCGGAGCTGGGGAATTACCCCAGGGAAAGTGTCATAATCTCTCTGAGTATGATAAACTTTCTCTCTGGCTTTTGTAAAACTGTAACCAAAGGGCTTCCCCTGGAGTTCTGTCTACACATCAGTGCTCAGTTCTGGATTTCACATGTTTTCTCCAGCATATATCAGATGGGGTGAATTTCACACCAGGTTTGTGGAATTTGAATTACATTTTTGATTTTTAATCTGCTTGTGATTTCTTATATTTCATATTCCTAAAATAACTGAACCATAAACTTTGTCCAGTTATTATTCAATGGGAGAGACAGGGGAGTTTGACTAATATATCTAAAAAACTATAACCCTTTGGTCAAATATTCTATTACAGCAATTCCATACTTTACATATTTTACTAGAAAATAAAACTTATTTATTTATTTATTTTTGGTTTTTCAAGACAAGTTTTCTCTGTCACTTTGGAGCCTGTCCTGCAGCTCACTCTGCAGAGCAGCCTAGCCTTGAACTTACAAAGATCTGCCTGTCTCTGCCTCCCACGTGCTGGGATTAAAGGTGTCCGCCACTACAACCCTGAGAAAATAAAGTATTTTACTTTATATTTCTTGAAAAAGATGTCTTTTGTTCTCAGAATTTGACTTTCTCTTTTAATATTTGAAAAATACCTCCAAAATGAAACGTTTGCTTGTGTAGCCACAATGTGAAAAGACAGAGGGGGAGATGGCTTAGCAGGTAAGACACTCACTGTTGAGCCTGTTCACTTGAGCTCAATCTCTGGCTCCTACATAGTGGAAGAGGAGAACTGATTCCTGAGAGGTGGCCTCTCACCTCTACCTGTGTGCTGTGACAACTGTTTATAAGCGTGTGTGTGTGTGTGTGTGTGTGTGTGTGTGTGTAAATAATAGAGAAATAAATGTAAAAAATTAAAAGACATGAAATAAATTTTATGATTTTAAAAATAAAAATTTCTTCATAATTTTATTAGATGTTTCTATTGTGTTTTTCATTTGTATTGTAACAATTTCTTGATTCTCAGTAGTTTATTAAACAAATCTTCTTCTAATGGAGCTATAGTACTATTAACAGTGGTAAAAATATGAATGATCTCTCCCTGTAAACCCGCTGGCCGCACTGGCCAGGAAATCAGGTAAATGATTTTCATTCTCCCTCCTGTCCTCCAATTCCAATGCCCAATTCTTATCCCTAGCAGACCACATGCTGCACCCTCCTCTTCGTCTCTGCCTCCATTCCCATGGACTAAGCAGACCCTCTTCTGCACTCTTCTTCCTCACCTCATTCCTTTACCTTGCCTCTCAACACCCAAGACAATCTTTGGAAATCTGCTTGCCATTCCAGCCAGGGAATTGGACCCTCATGGCAGACCTGGGTTTCCTCTCTCCAGTGGACCCTCTCAGCCACCCTGTCCTTCCAGCCCATCTTCATTCCTGCATATCAGCTTCCAATACCTAGAAATAAGTTCTGCACAGGATGCCAGTGGTCACACACAGCAGGGGCTCAGAAGCACTCCCTACCAGGCAACCCAAACTCTCACCATGTGCTCTTAAGATCCAGAGAGGGCAAGAGAAACCAAGGAATGGAACATTCAAACAACAAAGACAAGACTAGATATCAACACCTAGAATTACAATCATCCCAAACCCAGATACCTAGAGGCCAGCACAAAAACATGATTGATAAAAGCTAGGACAATATATCTCCACTAGTGCCCAGAAAACATAGCAGAGTGGGCCTTGAGAAACACAATATAATATAGATGAAGCATAAGACAAGGTCTTCAAAATAAATAAACTATTATGAATATGATCAATTAAAGAGGATATGAAACAAATCCATTAATGAAACCTATGAAAACATAAACAATCCGTGGAATGAAATGATGAAAACTGTTCAAGATATGAAAGTGGAAATAGAATTAATGAAGAAATAAAAAGTTTAGGTACTTTAGCAAGAACCTCAGAGGCAAATCTCACCATCAGAATACAGGAGATGGAAGAGAGAATCTTAGGCATTGAAGACAAGACAAAAGAAATAAAAGAAAATGTTAAATCTAAAAATAATCCAGGCATAATACATCCAGAATATCTGGGACACTGTGAAAGATCAAATCTAAGAATAATGGGAATAGAGGAAAGAGAAGAAACCAAGGTTAAAGGCACAGAAAATATTTTCAACAAAATAATAGAATAAAAATTCTCTAAACAAAAGAAGGAGATGCCTATCAAGGAACAAGAAGCATACAGAACACCAAATACACAGGATCAGAAAAGAAATTTCCCATGACACATAATAACCAAACTAAACATATAGAACAAAGAAGTAATACTGAAACTGTGAAAGAAAAAGACCAAGTAACATATAAATGCAGACCTATTAGAATGACAAATGAATTTTCAATGGTGACTCTAAAAGTCAGAAAGGCCTTTGCAGATTTTCTACAAACTCTACGAAACCAGAGATATCAATCCAGACTATTATACCCAGCCAAACATTCACTTACAATAGATGAAGAAAGAAAGACATTCCATGATAAAACCAAATTTAAGCATTATCTAACTACAAATCCTGATCTACAGAAGATGCTAGAAAGAAAATTCCAACCTGAAGAAGTTACCTTTACCCTCTTGCAAACAAAACAAAACAAAAACAAAAGAAACCAAACCAAAAACCAATAAACAAACAGAAACAGAAACCCCACAAGGAATAAACAATCTCAGACCAGCAAATCAAAAGAGGGGAAAAAACCCCACACCACCACAACAAAATAATAGAAATCAACAAATGCTGCTAATTGATAACTTTCAATGTCACTGGAATCAATTGCTCCATAAAAGATATAGATTAACAGACTGGATACAAAAGCAGGATCCATTCTTCTGCTGCACCTAGGAAACACACCTTAACATTGAGGATAGATATCATCTAAGAATAAAGGTTGTAAAAGGATATCCCAAGAAAAAGGACCCAAGAAACAAGCTGGTGTAGCCATTTTAATATATGCTGAAATACACTTCAAACCAAAACTAATCAGAAGAGATAGAGAAGGACATTACATATTCATCAAGGGAAAAAATCCACTAAAATGACAATGAAATACTTAATATCTATGGACCAAACACAAGGGCACCCAAGCTTGGAAACAAAAACAAAAAGAACAAGTAAACAAACAAACAAAACTCAAAACCAAGCCAAACCAGACCAAACCAAACCAAAACAAAACACTACTACACCTTCATTCACATATTGCTCCTCACATAATGATAGTGGGTGACTTCAATACCCCTATGCCACCAATAGACAGTTCATCCAGAAAAAACTAAACAGAGATATACCTGGTCTAACAGATATCATAAACCAAATGGACTCACCAGATATTTACAGAGCATTTCATCCAAACATAAAAAGAATATACCTTCTCAACATCACATGGAACTTTGTGCAAAACTGACCACATACATGGATACAAAGCAAGTCTCAACAGATACAAGAAAAATGAAATAATACCCTGCCTCCTATCTGACTACCATAGATTAAAACTGTATATCAACAACAGAAAGCCTACAAACTCATGGAAACTGAACAACTCACTACTGAATGAAAAATGGCTCAAGAAAGAAATTAGTATAGAAATTAAAAACATTTTAAAATTAAATGACCATGAAAACGCAATGTACTCAACTTATGAGACCCAACAGAGGCTGTTCTAAAAAGGCAAGTTCAAAATACTAAGTACACCAAGTATGTGGAGAGATCATATACTGGTAACTTAATCACATACCTGAAAAATCTAGACCAAAAAGAAGGAATTTCACCTTCCTCTCCCCTCAAATAGACAGTCTCTATCTTTTCATTGTTTTTAATAATTTAAGACTAGTGTGCATTTTTTATTTTTTGGATATATTAGTGTATTTCATAAGATTAATAATTTATATTTATTTATTTTTATATAATTTATTTTGTTTAGAGTGTTATAAGATTCTTAGCATTTAAAAAATCTTTAAACTGAAAGAGAAATTATGTACTTTTGTGGTTCTGGAAAACTAAGTTGATATCATTTAATGGACGTCTAGATTCTTATGTTTTACTTTTGCACCATCCTTACTGGGCTGAGGTTGTGTGGAAATGTTTTCTTCATGTTTGTATTCCAGCAGCCAGAAGAATCAGAATACAAGAACCTTATCTACTTGCTTTCCTATGCTGCTAATTTATTTGAAATTCTGCATGTTTCTTAAGCCTATTTTCTATTTAATTAATTGATTTTTCTGCAACATCAGTTTTATAATTAACCACTTCTTGTTTTGATTTCAGTTGTTCCATGGTTCTATTGAGGTTTATGCTCTTGTTCTTTCAATGATGCCAAAGAAATGAAGCCCTGTGGCTTGTGTTTTCACACTTGCGAAGGATCGTCCCATAACCAGGTTTCTTGAGAATCTGTTTAAGGTTCTGTATTTGTTGTTCATTCACCAGAACGGCTGAATAGTTCAAATTCTAGACTTGATTTTCATTCTAGAAGGGATTTGTGTGTGTGTGTGTGTGTGTGTGTGTGTGTGTGTGTGTGTGTGTGTATGTGTGTGTATTTTATTATTATTATTAAGAGAGATTTTCTATTAATTTTACATACCAACCACAGATTCCCCTCACCTCCCTCCTCCCGCCCCCAGCCTTCCCCCCAACCCCACCCATTCTTACCTCCTCCAAGGCAAGGTCTCCCATGGGGAGTCAGCAGAGCCTGGTACATTCAGTTGAGGCAGGTCCAAGCCCCTCCTCCCTGCACCAAGGCAGCACAGTGTCCCACCATAGGCACTGGGCTCCAAAAAGCTGGCTCATGCACCAGGGATGGGTCCCAATCCCACTTCCTGGGGGCCTCCTAACAGTTCAAGCTAAACGGCTGACTATCCAGAGGGCCTAGTCCAGTACCATGGGGGCTCCTCAGGTATTGGTCCATAGTTCATGCATTTCCACTAGTTTGGTTGACTATCTCTGTATATTTTTCATCATGATCTCAATATCCCTTGCTCATAGAATCCCTCCTCTCTCTCATCAATTGGACTCATAGAGCTCAGCCTGGCATCCAGCTGTGGATCTCTGCATCTGCTTCCAGCAATCATTGGATGAAGGCTCTATGATGACAGTTAGGGTATTCAGCCATCTGATCACCAGAGTAGGCCAGTTCAGGCACCCTCTCAACTATTGACAGTAGTCTAAGGTGGGGTCATCCTGGTGGATTTCTGGGAACTTCCCTAGCACCCTGTTTCTACCTATTCCCATGATGTCTTTATCTATCATAGTATTTCTTTCCTTGCTCTCCCACTCTGTCCCTGTTCTAGCTCGAACCTCCCATTCCCCTATGTTCTTATCCCCCATTCCTTGACCTCCATTACCCCCCGCCCCCTCAGCCCCAGTTTGCTTATGTAGGTCTCATCTATTTCTTCTTTGCTGGGCAATCCATGAATCCTTCCTAAGGTCCTCCCTGCTAGCTAGCCTCCCTGGAGCTGTGGATTGCAGTCTGGTTATCCTTTGCTTTACTTCTAGTATCCACTCATGAGTGAGTACATATCATGTTTGTCCTTCAGAGTCTGGGTTACCTCACTCAGGATGATATTTTCTAGTTCCATCCATTTGCCTGCAAATTTCATGATGTCATTGTTTTTCTCTACTGAATAGTACTTCATTATGTATATGTACCATATTTTCATATGGTTGTTTCCAGGTTCTGGTGATTATGAATAATGCTGCTATGAACATAGTTGAGCATGTGTCCTTGTAGTAGGATTGAGCATTCTTTGGGTATATGTCCAAGAGTGGTATAGCTGGGTTTTGAGGAAGACAGATTCTCAATTTTCTGAGAAACCACCATACTGATTTCCAAAGTGGTTGTACAAGTTTGTACTCCCACGAGCAGTGGAAAAGTATTCCCCCTGCTCCACATCCTCTCCAACATAAGCTGTCCTCATTGTTTTTGATCTTAGCCATTCTGACAGGTATAAGATGGTACTTCAGAGTTGTTTTGACTTGCATTTCCCTGATGACTAAGGATGTTGAGCAATTCCTCAAATGTCTCTCAGCCATCTGATATTCTTCTATTGAGAAATCTATTTAGCTCTGTAGCCCATTTTCTAATTGGATTGTTAGGTATTTTTATGTCTAGATTCTTGAGTTCTTTATATATTTTGGAGATTAGCCCTCTGTCAGATGTGGGGTTGGTGGAGATATTTCCCCATTCTGTAGGCTTTCATTTTGTCTTGTTGACTGTGTCCTTTGCCCTACAAAAGCTTCTCAGTTTCAAGAGGTCCCATTTATTTATTTATTTTTAATATTTTTATTTTATAATTAATTTAATTTTACATATCAGCCATGGATTCCCCTGTCCTCCCTCCTCCCACCCCCAGCCTTTCCCCCCCAATTCACCCCCCCCCATTCCCACCTTCTCCAAGGCAAGATCTCCCCTGGGTAGTCAGCCCAGCCTGGTAGATTCAGTCGAGGCAGGTCCAATCTCCTTCTCCCTGCACCAAGGCTGAGCAAAGTTTCTCAGCATAGGCCTTAGGTTCCAAACAGCCAGCTCATGCACCAGCTCAGGTCCTGGTCCCACTGCCTGGGGGCCTCCCAAACAGTTCAAGCTCATCAAGTGTCTCACTTATCCAGAGGGCCTGGTCCAGTTCCATGGGGGCTCCTCAGTTATTGGTTCACAGTTCATGTGTTTCTGCTAGTTTGGCTCTTTGTACCTGTGCTTTTTCCAATCATGGTCTCAGTATCTCTTGCTCATATAATCCCTCCTCTCCCTCATCTATTGTACTCCTGGAGTTCCACCTGGGGCTTGGCTGTGGATCTCTGCATCTGTGAGGACAATCTGGCTGCAACATCTGTCACCCCATTGATCGCCAGGGTTGATTCGACTGATCTGGCTGGCTAGGTGGGTATCCCCTTCCTCCCTCACCACTCGGTTGAAGAGGACGACCTTCCCCGAATAGAGGACCAGTCTTTGGTCAAAGGTATACAAGTAGCTGCACTCCCCTGCTAGAACCTCCAAACAAGCTCTCGAGGTTCCATTTATTAATTGTTGCTCTTAGTGTCTGTGTTACTGTGTTATATTTAGGAAGTGGTCTCCTGTGCCAATGTATTCAAGACTACTTTCTACACTCTCTTCTATCAAGTTCAGTGTAACTGGATTTATGTTGAGGTCTTTGATCCACTTGGACTTGAGTTTTGTGCATGGTGACAGATATGGATCTATTTGCAATCTTCTACATGTTGATATCCAGTTATGCCAGCACCATTTGTTGAAGATGCTTTCTTTTTTCCATTGTACACTTTTGGCTTCTTTGTCAAAAATCAGGTGGTCATATAAGTGTGGATTAATGTCAGAATCTTCAATTTGATTCCATTGGTCCACATGTCGGTTTTTATGCCAGCGCCAAGCTGTTTCTATTACTATAGCTCTATAGTAGAGCTTGAAGTCAGGGATGGTGTTGCCTCCAGAGGTTGCTTTATTATACAGGATTCTTTTAGCTATCCTGTTTTTTTTTTCCATATGAAGTTGAGTATTGTTCTTTCCAAGTCTGTGAAGAATTGTGTTGGGATTTTGATGGGGATTGCACTGAATCTGTAAATTGCTTTTGGTAAGATTGCCATTTTTACTATGTTAATCCTACCTATCCATGAGCATGGGAGATCTTTCCATTTTCTGATATCTTCTTCCATTTTGTTTTTCAATAACTTAAAGTTCTTATCATACAGGTCCTTCACTTGCTTAGTTAGAGTTAGCCCAAGGTATTTGTTTCTCAGCCCTTTTATCATTTGTATATAGGAGGGCTACAGATTTTTATTTTTTTGAGTTAATCTTGTGTCCTGCCATATTACTGAAGGAGTTTATCAGCTTTAGGAGTTCCCTGGTAGAATTTTTGGGGTCACTTATGTATACTATTATTTAGTCTGCAAACAGTGAAAGTTTGACTTCTTCCTTTCCAATTTGTATCCCTTTGATCTCCTTTTGTTGTCTTATTGCTCTAGCTAGAACTTCAAGTGCTATATTGAATAAGTATGGGGAGAGTGGACTAGCTTGTCTTGTTCCTGATTTTAGTGGAATCACTTTGAGTTTCTCTCCATTTACTTTGATGTTGGCTGTTGGCTTGCTGTAAATTGCCTTTATTATGTTTAGATATGTTCCTTGTATTCCTGATCTCTCCAAGACCTTTATCATGAAGGGGTGTTGGATTTTGTCAAAAGTTTTTTCAGCATCTAATGAGATGATCATGTGTTTTTTTTTCTTTCAGTTTTTTTATTTGGTGTATTACAGTGACAGTTTTTCATATGTTGAGCCATCCTTGCATCCCTGGAATGAAGCCTACTTGGTCATGGTGGATAATTTTTTTGATGAGTTCTTGGATTCAGTTTGCCAGAATTTTATTGAGTATTTTTGCATCAATGTTCATAAGGGAAATTGGTCTGTAATTCTCTTTTTTTGTTGCATCTATGTGTGGTTTGGGTATCAGGGTAACTGCAGCCTCGTAAAAAGAGTTTGGTAATGTTCCTTCTGTTTCTATTGTGTGGAACAATTTGAAGAGTACTGGAATTAGCTCTTCTTTGAAAATCTGGTAGAATTCTGTGCTGAAACCATCTGGTCCTGGGCTTTTTTTTTTTTTGGTTGGGAGACTTTTAATGACTGCTTCTATTTCCTTAGGGGTTATTGGTCTATTTAAATAGTTTATCTGGTCTTGATTTAACTTTGGTATATGGTTCCTATCCAGAAAATTATCCATTTCTTTTAGATTTTCCAGTTTTGTGGAGTAGAGGTTTTTGAAGTATGACCTGATGATTCTCTGGATTTCCTCATTGTCTGTTGTTATGTCTCCCTTTTCATTTCTGATTTTGTTAATTTGGATGCTCTCTCTCTGCCTTTTGGTTAATTTGGATAAAGGCTTGTCTATCTTGTTGATTTTTTCAGAGAACCAACTCTTGGTTTCATTGATTCTTTGATTCTTTGTATTGTTCTCTTTGTTTCTATTTAATTGATTTCAGCCTTCAATTAGATTATGTCCTGTAGTCTACTCTTCCTGGCTGAGTTTGCTTCTTTTGTTCTAGAACTTTCAGGTGTGCTGTTAAGTCACTAGTGTGAGATTTCTCCATCTTCTTTATATGGACCTTTAGTGCTATAAATTTTCTTCTTCCCGTAAGTTTAGTTATGTTGCCCTTTCATTTTTGTTGAATTCTAGGAAATCTTCAATTTCTTTCTTTATTTCTTCCTTGACCTATTGGTGATTCATTTTCATTATTCAGTTTCCATGAGATTGTAGGCTTTCTGTAATTTTTGTTGTTGTTAAAAATCTAACTTTAAGCCATGGTGGTCTGATAGAATACAGGAGGTTATTCCAATTTTTTTTTTATCTGTTGTGATTTCCTTTGTTATTGAGTATGTGGTCAGTTTTAGAGAAGGTCCCATGGGGTGCTGAGAAGAAGGTATATTCTTTTGTGTTAGGGTGGAATATTCTGTAGATGTCTATTAAGTCTATTTTAGTCATAACTTCTGTTAGGTCCCTTATTTCTCAGTTAAGTTTCAGTCTGGCAGATCTACCCAGTGGTGAGAGTGGGATACTAAAATCTCCCACTATAGTGTGTGGGGTGTGATGTATGATTTAATCTTTAGTAATGTTTCTTTTACAAATGTGGGTGCCCTTGTATTTGGGGCATCAATGTTCAGAATTGAGACTTCATCTTGGTGGATTTTCCCTATGATAAACATGAATATCCTTCCCGATCTGTTTCAATTGATTTTAGTTTGAAGTCTATTCTGTTATGTATTATGATAACTACACCAGATTGCTTCTTAAGTCCATTTGATTGGAAAGTCTTTTCCCAGCCTTTTACTCTAAGGTAGTGTCTGTCTTTGAAGTTGAGGTGTGTTTCTTGTATGCAGCAGAAGGATGGATCCTCTTTTTGTATCCATTCTGTTAGCCTGTGTCTTTTTATAGGTGAATTGAGACCATTGATATTAAGGGATATTAATGACCAGTGATTGTTAATTCTTGTTAATTTTTTGTGGTAGTGTTGTGTGTTTCTCTTCTTTGGTATTTGTTGGTGTGGTATTTTCTATTGTCTGTGTTTTCATGGGTGTGTCTAACTTCCTTAGGTTGGATTTTTCCTTCTAGAGCTTTTTGTAGGGCTGGATTTTTGGATAGGTATTGTTTAAATCTGGTTTTATCATGGAATAGTTTGTTTACTCTGTGTACGGTGATTGAGAGTCTTGCTGGGTGTAATAGTCTGGGTTGGCATCCATGGTCTCTTAGCATCTGCATAATGTCTGTCCAGGACCTTCTAGCTTTCAGAGTCTCCATTGAGAAGTCAGGTGTTATTCTGATGGGTCTAACTTTATATGTTACTTGGCCTTTTTCCTTTGCAGCTCTTAGTATTTTTTTTTTTTTGTTTATTCTGTGTGTTTAGTGGTTTGACTATTTTGTAGCAAGGGGACTTTTTTTAATCTAGTCTATTTGGTGTTCTGTAAGCTTGTTGTATCATCATAGGCATTTTCTTGTTTAGATTGGGAAACTTTTCTTCTACGATTTTGTTGAATATCTTTTCTGTGCCTTTGAGTCGGTATTCTTCTCCTTCTTTTATCTCTATTATTCTTAGGTTTGGTCTTTTCATGGTGTCCCAAATTTTCTGGATGTTTTGTGTTATGACTTTTTTTGCTTTTGTGTTTTCTTTGACTGCTGAATCTATTTCCTCTATCGTATCTTCAACACCAGAGGTTCTCTCTTCTATCTCTTGCATTTTGTTGGTTATGCTTGTATCTGTAGTTCCTATTCATTTACTCAGATTTTCAATTTCCATCATTCCTTCAGTTTGTGTCTTCTTTCTATTTCAGTTTTCAGATCTTGGACTGTTTCTTTCACCTGCTTAATTGCTTTTTCTTGGCTTTTTAAAAGGGATTTATTGATTTCTTCCATTTTTTATTTGTATTTCCTCAATTTCTTTATTGATTTCTTCCAATTTTTTGTTTGTCTTTTCTTCAATTTCTTTAAGGGAATTTTCATTTCCTTTTTAAAGGCCCCTGTCATCTTCTTAAAGTCATTTTTAAGGTTGATTTCTTCTGTTTCTTCTGCATTGACACGTTCAGGTGTTGCTGGTGTAGAACCACTAGGTTCTGATAGAGCCATATTTGTCTTTATGTTGTTGACTGTGTTTTTGCACATCTACCCATCTCTTCCTCCACTCAATATAAGTGGTGTCTGTTTCCTAGGGAGCCTCTCTTGGTCTCATTGAAACTCTTTTTCCAATGGAAGCTTTTGGTCTAATTAGGGCTCTTAGTGCAATTGGTGCTGATGGATTCTTTGTCTTTGGGAGCAGCTCTTAGTCCAATTGTCACTGGCAGGCACTGTCTCAGGGAGCAGTTGCAGTCTCTGAGGGAGGGTGGGATTTGGGGGACTTGGGGCTTGAAGGTTACAGGATCTGTTTAGGGGAAGGTGGTGTCCAACCTCTCTCCAGGAGACCTGCCTACTGGCCTGGAACTGGAACATCAATGGGTGGTGGTATGGGGGGCACAGGGTTGTGCCCCTGGGCCCAAAACCTTGAGGCTTGGGTGTTTGGCTATGAGGATAAAGACTCACCTCTTAGTCCAATCTGTGCTGGCAGACTCTAGAAGGGATGTTCTTCTCTCTCTCTCTCTCTCTCTCTCTCTCTCTCTCTCTCTCTCTCTCTCCTTCCTCCCTCCCTCCCTCTGTCTCTCTCATTTTCATTTGCTTTTAGTAGCCTTATTTGTAATCATCCAAAACTAGAAATAACTAAAATCAGGGAATAGGCAAATAAGGGAACATTTCTGAAGCATAATATTTATCAGTAGTAAAAAGGGATGAATTATAAATAGGCAGAACAATATGGAAGAATATCAAGCAAAGGAAGGTATATTCAAATGACTGACTTTATGATGCCACTTACATAACTTTCTTTCAAAGACAACACTATGGCAACAGAAGAGCATCTTGAAGAGACATCATTATTCCTCACAAAACCAGAGCTGAGTGATGCTGGCTGGGGCTGCTGGATATAATACCTTCCATTTGTCTCATAAGCATAAAGAAAAGATTGTTAATATTACTTCAGAAATTTAAGGCTTAAAGTCTATACCAAACAAGAAATTTATTATTCCTATCTTTCCAATTATTTCTTTTCAAAAAATATTTTATTTTTAACTTATGTGTATATGTATATGTGAGTGCATGTATGTTTGTGCACATTGATGTGGGTACCCATGGAGTACTTTGGATTCTCAGGAGCTGAAGCTACAGGCTGTTGTGAGCTATCTGATGTGTGCTAGGAACCAAATCTGGTCCTCTGCAAGAACTGTGCACAAAATCACTGAGGCATCACCCCAGTTCCAGTAGTTTTCAATAGGGAGCATGACTCACAGGAAAGGATGTTGCCGTATAAGTGAGATCAGAGTCAATAACATCCATCTTTTTGTAGAGTGCTAGCTATCCCGGAATTAGCATTGGTGTTGAGATTCAGGTCACTTGTACAATTGCCACTCAGTGTCTCAGATAAGAAGAAATTGGGTACTGGCAGATCATAGAGTTTCCTACTGGGAGAGTTCTTTGCAGCTGTGTTAAATGTGAGCACTGTACTAGCCCCCCAAATCTTATCTCTTGACACTATATGCCTTCCAATACAGGGTTCTGGGCTTGGGTCGGCAGCTGGTTCCAACTTAATTCTTTCTAATTTTGTAATGCAGAGTCTAATTTTTTTTCTGCAGAATATGAAAAATGTTCAAAATTCTTGTCAAACATTTTGGGTGTTAATGTAGATTTTTTACCCTTTGACAAAAAATGTCATGGATATTTTAAGAGGGAAAAGGGAAAAGAGGCCTTATCTAAATTCTCTCTTAGTGTCTTCTTCCCAGAATGATGATATATTTTCATCTTCACTTCCGTACCTGTTATTTTTATCTGAAGATCTGCTCTATGCCATGTCTGGTGGATTCTTACTTTTCAGTTACATATTTTTGATGAAGTTTTCATTTTTTAAAATAATAATGTCCATCATCTTCAATCCCATTTCAAGTCTCATACTCTTCCCTTCTAAAATTATATAATAATCCTAGCAAAATCCCCTGTTTTCTCCCCAGTTAGGCATTTTTATACATAGAGTCATGAGTCAGGAGATGGAGTCATACACTAGTTTCATGTTATTCCATGCTCCTTTTTTGTATGGCATTAAAATCCTTAAGTAGAAGAAAAAATTTCAACATATCATCATCAACTCTGTATTTTTCAATTTTCCCTCAGGTTCCTAAAATCTCTAGATGTTTAGATGATGATGAGAGAAAATGCATGACCTATGTACTAGGTACATATCAAATTCTCCATCATTTATCAGACTCACATTTCAAAAGAGAATATCTGTCATAGCAAGGCACGATTTTCTAATCTAGATATTTTGACCACAAATTTGCCAATCACAATAGGTTAGCTTGATCACTAAAGGTACAGTTTTATAAGAATTGGTAAGTTGTTGTAATAATCTGTAGCAATAGATTATCTCTCTGTATATACCTATACTGATATATAGAAAGACAGTTCTACCTATCTGTCTATCTATCTATCTATCTATCTATCTATCTATCTATCAATCATCATTATCATCTATTTAAATCTATACCACTATATTTTTCTCTTTGTGTTGTCAGAAAGCATCTATGATTCTGAAAGAGATCAGCATCACTGAAGAGAAAACTCCTTCACTGCACGGGGACAATAGGAACAGAGTCTGGAGATAAAAACCCACCTGTCAGAGCTTTTTGTTTTGTGAAGACACAAATTCATTTGAAGGAAGAAAATCTAAACTTAAATGTTTTCCTGCTTTCTGAAGCAGTTTCTAGGAAAGTGCTTCTTCAAGATCAGCACACAGAAGCTAATGTAGCAATGGTACAAGGAGGGAATGGCCACATTGTGTGCTGGCAGCTGAACTTGGTAGCATCATCCATGTGCTACTTGTTTTACAAGAATGGAAATTGAAAGATTAAGGGGGTTATGAAGCCCTGCTGCATAGTTTCAGAGAGTAGCTGAAGCCATACAATGTGTAGCAAGGTTAGACATACTTTATGGAAGCTCTGAGAAGCTATTACATGGAAGTGTAAAGGTGAAGCCTCAGTAGAGGTGGATGTTGTTGGTGACAAGGCCAAGAGTATTCACTGAGGAAAGCTACAAGCATGGGTGGAGCTAGCCTAAAAGAGAGTTTTTTGTGCTGCAGGTAGCAGAACTGGATGCATATGGCTACCCAAGCCCTTTGGAGTCCAGAGGATTGTATCATGAATCCTAGATGCCAGACACTGGGCTGCAAGACTTAGTGTCTTCTCTGCTGAGTTTAATTCTTCCTTGCTCTGATCATTCTTTGCTATATTCCTTTCTTCCATTTTAGATAGGAAATATTTATTTTGTGGAATTTCATTTTGGGAACTTGTTCTGTATTGTAAAAATAAAATCAAGACAGGAGAGTGTTCAAGGAGTTGTCTGAGCTTTAAGAAATTTGGAGTTGGTAGATTGCCTTCAATCGACCATAAGACTTGGACCTCAGACTTCTAAACAGTATTGGAATTGCTAAAGACAATGGGGACTTTTAAAATTAGATTGCATTTTGTATTATAAAATGAGCATGAGACTTTGGTCCAATAGTTGGAAGATTATTTTGTAATTTGCTTGGGAGTCAAGTTTACAGGTGGTGTAGTTGTAATGATTAATCTCAATTATCTCTTTCATGAAATATAGAATCATTTGTAAATGGGCCTCTCGTTGTATCTGTTGAAGATTATTTTAATTAGGTTAGCATTCCCTGGTACGTGGTCTTGGGCTGTATAAAAAGAAGAAAGTAAGTTGGGCACAAGTGTTCATTACTCTCTTCTCCCTAACTACAAATGCAACGTGACCAGCTGCTTCAAGCTGCCTCTGCCTTTACTTCCTTGTATTATAGATTGTGCCCACAAAATATGAGCTCAGATACAGTTTCTCCTTTAAGTTTCTTTAGTCTTGTTATTTTATCACAGCAAAAGGAAAAGTCACTACCACCAAGGGAGACAAGGGGGGAGCAGAAATAAATATCCCTTAGCACCTACCTCCATTAACCTGCTTCTACTCCATACAACCTGATGTTTCCACAACATCCCAAAACAATGCCACCAACGAGAGACTTAGACTTTAAGACATAAGATTGTGGGCGATATTTCCTATTTAAATAATACCAAAAGAAGTCACTAAAATGACCTCTCCCAGAATTTACCTCATAGAATTTTTATGGCTACCAAGTTGTCTTGGACATGAAGAGTGTAATTTCCTTTCTGGTCTCTTCATCTTGACTTCTAGAGTCTGGGATGTTTCTATTTTTCCAGAATGCCTGGTGTTCACCCTTCAAAGGAAGAATCCAAAATATGTAATTTTAGTTCTAAATTAAACCAGAGAGTCTGCATTCTTTAATCCACCTCTCTACATGCCAGTTTCCCTATCTATAAAAAAGTGGACAGAATTATATTTCTTGCTATTGGGAAATTAAATAAGATTATGTATATAAAAAGTGTATAGAATAGCATCTGACATATGGCATGCATGCAAACATTTTTGAACTATAGTCTGTCATATTCTTGTCCTGGACACTGATTTATCCTTTTTCCTTAAGCATTTTTCATCTTTCTGGATTCCTTCCTTTATTATTATTATTTTTTTTAATGACAGCATACTCTCTGTGGTTTGCAGAATTCTGCTCCTTGGAGATTGGAATAACAATTGTCCATTTCCAGTGTGTCAGGAACCTTCAATTTTTTTTTTTTTTTTTTTTTTGGTTTTTCGAGACAGAGTTTCTCTGTGTAGCTTTGCGCCTTTCCTGGAGCTCACTTGGTAGCCCAGGCTGGCCTCGAACTCACAGAGATCCGCCTAGCTCTGCCTCCCGAGTGCTGGGATTAAAGGCGTGCGCCACCACCGCCCAGCAGGAACCTTCAATTTTATATTAGTTTCTTAAGAGGCACCACCAGAAACTTTTTGATTCCATTCAAAAATTTTCTTTTTACCTTGATTTCTCATATCTCAGCCAAGAGACTTGAAAGCATTAGAGAGGCATGGGTGTCTTAAGACTCTCATAGTGACTCTAAGTCTCTCATTCCTTCATGGTGGTTCAATTCTTTTCTTCCCAGTCCAAATACCAAGCTCTTGAAGAAGAAGCAAGTGAGTATGAGAGAATTCACTCTTCTTTATCTATCTATGTTTGATCTCAGTTTGGACTTCCCCAGGCTTTCAGAGTATCTGAGAAAGTCTTTATTGAGTCTTTGACATTTTTGCACACTGCAGCTCTTCTTGATCCCTGCCTATCATATCCATTTTCATCAAGCACTCCCCATCTTTTAAGTGTTTAATTTTATAATCAGCAATAGACATTCTTCAGTGGGCTGATTCAATGTCTCTTTTAGATAATGCCTCAACTACCTGACAGACAAAATGATCAACTTAGTCCACACTTGGTGGCTGGGAAGGTTTGAGGCAGATGTAGTTATATTGTACTAATCAATACCCATTGCACTGTAGTTATTTAAAATGGCAGGCAATTGCTTGAGGGCAGAGATCAAGGCTCATCTTTTATCCTCTGTACCCAGAGCAGAGTCTGGTACTAAAAGGAACAATAACCACAATCCATTGAGCCTTTACTAGGTACCAGGCACTTTCAGTGTATTATCTTGTTCAGTAATCACTGTAATTACATGAAACAAATGGACAACCTTAATAAAGAGGGGCTAGTTAGCAGGTCCAAGATCCTTCTGTAAAGTAGAGGTCTGGGATTCAAATGCCATTGGCTAAACTCAAGGGCCAGGGTCTTAGACACTATGCTGTCTGTGTAACCCATTGTGAGCCTCAGAATGACTGCTGAATTGAACAGGAGAACTCTTCTTTATCTTAGGATAATTTTCAAATGCAAAGTGGAATCATTTTTTGAACATTATCTTCTTTCCCAAAATATCCTGATTCTGTTAAATTTCTGTGATCTTCCTTCTAAACTTTAACATTTGTATTTAACTTTACTGAGTTGTTCCATTTTTACTGCTTCAAGCATAGTATAATTATTTTTTCAAGTTCATATAATTTCTGCTTTGCTACTCATTATTTTTCCTGGTAGTATAAGGTGGCACTTCTAAATACTTCCTTCACTTTCTGTTGCCCCACTCTCCAGTCCTAAGCCTGGGACTCATACAAATGTATTTCTTATATTGTACTAAAATTATCTCCATATGTGGTTATTATGCTTTTTTGGATGTTAGAAGCATGTTTAGTACATGATTCAGTGATCTTTTTGTATGAGCATGGCCATCATTAAAATCCCTGGTTACTCTATTCTATAGGAACTTGTTTCATGAGTTCAGGCATTTCTCTGATGTTTGTAAACAATAAAATATTAGAGACATGTATTCCGATAATACTTTGGGGATTTTAGCCTGAATTTTTTCTAATTAATTCCAACAATCTATAACTCAAAGTACGGGAGAGGAGTAGAAAATGCAGGCTCCTTTCTATGGCGATCTCTTGCTTCCACATCAAATTTGGAGATGGGCTTGAGTGGGCATGTGACCACTAGACAGTAGTCCAAAGGATTTTCAATGTTTCTCCTTTGTTTCCAGTGTTTTTAGACACTAACATATAGAAATATGGAAAATTATATGTCAACACAGTTCCATGGTAGAGTTTAAGGCTTATGGACTTCAGAAAAATTTACTTAAATATAAACTGAAGCTATCACGTCTGTAATCTGAGTTCCCCACTGCAGGGCTGGGGGTATTTATAAGAGACACTTGACCTGTTGTTGTTGTTGCTGGTGGTGGTGGCGGCGGCAGCGGCGGCGTGTGTGTGTGTGTGTGTGTGTGTGTGTGTGTGTGTGTGTGTGTGATTACAATACGATTTTCTGCTCACGGTAGCCTCCTTTTTCTTTCAGTATATACTCCTCTTAGCTACACCAGATGGTCTCTGGCTGCAGACATGAGAGTTGAGTATCATCCTGGCTAAGAGCTTGTGATTTTGTCGCTTTCAGTTTCGTTGCAGAAATCTAATCCAATTCATTAGTACAGTTCTTGGGCTTTTCTTTTCTTCACAGATTAAAACCCTCACTAGGATGAGAGAGGAAATTGTTCCTGGGTTTCTAGACCACCTGCCATGCTGATGCAGACCTCACTGGCTTGCATCTGTGTGTTTCTCTGAGGCTCTGGCTCTGTTCAGTCGAGAGCTTCATAATGATACCTTTCTAGTGGTTTGTAGTCTCATCTGCTGCTCTAGGACTCAAATGACTGCTCATGTCCTTGCCTTTCTATTGAAGTAAATGTTAAGTCCCCCAGGGCCATCTAGTTGGTCACTAGAGGAGCTGGAGGACCGCCTCCCAATGGATTCTGATCTTCTCAAATCTATGCTGCTTTCCTATTAGAAGGTGTTATGGTTTGGATCTGAAATTATCCTACAGGCCCATGTAAATGTTTGGTCACCAGCTGGTGGCACTATTTTAGGAGGTTGTGGAAATTCTGGAAAATGTCTTTTAACAGGATGAAGTATGGTCCTAGGGGTCTGCCTTTGAAAGTTATACTAGGATTCAGGTCTGATCCACTTTTGCTCTGGCTCCTAGCTGCCATGATGGGAACTTTACTCTGTCACTCCTTCCTTGTCATGCCAGAGGACTGACATTTCTGAAACCAGGAGCCTTACATCCCTCCCTTACGATGTTTCTTTTTTTTTAATTTTTTTTATTTATTTATTTTTTAATCATAGGGGAACCACTGTCGTCCTTTCATCTGAGGTCAATAATACTGTCCAGGTGGGCATCACTCATAACTTTTTTTTTAAAAAATTTTTATTTTGCAATACAATTAAGTTCTACATACAGGCACAGATTCCCTTGTTCTCCCCCCTCCCGCCCCCCTCACCTTCCCCCCAGCCCGCCTCCCATTCCAATCTCCTCCAGGGCAAAGCCTTCCCCACAGACTGAGATCAACCTGGTGGACTCAGTCCAGGTAGGTCCAGTCCCCTCCTCCCAGGCCGAGCCAAGCGACCCTGCATAGGCCCCGGGTTTCAAACAGCCGACCCATGCAATGAGCACAGGACCCGGTCCCACTGCCTGGATGCCTCCCAAACAGATCAGGCCAATCAACTGTCTCACCCACTCAGAGGGCCTGATCCAGTTGGTGACCCCTCAGCCATTGGTTCATATTTCATGTGTTTCCGTTTGTTTGGCTATTTGTCTCTGTGCTTTATCCGACCTTGGTCTCAACAATTCTCACTCATATAAACCCTCCTCATTCTCACTAATTGGACTCCCAGAGATCCCCTGGGGCCTAGTCATGGATCTCTGCATCCAGATCCCTCAGTAGTTGGATGAGGTTTCTAGCATGACAATTAGGGTGTTTGGCCATCCCATCACCAGAGTAGGTCAATTCGGACTGTCTCTCGACCATTGCCAGCAGTCTGTTGTGGGGGTATCTTTGTGGATTTCTGTGGGCCTCTCTAGCACTTTGTTTCTTCCTATTCTCATGTGGTCTTCATTTACCATGGTCTCCTATTCCTTGTTCTCCCTCTCTGTTGTTGATCCAGCTGGAATCTCCCACTCACCCAAGCTCTCTTTCCCTCGACCCTCGCCCTTCACTACCCCCACTCCTGTCCAGGCTGTTCATGTAGATCTCATTCCATTTCTCTGTCATTGGGCGATCCCTGTGTCTTTCTTGGGGTCCTGCCTTACGATGTTTCTACATGTGTTTGTCATCACAGTGATGCAGCAATGAAAGTAATTGACACAGAAGACCAAGCTGTGTTGTTTATCCCTTTGTAAGGACTTCACTGAAGGCAGAGTTCCATCTGTGCAGACCTGCGGACCTCACTCCTGTGATATAGAGACCTAAGAGAGTATTATTTTGTATTTCAAAAAATTTTATTTCATATCAGTGTTTTGTCTGTTCACCACACACATGCAGTGCCCACAGAGGCCAGAAGACACTGTCAGAACCTCTGGAACTGGAGTTATGGACTGTTGGGAGCCACCATGTAGGTGCTGGGAATCAAACCCAGATTCACTGGAAGAGCAACCAGTGTTCTTACCCACTGAGCCATCTTCCCAGACCCCTCAAAGAGATTCGTGTTAAGGAGCAGGCTTAGGTCCTGTATTCTGTCCCCCAGGAAAGCAGGACTTCTAGTCCACATGATCTCCTTAACACATACTTGTACTTCATCTGAAAGGAGAAGCAGCTTTGAGAAGGCCTGGGGACACCTGCAGAGTCAGCCCTGGGACCCAGAAGACAAAAAAGACCAAGATTTGCCCGGGTCAGTGGCAGAGCTCTCAGAATATTTCCTGGTTTTCTCATGATGCATGTCCCGGGGGATGCAGCATTTCTGGAAATGGGGCGCGGGGGGGGGGGGGGTCGGCGTTAAAGGGGGATGCCTATGTGAAAACTTGAGAGAATGGGTTATTTTCAGTTCACCATGCTTCAAAGCTTGGAAAATCAGGAGCCACATAGAGGATTAACCTAATCTATTTCCTGCTGTGCTCCTACTGGGACAGTCTCTGAAGGCATCACTGACTGACTTTCATTAAGAGAGTCACTGTCGCCTGGCTGAATCAGGCCTTGACTCTGTGAGACTGCTTTGCAAGATGTATTCTGAACAGCTTGGCAGCAAGCCCATCACTTTAGACATGGCCAAGAAGGAGAATGAGGTTTTGTTCGGTGATAAAATGAGATTGCAGCTACTGGGGGAAATAGAAAAGAAGGGAATTTCTGATGAGCACTTTTAGTGTGGTGTCAGGACCCCTACAGCTTTAGCCCGGATGTGACTAATTGGATCAAACCCCAAAGTTTGGACATGCCCGGGTTAAACTCTCAGTAAGATGTGGGGACAAGTGGCTTAGTACAGCAGCCTTGGGCTGGCTCACTATGCTTTGCCTAACAGGAAAAGGAGAGAATTCAAAATTTATGAATTATTCACTAGAGGCACTTGATACCTTAATTATGTTAACTTACTAACGCTTAAAAAGGCAAACTCTTTCAGAATGCACATGCTTGCTCTCATCATAGTTGTTTTGTGAATTAAGATTCACAAGCTCAGACTCAGTTCCTAGGTCAAAGTTACATGGCTGGTGAGCCCTCATAGCCCACGACTCGGAGATGCTAGGTCAGCACGAGGATCCATTCTCTTCCTCTCTCCCACCATCTAGCACTGTGAGTCTATCCAAGGGTTTCAGGCATGCTAGAGAAGTGCTCTCTACCAGGGAGCTGTACCTCTAGTACTCACCTAATTTCATATTTTAAAACAAAGTCTCCCTACATTTAGTCTGCAGCTCAGACACTAATCATTTTCTTGCTTCTGCCTTCCAAATAGCTGGGGTTACAGATTTGTATCACTAGGTCCCACTTTATTTATTTAGTTTTATTTTATATTTTGCTGGGAGTGGGATAGGAGACAGTTTCTTTCCCTGGGTAACTTTGAACTCATGATCATTCTGCCTCATTCTTCTGGACTAGGATTATTTGCTGTCCCATTCCATCTATCTTTCTTTCCTTTCTTTTTTTCTTTCTTTCTTTCTCTTCCTTCCTTCCTTCCTTCCTTCCTTCCTTCCTTCCTTCCTTCCTTCCTTCCTTCTTTCTTTTTCCTTCATTGAATATTACTCTTTATTATACTGATCTGGAAAAAAAGACTTAGTATAGTGATGCTCAAAATGAGTACTGGCCTCATGTGGGCTTAGCAACTAGAACATGAGTCAGAGATCAGACACAGTGAAAGACACACTTAGAAATGATCAAGAGACATTTTACTGCCACAAAACGAAGCAGAAGAGGGATTCTAAGATACACATAGAGGGAACAAGAGGCACTTCTGCTCTTCAGAGACAAGGGGCTTATTTGGTGCTAATGCAAGAAGCACCTTATTTTCTTCTGACCACATGTAGAACTTGGCTTAAATTTGTTTTCTTCTCTATGACTAAATCACAGTAACCCTCAAACATTTTATACACTTCCTCTCTCTCTCTCTCTCTCTCTCTCTCTCTCTCTCTCTCTCTCTCTCTCTCATTGGGGACAGCAAGAGAGGGAGGGAGGGAGTGGTTTGGGGAGGTGTGGAAGATCCAGAGAAAGTAGCCTTGTGTATCTGTGGAAAAGGTTAGAAGGGTTACATTACTGGGTGTAGCAAGTTGGCAGGGATGATTTTAATATTCATAATTACAGCCAGAGTTTGCAACTGAGGCTGCAGGTCACTTCTCATGAACTAAGTATAATATTGTTCTATACTGGTCACCTCTGCAACCATTTCCTTACTTCCTCACATATAACCCAGCTCAGGTTTACATTGGATTCCATGGATTGTTCCCATCCCCTGAGACACTACTCATAACTGATTGTTACAGTTTGCCTATGCATTTATAACTGTCACAGAGCTCTTTAAATTTGGGGGGCCCCTCTCTCCCCTAGCCTCTACTAAGGCTAACATCAGTTTTAAGTTCTTTCATTAACCTGACTGAGGGTCTAAAGCAATGCTGGGGATTGAGGGGAAATGAGCCATCAGTTCACGTACTTGAAAGAGAAACAGTACATCCACTCACAGTACATTGAGGAGGCCAACACAGCCCATGCTGATTGAGAGAGGTGTCAAAGAAGGCACTACCACATCTGCCTGATAAGCAGAACAAGTCTGAAGTGGAAGAGAAGGCAGCTGCCTCGCTTTCCTGTCACCGTGTAACAAATCAGCCCCATATGTTGTCACTCAAAACAATACCTGTTGAGCCTCCTTAATCTAAAAATCTGTAATTGGAAATGCTCTGGCTTTGGAAAGTTTTTGAGTGCTAATATGACATACACAAATGGAAAAGTTCACATCCAACTTTGTAACAGGCCCCTGTCAAAGACACATGCATTAAAAATACTGTATAAACTTATTTTGCAAGCTATGCATATATGTTGTACTTAAAACACCATAGCCTTTGTGTTTACCTTGCATCTTAGAGTCATGTATGTGTAGATATTCTAAAAATTTGAAAAGAAAAGCAAAACACCTCTGCTCTTAAGCATTTCAAATAAGAGATACTCAACCTGCAATTAACTAGGTCAAGAATTCACAGTATGAGCAGTAGGGAGATTTGGTTGCCTTCAGGTGGAGGGGCTGGACCTGAGTTCCATCTTCCATTTCTAAGGTGGCTGGTGATTTGTTGCTGGCTGTGGAGTGAGGGGCCTTAGTCCTTTTCTGTAGATGTTTGATTGTGAGATCCTCCACAGTCTACTGCCATCACAGCATGGTGGACTACCTGCAGGAGCTATGGTCCAGGAGAACCGTGTAGGGCTGCACCGCCTTAGCACCTCTTCTTAAGCAGCATCCGTCTGTCTAGTATTGTTTGTGAGTCCAACACAGAGCCATGCTCCTTTACAAAGAGAGAACATAGGCCTCCACTCTTGATGGGGATTTGTCAGAATCACACAGTCAGAAGAGCAGGTAGGATGGAAGTTGCAGTGTTGCAGTCATTATGAGAAGGGCCAGAGACGGTGATGCATGCCTGTAATTCCAGTATGTGGGTCAAGACTTTAAGACCATGCAAGGGTAAAGAGTGAGACTCTAAGACTCAGTCTCAAAAATAAATGAAAGGGAGGAAATCTGCCACCAGTTTAAGGAGATTGAGCGCAGAGGGGAGAAGCGGTTCTGAGAGGTGCCCCGGATTTTGTTTTCTGGATCTTTAATCTAGCTCATGAAGTGATGAGCTGATGCTAGCAAAGCTCATGGAAAATGTAGAGCACTTGCGCCAAGTCTACTGAAGGCTTTAATGATGGAAGCAGCCAAACTGTTGCTCATTTCACTCCAGTTAATGCTTAGGTGCAATGAATGGAATTTGTCTTCATTGCTGTCTGGTTTGGGGGAGCTGATATGTCTCTTCTAATTGTAGAGGAAGTCTTGAAGGATTTGTGTAGAAACTTACATGTGTGTTTGTGTGTTGTTGCTGGTATTTTGTCTCTTTTGGGGGGCCTGCCACTCAGCTCCCAAATATATCACACATGGAGACTTATTCTTAATAATGAATGCCTAGCCTTAGCCTAGTTTGTGTCTTGCCAGCTTTTCTTAAATTATCCCATCTACATTTCACCTCTGGGCTTTTCCCATTCTCTTACTTCTGTAAATCTACACTTTTATTCCATGTCTTGCTGTGTAGCTGGGTAGGTGGCCCCTGGAGTCCTCCTTCTTCTCTAGCTCCCTCTCCCTTTACTCCTCCATCTCTTTTCTTTCTCTCTCTTCCCAGATTTCTCCTTCTATATATTCTCTCTGTCTGCCAGCCCCACCTTTCCTTTCTCCTACTTCGCTATTGGCCGTTCAAGTCTTTATTAGATCATCAGGTGTTTTAGACAGGCACAGTAACACAGCTTCACAGAGTTAAACAAATGCAACATAAACAAAAGTAACACACCTTATAATAATATTCTATATTTTTGTGTGTGCATCCATTCCCATGCCTCACAGGATGTAGGTGTCTCCACTAGCCAACCCTGGCATAGCATAAAGGACAGGGGGCTGTACTTGCAGCCTCTGGGACCGAATCAGCACGTGAGAGGATTCATGTGCTCTTGAGTCAGGACAGAGAAGCTCAGGACCTTAATCCCTCAAATCAAACATGATGTATTAGGGGAGGCTGTGTGCCATTTACTCCTGCTTGTAAGTCTGGAAGGAAGAAGCCTTAGGTAATGGCCAATCCACTTAGTCTCACAGGAAACTGTTTTCTTGTGACATGTGGACCAGATGGTTAAGACCTTTTAAAATGGTTAACCATTATTCTTAAACGTAAATTTTGCTTTTACTTTTAATGTTGGAGAAAAAAGTAACCTGAAGACTAAAGTTGGGTTATGGAAATGTCTTACCTGGGGAATGATAGGTGTTTAGCAAACCAGTTTTTATACAGTCTATATATTCGAGGAACTGGTGCCCTTTAAACAGTTACTGTGGCTCAATGGGGGAGCTTCAGCTTTCAGAGAAGTTAAAGGCACCTGAGTTCTGAATGAGGAGCATTTGCACCTGGTTGGAATAACTATATTTGCATGCAGAGTAAATTTCATTGTAAATATGTGGTTTTCTTTCTTGGGACTCAACTACTTGAAAGAGTATGCTATTTCACCTCCATTTAAGGCTTCAATGTATCTGTCAATAGGCCAAGAAAGTTAGAAAACACACATCATTTAAATATAAAAATAGTCTTACAAATTCTTCCTTTCTTGGGATTAGGAGCTAACTAACAAACTATACATTTTACTTAAGTTTATTTAAATTGTCAGAAAGCAACCATTTATCAAGAGACTCTTCTGTTTCCAGTCCTACTTTATATGCAAGGCAGATGGCAGGAGAATAACCATTCTCCACCCTCAAGAAACTACAAGTTGATTTGGTAGAAAACTAAACATATAAATAAATACAAACATGCACACGTGCATGGCATCAGATCATTTGAGGGACTGGTAGTGGCTGTGCCCAAATCACAAGTTAGTGGAGTGATGGAAATGGACTTTACCCTCAGGGGAGTCTGTCTGAAGGGTATCCTTGAGGAGGAAATGGCTGTTGATGGCATTTCTACAGAGGAAGTTTTGAGTGGATAAACTTGGGAATGAGGAAGGCTAGAAATACAAATCCTGATTTGTAGACAATGTACAAAGCAATGAGGGGCGGGAAAGGGTTGTAGAGAGGTAGACAGAGGTGAGATAGTCCAGTAACCTTTGGCTGTAATAATTTGTTTCGCTCTAGTAGCAGGGAGAAACTATAGGCTTTGACACAAGGATGGTGCTTTCTGGTAAAAAATTTATGAGTATCACTCTGGCTGGGTGTTAAGAAAGACTGAAGAACAAGACTGGAAGCAAGAGGTTGCTACTTTAGGTGAACATACTGGTGGCTTAATCTAGGATGTAGTGATGGAGATGGTGATGTGATTTTCACTAGACTCTAAGATTTGGAGTGATAGACCTGGCAAGTGGCTTGAATGTGAGGTATGAGCCAAATAATGGAAACAAACAGATATGTTGGCCTCCTCTGACTAAGTAGATGGTCAGACCACTTTCTAAAAAGAAAAAGAGAGGAGCTATAAAGAATGAGTGTGGAAGTTAATATCTGATTAAGTTCAATTCAGAATTTTTTTCTTTTAGTTTTGAGATTATAATTCCATTTCCATTATTACTCTCTCCCCTTTCCTGCTTCCAAAACCTCCTTGCTCTCTTTCAAATTCATGGCCTCTTTTTTTTAATTAATTGTTGTTACACACACACACACACACACACACACACACACACACACACATATACATATATATTCCTAAATACATAAATATAACCTGGTTAGTCTGTATCATGCTACTTGTGTGTATGCCCTTTAACACCTACGTTAACATTTAACATTGGAGGTAAAAATCAAGGCAAGAGTCACAGATTTGGGAGTTAAGCACCTAGAGATACATTGAAACCAATAGACCTGGACGAGGTCACCTGGGAAGGGTGGAAAGAGCTGGAGAGAAGAGAATGAGGAGGTAAAGACTAAAGCTCCCAAGTCACTCATGTTTAAAGAAGTAACAGTGGATGTGGATATGGGAAAACATGAGACAGAACAGGAAAGACCAGGAGAGAAAAGCATTTCAGAAAGTAGTTCACAGAGATGCATTATGGGAACTGAGCATACCTTGGATTCAGCAATATGAACATGACCCTGAGAAAAGCATTCCCAGTGGAGTGGTGGGGAGAGAATGGAAAGTGAATGGCCTCAGTATTGAAGTTTCCTGTAAAAGTTACCAGAGGTGTGGGGAGATTATGTTGTGGAATATTATTTTAACTATGTAAAGGTGTGCTACATTTGTTTTGCTGTATTTATTTAATCATGTAAAGATGTGTTGCATTTGTTTCACCTTGCCTGCCTAAGGCACCTGATTGCTCTAATACAAAGCTGAATGGCCAATAGCTAGGCAGGAGAGGGATAGGCGGGACTGATGGGCAGAGAGAATAAGTAGTAGTAGGAGGAATCTATGCTTGGGAGAGTAGAAGAGACAGAGAATGAAGGAGAAAGAGAGGGACATGCCTGGGGCCAGAAGCCAGGCAACCACCAGACAGCCAGACATGAGGAGCAGTGAAAGTAAGATCTTCAGAAGGAAATAAAGATAAAAAGCTCCGAGGGAAAACATAGATGAAGAGAAACAGGTTAATTTATAAGAGCTAGTGAGACAAGCATAAGATAAGACAGCATTCATAACTAATAAGAAGTCTCCATGTCATGGTTTGAGAGCTGGGTGTGGCCCAAAAGAAAGCCTGGTACAGGGAGAAGGTAGGTGGGGGGTGTATTGTCAAATTTGGTTGTTACCATTTTAAGATTGGTAACAGAGAGAGGGGAGAGGGGAGAGGGGAGAGGGGAGAGGGGGAGACTGCACATAGAAGCTGTGATGGAGATGTGCAGGTTGCAGGTTAGGCAGGTGGATTAGATGATACAAGGATGATGTTAATTTTACTTGATTAAATATGTTTTCTTTATTTGCTTTAGGTGAGGTCAACTGTGAAAGGGGAAACACAGCAGAATAGATAATGTGGTAGTCATGCCAGATAAAGTTGAGTGCTGACTTGAGTTTTGAGGACATAAAGCAAAAGTAAGGCCAGTTGGAATGGCTGTGGGTTATTTAAAGGAATAACACCATTTTTTACAGATTTATTCTGTAGATGGACAACTAAAGTATGCTCAGCTCTGTGGGCCAAAGTTTCTGTCCCACTATTGAACACAACCATTGTTGCAAGAAAATATGGAAATGGATTAATGTTGTTAAAGTCCAACAAAACTTTATATTTAAAATTGGCAGAGGTCTGTGTGTGTGTGTGGGCTAAGATAATAGTTTAGTAACATCTGGTTTAACTTCTTGGGTAGGCATGTGGCAGCAGAAGACATGGGGACATCTGTGGTAGGTTATCCCCAATATAATGATGAGAGGCATTTGTAAAATATTCAAGTAAGTGTGTTTTTTTCACAGGCTTTGTGTTGGCTGAGGAGGGAAGTGAGGTAAGGAAGAGGGGTAGAATCAAGGACTCCCTGGCCCAGTGGCATCATTCATCATGAGAGGTTACTGTTAGGAGGGCTGTAGGACGTTTCAGTATGTACCCTGGACAAACAAGATGTTTTGTTATCAAAGAAGTTCAGCCAAAGTCCAGAGCTTCAGGGAAATCATGTGATGGTGGTGTATGGGCTCCTTCTGCCGAAGAGACTGTTGTTTTCAAGCTGACAGTGCATGGTGGCTGATATCCCCCAGGGCAATGGCCTCCTACTTTATCTATTTGCAGGGAAGAGGCCTGGAAGGGGTAGTCAGCAGAACCAGGCAATGAAAGCCTCTAGCTCACTGTTTCCCACTGTGGGTATGTAGCTAGATTCTTTTCAATTCCTTCGTTTTCAATAATCTTTCTTTTTACTTCTCTCTCCTTGATGTCTCCTCACCTTCCCTCTCCCCTCACAAAATAGAAATGTCTTTGAATTAAGGGGAGGGGCATGTGTTGTAATTTACAACTGGTAAATTCATGTAAAGTGTGACACCACAGTAGAAGGCATTCAATGACAGGTGACACTAAGAGCATCATGGGGAATGGGAAATGATGCATGTTCCCTCTTCTCCTTGTACCTCTTTCGCCCATTCCTGCCCTTTCTCTATCTCTAAAGCATTCCTCAAAGGGGGCCGATGGCATCTCCAGCATGCAGCTTTGGTATAGAGTATGGTACATGGACATTGGCAGTGAAATCTGGCCAGTGTGATAAAAGTGAGGCAGATTGTCCATGCCCCATGACTCTTCAACTTTCTCCAAGGGATTTACATATCTGGATACTACTACAGATGATAGGAATATCTTTGAATGAAGGGGAGTGATAGATGTTGGAATCTGGATACCTGAAGGCACTTATTCATTCGTGGGCAGATTAAATCTCTGATAAATCCATGCAAAATAAGACACCACAGGGGGAGGGTGCTCAGTGACAGGTGAAAGACACTGAAGGCATCATGGGAAATGAGAACTGACTTCTATTTCCTTATAAATGGAGTATCTTAACTTGGCATTTCCCTTGCTAACAAAAAGGAGAAAAATAGTGTATAATAAAATGATACGAGACAACTGGGGAATGGAAAATAGTATATATTAATAAAATTTTAATTGTATAATTACATTCTAAGTTTGGATGGCTGCCTTACTTGCTCCTCGTTTGGGTGGGGATTTTTTTTTTTTTATGAGCAATTATAGTGAAATTTTATGTACTCTTTTGTGGGCTATGGGCAAAGACATAATGGCACTTAAAACTGGATGCAAAGCTTCAGGCTCTACTCAAACACCTGCTACTCAACTCTGATAGAATTTCCGGGAAACTGCTAAGCCATTTTGATTCTGTAATTTTCTCGAAGTGCATATATATGTGTGTGTGTGTTTGCCACATTTGGAAAAGATTCCAGAATTGTGCCAAACATGCCTGGGAACAAACTTAAATAATTTGGGGGACTGCAGAGAGGTAGTGGAGTTTGGGGAAGCTTCTAGAAATGCAGAGGTGAGCAAGCTGTTCTGACACCCTTCTGGAATTCCATGTCAATAGCACCATCTTCATGGAAGGAAAGCAATTTTCATTTAAAATCTAAATGAATTCTGTAATTGGTGTCCTACAAAGAAAAGGGATCAATAAATGGATTGCAAGAAATTGTTAGCTCTTAAAATTCTAAAGATGACTTAAATTAAATCTCCTGAAAAAATGTTAAGAGATTTTTATGGCACACATTAAAGAATAGGTTAGGCATGTCCATGTAGGCAGCAAAAACAGTAATTCAACAACCACTTACAATTTCCCAACCAATTTCTTCTTACTCTTTTCCATATGCTGGGCATTTACTCTAGGCATTGGGGAGCAATCCAGTGATTGCAATGTAAGTCTCTTCTCTGATAGTGCAATGAAAAAGACACATTTATAAATGAAGAAGAGAGTGCTATGGACATGGCTGGTGGAGATCCTGCTCAGTGTGTGCAAGGTTCTGGGTTGTCCCAAGTACCACAAGAAGAAAAATAGAGAAACAAAGACTTTGGGATAAAGTAGTACTAGAAGAATGGGCAAAGAACAGTGAGATGAGGAGTTAGAATTTCAAGAGTAATGAGCAAGAGATGTTTCTGAGAAAGTGCCTTTCAGTCACCATGTCATTTTAGGACAGGAGGGAGTAAGTGGGATGTAAGAAAGAGCTGTCTGGGTGGAGGCAACAACAGTTGTCGAAGTGCCATCCCTGAAGCTTGTACTGTGAGTCTTCAGACCAGCAGGGAGACCTCGTGGCTAGGGAGGATTAGATGAGAGTAGTAAAGGATGATGACAGATGATATCGAGCATGCACTTCCATTCTGCAAATGTTCACCCCATCTAGACTAGACTTTAGGTCAACAGGAGTACAAGCCAGAAGGTCTGTTAAGAGTCCATGGAATTGTTACAGGTGAGAAATGATTAGTCTTCTTGGACTATAGTGTGACTGTGGAAGACGAGCTATTGGGTTTGTCAACAGATTGAGTGTGGGAAGTGAGGAAAACAGAAGAATCTAGGATGGGCTAAGCCTTGAACTACAGCAAGGATGGAGTTGCAATTACTTGACTAGTGAAGACTCTAGGGGGTTTATGGGTGGCTGGGAGGATCAAGTCTTCAGTTTTGCACTTAACTATATTTGAGCTGCCTTTTAAGCATCCAAGTAGTCTGTGCCAGCTACTTTTATGCCAGTTTTACACAAGAGCTATCAGAGAGGAGGGAAACTCAGGTGAGAAAATGCCTTCATAAGATCCAATTCTAGGCAAGCTTGGATGGTATTTTCTCAGGGATTGATGTTGGGGGGTCCAGTCCATTATGACTGATGCCACATCCCTGGGCAGCTAGTCCAGGATGCTGTAAGAAAACAGGCTGAGCAAACCATGAAGAACAAGCCTACAAGCAACATTCTCCATGGCCTCTGCATCAGCTCCTGCTTCCAGGTTCCTGCCCTGACTTCCTTCAGTGATGAACAATGATATGGAACTGTAAGCAAAATAAACCCTTTCCTCCCCAAGTTGCTTTTGGTTAGTATTTCATCACAGTAATAAGAGCCCAAACTAAGAGTTGTAATAACAATTGGACATAGGTGCCTAGAAATTCAAAGGAGTCTAGCCTTCAGCTGCAGCCACAAGAACTATCATCATAGTGATATTGTTTAAGCTCAGTACACTGGATTAAACTTCCAGTTGAATGTGTGTATATTATAAGAGAAGGCCAAGGCAGTGAAAATGAAGACATGACCATTGGTCTTGTCAACCTGGAAGTTGGTAAAGAATAGTGAAGATGAAGAACTTGATCTCAAAGATAGCTAAAAAGGATTAAAGGAGAGACATTTGTAACACTATTAGCAAACTCAATTTAATTTTCTTATAAAATGAAGACAGAATTGGAGCAATAACGGAGATGCAGTGTAGTCGAGAGATTTCCACATTTACAGAGCAATGACATCACATTTCTTAATGATCTTCCAGAGTGGGAGAACGTGACACAGGAAGAGAAGCAGGAACATTTCTAGCGCTGTTTGTGAGTATGTGAGGTCAGAGGTCTGGTGCACAGGGAATTGGTCACAGGTAGTTAAGAGTTTACATATCCATTTCATGATAATTGAAGAAAAGATTTTAGTCCTTAAGTCCTGCTTTTGGGTGAGGTGTGGAAGTATTGGAGTTTATCCAAGGTGCTTTCAGGTGGCTTCTGTGGATTAAGAAATTACAGAAGAAGATAATGACATAACAAGTCAGATAAATTATCTACCAGTGAGCTTGAGGTAAGGCTAGATCAGACATGAGATGCTTGGTTGACTGTGGAGGTAGTAGGGGATGAGGCTAGTGTCCTTCTACGGAGTCTCCTGTGCTCAGTACCGTTTTGTTTTCTGCCACCCAGAATACTGTCACTGATGTAAGTCTTATGTCTGAGGTGCCTATCTCTCCATTGTTCTTGAATTTTACATTTCAGTGTTATGAAAAAGGGGATAAAATGATGCTACAGTGATGAGGAAGGGAGCTGTAGATCTGGAAAGTACTTGTAAAAAGGTTTGTCTTGTAATGATTTTAAGACATTAAGGAATTTTCCTAGGGTTTGTAATATAATTCCTATTCATCCATGAAAAGTCTCAAGATCTTCAAGCCTCACATCTTAGCACTAAACCTTGTTATTTCATGTAATCAATGTGATAACTCAGGTAACTACTGCATGACTGAATTGGCTGGTAGTTACTGCTACATATATATGCTAGACAACAGAGAAATCATGCCTTAGGTGAGACTAAGTGGAATGGCTCACAGATTTCATCTTGTCACTCAGAATGAAAAGCAATTTAAAGCATATGGATTGTTTATTTTCTGGGTTTTCAATCAAATACTTTTGGACCCTAGTTGACCAAGGGGTAGTTGGAACTATGAAAATTAGACACAAAAGAAATAGAAGTCTACTGAACAGACATAACTAATTTACGTCCACTTTGGGACCACTGCACTGCTTCATATATAGTGTGGCTATCTCACAGCTGAGATGTGTGAATTCTCTCTGTTACAACATTCTTGTTGTTTATTTCAACTATTATCTAAACATACCATCACCTAATATATTGGTGCTACTATTTTGAACAAATTGTTAGCAGTTGGATCAAATAAGAATCAGAAAATAAAAGATTTCATTTGGTTCATATTTCTTTTCTAATGCCCTCTCTTTTTCTAGGCACATCTCAGATTCTGACCTACTGGTATCATTTTCTTTTTGTCTGAAGAACATTTAACACTTCTTACAAGTCAAGTCTGCTGGTGATATTTATCAGTTTTGTTTATCTGTGAAATACTCCATTTCTGTCTCATTCTAGAAGAATGATTTCACACTAGGGTGAAGGATTCCGTGGTTCATCCACTATCTTGTTGCCCTGATGGTTGCAAATTGAAGTTCAATATAATTCCTGTTATCCCTAATGCATGACAAGTAAGATGTTTTCTGTCTGTTCATTCAAAACTATTTCTTTAACTGATTTTATTCTCTTTGTACTGCTGGAGACTTCATCTTGACTTTGATTTCCTACAGTTTGAATATGATGTATCCAGAACAGTTTTGCGTATTTATTGTTTGTATATTTACTGGTATTCTCTGGGCTTCCTGGAGCCATGACTTGGTGTCAGCCATGACTTTTGAAAGTCCTCAGGCATTAATATCTTCAAATATTTCTTCTTTTCCTTTTTTCTCTCTCTTTTCCTTTCCTTAAGGTAGTCTCATTGTATATGATATTGCTTTTGTAATGAAGTCATGGTCTCTGCAAGTTCTTCTTGACACATCTTCAAGGCCACTGATTCTTTGTGAGCCACGTATTGTCTCATGATGAACCTATTGACTTTTTAATGGTATTTATTTCCCTGAGTTTTCATTCTCTGATTACTGTTCTCTCCATTTTATTTATTTTAATTGAAAATTTAAAATAAAATATAATTACATCACCATCATTCCTCCAGGCAACCCCCATCTCTCTTGCTTACTTTCTTTCACTGGGGTCCTCAGTATTTTATTGATAGTTATTTAAACATTCAAAACTTGTAACCCTAAAACCTCTGTCTCTTGTTTTGGTTATCTTTTTAGAATACATACACATGTGTCTTTATTATCATTTTGCCCTTGTAAATGCCCTGTAGTGCTTTTTTTTTTTTTTTTTTTTTTTTTTTTTTTTTTTTTTTTTTTTTTTTGAAAAGTAGACATGCTATGTTGGATAAAGGGAACTGGGTTACACAGTCTACCAGTATGATATTTTATGTCTGTTGGTCTAGCAGTTAAGCTGCCAGTTTTCAGTTGGTTGTACTACCAATGTCAGAGGTTCTAGTGGAGTTAAGTGTCCTCTGTTGTATCTACATTTCCCAGAGGCTCTTTTGTCAATAGACTCTGAACCTGGCAGCTTTCTCAGTTGTGATATCCTGTCATATGAGACTGCTGTTGATGTTATGGCAAGGTATGGGAGGAACAGAAACTCCTATCATCTCTCTTGGGACTGTGTCCACAGGTTATGGCCTTCAAAAGTACATCTCCATCCCACCCCACTTCACCCCTTAGTGACATGGGACAGCTACAGTTGCCTGAAGTAAGATGTTTTCTTTCTCTCTTGTTTATGAGGCTCAGTTAAAACTTGTATAGTCAGTTCTGTTAAAATAATTTCTCTCTGTTGAAGGTTGAAGCTGCTCAAGCTTTCCCCTGTCTGTGTATGCATGCCTATTATTATTGTCCTTGTTCAAGTTATGTTTAGGCAGTTATGTTGGTGGGACTCTGGTTGTATAGCTGCTGACATTCCTAGAAGACACAATCTCACAAGAGACTCCTTAATTACCTGGCTTACAATCTCTCTGCCCCCTCTTCTGCACCTATCCTTGAGCCTCAGGTGCAGGGGCTGTTTTGTATATGGATCTTTGGGACTGGGCTCCACTACTCTGCATTTTGATTGCTTGTGGTTTTCTGCAATGGTCTCCTGTTGCAAAGAGAACTTTCCTTGATGAGGGGCTAGAACCACACTTATCTGGGAGTACATAAAGAACTATAGGCAACTAAAAAATACCAAGAGTAGGAGAAATACTCTTCCCCAGGGAATAGCATGTCCAATACCAAACAGTCAGCCCAGAAATCATACATACAACCAACATTGTACATACTGAACAGGTTGCAATCAGGTATTTATGAATTTTTACCTATATGTATATACATGTACATATAGACTACATATACATATAATATTATATACAATTAATATTAAAGGAGGTCATGACTTTGATTGAAAATAAAAAGGGGGTAATGGAAGGGATTGTAGGGAGGCAAAGGGAGGAGGAAATGACGTGATTATAATATTAAAAAATAAAAGAAATAATTAAAAATAAAAAACTAATTTGTTTAGAGGATAGCCTTTGATAATGAGAAAAGAAAATTCTGGAATCATCTTTAAATGGCCACCCCTCCTCTTCCTTTATCTGGAGGATGGGGTCATTTTCCACTCATCTTGCCTCTGATAACTTGGTAAGATTCTAAGAGTTAAAATTCACAAAATCATCTCTCCCCCAAAGGTTACATCCAATAGTTTTGGCCTTTCACATTAGTCCATGCTAATCCTCTGCAAATTAGTCAACGATGCTTCAGCCCTGTTTCCCTATCATGAAGTCCATGTGGTTTCTGTACTGGCTAAACTCTGACTTTCTTTTTGCCCATTACTTCAGAGTTTTCAATGTGTTCAGCCTTTGCTTGGTGTGAAAGTGGAAGAGACAGTTGCTAATCTCCTTATATGTCACATTAAAAAATCAGAGGCCCCAGGTGTGCCCATGGGAAATGACTCTGGATGTGATACACTTAGCCTAAAATTTAGCAAAAGAGAAATAAATGGCTGAGTGGGCTGAATATAGGATAATAGGAAGGAGAAATGTAGCTGAAAGTTTTCCTGTGTCCCACCTGGTCCACAGCTGCTCAGACCCAAGTAAACACATAGAGGTTTATATTAATTAAAACTGCTTGGCCATTAGCTCTGGCTACCATTGACTAGCTCTTACACTTAAATCCAGCTCATTTCTGTTAATCTATAAATTGCCATGTTTTCCGTGGTTTTACCTGTGTGTCATTACAGTCTGCTCCCTGGATGGCGGGTTGGTGTCTCCTGACTCAGCCTTCCTCTTCCCAGAATTCTCCTTGTCTGCTTATTCCACCTATACTTCCTTCCTGGCTACTGGTCAATCAGTGTTTTATTAAACCAGTGTACATAAGCATTATCCTACAGCAAAGAAATTCTTCTGTTTTGACAGTAGCTTCCCGTCATGATCTGATTTCTTTCCTACTTCTCCTGCTCTTTCCTCTCATTCTCCTTTCTCTCTCCTCTTCCTCCTTCCTTAGTTCTACAGGTCAGGCTTATCAGGCCTTACAATTTCTTTTCTCTTCTTTTTACATTTTTAATACTATGGTTTAAACCTAGGGTCTCACACTTGCTAGATAAGTGTTATGTCCCATGATCCCTGACCTTTTCTACATTTATTTTGAGATGGGATCTCAGTTGTCTAGGCTAACATTGAACTTGTTATCTTCCCATCAGATCTGGCAGCCATTGGTCTGGGGAAGCCAGCAGTTTTCCCTTTTATACTAGCTCCTCTAGAGTATCAGACAGAGACCACATGTTAGGGTCAACTGAGGGCTCACACTGTAGGCTATGTCAGACATTTAGCATGATAAATCAATTATTAAAGATAAGAATAGATACATAAGAGCTCTGACTACTTAATGTATAAAACGTCATGAGTTTGGAGCTTAGAGAACTTCATGAAACCATGTCCTCAAATTTGCCCTAAACAACCCTCACCTCTGAAAGGAAGACTCTTGCATGATACTCACGGTCTATCTGTTTTCTGCTGACAATAAGGCAGATGGAGGATGGCATAGGTCTCATGAAATGCCTCTGGTGGCTAGTACTTGAATCTTTGGAGAAGGCTGATTTGCTCAGGTGCCAAGTGCTGAGGATGGCTGTTCTTGGAAATGACTTGGAAGCTACTGACTGCCCTTACAATGTTCAGAGTTTATGCTTTTTATTGTTTTTAATATGCTTTGCTTATACTCTTGTGAACCATTTCAGACTTCCTTAATTTTCACAGGGCTCTAGCTATAGAGTGAATGTCTAAGCTCTTCTTTTCAGTGGGAAGTTATTCAAGAGCAACAACTACAGCCTGCAGAGTCAGCCTTTCAGGCTTTTGAAGTGGCATTCTCTGGAGTTCTATGAGCCTACACAGAGGCCAACTTGCTACAGGATGATGGACAGAATTGTAAGCAGTGTGGACAGTGACAAGATGCGAGCTTCCTCAAATGGGTAATTCTGTTAATCATCTTAATAGTGACAAGCAAATGTCATTACAATCACAGTTACCAGGAGAGGCTGTCTTACTGGGGCCTGAAACCTAAAAATTCCAGGGGATTGTTATACAACCATTGGTCCTCACGGGATCCTGGAATTGAGTTATAAGGCTGAGACTGCAGTTCTACTCAGTCCCACTCTCACATTATTTGGTAAAGTTCCAAGCAGTCTTTAAACATAGCACAAAGTACCCAAGGGCTCTTATAAGGCAACAGTGGAAAGAAAGCACTGCATTGACCTTGGGTTGTAGGCAGGGGCAATATACCTAGCACAGGGTATAAAAAGTCAAAACTGAGAGCCTTTGCAAAGACCTGGATTGGAAGAGGGAATACAGAACTTTTCCAAGGGCCTGGATTAGAAGAGGGAATACAGAAATAAAATGACCTATGTAAGTGAGAAGATGAAACATGTTAGACTTGTGTCACTTTTGTTTAGAGGAAGGTAACATGGAAGGAAAATATAATTAAGGGCATTTTCCTCAGTATCTCAGGCTCAATTGGCTTTAGAAATATAAGATTCAGAATGCAGAGTTCTGTAGAACAAAGTCCAGTGCTTCTACTTAGCCACTCAGCTGCTTGGGACATTGTGGGAATTCAGTGGTCCAGTAACTGCAAAGCTCTTTAGAGCACTCCTTGGCACTACTTTCTGTATACATCCTACATCACCCAGGGTAACTGGCTCCCATGTGTTGCAAGGATGGTGCCATCTGTTACTTGTGTGCAAATGTGGAGTTTCATTCTGTCTCTGAGGAAGTTTTCAGAAACAATTATTAGGATAAAGATACTAAGTTGGAGTGTTTATGAGGCCAGGGAGCCAGGTTGACCATTGACTCCACTTAGTATAGAGTAACCTATTAGAGACTATTTTAATAGAGTTTTAAGGGCTTTGCCTCATGTCTACCTACAACTATCCTATAGTAGCTGGGTTTTTTTTTTTTGGTGACTTGGTAAAAATATCCAGGGTATTCTCACTATAGCTATAGGTGGCTACTAGGTTCAAGACCATGCTGTTCTAGTTGTATTTATCTTGCTGTGATAAAATATTCTGACAAATAGTGACTGAGGGAAAAGGTCTATTTTATTTTATAACTGAAAACAGAGTCTTCTCTCATGCAATACATCACAATCACAATTTCCCCTCTCTCTACTGCTCCTGGCTTCCACAACTCTGCTCTCCTCCAGACCTACTCCCCTTTCATTGCTTGGAGCAGGCCTCCAAGAGACAACAACCAAAATACAATAAGACAAGGCAAAACCCCTCATATTGAGGCTGGACAAGGCAACCCAATAGAGGAAAAGGGTCCCAAGAGTAGGCATAAGTGTTAGAGACACACCCATTTCCACTGTTAGGAGTCCCACAAAAACACCAAGCTAACAGCCATAACATATATGCAGAGGACCTGGTGCTTGCCATTTCAGTCTCTGTAAGCCCACATGAGCCCTGTTGAGTTGATTCAGTGGACCATGTTCTACTGTTGTCCTCTATCGTCTCTAACTCCTACAATCTTTCCTTCTCTTCTGTGAAGTTCTCTGATCACCGAAGGGAGGGGCCTGATGATAGAAACATCAGTTTAGACTCTTTCTCTCTGCATGGTGTCTGGCTGTGAGTCTCTAAATCTGCTCCCATATGCTGTTGGAGGAAGACTCTCTGATGATGACTAAACAAGGCATGGCTCTGTGAATATAGCAGAATATCACTAAGAATAATTTTGTTGATTTGGGGCAGGGGCAGTTGTATTTGATTCTACCCTCAGTCTCTGTGCTATCCAGTCTCCTGTTCTCGGTCATCCAGGCATCATATGCTCCCTCTCATGGCATGTGCCTTAAGTTAAACCTGATATTGGTTGGCCACTCCTACAAGTTCTATACCACCATTGCCCAAGCACATCTTGCAGGCAGAACAGATTGCATGTTGGATGGTTTGTGGCTGCACTCATGTACAGTTTTCTCTTTCAGTTGTCTGAAGAGTACTTTCCCATACCAAAGAGACTAGATTGTAGAATGAAGGCTCCATGCAGGCACCAGCTCGACCTCTCTACATTCAATGATCTGTGTGGTGGTTGTCCTTAGCAAAGGGGCTGTCGGTTTTCAGATGCTCTGTCCAAGCATCATCTGATTTCAACCTAGTCCCACCACTGGAATCCTTGCTTGCCTACAAAACATAGGCAGTTCACATTCCATAATCTCCATTACTAGGGGTCCTCACTAGGGTCACAAATGGGTTTATTTTAGTTCAGAGTTCCAGGGCACAGTTAATCATAGGAGGGAGGTCAAGGCAATAAGAACTTGAAGTAGCTAGCAATACATAACACATTCACAGTCAAGAGTAAAGAGCAATGAATTGTAGCTAAAAGTTTTTCTGTGTCCCACCTGGCTCTTGGTTGGGACAGATATCTTACCCGCAGTCCTGCAGCCATTTATAAAATAATTTCACAGAGGCTTTATATTAATTATAAATGCTCGGCCATTAGCTCAGGCTTACTAGCTCTTACAGCTAAATACAAGGCTGCTCGCTGTAAACACTCTTCAGGCTTCCAGGAGTGAACAAAGTACCAAAGGTTTGAAGAACAAGAAGAAACTGAATGAGGAGCTGGAGAAGAGAAAGGATGAGGTAAATGTAATTGCAGGAATCTGGTGGCCCTCATTGTTCTCAAACATTTTTTAAACAAAAATTCATTAGCATAATTTTAGTTCCGCCATATTCTATTGCCTGGGTACTGATTTTTTTCCCAAAAACAATTTTGACAATATTGCTTTTTTAAATAGTCATGGGATCAAATAGCCATGTAAATCTTTATATTTAAAGTAATAGATTTGAAGCACTGATAAGCTTATTGCAATGGGTAGTGCACCACATGAATCTAGAGACTGAACTCAGGTCATCAGGCTGGTGGCAAGCGCCTCTACCTACTTGAGCCATCTCACCAACCCAATAGGACCATTTTAAAAAATAAATGCAGGAAAACAGTATTGCTTGGACTTTATATTACTTAAAGGCAAAGAATATTGGCAAAGTTCATGTGTACAACAGCCACGTCAGGTCTAGAGGACGGTATTTCACATCACTCTCCTTCGACTCCTTCTGCCCACTCTTCAGTGCTGTTCTGGGCTGGAGTGTGGGGTTGATATAGGTGTCCCATCTATGGCTGAGCACTCACAATCACTTATTCTCAGCATTTCAAACAGTAATGTATCTCTGTTAAATGCAATCTATGCAGTATGTTTTTATCATATTCTTTTATTTGGAAATAATTTCACAGTTATAGGAAGTTTGTTAGGCTCCTAGGTTTATCCACTGTTATCTTGTCTGCTAACTGACTTCTGCTGTGGGATGTTCTGTACGTCAAATGTGTTGCTCTGATTGGTTAATAAATAAAACACTGATTGGCCAGTAGCCAGGCAGGAAGTATAGGTGGGACAAGCAGAGAAGGAATTCTGGGAAGTGGAAGGCTGAGGCAGAGAGACACTGCCAGCTGCCGCCATGATAAGCAACATGTAAAGATACCGGTAAGCCACAAGCCATGTGGCAACTTATAGATTAATAGAAATAGGTTGATTTAAGATATAAGAATAGTTAGCAAGAAGCCTGAGCCATTAGATCAAACAGTTTAAATAATATAAGCGTCTGTGTGTTTATTTTATAAGTGGGCTATGGGACTGCTGGGACTTGGTGGGACCCGGAGAGAAAACTCCTTAGCTACAGACTTCCTCACTGCATGCTTTCTATACAGATGTAAAATCACCTCACCTTCTTCCTAAATGTTCCAGTGTGTATGTACCAAGAAAATGTTGATTATCTTCCCTAACAGCACTATACAGTTACCACCTTTAGAAGTTTGCATTAAGATGATTACTTAATCTGCTATCCCACATTCCAATCACAGCAGATACCACAGTGACTTTACAGTGTTTTCCCATCCTGTTTAGGATCTAATCTGGACCAAGTGTTATACTTGTTACATATCCCTGTTATACTCTGGAACGAACTTACATAATTTTATAATGTTTGCATTTTTGAAGACAGAATTTTATCTTTTAAAAAATAAAACCTTCCTTACTTTGTGTTTGTTTAGTATTTTCTTGTTAAAACTGATAAAACCAGCCGGGCGTTAGTGGCACATGCCTTTAATCCCAGCACTCAGGAGGCAGAGCCAGGTGGATCTCTGTGAGTTCGAGGCCAGCCTGGGCTACCAAGTGAGTTCCAGGAAAAGGCGCAAAGCTACACAGAGAAACCCTGTCTCGAAAAATAAAAAAAAAAAACCTGAAAAAACCAAGGCTCATTTCACATATTCCAATATTCATTTTAATAGACAAGTCACTAGTGGTTTAACATTAATACGTTCACAAGGCTATGCAGCTGCCGTCACCACCCAATTCTGAAACACATTTTCCATTCCCCACTTCTCTGAGCCCTTGGAATCCACTGATGTATTTTTTTGCCTTCTATATTTGCCCAATCTGCATGTTTCTCATCAATGTCATTATGTAATGCACTGCCCTTCATGTCTGACAATGTTTGCAAGTTTATCCTGTGGTGGGCATTGGTACCTTACGGAAGAGTAACATACAGAGTGGAGATGGGCAACACTTGTTTATCACGGTATCAGCGAATGGACATTTTATTTGGGGAGCAGCATTGAAGATTGAACTTATGGACCTATGCATACAAGACAAGTGTCCCAGCACTGAGCTACAGCTACAGCCACGCTGTTTTACTTCCAACTAGCAATGGATGAGGATTCCAATTTCCCTACACCCTTCACTAAATAATTTAATACCATTTAATTTTTTATTTTATCCATTCTAGCAGAGAGAAGTAGCATCTTTCTTGGTTTTGATTTATTTTTTGCTCAGATTATGGTGTTTATCACCTTTTCATATGTTTATTGGCCATTTATGCATATTATTGAAGAAACGCTTTTTATAATTATTTTTGCTAATCTTAAAATTTAGTTATTTGTCTTTTTATTGTTGAGTTGTAATTTAAATGATCTTTATAGATTCTGAATCCTAAGGCCCTATCAGATATATTTTCAAACTATTTCTATCACTGTGTGTTGTCTCACTTTATTGTCTTTTAATAAAGTTTTATTTTATTTTCAATTATGTGTATGTGTGTGCTTGTATGTTCTCTCTCCGTCCCTCCCTCCCTCCCTCGCTCTCTCTGTGTATGTGTGTGTGTGTGTGTGTGTGTGTGTGTGTGTGTGTGTGCTTGTGTGAAGGTATCTGAACAGGGCAGGAGAGCTGCCTCCCTCCCCCAGGAGCTGGTCATTGGTGAGCAGTTCCTCTTGGTAAACAAACTCAGGTTCTCTGGAAAAGCAGTGCACACTGTTAACTTCTGCTGCATCTCTTCCGCCCCTCACTTTCTTGAGTGTTCTTTGTGATATAAAAGGTCTTTATTTGGATGGAACCAAATTTGTTTTTCCTTGGCTAATTTTGCTTTGCTGTCATAACTAAAACAAACAAAAACAATCCCCCCAATGTAGCTTAACCCAAGATGACAGACTTGCACCCCTATATTTTCTTCTGAGTTTTATAATGTTAGCTCTCTTATTTATTTATTTATTTATTTATTTAATGTATGTTTTAAGGCATTGTTGCACATGTTGTATTTATGTATTTATTTGTTACAAAAACTGTTGAGTTATATTCCTTTTAAATTGTCTTGGCACAGATAATGAAAATCCATTGGTTATAAATGTATGGATTTATTATTGGTCCAGTTCTGTTTTACCGATGTAGAGGTGTATTCTTTTGCTGATACCAAATACTATTTAGCTCTGTACAAAGTATTGACATTAGGAGAGGAATCTTCCAATTTTATTTTTAGTTCTTAGTATTGTTTTGTGATGAAGTACTTTACACTTCCACATGCATTTGCGGTTAGAAATATGAGCCCCTGAGTAGGAGGAAGCTGGAATCTTTTTTTTAAACCCAATGCATCATGGAACAAAGAGTGAGACTGGTTCTCCTACTTTCATGCCCTCAGGGCTGGCTCACCCACACCTACACCTTCAGGATCAGCTCTACTGTGTTGTCCAGGAGAGGTGCAGGAACCACTCTCCCTGAAGATGATGAGGTGCAGGGCCAGCTCTTCGATTCTCATGGCTGGCTCACCCACACCTACACCTTCAGGATCAGCTCTACTGTGTTGTCCAGGAGAGGTGCAGGAACCACATTCCCACTGAAGATGGTGAGGGGCAGGGCCAGCTCCTCGATTCTCATGGCCTCAGGGCAAGCTCTCCCACCTGCCACAAGTGGTGAGGGGTGTTGGGGGAGAGCATCTCTCCCTCGTCCATTCCACCATATGGCAGATGAAGGGCCAGATCTCCCACACTCAGGCTCTAAGGCCAGCTCACCTGCTCCCTGTCCACAGGGTCAGCTCTACTCTGCTGCCCAGGCAGAGCCCACTCTGCCCATTTTTGTAGCTGGTGAGGGGCTGGCTCAGCTCTTCTGCTTGCCACAGGTGGTGAGAGGCGAGGGGGAAGGACATCTTTTCCTCACCCATCCTCCACATGGAGGACAAGAGGGGCAGGGACCAGCTCTCCCCCTCTCCCACTCTCAGGGCCAGCTTCACTCTCCCATCCTTAGGGCCAGCTTGCTCCCCCTACCCCACCAAAGGGGTCAGATCTGTGGTGCTGCCCAAGCAAGGTGCCCAACCTGCTCTCTGGAGTGCTGCGGCCAGTGAGGGGCGGGACCAACTCGGTGCAGACCTATCCTCTCACCTTGGGTGGTAACAGGACCCAGGGACATCCACACAGACCATGGCTGGGGCAGGTCCACAGACCCAGGCATGGCCCTTGGCAGCAAGCAGCCCAGGACCGGGCATCACCAAGGCCCCGGGTGGCAAGCAGGTCACTCATCTTTTCAGATCTGCCTCTCTCCACATTCTGTCTGTCTCTTTCTCTCCTATATCCCACCATATATTTGCGCTGGGCAGGCCCATGTTTTCTCCTTGCTGCTTTGGGCAGCCCACCCTGGGTAGGTGTGTGGGTCTCCTTCTCTAGCTCAGTCTTAATAGCCTGAAGCTGGAATCTTGTTTTTCATTTTATTAAGAGATTGTCTATTCGTTTTACATATCAACCATGGATTCCCCTGTCCTTCCTACTCCCACCCCCCATTCCCACCTCCTCCAAGGCAAGGTCTCCCCTGGGGAGCGAATAGAGACTGGTATATTCAGTTGAGGCAGGTCCAATCCCCTTCTGCCTGCATCAAGGCTGCACAAAGTGTCTCAGATAAGCATTAGGTTCCAAAAAGCCAGCTCATGCACTAAGGACAGGTCCCAGTCTCACTGCCTGGGGGCCCCCTAAGTAGTTCAAGCTAAACAACTGTCTTACTTATCCAGAGGGCCTAGTCCAGTTCCATGGGGGTTCCTTAGCTATTGGTTCATAGTTCATGCGTTTCCACTACTTTGGCTAGTTGTCTCTGTACTTTTTCCAGTCAAGTTCTCTATATCTCATGCTCATATGATCCCTCCTCTCTCTCATCGATTGGACTCCTGGAGCTCCGCCTATGGCTTGGCCATGGATCTCTGCATCTGTGAAGCCGGAATCTTAGTAGGATTTTACTTGTAAGTTTCCCACTTTCTTTGATAAGCTTATGCCGAACCATTTTATTCATTTTGATTTTCTATTTGCAAATGACATTTTTTTCCTTAACTTCATTTTGGTTTGTTCATACTGATTGTATAGAAATGAACCTGACTTTTGCTATTTTTTATCCTGCAACCCTGCTAAATGCATGCATTGTCTTCAATGATTTCTTTTTGGATTGATAGGACTTTGAAAAAATAATGTTATGCTGTGCGGCAATAGGGGTAATTTCATTCTTCTTTTCAAAGTGGTTGCTTTTCCATTTCTTTGTTCTCTCTTTTATATTTTCAGCTGCCCTGTCTAGAACCTTCAACATGATGCTAAACAGAAGACCAAGAACACAAGTGTCTATTTCTTAGTCCTAATCTTGGGAGCAGGGCTTACAGTCTCTTGCGTCCATGCATGATATTAATCGTGGACTTTCTCTTTAACCTCAGTACTTGGAAAGCAGAGCCAGGTGGATCTTCATGAGGTTGAGGCCAATCTGGTCTACATAGCAAGCTCCAAGCCAGCTAAGGATGCATACTCTGTTTTAACCCCCTCAAGTAGACAAACAAAAATCAAACAAACTGTTGACTTTTTATACATGGTCTTTTTTTTTTTTTTTTTTTTTTTTTGTTTTTTGTTTTTTTGTTTTTCGAGACAGGGTTTCTCTGGGTAGCTTTGCGCCTTTCCTGGAACTCACTTGGTAGTCCAGGCTGGCCTCGAACTCACAGAGATCCGCCTGGCTCTGCCTCCCGAGTGCTGGGATTAAAGGCGTGCGCCACCACCGCCCGGCTTATACATGGTCTTTATTAGGGTTTTTCTGTTCCTAGTTTTTTTGTTGGTTGTTTTAAGCACGAAAAGGTATTATGTCTTTTCAAATGCCCTTTCTCTGTGCAGATGACATATAAGGTGTTTTACTATTATATTAATATTGTTTATTATGACTGATTTTTTTTATCAACCTGCAATGCCCAAGATAAATTCCAATTGTCCATAGTGTACAATCCTTTTAATAATTATGTGGTTTTATTGAAGTCATTTTGCATCTGTATCCCTAAAGGATGTACATCTGTGCTTTTCTTTGATGATGATGTATTGGCTTTTTGGTGTCAAGGTAAATTTCATCTCCTATAACAGGGTGGAAAGTGTTTTCTCCTTACCTGTTCTCTGATGTTTGGGAAAGGACTGGTTTATGTCACTCAGTGTTTAGGAAGACTCTCTCAGGAAGCTCCATGGTCCTAAACTTTCCTTCATGGGTCATTTTTTCATTACCACTTCAATAGCTTCATTAGTTATAGATAAATTAAAATTTCCATTCATTCTCAAATCAGTGTCTGGGTATGATCTTCACAGGGCTTTATTTATTCTAGTTATCTGTTTTATTGGCACATGATTTCTCCTGATATCTCATTTTATTCCCTTTTTCAGTTAATCAAGGTTAGTAATGATGTTCTCACCTTCATTTCCTATTTTCAAAAGCAGCCTCTCACTTCTCTTCTTTTTTCCTTATTCATTCTGGCTATATATATATATATATATATATATATATATATATATATTGTTTTCAGGGAATAAACTGTCATCACTGGCTTCCACTAATGTCCTTCTAGTCTAGTTTATCTTACCTCTGGTATTTTCTCTCTGTGTTTGTCTTTGGTTTAGTTTGCACTTCTGGTTTCTTAAAGTGATAGTTTGTTGATTTCAAGTCTCTCTTCTTTTTAAATGTACTTAACATTACAATTATGATATTTCTTATGAATACTGCTTTTCCTGAAATCCCTATTCTGACATTTTATGTTTTCACTTTCACTCATTTTAAAATTTTATTTTCTAATTTATACTTTGCTCTGTTCTTTACTCATCTGTTATTTGAACATATTATACATAATTTCTATGTTTCTAAATCATACATTTTTTTGCGTTTACTTCCATCTTTATTCCATTGTGCCCAGATAATATTTTTATGGTTTTACCTATTTAAAATTTATTGATATTTATTTTATTACCCAATACCTAATGTATGCTTCAAAATATGCATGTGTACTTGAAAACAATGTATCTTGTTAGTGTTGGGTAAAGACTCTACTAATATCCATTAGGGATAGTTGATCCCCAGTGTTGTTTGAGTCTTCTCCTTTCAGTCTGGTTATTCTAGTCATTCTGGAAAGTGAGGGTCTTGATATATCTAGCTATTCTTGTCCATATGTACTATTTCCTTAACTGTATGGGGAAAAGCTACATTGAAAAGCTGTACAAACTTCGCAGCTGTGCAGACTTCAAACCCTAAAGGAGCATCTTTGCTGGCCTTTTGCTTAGCTTTTGTTATTGGGGATTGCTCTCTACTGCTTTACTCTTAACTTGGGAGACTCAGACAACTGCTGAGTCAAAAGGAAAGTTCTGTTTAACATCCCCTTATTGAAGTGTCATGACGAATCTGAGCAGAGCAGGGCACAGCAGATGCCAGAGGCTGAGCCCTGGGCATGGCTGAGTTAATCTTGAAGGTATGTTACCAATGCAGGTGTGACTAGATCTCCATTTCTACTGAGCAGAATTTCAATTATAGGTCAGTAATAGAGTTGGATACTGAACTGGTTGAGGTCAAAGTGGTCAGTATAACTCACAAAACGTTGAAAGTCAAAAACCCTGAGGGGACAAAGAATGAATGGATATCGCTGTATTAGAGATAAAGAGGGCAGGTGCCAATGTGGAGATCAGAAAGTTCTATCATAGCAAAGCAAACAATTCCCTTTGGGTGCATGCCGAGTCTGGAATACACCCCCCCCCACTACACACACCTTTTAAAATTCTTTTTATTATTTGAGAATTTGAGATATGAATGCAATGCCTTTTTATCAAATCCAGTCCCTGCCCAATCGTGTCCTCCCTTTCTCCCCTCCAGCTCTTCTGTAACCCATCACCACTTTCCCTCTTTAACTCCAGGCTCTCTTTTTTATTTTGAACTCCCCAAATCAATTTAGTCTTAATAGCATGAGTGTGGGTGGAGGGCTATCCACTAGAGCATGGGCAAACTATCTGGGCTGCATCCCTGAAGAAAACGGACTCTGCCTTCTCCAGTAAGTACCAACTGCTAATAGCTCTGAAACTATGGGCTCCCTCTTGGGCTCTCCCTCACTCATGCTGGAGTTTTGGTAGGCTTGTTCCTGCACAGTTCTTGTGTGTGCAGCTATTGCTGCTGTGAGTTATTATCTTCAATGCCCCTGTACTGCTTGGAGAATGCTGTTCTGCAGCGGTCCTTAAAAGCATCTGCTTCTTAAAATCTGTCTGCCTCTCATCAGTTGTGACATAGATTCCTCTTCTCACTTCTGTGTTCATGCTCTGTCCCCAAGTGAATGTTCCCACCTCCTTATCTGCACACAGTACTTCCAACAGTCACTTAGTTCCTTGTGCTCTGGCAGGAAGAAGACACTGGGGTAGGTTCCAGACATCTAGCAGGGGTCATTATAAGTTCACTCTTGGTTAAGGCTCAGTCTTCAACTCAGTCTCAAAAGAGGTCACTTCCTGTTTATTCTTCTTGGCTTATCTGTTCTTCCCAGGTTGTGGCATGTCTTGAATTCCAGTCAGATGGCACTAAAATTTATTATATATTTATGGTCTCTGCTCATTTTTTTTGAGGGTCTGCTCTGGGTATAGCATAGCATACCACAAAGAAGTTATTGGAGCCACAAATCTGGAGCCTTACTAGCTCTGATAACTACTGTCATTAAGGAAGCTGTTAAACTTTTGTGCATGCCCATGCATACACATATAGGCATGCAAAAATATGTACCTACAGATGCATGCACTGGCACACACCAGAGTATGGCAGGTGTGTTTATTATGTATGTGATATGTGAAACACTACCACTATGTCTGGTGATGAAAATGAGCCTTTTGCTACTGAGTGTAGGGGCAGAGAGATCTACCTCAATTAGAAAAGCCAACTCAACTACACAGGGGCATTTGGATTTAGGCAAGCCAGTCAATGGCTTTACAGGATTTGTTTCTGAAAATGACCATTTCTTTTAGCTAAACTCAGTGGATCGAGCAAAACCTTTGATATTAGGTAGAAGAGAATTCCTGCTGACAGATGGTCATGTTTCCTTGTAAAGCAGAGGTGAATGTTTCCTTGGCAGGATGGATATGCATCTCTGACAGACACAGCTTGTGTGGTGTCTTGGTACCTCTCCTATCCTTTGCCCTCTCTGTACTCTCTCCGTCCTCATAGAAACAGTGATGGTAGGGCTGCTGCACCTGGATTTTGTTACCTTGGTTACAGATGTAGTCCCTGGTGGAGAAAGTAGAGAGAGCTGTATTTTTATAAGGGCAAATTATACTGACATTTAAATTGGAGGCAGCACAACAGAATACAGCTTCTGTGGAATGGGAGGGTGTGTGTCCCTTTCACAATCTAGATGATAGGGAGACTCTTACCCCTCCCCAGTGTTCTCAGTGTTTGTGTGGGCAACAGGACGTGTGTGCGTAGACTCATCTTGTAGCCTGTGAATTGTTCGGAGGGATGGGACTTTGGGAATAGGGGAGGAGCCATTGTTTAAGTGAGATTCTGAGGGATCAGGTCCGAAGAAGAGGTTCTCAGCAAAAACTAGAAAAGATGAATCTAAACTGTCAGATGTGAATCAGATGAGAACAGGACGCCAAAGCCACAAAGCCTGAAGGATATTAGAGGACTTGCCAAATGGAAGGCGCCAGAGATGATTGGAGAGTAGAGTTAGGAATCAGGATGAGAGTGAGAGGAGAGATGAGGGGGGAGTTAACAGGGGAGAAGAGCAGAACCCTGACTCCATAGAGATCTCAATTTGTTATCTGCCTGCGACGGTGGAATTTACCAGAAAGTTAGAGCTTAACATTCTCATCTCATATGGAAAGCAAGGGAGCCACCAGGCTTCTGAGCCCCAGATTCTTCCCTATCTGTGGAGAAGAAGATGAATTTAAGGATAATTTTGTTACAATATTTTTTATGAGCAGCAGATAGTTTGAAGTCTAAAACATCTTCATCCACCAAAGCTGTCAGGAGCTTCTCATCTTCACTGTTGCTCAGTGAGTCATCAACAACCAAGTCCTGAGTTCTGTCAGGGCTAGAGCGCTAAGTTGCTTAAGATGTGTTGCTCTTCAACTAGCCTCAGAAACCTTACCTTAACTGAGCATCCCTATTAAGAAGGTCAAATGTTCCTTCAATGAGGGAGGTATTGGGTCACAGATCATTGGTAAAGCAAAAACCCAGAGCCCTGGAAAGAGTCTCAAAGTGACTATTGATCTAGTAAAGACAGATGGTCAAGGACTCCTTGGAGCCTAGTGCCAATTGCTGACTCAATCAGCCAGAAGCCCAGGAGTGGACAGATGGAGCAGCTGGTTTGCCCACATTTAACTTACTTTTCTGGTATTGGGTCAACCAAGTAGAACCGTGAACTCATATGAGCCAGTCATGAGGTGAAGAGCCTGAGCCAGCCTGGAGAGGGTATACACATGGACAAGAGTATATGCAAAAAGTGGTATGGACATTTGCTTGTGTGTTTTCTCTGTTTACATGAGGAAAGGAGGCTAGTATGTGGCCAGGTATGCAAATGTGTGTGTGTGTGTGTGTGTGTGTGTGTGTGTGTGTGTGTGTGTGTGTGTACATTTATGAGTGGAAGATCTCTTGGTATTTAGTAGTCAGGGCACTTTGACTGTGGTCCTGAGCATTCCTCTCATTAACTTTGTGGTCTTGGATAAGTGATAATAGTTATTTAAGACATGTTTTGTTCTCATCTGCAAATGGAAATAATTAATCATCTTTCACTAGCATTGTTGGGAGGACTATATACAGTAATTAATGTAGAACATCTGGCAGATGTCTGTTGTAGAAAATGTAATTAACAAATATTTCAGCTTGCCTTAATTTACACACCTTTCTCTCTCCCTATCATGGAAAGGCATGCTTTAAATGCTGTTCTTATTCTCAAATGATGGAAGAGCAAATGACTCTGAAAGTAGGTACATCTGCAGCATGGATGGCAGGCAACTCCCAGTGCTTTGTAAAAGATACTTGTCTACTTATTCCCACAATATAGTAAAAATGGCAACAGGGTGTTACCTGGACACTTGCAGAAGGAAGAACAAGAAGGCCCAATCCAAGGAGCCATTATCACAGATTGCAATACCCAGTTCATGGCTGTCAAACACTCTGACCCAGCCAGAGGATGGGGTGTCCATGTATCATAACAGTAAGATGCAGATAAAGTGTTCTCCCCATCCCTGAGTCTTTGTGCTTGCTGTGATGAGAATAACACCCTAGTTCAAAATTATGTATGTCAAATCTCCTTTCTCTCTAGACTGAAGCTATCAGTAGCTTATTGTTTCCACTAGTTTGCACAGAGTCTTGTAGTAGGTACATGGGACTCTGGCCTGCCTCTCCCCTTGGTTCAGAGATAAGTATGTCTTTATCTTATATGCCTCATTCCTGACAAGTGATAGCTTGCTATAAGCAAGATCCTTCAATTGGTTCATCCTAAAGGTTCATGCTGTTCTTGTGAGGCCTGCACCCAATGAATCACTACTCTACTTCAGCAGGGATTCATGAGCATGTGTGGCATTTTCACCTTAAGCAGCCTGGCATAGCAGCCACAGTTGTGTCTGGACCATGCTGGTCGGGGGCAGTTATTGTTTCATGAACTCCAGAAGCCCAAGGTTGAGAAGAGCAGGAGTGTGAAGTGTCAGGAGCAGATTGTAGGTAAAATGCAGAGGAATATAATGCTGAGGCAATACCAGGAAAGATGTGCCAGAACGCTGGGTTATCTCTCTTCATGGAAGCTCCTTTAGTGATGGAGCTTAGCTAGTGTTAAGGAGGGCCAGGGGAGTGGCTGAAGAAAGGCAGCCATGCTGACCACAGGTACAACTGAAGTGCCGAGATGCTTGCTACAGCGGTGTGCGCCTATGCCTTCTCAGTAGCTACTTCCTATCTGAGTAGTAAAAGAAAGGATTCAGGCTCTTTACTGATTTTCAACCCACACTCCAGACCCCTCTGAATAATGCAGTGACCTCTGGCCCTGTCTCATCTTGGAGGACCTAAGACAGATTTCCATTTTCTCTGTGAATAATCGTCTCTTATTTAACATGAATGTAAATTTTTGTTCAATTTCGTTTTTAAGCCTCAATACTTTACATTAATAAGACCTTTGTTGTTATTTTGTTAGATCAACTAGCACTCTGCTCTGATTTAGTCGTCATTCAGGAAGTTTAAAAGTTTTTTTTTTAAACTTGCACATAAAAATGTAAAATTGCACATATTACTGAGAATCACATAATGCTTTAATATGTGTGTCCATGGGGTTAATGTTTAAATAAGACTAAGAATGTGTGTATTCTCAGTTCTTTATCTTTGCTTCATAGTGAACACATTAAAGAAATTCTCTCTCATTGCATTTTGCTCAGGGTATTTGTCCTTAAATAAGCAGAGAACCATGGTGTGGAGAAGAGAGAGACCTGAAAAACAGGGCAACTGAGCATAATAGGGGAGGAGGGGGAGATGACTGCAACTTGCTCCCATGTGTTGGAGAAAATTGAAAACTAGAAAGAAAAAAAATAAAAGAAGGTTGGAACCCATCAGTGTTCCACGCTAATCATCCCTGCCTTCCTTCATCTCTCCTTCCTCCACTTCGCCTTCATCCTCTTCTTCATCAGTGTCTTCCAATTCTTCCTCTTTCTCTCTTTCATCATCATAAGCCTCATCTTCTCATTCTTCTTCATCATCATCCACATCAGGAACCAAATAGTGCTGCAAGGGAAACAACCAAACATTGTCTTTGATGACATCAGGAGGGTCAGTGAACCAGGTATATCAATTTTCTGGGTCCTCACACTGCCTCCTCCTGAGGGCCTCATTCTGCATTGGACTTGAGAGTTTTGCAAAACCCTCTACAGGTTTCCAATTGACTTCAGTGGACTTTGAAGATGGGTTGCTACACTCATTCAGATGAAATTCTTTGCAGAGAACTTTATTTTCCAAGTAACAATTTTTACCAAAATAAAAATCTATTCTGTAATCTAATTTTGTGTTTTCCAGTTCTGTCTCTACAACTCTGGACAAATACTAAAGCCTATTTGTCCTCTCCCCCAGGCAATGCAGACACTCGTGGATGGTTGACAAGTGTAATACCAGAATGTGGGATTCTGTCAATAAATTCTGTTCTACTTTCAAAATTTCCTCATTGGCTCATTCATTAAATCTATCTATTCTATTTTGAACTTCATCAATATGTTCAATTGCTTCTTGCTGTTCTTTTTCTACCTTTGGAGGGCTGGGAGAGGCCAACGTGTCCTCCAGATTTGGGCAGGAATGTATCTGGTTTCTTGGGATGAGGCAGGTGTACAGGTTGCTAGTTCAGGGCCATGGCACAAAGAGGGTGTCTAGAAGCCAGAGGCCAGAGCCCCTACTCCCACTCCCATGCTCACCACAGGAAGAAATTCCAAGGAGCTGAGGTGGCCTCAGGTGTGGGAGGTTTAAGTTGGCCTCTATAGTGAAGACATTTAAAATTCTTTCTTGGAGCTTTTTTAAATATACCGTTCATTATTGTTATCTATCGGCTTTCAGTCAGTTTTGTTGGATGAACAAACATACAATTTTATGCCTGTTCCAAATGTAAGTATTCTTATTGTCTAGAGCACACCTTTTGTAACTCCAGAAAGATAGACCTAGGGAACTTTTAAAATTCTTTCAAGTTGAGGAAAAGTGTGAACTGAAACCCATTTCCTCTAACTTAATGACACAATGCCTCTTTCTCAGGTGGCCTCCAATCTACAGAAGCCCACGGTTTGGTGGTTAACCTTGTGAGGAGTCACGTGTGTTGTCATTCTGACACTCATGTCTCACCTCTATCCTATGGCACAGATCCCTGAACATGGCCGTCCCACTGATCAGGCCTTTTTAATACCCTCAAGGTGTAGTTGTCTGAACTGGTGTCAGAGTTAAAGCTGTGTTGATTGGGTTTCATCCTATCACTAATAGTCACTAACAGTACCCAAAAAATGTGGATAATAATTACTATCACAAAACTTAATTGAGAAACTCACCTAAAATTTAGTGTGTTTCTCAATTCACCATCTACACACACACACACACACACACACACACACACACACACACACACACACAATCTGTAATGTACAGGTTCTTTTGGATTTTCTTTATTTCTGTGTAGACAAGAATACTTTGTGAGTAAAACAGACTCTATCTAAGTCAATTTCAATTAAACACACATGAGTACGGGATTTAGTAGTTTGAGGAAGTGAGATGTCAAAGAGTAGAATTGACTCAGGTGTGAATAGACTCAAAACACCAAAACACCAGGAAAATGATCAAAATGCAAAGACCATGAGGACACTGAGTTTTCTTCTGTGTTCTGTGTCGCCTGTGAGATTTTTTTTTTTTACGCATCCCCTAGATGGGTTGCGTCTGGGTCTTTCTCAGGCAAGAGTTTTCTACATTTAGGCAAGATGATTTTGAAAGTTAGACTTAAAACTGACTAGCCCAATGTACAGGCAGCAGAAATTCTCCTTTCAAAATCCCTCAGGGAGCCCTACAGCTTGATCTGGAAAATGCACGACTGGGTTTCCAGGCTTGCCCTGACCTCTGATATGGATCTGCCAGGCCTAATGACATGCAGACTCATGCTTTTGTGAGAGAATGCACTCAGTCTCACTGAGATGTGTATGGTCAGAGGGAGAAATTGTGAGGGAAAAAATCAGAGTTCCTCTACCAGAAGAAAATGAAAATAACTGCAGACAGAAGAACAAACCACATATTAAATGGCTCAGTTCATCTTTGACTCATTTGTCTTCTGCAGTATTTGCGGGTGGTGGGGTCCTAGGCCTAGTACCCACATCTGTTTTCTGATTTTTATTTTTATTTTTTTATTTTTTTAAGATTTAAGTTTTCTTTTTTCCTAGAATTGAAACTTTGTTTCTCCTCTGGGGAAATACAACACATTCAAAATGCGTAATCCTAGACTGAAGGATGCTTCCTGCTTTTTCAGAGCTTTCCCATAGCTGTTGACATCCATAAGGATTCCTGAATTTGGTGGTGAAATTAATTCCCATGGCCAGGGCACTGAAACCTCTCCATCAGGTAGGGCATGGACTTCATACTTTACCAATGGATTTTGAGAAGATTTTAATTCTACCTCTGACGTCCAACTATTCTCCAGTTTAGAAATTATTGGTGCATGTTTGATTATAAAATGAGCACATACTCATAAAAATATTTGGAAAACATAGGAAGTTAGGAGGGTAGAAATAGCATTGGTAATCTTACACCCCCAAAGAACTGCTACTAATACATGTTTCATTTCATTATGAATGGCTTTTAAATATTTTTGTTTGCTTTACATAGCAGTAATCATGCTGCATATACAATTTTGTATCCCTAAGTATAAAATTATAATGATCACATAGCAGAAGCATTGCCTGTGTTATTATAAGCAGTTCCTAAATATCCATTGTGAACACTACAGTTGATTGAATCATTTCCTTCCTATTGGACATTCAGGTTATTTGCAATGTTTGAATAATGCTGTGATGAACATTTTTGTAAATAAAACATTCCCCACGTGGGGGATTTTTTTTTTACTTAGTGTAGATTGCATGGAGTTAGAGCAGCTGTGTTCATGTATGCGCATTGCCTTTGCCAATCGCTTGTAAGACCCCGTGCAAATTAGAAAATGAAGCCCCTTTTCCACCAGAAACTGTATTGCCACCTGCAGGACAGTTGTCTCTCAAATGATACTTGTTTCCTACAAAATGGGTGTTGCCTCTTGGAGCTGTATAAAACACAACTTGCAGGTTCCAATTTTCCCCAAGTTGTATGTGGATTTAGTCTTTTTAATAGTATTATATGAGTTATATCAATCACCTAATTCAGTATTTAGCATTCTTAAAATTCTGATTTTTATGAAGGAGGTAGTACTTATTTTTAATCTACTTATATTTATTTAGATAACTAATGAGGATTTGAGTTCTCACTTTTATTTGTTTCTCTAAACAATAGTAACAACAATAACATTCTATTTTACTGCAGATAGTCTTTTCCTCTTTCACAACAGAGATTGTTAAACAGAAGTGGATTATGGTGGCCGGATCTGGCTCATACATAGATAGAAGGTGTTTTGTGGCACATACCCAAGATTTGTGCTTTTGGTCTCTGTGGCTGGCCACATGCAATTGGATCACTCTGATTTCAACACTCACTTGAAAGATAAGCCCATCTTGTGTTTCTCTGTGTTATGTTGGACTTCTGCAGGGAAACCTAGTATCACCTTCTGAAGGGTCTAGAATGGGAGGGTCTGCTGCAACTCCTTCCTTAGATGCCCACCAGAAGTGCAGGATATTATGGCTGCACACCCAAGCTGATTCTGTACAACAAAGCTACTGGCCCCTGTTCTGAGGCAGCTGCTGAGCAGGAAGCCATGGCATGTCTGTGACTCTTTCCAGAAACACTGTCCCATCACAAAGCAGCTCAACACCTTCTTGTCCACTCTATGAGAAAAGGTGAGGTGCTATTGAGTGACTAGGGTGGCAGAGACTTTTGAGTGAGAGGTCAAGAAATCACTTCTAAAGAGATGAGCCTTGAGTTGAGACCCGAATGACCTTGTAAATGACTACATATATGATGAGGGAACAACTGTCTGTTTAGATACTATGAGATACTTCACAAATCTAATTTTATTCAGCCCATATTTCAAAGTGCAAGGTTGTGCCTGGTACAGAGATATGGTTTGTGGCTTTTAAAAGACCGGAGGCAAATTTATAGCCATGGGAGTGTAAGCCTAAAGCTTGCTTCTTTTCCAACATCCACATTCTATCCTAAAAGTTTCAATAAGATAGGAGCTTTAGTCTTAGGCACTGGTGAAAGATGATGGAATCAAGGATAGGGATTAGTCCCCTTTCCTATTTTAATCTGAAGATCCCCATAATGATATCTGGAAAGGACTGTGGTGGGAAAGTCTGACTGATGGGAGAGAAACATGATTTATTGCCTCAGAAAATCTTGTATGTGACCTTCTCCACTTCCAGGGTCAGTCATGTACTGAGGAGATAAATGACACCTTTCCGTTCATTATCTTGGCCATAAGTTCACAGGAGGCTTTGTTCTAGGTGAACAACCAAGTTGGATCGGGGCTGGTCCTATATGCTGATCATTCTGGCAGGGCTGTGACTGCTTCCTACATCCTCTTTGGGTAGAAAGAACCTGGAAGGGATGAAGGATTAATAGCTAGATGGACAACATCAACAGGAGACTGAAGCCCTGGTTTCCTTCCAAAGTAAACCATATATTTACCAGTAATTTCTGACACAAAATGTAGCAAGGATGGAACCAAGGTCCTTTGACTTGGCAGGCACTGTAGCCAACAGGAGAAATAGGAATCCCTGAGATTTACTGTGCCCAGGCCCAGCAGGTCCAGCAGAAACTTTGACAACTTAATTGTGTTCTTACTCAGTCACCCACAGCTAATGCATCTTCCTGGCAAAGCAGGTGTCTTCCATAAGGAGCACCACGGGGCAGATTGTTATCATAAGAGCCTGCCAAAGTCTGCTCTAAATTGTCCCTGGACCAGTTATAATAAACCAAATAGCTACAAATAGACACCAATTTGCAGAAATGTGAGCTGTACAAAGTATGCCTTCAGCTTGGGGATGAGAGGAGAATGGATGGTGAATATCAGCTCTGTAGGAAAGGAACTTCAGGCTATCATATGGGACAGCAATGGACACAACTCTGAAAGGGCGAGTTGCTCCATTCTTTGTGCTTTCTTGAGCTTTTCTGCATCCTGCCCAAATAGGTGTATACTATTATGTTGGATAATTTCAATCTTGGGATTTTTGGGCCTTTGAGAGACAAAACATTTGAGTTCCATTATGAGTAAGGTAGAGGGATGGGATGCAATATGAGTCTTTTTTTCTTGTCTTGCATCAGGGATATACAGAAGGAACGGAAACTCAAGACCCCCTTGAAAGAATGGAGTGGATGCAGCAACATCATTCAGTGTCAGTCTGTTCAGTCCAGTCCTTACTCAGCATTAAGACTCTATTCTGGGTCTTGGGGATAGAAGAGAGTAAACCCTACTACCAATTGTCTAGAAGCTAGTAATTTAGTAAGCTAGATGTGAGGACACTCTACCTCACCAGCAATACACCAAAAATGTATGCCCTGCAATTCAGTCACTCTAGTGGAGGTCAAAAGGAGAGAGGAGAAATTAATGCCATCTCCTTTCCCCAATCAGTTCCTAAAAACAGTCAGTTGTTTTATTAAAATGTATTTATAAACTTCAGAAAGAAAACAAAACAGAGAAGAAAAATTGCCCACAACTGTACTATGCAAAGACAAGAGATAACATTGCAGCAAACTCCCTTTTGACGTTCACTCATTTACTTGTTGCTAATTAATTTTTTCCCATATTTGATTTTACAGTATGTGTTGTTACTATCTCTTTATAAATAACTTTAATGACTACAAAATACTGCAGCTGATGGGGATAATATAAACTATTTAGCAATTACTGAGCACATAGTTTTTAAATATCCATTTTCACAGGTAAGTTAGAACACAATGAATACCTGAAGATAAAATATTTCTATGGATTTAGAAATATTTTCTCAGGATGGAGTTTTTAAAATGTACAGCTATTGCATCAAAGTGAATTAAATATACCTACTATTCTTTCTTCTTTTCTGTCTCTTTCATAATTTTGTATACTTAAAGTGTATGTTATGGTATTTGATCTTTGTAACGAATCAACCTTTTGGTGTATACACGGTGACATCAAGAGTATTCAACACCACTTAACCAATTCTAGTCATCAAGCTACTCATTAGGTCTCTGGAGTTATTGGTCCTACAATACAACTCTGTATACTTTCACTTAATATTCTTGATGTAACAAAAAGAGGGAGTGTACTGTGTGCATGTATTTATCTAAAATGCCTTGTGAAAGTACATCCAAATGTAAATGCATTTTTCTAACTTTTGTATATTACATTAAATGACCATAACCACAACTACAACAGCCTCCACTAGTTGTATGAAATTTGATTTTCACGTTGGAAAATGTGTGAAATACTTTTCCAGCATATTACAGAGGAAAGGACATGCACACTTGGCAGCTGAGTGTGTTTGTGAGTCAACAGCTTGCAGGAGCAAGCCTTGTCTGGTGGGGAACTAGTACCATCAGTGTCTCTGACCTGAAACCTACAGAAGTGCAAGATTTGGAATTTCCGATGGATAGAGCTTGATGCCCTGTAGATGAGATGCAGTGTGAACATATCTCATCTATACTTATCCCAGCCTGGAAGAAGCTCCCAGGTAACACTAGTGTGCAGAACACACAAGTGATCCATGATTCCACACCCATCTGATCAGGTGGCTCTTTCATTGGTTAGTTTTTGTCAACGTGACATAAACTAGAGTCATGTGGGAAGCGGGAACCTCAATTGAGGAATTGCTTCTATCTTAATGGCATGTGGGTATGTCTGCAGCACATTTTTTTTTTTAATTAATGATTGGTGGGGGAGGCCGTAGACCATTGTGAGCAGTGACACTCATGGGTAGGTGGTCTCAGGTTGTGTAAGAATGTAGGCTGAGCAAGCCAATAAGCAGTGTTCCTCCATGGTTTATGCTTCAGCTCCAGATTTTGCTTTCCTTGGTGATGGACTATTATCAGGAAATATAAAATGAAATAAGATCTTTCTTCCCCAAGTTGCTTTTGGTTAGTTTTTAATCATAGTGACAGAGAAGCAAACTTTAAAAAAATTATAAAGAGGATAAATAAGAAACTAGACTAATATCTTTGGTGCTTTAAGTTATTGGGCCTTGAGGAAATTCTTCTAAAATAGGGACAAACAATATGTCTGTTTGCATAGTATCTCTGTTTAAATAATGATATGTAAATACATATTTAATGTTATTATAATTACAGGCTCATATACATGCATGTATATAGTCAGAGTACTTAAGTAAATTATATATTTATAAGCATTTGATTCTGTTATAAGCACAGGTATTATATGTAATAGATACAAGTAATACATGTACACACATACACATGTACATAAGCATATATGGAGAGAGAGAAACAGTGAGTGAGAGAGAGAAAGAGAGCAAGCGAACACTTTTTTGTCTCCTTTTCCCCAGGCACACTAAACATTCCATTTTCTATTAAATTATGCTATTCCAGTAGCTGAGAATTCATTAAAGAGCTCTTAGGAGCTTTTTCCAAGTTTAACCACTACCACAACTGCAGTATCGAGAATGAGAATGTAAAGCCGTGCATTTACCATGTACTGTATGGTGCGTGAGTGTTTCCATATATTTTCTTATTTGATTGCATTTGGTCATTTGACATTGTCTCCACTGTATAGACGAGTTGACCAATATCTCAAGGTTAAAAGATTCACTCAAGCTGTGGAGTGAGTTAATGATGTAGCCATGGAGGCCACCGTAAGTGTAAAGAAATGGTGAGAAATTTTCTGGTTCCATTCCTGAGTATTCCTGCTTGGAAACTTAGAAGACCTTCTGGGAAGAACTTTACTAATTGAATGGGGCTGCTACCTGTATGACACTTGACCTTCAGTACTGCCCTTTAATTTAATAGATCCAATCAGTGTCCACTAGGGTTAGTGTGGCCTATGGCCAAAGCTTGGAGAAGGGAATTATTTATCTGACAGTGAGCCCCCAAATAAAATATTGAGGGTTACGTGCAGTTGTGAAATCTCTTCTAAAACTCTAGATTTTTTTTTTAAAGTAACTGTAAAGATAGAACTTCCTTAAATCATAGAGAAAACAGTGGCAGCACCATAAAATGAACTTTTTCTTAGGAGCAGTGATAGTACTTCCATGGTGCCTCTGAGGCTCTCCCAGCCAGTGGCAGATACTAACAGATGCATCTCAGTGAGCTGAGAGGTCGTGGAGCAGAGGTTCAGGATTCATAGTTCAAACGGCAAAACTCTAGAAAGGGGCACTGAGCCCAGTGTCTATGCTGGTAAATGACAACTTAAGTTTCAGAAAAGGGACCCATAAAGGGACCTATATAAATAATCCTGCTATGTGGACATATCAGCATGTAATTCGAGAGTTATGCTTCTGAATACTGTGTGTTCTGTTGTTTGTAAACTTAATTTTAGTCTGTGAGAGTTCACATGACATTTCCTACCAATAATTCAGCTTAACTAATATTTCCAAATGAACTTGGAAATTTATTACAAGAAATATGTATTCTATCTTCAAAACTTGATTATTAGTCAATCAAGGGATGAAATGGGCTAGAATATGCTGTTTCAGGCCAGAAGGCAATAATTACATATCATGCCAGACTCTATGGTAGATGTTTATGAGGAAATTTTCTAGCCTCAAGAACCTACATTTTTAAAAGTGAAGAGAAGAATAAAATCATTACGAATTAAAATTTCAAAGAACAACAAGCTACATTAAAACGCTAACAGAAATGGGGCTAGGGATGTAACTCAATGTTGCAGTATTTGCTTAGCCTGTGCAAGACCTGGGATTTGATGGCCAGAACAGAAAAGAAAATTAAGACATGAAGAAAGAAACAGAACAGAACAGAACAATAAATAAATAAGTTGTCTGAAGCAGAGATTGCAGGAGAGGAACGCTGTGCTGTGGAGTCAGCCTTGAACATTCCTGGAATACTCTGCCTTGATTCTGCTCTGTGAAGTGTGAAAGCCTCACACCAATCAGATGCCTGTTCCATTTTTTTAAACAGGCACCTTCCAAACTTCAAGTTGAAATTTAGTTGTCATTGTGGTAGTAGCAAGATGCAAGGGCTTAAATGATGTGATTATATTATAATCTCAAAAAAAAAATTAAAAAGTATTTTTTCAAAAAGGAAGTGATTAATTAGGCCATGAGGACAGACATGGATTAACATGGTTAGCATAAGATTGAGTTATCTTGAAATCCAATTTCTGGTAAAATGTTGAGTTCATTTCAATTATTTATCTCTTACGTGCCCTTACCCTCTCCTCATGTAATGGCACAGCCACAAAGACCTTGCCATTTTAGTTCATCTCCTCAATCTTGTAAGCACTAGACTTAAGAATTATGAACCAGGTAAGTGTACATTGTTTATAAATTACCCATTCTTAGTACTCTGTTACAGCCCCAGGAAACTCACTAAGACATAGCACTCCCCCAAATGCCTGAGCCTGTTGTTATGGTGGGCTTGATAATGATGTTAGTGCTACTGCTTGCAATTCCTATATTTATTGAGCACTTACTTGTTGTCAACAACCTCACTGCATTATTTATTCTTCCTTATAATATCTTCCCAAGGTAGATATATTTTCTATCTATGTCACTAGACAAAGGGGCATAGTTAAGTTTCATTTAGATGACATCTATTGAGTGATTTCTTTGTACTTCAATCTTCTCAGTGCTGAAGACAACTTCTGAAAACAACAGATTAAAATCCCTACCTTCCTGGACTTTCACTCTAAAAGCAGCTGTTCAAAGCCACATGGAGTAAAATTTTGAGCCTGGTTTATGCTCTTCATTACTTTTCATTTGCCTCCATTAAGACTGGAGGCAGCAGAGGAAAGAGTCAGTTTTCAGCATTAACATACACTGACCATGTGGCTCCTTGGCCCCCATATGTACCTGTTTCCTTCAAGAGTTGGTTTATTAAAGGGCAAGACGATGTCTAATGCATAAAAGAGCTTTGTAAACACCAGCTAGTGGCCTCAGTATTTACTTTCATGTCCTCTGTTCTCCACCTCTTTCACCTCCCCATATACATGGAGTTCTAGCACTTCTGCATGGTGAAGAATTTCATGATACCAAGATGTCTGACCCCTGTCCTTGAATTCCAAATTCTGAAAAGTTATTTCAAAATCTTTGGAACACCATGCCTGACAGGGACTTTCTTTCTTTTTTTTTCCTGGGGACACTGAATATGCTTAAGAGTGTAACACTATGAGTTAGGGTGGGATCTGGTCATATTTGATACTCACAGTTAGAAAATATTGACAATATATGATGGGGACTCTGTAAACCAATTTCTAGAGGTACTGGAGACTCAGATCAACTATACAGATCATACATGACCATGACAACACCTATAAAGGAAAACATTTAATTGGGGCTGGCTTAGAGTTTCAAAGGTTTAGTCCATTATCATCATGGTAGGTCATGACAGTGTGCTGGCTGACATGGTGCCAGAGAAGGAATTGAGAATTCTATATCTTGATATATAGGTAGCAGAAGGAAGCTGTGTCACATTAGGTATAATTTGAGCATATAAGACCTCAAAGCCCACCTCTACAGTGATACACTCCCTATAGCAAGGACACATTTACTCCAAGGAGACTGTGCCTCCTAAATAGTGCTACTCCCTATGGGACAGGCATTCAAACACATGAGTCTCTGGGGGTCATATTTATTTAAACCACCACAGAGTGTGTTTGTGCGTGTTTGTGCGTGTGTGTGTGTGTGTGTGTGTGTGTGTGTGTGTTTGTGTGTGTGTTTTGTATTCACATGTAATTGCTGAGAGAGGCAGTGCCCTGGCTCCTTATGCAGAGGCAGTTGGAAGTTCTATGCCTCATATGCCTCTAGGACTCTGCCCTCCATGCTATATTGCTTAGCTTGTTCAGTCTATCTTGTCCTCTTGTTAAACCCTAATCTTGAATATAGCAGCTTCAGGGAGTTTTCTCCGTCTTGTTAAATACCTAAACATAAGAGTGATTTTTGGGGGAGATGGATTCCCAATTTTCTAAGAAATCGCCATATTGATTTCCAAAGTGGTTGTACAAGCTTGCATTCCCACCAGCAGTGGAGGAGAGTTCCCCTAGCTCCACATCCTCTCCAGCATAAGGTGTCTTCAGTGTTTTTGATCTTAGCCATTCTGACAGGCGTAAGGTGGTATCTCAGAGTTGTTTTGATTTGCATTTCCCTGATGATTAGGGATGTTGAGCAATTCCTTAAATGTCTTTCAGCCATTTGAGTTTCCTCTGTTGAGAATTCTCTGTTTAGTTCTATAGCCCATTTCTTAATTGGACTGTTGGGCATTTTGATGTCTAATTTCTTGAGTTCCTTATATATTCTGGATATCAGTCCTCTGTCAGATGTGGGATTGGTGAAGATCTTTTCCCATTCTGTAGGCTGTCGCTTTGCTTTGTTGACCGTATCCTTTGCCCTACAAAAGCTTCTCAGTTTCAAGAGGTCCCATTGATTGATTGTTTCTCTCAGTGTCTGTGCTACTGGTGTTCTATTTAGAAAGTGGTCTCCTATGCCAATGTGTTCAAGACTACTTCCTACTTTCTCTTCTAGCAGGTTCAGAGTAGCTGGATTTATGTTGAGGTCCTTGATCCACTTCGACTTAAGTTTTGTGCACGGTGATAGATATGGATCTATTTGCAGCCTTCTACATGTTGATATCCAGTTTTGCCAGCACCATTTGTTGAAGATGCTTTCTTTTTTCCATTGTGCACTTTTGGCTTCTTTGTCAAAAATTATTTGTTCATAGGTGTGCGGATTAATGTCAGGGTCTTCAATTCGATTCCATTGGTCCACATGTCGGTTTTTATGCCAGTACCAAGCTGTTTTTATTACTGTAGCTCTACCCCAAGATCCAGCTATACCACTCTTGGGCATATACCCAAGGAATGCTCAACCACACCACAAGAGCACTTGTTCAGCTATGTTCATATCAGCGTTGTTTGTAATAGCCAGAACATGGAAACAACCTAGATGCCCTTCAACTGAAGAATGGATAAACAAAATGTGGTACATATACACAATGGAATACTACTCAGCAGAGAAAAACAATGACATCATGAGGTTTGCAGACAAATGGATGGATCTAGAAAAAATCATCCTGAGTGAGGTATCCCAGACTCAGAAAGACAAACATGGTATGTACTCACTCATAACAGGATACTAGATGTGGAACAAGGATGACTGGACTGCTACTCACATCACCAGGCAGGCTACCTGGAAAACAGGACCCCAAGAAAGACACAGGGATCGCCCAACGACAGAGAAGTGGAATGAGATCTACATGAACAGCCTGGACATGAGTGGGGGTAGTGAAGGGCGAGGGTAGAGGGAAAGAGAGCTTGGGTGAGTGGGAGATCCCAGCTGGATCAACAACAGAGAGGGAGAACAAGGAATAGGAGACCATGGTAAATGAAGACCACATGAGAATAGGAAGAAACAAAGTGCTAGAGAGGCCCACAGAAATCCACAAAGATACCCCCACAACAGACTGCTGGCAATGGTCGAGAGACAGTCCGAACTGACCTACTCTGGTGATGGGATGGCCAAACACCCCAATTGTCGTGCTAGAAACCTCATCCAACTACTGAGGGATCTGGATGCAGAGATCCATGACTAGGCCCCAGGTGGATCTCTGGGAGTCCAATTAGCGAGAATGAGGAGGGTTTATATGAGCGAGAATTGTTGAGACCAAGGTCGGATAAAGCACAGAGACAAATAGCCAAACAAACGGAAACACATGAAATATGAACCAATGGCTGAGGGGTCACCAACTGGATCAGGCCCTCTGAGTGGGTGAGACAGTTGATTGCCCTGATCTGTTTGGGAGGCATCCAGGCAGTGGGACCGGGTCCTGTGCTCATTGCATGAGTTGGCTGTTTGAAACCTGGGGCCTATGCAGGGTCCCTTGGCTCGGCATGGGAGGAGGGGACTGGACCTACCTGGACTGAGTCCACCAGGTTGATCTCAGTCTGTGGGGAAGGCTTTGCCCTGGAGGTGATTGGAATGGGGGGCGGGCTGGGGGGAAGGTGAGGGGGGCGGGAGGGGGGAGAACAAGGGAATCTGTGGCTGATATGTAGAACTGAATTGTATTGCAAAATAAAAATTAAAAAAAAAAAAGAGTGATTTTTGAGAACCCTTCTGTATTGGTTACTTTTTTTGTTGTTTTCAAATACCCAAGAAGAAGCAACTTAAAGGAAGGGTTGATCTGAGCTCAGGGTTTTATGATGGGAAAGCTTGGTACCTGGGGTTCTGGCCTTGCTGTGGGAAGCTGCAGCTGGTCACATTTCAGCAGTAGATGTGAAACAGAAACTCAGGCAGTGATCAGTGGTAGGCCATACTCCGTAATTCAACCTTAGGCACATACTTCCATCAGCTGCTACCTACTTCCTGAAGATTCCACAAACTCTCCAAACTGCCACCACTGGGGAGGAGCTATTCAAACCCCTTAGTTTGTGAGTGGTACTTCCCAGCCAAACCATTGGCATGTGCCAGTTTGTGATCAGTGTCCCAAGTGAGGACAGTATTTTAGAATGCCTCCCCCCAGATTTTGCAGTTGTCCACCTTCACCACCCCAAACCTTCCCAGGTCTCACTCAGGAAGATGTTAGATTGAAAAGGACCACTCATAATCTCTAAAAGATACCTATGAAACTCAAATATGAGAGGGAGAGGGAATAAAGGGAACCAAGTGTGAAATAATAAAATACTCCACTTCCAAGCAGAAGCTTAAGGCCAATGGTGTGGAAAACCCCAGCAGTGGCCAAGGCAAGCTGTCTTGGGAGTAGAAATATCAGGTCACAAGTTCTCAACCCATCACTCCGTAGCTGGGGCTGTGGTGCTGGCAAGGGCCAAGAAGCCTCTTGGGGTCTGCATCTCATTCTCACACCTCCTTTGGTGAGAATCATTTCCTCCCAGCTTTCAAACACTTTTCTTATTTGACTATTATTTACACCCGCCATCATTCTGAAGGGATTTGAAGTAACTTGGACACATACACATACACATATCAGTTTTCTTGTTTCCTCTGAAAATAAGTAAACAAGAAAATGAAGTGGAAGCAGAAAGTGGGGAGGTGAGACAAGTATGTAAGACAGGAGAAAAGAGGAAGCGGGTTAAGATTAATGTCTGAAGTACATGCTATGAAAATCCCCTGCACATATTCATTACACCTTGTGAAGTCTCTGCATCCTTATTTATTTGTTTGCTTGTTTATTTCCTTCCTCGTGTGTTTGTTTTGGGCTTACTTGAGCTAGCTGATTTTTCATAGCTACAAGAGCCTTCTACTGCCGTTGCTACTGTTAGTTTGCAGCTGCCTCTCTCCTGGTGGTCGCTCTACGCTTGAACGCTATCTAATTCATTTCCAAAGGTTTGTGATTGTTAGGTCTTCATTATGGGCTGTCCTTTCTATCTGTGGGAAGTAACCTCTTCCCCACTTAATGCATTTTTGCCTTGACTTCTACTTTGACACAGAAATAGCTACTCTGGAGTTGTATTTACTTGTGGACAGCCAGCATAACCTTTTAATGTTAATGTTTCAGATTCATTTGGTTTGGGTGGTGTTTTGTAAAAGCACTATATATTTGTATTTTGTTTTTGACCTACACTGAGAGAGATTTTGATTTTGAGATGAGAATTTAAAATAGTCCCATTTTTAACAGACTTGATGTTTGGTATTTTCTCATAGTCACAATAACATGTTTAAAATGGGATTCTGGCTTTCTCCTACCTATTTACTACCCATTTATCTCAATTGACTATACCTTCATCTTCCTTAATCCATAGAATCTTTGACAAGACACCGAATTTAATGTATCTTGTTGAGTGAAAGTTTGATTTTCAAACAAGAATTTCTTCCCTGGACACAGATTCTCTGTGAATAGGAGAGGTATGTATATAGACTAACTTCTTTATTGGATTTGTGGACATGAAACAAGTTCCCAGACCCCTCAGTTGCCAAACTGAGGCTTTTCTTGGTAGGTGAAGTTTCTTCGGTGTTTCTATCCTCTGTATTTCCTTTAATAAATTCCCCTCCTTTCTCAACATCTACTCATAAACTTCATCATTGCTTCAATCTATAGCTTCTCCTTCAGAAATTGCCACATTTGTATTGGGGACACCTTTTCTTTAGAGTACACCATTATCTTTGGAATGAGGTCAAATCCCTTTGTTTCTAGAAGCTCTTTCTTTTGCAGGAGGGGATATTAGGAAAGAATTATCTCTACAGTTGGGTAAGATTTAGGTTTTAAGTCAATCCCCTTGATCATATGCTGACATTTCTGTCTGTCTGTCTGTTTGTCTGTCTCTCTCTCTCTCTCTCTCTCTCTCTCTCTCTGTGTGTGTGTGTGTGTGTGTGTGTGTGTGTGTGTGTGTATGATTTTTGTTTAATCCTTAGGTATAGATTCTCCTAGGTTATATAAGTATAGATTTTGATTTCTTCTATTGTTTTAGGTAGCTGGCTTTTATTTATATTACTGTGATTTTCCTGTTAATCCTCTTTCATATGGTTATCTGTTTTTGAAAATTAAAAAAAAAAATCAGGCCAGTGAGGGTGATGCCATGTTTCTATGAACTGTTTTGTTAAATGGTACTAAGGGATGTCATGTGAAGGTCGGTCCTTGTGTTTCTCTGTATGAACACTTGTTATTATCTTACACCTACCATATTTTTTGGATTCTATTGAGAATATAAAAATGACCATTTAAAAGCTGTCTTCTTTTCTCCATAGACAATCATTTGGACAAAGCACCTCTAATATTTTTAAGACTCACAGTATGTCTTTGTCCATGTGTTGGCTCCTCACCTTATCTGACACATGTTGTTTTCAACTGCTGACCATTCACTGCAAACTTATTTATTCAGTCAAATAACTTTTTCTAAGAAAACATTCATTTTTGAGCTAGTTCAGGTCATGAGAAGAATACCACTTGGCAAGAACGGTTGCACATAAATTTCCTGAATCTGTTACTTTTATCGGCCTAGTTATCCTGAGCTGCAAGAAACTACCCAGTGCCTTTCAGTTGTTGTCAGCAAGCTGTGCTCTTCAAGTGGTGGCAGATAAGTCTAAAAGAAACAGAAATACAACATCAACAGATGATTCTTTATCCACTAATAACAGATTTAAGAGTCATGTAAGTAATCATCAAGTGTATTTTTCTCCAAAGTAGGCTTGTTTCTCAGTTTTCATTGAATAAAATAAGTGAGGTAAATTCTACAGATCATATGATTTTAGTGAAGACAAAGATGTATTAGAGAAGATTCAAAGGTAAGTACTTTGTCCTTGACTTCTAGGTATTCTTCAGAGAGACACACTTGGCCCAGGGACTTTGGAATCGAATTTAACTCTGCTGTCAATGAGAGACATCAGCAGAATCACCAGCTTCTCGTTATTGGCCATGTCAGTGTGCCTAAGTGACACTCTGCTCAGGGCAGGGATGCTTGTACTTCAGCAGCATGAAAACTGAGGCCAGATGCTATGCATTTAGGCAGTTTTCAATATATAGCTGGAGCCTGTGGGAAACTATTGGTCTTCCTATAGGGAAGAGAGTTTAGGCCCAAGTGAACAACTATGGTCAAGCCAAACACCTGCCCTTGGGGTATTGGAAGAACTTTTGTTACAGCTAGCTCAATGACAAATATTCTCTAGAAAGATCTTCAGGAATCATTTTGCGGGCAGCTCTACTATTTCTCCATCAATGAGAATTAGTAAAGGTCTCTAACATTTGATCAATAGCAGGGCTACCTTCAATAGTCCCCATTCGACTTTGAGAATCTATACATTTGTGACTTTAATGAAGTATGTGTCTATTACAGTGACAGCCTGTCATATAACTATTGATTTATTTTTATGCTATTTTATTTTGAAATAACAACATATTTGCAGGAAACCTGTGGAACTAATATCAGGAGATTGTATATAACCATGGAAGAGGAATATCATCTCTTGTCTAATATATTCATGCCCTAATCCCTAGAATTTGTGAATATGGCACCTTACATGGCTAAAGGATTTTGCGACTATGATTGGATTAAGGTGTTTGAGGTGCGAAAACGATTCTGTATTTTTTTCTGATGGGTCCATCTAAAGGCATAGATACTTATAGAAAAAAGAAGAAAATTGGAAAGCAAAAGAGATTCAAAGTTGTATTATTGCCTCTGAAGATAGACTATTGTCTCTGAAGATGGAAGTGGACCATGAGTCAAGAATGTGGACAACCTATAGAAGCTGGAGAAGGCAGGAACATGTTCCTTAATGAGAACAGATTTTCAGAATAGGAACATAAAAATGTTCTGTAGATAGGTGGTGGTAATCGTTGTAAAATAATGTAAATTTAATACAGACACTATACCATCAGTGCCTAAAAATAGCCAGATGTTAAAATTGATGTAACTTTTATTTCATTACAATTTTAAAAGTACCAAAGAAACAACTCTCTCCAGGAATTTTCATAAGGTTGACAGTCCTAGCCTCATTTTGATTTTAGCCCAGCAAATCTTCTGGTCTCCCAAATTAAAAGATAACAAAGTACTGGTCATGAACTCTTGATTATTGGTTTCAATACCAGTAGTGGGGTGGAGATGTAGCTTAGTTGGTACAATGCTTGCCTAGCATGCCAAAAGCCCTGGGTTTGATTTCCAGAACTGTATGAACTAGGATGGTGGCTCATGGTTGTAATCCAAGCATGGTAACAAGATTAGGAAGGCCATTTATGGTTGCCTAGTAAGTTCCAAGCCAGCTTGAACTCTGATTCGAAGAGCAAATTAGAAACAAATCCAATATTCTTTAGTCTGTGTACTAAAATGTCAAAATTGTAAACACGGCTCAATTATTAAAACTAACATTGGCACAATATTCTTAAATAAACTTAAACTTTATTTTGATAGTCCCAAATTTTTTCAATAGTGCCAATTTTCTTTTCTATAATCCAGTTTAGTACACTGCCTTGTCCTTAGCTGTTATGTTGTGTGTGTGTGTGTGTGTGTGTGTGTGTGTGTGTGTGTGTGTGTCTTTGTGGCATTAATTTTGGAGGAGGACTGATCATTTTAAAAACTATTCACCAATGAAAATGTGATTGATACTTTCTATTGATTTCCTCCCCAAGTTGCCTTTGGTCATGGTGTTTCATTACAACAGTAACCCTGATTATGAAGACATAGGCACATATCAAAATGGCCACACCCACTGTTTTACATTGATGACCTCTGAACTTAGGTTCTTATGCTTGCATAGCAAGTGCTTTTCCTCACTATATCATCTCTCCAGGTCCCATGCAAGAACATTTAAGAGTCAACAAAACTAACTGTCAATACCAGATATATCACTTTTTAGCTTTGAAAGGCTGCAAACCCTTTCCCACAGATCTCCACATTTTTTTTTTTTTGGCCTTCATCTATAAAACTGAGAGAGTGATGTCTCTTATCACTGTCCTGTGGATTAAATGAGATAGAAGAGCTATTTATCCTGCAAGCACTCATTAAGCACCCATCAACTGGTAGGAGGCAGTTTTAGTGAAAGAGATGCTGGTGGTAGCTCTCAGCTGTGAACAAATGATGATGCAGACTTTACTTGTCTCCAGCATGACAGGAGAGATGAATTATTGAATGGAGACTTACATGTGTTACAGTTAGGGAAGAACAGAGTACCTGGCAAATGCATAATATGAGATCTTTTGTAGGTATCGGGAAAGTCACTTAGCACAATGCCTGGATAGACACCCTTGAAGAGGGTGGGGTTCTATGTGAATTTCTTTTCTTCTCCCTGCCTGGATCCCTCCCTCATCTCTCAAATTAACAGGATCAGAAAGCAAGGTGATTGTCCTTTGTCCCAGTGGGACTGAGCAGAGCCCTTAAAGTGCTAATGTGCAGGAAGAGGAGCTGCCTCTTAAGTGCATAGGACAGTGGAACCCATTTCTTGGTGTCACTTGTCAGCAGCTTGCTGTTGTATGGCAAAGTGTTAGGAAATTCCATTTTAGTGCATTGGTCTCTGGAGATGGTCAAGATGAAATCCACCTCAAAAACCTGAGTTCCCAGCATGCTTGGACTTTCACAAGCATTTCCCAAGGACACTTCACCCTTGCACATTCCAGATCCACTCACCTGTGAAGGACAGCTGAATCTTCCCATCTATTATGGGGACATTTGCACACAATAGCTGATGGTAAATTTTCTTTTAACTGTTAGATATAAACTAGAAGATAAATAAAAATTTAAATGAACCCTTACATATTCCTCACCAAGTTTCAAAAATTATTGAGTTTTTTCCCATGTTTGCTTCATATATCATTTTTCTCTTTTTAATTTCTTTGGGGGCTAAACTTATTTGGAGTACATTTGATCACATCACTCTAATTTATTTGCTACATATACCCAAAACATGCACACCTGTTACTACATAAAGACCATCTATTATCAAATCTAGCAAAATCCAACAGTGATTAATTGGTGTCATCTATGAAGAATTCAGAGCTTGGAGAGTCCCATACACTTGTTCTAGAATTAAGTGCAAGGTCAGCCTTCACTTGAGATATGGTCTGTGACTATCTTTCCTATCTTCAACGCATGGAAAGATCTTCAAACACTGCCTTACTACCTCCGCATATCTCAACTGTGAAATGGAGACTTGATTAACAATTGTGGGGCAAACTGAGGAAGATTGGAGACATTTATTCTGAGTTCATAAGAAAGGTAGGCATGCCAAAAGGCAAGAGTTATATCTACATGTAAGATGGATAGGAAATTGTGAGGAAGACACAGAGCCACTATTATTCCCCCAGGATTCTATTGTCCCTCAAGGGGAGACTAAAAATATCATTAACCTAAACAGGAATAGGGTAATTCAGTAATAAAAGATCAAGCTTAGTGCATCTAGACTATTTAATGACATTGCATGCCAAAGCAACACTTGGGAACTGGAGAGATTGCTCAGTAGTTAAGAGCACCTGGCAGCTCTTACAGAGGACCAGAGTTTGGTTCTCAACACCAATATAATGGCTCAAAATCATCTATAACTCCAATTTCAGGGTATTCAATGCCCTCTTCTGAACTTCATAGGCACCAGGCATGCATATGGTGCACAAACATATATCCAGGCAAAACACCCATGAACATAAAATAGTAAATAAATAAATAATAAATAAATAAATAAATAAATAAATAAATAAATAAATAAATAAAATTATCCCACCACATGCATTCTAGGAAGAGGACCAGCCAAACAAAATGTGAAAAATCTGAAATCCTTTGCATTTTTTCCTTTCCTATCCAGATTATTAGAATAAATGTGCTTTTTACACTGCTACATTTATAAATAATAATAATTATAATAATTTTTTTCAGTGCTAGACTTGAACCTAGGCCACTGTGCATGAGAAGAAAGCATTACATTACTTAGCTGTAATTCCAGCCATCCAAATATGGCTGACATTTAGGTGACATGGAGTAGCGCTGTAAGACTGACTGACTATAAGGATCCTCCTCAGTTCATAGAATTTGTCTGTGGGTATTTTGCCTTTTCATTTATGATCCCATAACATTACTTGAGTCCATGAGCCAAACTGGTCAGAAAACCACTGATCTGGTCAAAATGGCTGGGCATCAAAGAAGAAAAAGCTATTTGGGGAAATTCTCAATTTCTTCACCTCACGGAAGAGCTGAGCGATGAGGCTGTATGTCCTGTTTCTAAAGGTTCTGGGCTGACCCACCTACTATAGACTTGTGGCAATCTGATCAATTTCTTCCTGCCTGGGTTCACCCCTAGATCATCATGTGTATGGATTCTCAAGCTAAAGATGGAGCCTCTCCTCTGCTGCTCATCTCTCAGCAGAAGAGGCTGTAACTGAATACTGCCCAGCTGTGGGCTTCTCATTGGAACAGGACCCCCTGACCAGGCAGCCTATTTAGCTGACAGCTGAATAAGCCTGGTGAACAATGCACAAATTGCTTACTGTCTTGGACAAACAGGAAAATTATGGCCTTCCTATGTATACACTGGTAACTTCTTCTGTTATTTACCTTAACAAAGCAACTCAACACAATTAGTGCAAACGACCAGAGGCTCCTGGTTATATTTAGCTAAAGGATTCCGTTTAAGGAGCAAGTGGCTAATGATCTGAAGCACAGGCTGCTATCACAACAGCCCTAATAATCTGGAAACCACAGGAGTATGGGCATGGGACATTTGCCTGATGAGGGAGAGACTGGGCCTGGAAAGGCACCAACAGGTTCTAGTCAGTGTCCTCAACCGTATCACACAGACTTGTCTGGAATCTGGTGGACACATGAGACTTTGCCTCTCTTGCTTTTTTAAAACAACCATCAGTTTTCAAATTGCCAGATTCCTGGTACGGGCTCTCCTGGATTCAGGCTTAAGGAGGGTGACAGAGTCCTTACAGAATTTAGAAAAAAAAAAAAAAAAAAAAGAATCGTGTGATCAATGCACAAAGAAACTGGCCACTGTGTGATTCTCAGATCTTAGGGAGGAGGTGCTAGGGAGACAGAGATGACAAAGTTTATAAAGAGGACTTAAAAATGTTGCCTTACTACAGCTCTGTGTGTGTGTGTGTGTGTGATCTAGTTGTGGAATGCAGACAACAGTAATGTCAGGACAATAAAAGCAGGAGTCATGGGGATGTCAAGCAGTCCAGGGTGAACAGCATTTTGTACTGGGGAAAGATCAGGGCTTTGGGGTTAGGTGGAGTAAAGTTTGACTCCAACTCTAATTCATTTGGGGCAGTAGTGGAATGTTTGCAGGCTCATGTTAACTCTTAGAGGGGTTCAATAGAGTTGGCTCTTTATATCCATGTTAAAAGATTAGACAAACCTCAGATAAAAAATATTCAGGGGGTTGGGGATTTAGCTCAGTGGTAGAGCGCTTGCCTAGCAAGCGCAAGGCCCTGGGTTCAGTCCTCAGCTCTGGAAAAAAAAAATATTCAGGATAATAGTTCCTTCTATTCATGATCTGCAGAAATGTTTTTGTCTTAAGACCTAAAAAATATAATACAACCACTGATATTGCATTTATACTGTATTTGGGATTTGTCTTAGTTAGGGTTTCTATTGCTGTGAAGAGACACCTTGACCACCATAACTCTGATAAAGGAAACTATTGAATAGGGTGACTTATACTTTCAGAGGTTTAGTCTGTTATCATCATGGTGGGGCATGGTGGCATACAGGCAGACCTGGTGCTGGAGAAGGAGCTGAGAGTTCTACATCTTGCAGGCAACAGGAAGTGAACTGAATGTCACACTGATCGAAGCTTGAGCAAAGGAAACCTCAAAGCCTTCCCCCACAGTGATATACTTCCTCCAACAAGGCTGCACCTACTCCAGCAAAGCCACACCTCCTAATAGTTCCACTCCCAATGAGCTGATGGAGGCCAGTTACAGTCAAACTACCACATTCCACTCCCTGGTCCTCATAAGTTTGTAACATTATCATAATGAAAAATACATTTAATCCAACTTCATAAGTCCCCATAGTCTATCACAATCTCAACAATTTTTTTTTTTTTTTTTTTTTTTTTGGTTTTTCGAGACAGGGTTTCTCTGTGTAGCTTTGCGCCTTTCCTGGAACTCACTTGGTAGCCCAGGCTGGCCTCGAACTCACAGAGATCCGCCTGGCTCTGCCTCCCGAGTGCTGGGATTAAAGGCGTGCGCCACCACCGCCCGGCCTCAACAATGTTTTATAGTCCAAAGTTCAAAGTGTCTTCTGAGATTCAAGCAATCTCTTAACTGTAATCTCCTAAGAATTAAAATCAAAGAATAGATCACATACTTCTAACATACAATGGCACAGGATATATATTACCATTCCAAAACATAGGGAAGGGGGCTTAGTGAGGAAATACTGGACCAAAGCAAGACAGACAACCAGGTAGGCAAACTCCAAATTCTGCATCTCCATGTCTGATGTCTAAATACTCTTTAGATCTCTGACGTCTTTCAGCTTTGTTGACTGCAACACACTTCTTCCTCTTGGGCTGGTTCTATTCTCTGTTAGCTGGTTTCCTCAGTAGGTATCCCATGGCTTTGGTTTCCAACATCTTGGGATCTCCAAGGCAATCCAGGCTTCATCTTTACAGCTTTACACAATGGGTCTCTAGGCCTCCATTCAGGGACATTCCTGACACATGCCTGACCTCAGTGGCTTTCCTTACTTGTGGATGAAGGTTCCATAATGCCTCCCTTTTATCCTTGAAGTCAGAACCATGTGACTGAAGTTACCAAGTTCTGCTGCTTCCTGGGGCTGGAACATGGCTCCCTCATTCTACTACATCTTCACCATGTTTCTGTTTTTCATCACTACCTATGCTGGATTTTTTCTGGAACTTTCTCTGTAGACCAGGTCATCCTTAAACTCAGAGATCTGCCAGCTTCTGCCTTCCTGGTGCTGGGATTAAAGGTGTGCAGCACCATTACTCTGTCTAAACTTTTCTTTAATTCCTTTTCACAAATTGGAAACTCAGCTGAGTGGGATCTTGTCCTGAGGTCATCACTCCATTTATTCCACTTCTTAATCTGTTTATCTCCTTGAACACAGGATTTAGTTCCATTCCACTTCCTGGAGCTCCTTTCTATTCAGATTTTATATTTTGTAATTTATCCTGCTCAACTTGCTCCTTTTCATTATAAATCCTCATTACAGTTACCACTAATATCCACATGACAGTCTATACTAGGCTCTTTTGAGATTTCCTCTGCCAAGGGAATTAATCCAAAACTCTTCACTTTAACCTCAGGCAGACTCTTCAGACGAGGGCAAAAGGCAGCCACATTCTCCACCAAAAATATCACAAGAACAATCTCTAGGCCACATATTAATATTATTCTCCTTTGAAACCTCTTGATCAAGGCCTCCACAGTTCAAACAACTTTTAGTTTTACTGTCTTCCATGCTCCTACTAGTATGGCCCATTAAGTAGTGCTTAAAGCATTCCACCGCTTCCTTAATCCAAAGTACCAAAGTCTAAATTTCTCTAAACAAACCCATGATCCAGCCTATCACAGCACTATCCCTCTCCTGGTACCAAATTTTGTCTTAGTTAGGGTTCTATTACTGTGAAGAGACACCATCACCATGGAAACTCTTGTAAATAAAACATTTAATTGGGGTGTTTCACTTACAGTTCAGAGGTTCAGTCCATTAATGTCATGGTGGGACATGGCATGCAGGCAGACATGGTGCTAGAGAAGTAGCTGAAAGTCCTACATCTTGCAGACAACAGGAAGTAGTCTGAATATTACACTGAGTGAAGCTTGAGCATATATGAGACCTCAAAGCCCACCTCCACAATGACACACTTCCTCCAACAAGGGCATACCTATCCAATAAAACCACACCTTCTAATTTGGGGCCATTTTCTCTCAAACCACCACATACACCTTTTGTCTTTGGTTTTGATTAATTTCAACAAGACTTTGTTTTTTTTGTTCCTATTTCTATAGAGCCAAGTTTAAGATTAATTCTGCCATTTTCTATTAATTTCTTTTTGTTGGTCATAAGGCTGTGTTATTTATCCTATTTTTCCCTATAAGCTTTAGAGGAACACTTCTCAGTGTTATTTTTGTCTTTACATTTTTATACTGTAGAGTTGTATATTGCTCTAATTTCACAAGTGAAGTTTGTTATGCCAGTAGACTATAAGTGTTACTATTAAAAGTATTTTAATCATCTTACAACTTTCAGTTTCTATTTGTTTATTTTCTATGGCTATAACAATGTATCTTAGGATAGGTATCTAATAAGGATAGATATTGGTGTAGTTCCATTTTGGAAAAACAGGAGCATGGTGACAGCATTCTTAGCATCATAACATGTTGGAGGGCATCACAATTTAAGATAGAGAAAATTTCTAGCTCAAGTCTCTTTTCTCTTTTTATAGACCTAGAGGTATGAACACAGGGTTCCCACTTTCTATAGCTCATCTATCCCTAACCTCCAAATACAATCAATATGTGGATTAGGGTATTGTGTTGGAATTTGCTAATACACAAACTTTTGTGGGGCACAATTAAACCTTATTTCTACTTTGCATATTCTTTTCCTCACTTTTTTTGTGCAGTACACCATGAAAGTTATAGGCATGGCTTCATCGTAAGACTGGAGTTGGTATAGAATTCAAAAGTTTGGAGCTAAACATTGTGACCTTTAGAGATGTGTGATAAAGACTAGGTGAAGAATGTATGAGAAAGGTTTTGTTGAAATCACTCTGAAATCAATCTTACTCAAAGTAAGGTTTCTTGCGATATACTCAAGGGTCTTTAAATAATTTCCATGGACATGTGACAGCTTCAACTTGGCTTGGCTCTGAGATCCCTTAACCTGCAGCTGCTTTTGTTGGCTTTTCTTTCATATTTGTATCTGTTCAAATGTCTTTCTTTGAGATTTGATATCCCCTCCTAAGTAGTGTCTTCTTTCTGCACTCAAATGATGCCACATCTTCATTCTCTTCTTTTTTCTACTCTATCTTTTGTTGTATGTACCAAGATTTTCATACTCTTTTATTATATATTCTTGTTTTCAGCAATGATTGAAACCATTAATGAGTACTCTGATGAAGTCACTCAGTTTGGGGGCACTGGTTCTTCTCAACAAGGAATCTGCTTTCAGAGAGAGTGTAGAAACTGTGCATGTAATAACTGGAATTTCAGATTTTGAGTGTCAAAATGGAGTCCTTCCATTAGTCTTTACCATCAGAGACCATCTGAAGGCTGCACCCTGTGAATCTGCCTTAAAAGATTGTAGTTCTCTGGCTCTGATTGCTGTCTGTCTCACTAGGGAAACTCACTGAACACATGATCCAGGGCCTATCCTGTATTTCTGTGTCTGTTTTTATCATCTCCCCAACTGGTTGTGACACACCCCAAGTCACAAACCACCGCCTTCCACATCAGGTTGCTCCATGCTCTTTTATCAGTTCCCTGATGCTCTTCACCTTTGCTGAACACCACTGTGATCTACTGTCTGTGCTCCATGGAAAACTGTCAAAGACCCTCTGGTTCTCTCGATTTTTCTTGCCTCCAACAATGCTAAGGAGTTTGTATGAACATGATTCATCTTTATCAAAAGGCTTCCTTGTTTTTTATGTTGTTGCCAGATCCAAATGGTGGAGCCTTGCTCTTATAGCCTCTTTGTCTAGACAGTTCTGCTCTGTGATTTCCCTTTCCATCTTTTTATGCTGCAGGCAGGAGTTCTCCAAAACACCTTGGCAATCTGTGCCAATTTCACTGCTCTTATTGAAAGTGTATTTTCTTTCTCTTTTGCAAGTTTTGTTTCCTTTAAGTTCTGTACAAATGATGTCATTTTTAACCTTCTAACTATACTCTTTACCTCAGCAAACTCTTCTGAAATCAACAGCAGAGACAATCCTTTGAAGATACAATTGTCTATAGGTATCCACAGGGTATATATCTTAGTTCCAAAACTTTTCATGAATACCAAAATCTGTAATAATCATGTTTCCTATATAAAATGCATAGCATATGTATAGAACCTAGATATATCTTCCTGTACACTTTAAGTCACAATTACATTAATAAAACACCCATGGTAAGTAAATATTGTATAAATTGTTGTATTGCTTAGGAAAAAAGGAAAGAAAAAGTCTGTTCCTATTCAGTAGAGAAACATCAACCCTACCCCTATATTTTAAACTGTAGTGGATTGAATACATGGATGAAAAACTCATGAACAAAGAAGACTGACCATTCTTTCTTCATGGTACAATAGATACAGAGATGTTACCCAAACTGAACTTGAACACCAAAAGACTTGTTTCCTGGAGTTGGTGACTCTGTGCAAATGGCCCACCAATGGAGAATGTTACTTCTCTTCAGGTCATGCCTCTTTCCTGGGACAGCTTGCACCTCACTACTGGCAGTTGTACAAGTACAGAAGCTGACATTCTTCCCGGTACAGGACAGTGCTGAAGAACCCCCTGAACTGCAGAGCTTAGTTTTTTGGGATGACTATGTCACAGTCCAACTTCTCCATTTATTAAACCTTGTTTTTTTCTCTTTTTTTTTTGCCACGGTTTAGCATAGCCCAGAGTGGCCTCATACCTGCTATGTAGCCAAAGACAGCCTTCCTGTTCCTCCTTCCACTTCTTTCTGAGCTCTGGGATCATAGTACTATGCCATCATGCTCAGGTCCCCTTTCCTTTTCTGAGTATCAGTCCTAAGAACACTCCTTCTGTAAACTTCCTGTATAATAATTTGACTCCCAGATTCTGCTTCATTGGGATCCTACTCAGTCTATGCCACTGAGTCACTTCTCTCAAAACCCTTGCTTGTCTGTCACAGTGTCCAGCCTGAAGACACCTCTGTGCCTTTGCCTGAACTCTGTGTGTCGACCTCTTGCCTTTCCGTTGTACATCATGACAGCTAGCTTTCTCATTTCACACATGTGCTCAAATGTTCTCTCATCAAGCAGGGCTTCAGGATCTCTATTAGAATAAAGCCCCTTTCTCTGTCTCCTTAGTTTATTTTCCACCTCCATCTATGGCTTCGGACACACATATTTTTCAGTTGATTATGCCTTCTTCTGAGAGTGCATATGCTCCATGGGAATATTTTGTTTATTGCTCTTTCCCCAGTATCTGGCCCAGAGTAAAACCTGAATAAATGTTTGCAGAAACAATGAATAATGAGTGAATTCATTTTTTTTGTTTTATTATCTGCAAGTAAATTCTCTTTTCAGGCTCCTTGTTTTGGGGTATGGTGGGATGGCTGAGATTTGAGTAGAGAGCACATTCTGTGCTTTATCCCTGACTAGCTAATTTCGCTGAGCTGCTGGTGGTGGGTGGGATTCCTGGAAGGTTGCCTGGACACAGCCCTTTTCCCCAAGACACAGGGAAAGAATCTATTGGTTTCTTTCTTCTTTGTTTCTTTTCTTCTTAAAAAAATAAAGCAAACCTGTTCTGTGCTATATTTGAGCTGTTATATTTCAAAGTGTTGGGCACCGGTTCCTGCCTCTAACCTTTTTTTTTTTAAACCTTGAACTTCATCACTGCCTGTTTTTTTGTGAGTTATAAGGAGAGGTACTCAGCTATCACTCAAATGGGTGATCAGCAGTCCTTGACTTGGCCTTAACCCTAGACACTCTCATTCTGGGGGACCAGTTAGTTCCTGGTGAATTGACATGATTTGCATGATTCTTAAGGTCACATTCACTATACTTCTTTAATGTTGTGAAATCTTCCTTCATTAGAAAAATAAACACAAGCTGGGAAACAGCTCAATCAGGAAAGAGCTTGCTGTGTAAGCACATGAACCAGAGTTCCATCTCCAGCACCCACACTCAAGACTGACTGACTATGGTAATGTGCTTGTCATCCTAGTGCAGGGGAGGTAGAGACAGGTGATCCCTAGAGCTTGCTGGTCAACCAGCACACTCAGTCTCAGATCCTAGTGAGAGACAAGGTGGCCAGCTCCTGAGGGACAACACCTGAGATTGACTTCTGCCCTCCATCTGAATATGCACATACTTGCACAAGCACTCATACATGAACATGCAAACACAGGCACACACATACACAAGTTGAACACAAAGCTTGTAACACAACATTTCAATTAAAAACAACAGAAATGTATAAGCATATCTTATGTTTAGCAAGTTTTCCTTTTGTTTTAGCTCTTTGTTCATTATCCCGTTTGGGAATACGAGTCCTGGACATTCCTTCCCATTGCGGTTGGATCTAATACTTGGAAATCATTATTTAGAAGCGTAGTTTGGAGAGCCCCATCACAGATGACTAGGTAAACGAACAGTGACTGATTCAATTAACTGATAAAAATTGAATAGCACAGGTCCACGCCATCTTGTCTGAACACAGAGCCTCATGTTCAAGTAAGCAACCATCAGGGTGGTAGTTCTTTCTTAACACAAAAAATGAGGAATCAGTGCCTACCACAGTCCAGAAGGTGGCGACATAGACATTTAAGGGACAGTTAATGGGCAGGGAGTCATTTGTGAGAAAAATCCTTAATTGAATGGTCTTGCAGCAGAAGCCACCCTTTTTGTGACCCACAGGTTGTCCCCTCTTGAAGGTCAGGTCATTCACAGTATGCCTATTTCTTTTTACCATCTAGTACAGTAGGGAGAAAACGGTATGGAAGTTTGAAATCCTGCACTTGCCGTTTGTAAGCTCTGTGGCCCTGAGAATGGCACTTAACCTTGGTTTTGTTCAATATAACTTAGGATGAATAAGAACTCTGTCATTGGGATCTGAGGCATCAATGAAATAATGAAGCTTAAGAATTTTAAGTATTGTTGCATTGGCATCCTCTCCGCCTTAGAAAAGGGTACTGTAGAGGGTGCGACAGCCCCTCCGACAGACATGGTGAGCTCAGAGTGGGCTAGGACTCTGCTCCCAATAGCTCAGAACCAACTGCTTATGTGGCAGCCTTTCTTCTCCCTCAACCTGGGATCCTGTGAGCCTGGAGTTTGCTCATTACTCCAATGTGGAAGCATGGCTGTTATCTTTCAAAGGAGGGAACAGGTTTGGGTGACATGCCACTCTTCTGGAAGGAATTGAAAGAGAGGTGATTATAAGAATTTAAGCCTTACCAAAAAAGCATAAATTGAAAAAAAGATTTCTTGAATATCTGAAGTAGAAGCTTACCTGCTTGGAAAATTGGATTTCTTACCCTCTAGGTTGGCGAAATTCCTGGATAACTTAGGGTGTCTAAACTGTGGGTTCCCATGAATGATGGCTATGAACAACGCAGCTCCAGCAGCGGAGACATGTTGCTATGGCAACCTGAAGCTAGAAGTTCCTCCAAGCCTTAGAAAGGCTGTCAATTAGATCCATGCACTTGGGGAATTTAATGAAAACAGACACTTGTCATTTTTCTAACAGCCTTCCAACATTCTATATGTTTAAAATATATCCATGGAAGGAAAAGCCCGCGGTTAAGTTTAGCTGTTTATTTTAAGAGAATTCCCCTGTGTGGCTTTGACAGGGCAGATATTTTTCCCCTCTCCACACTAAAAGAGAAAAGCAAGGCCTTCCACTGTTGAGCAGAAATGCGATTAGGAGAGTCACTTATGTGGTTCAGGTGAAGTGATGTGAGGCAAGAGAGCCTCAGCCCTACATCCTTGCTTTCATTGGGGTGGAGAGGCAATCTCCCTTCATATTCACACCCCTCAAGCTAATCTCCTACAGCTCTTTGGAATGGTACGCCCACACTGACTGATGGGTAGGTTCCATTAATGGGGCAGCTCAGAAAAGAAAACTTTATTAGACATCAATCTTCCAAATGTCAGACACTAAAGAGAAAGGAATCATAATCTTTTGCTTAGACTGACTTGCTGTCTGAGGCTGGCTGCTGAGATCTGACTCTCACTGAGAACACAAATCAATAGTCAGTGTCGAAACCACAGTTGGAAGCAGGAGCTTATTCCAAGATTGGCTAGGACTATTTGCTTCCAGTGGGATAAGTGCATGCGTGTGTGTGTGTGTGTGTGTGTGTGTGTGTGTGTGTGTGTGTGTCTATCTGTTTATGTTCACCCAAATCTGCCACTTTTGCATTGCAATTTGCAGAAGAAACATACCTCTTATCTTGGATATGACAGTCCGCAAGACGGGAACAGTTTTCAAAGGGGGCTGAAAACTGATAATGTCAGGTACAGTCAAACAGCTGAAGGCACATATTTAATCGAATCCTTCTTTGCCTAACACATTACTCAGTCAAATGACAATTGAAAATTCAGTCCCCTGCAATGAGAACCCATGACTGGCGCCTCCTTGACGTCTGGGTACAGGACATCCTGCTCTCTTTAGTTTCCTTTTAAATGTCAGTTCATAAGTAGGTCAACAGAAAGTTGAGTGTCGTTAGTTCTCCCAGTTAAGTTTAGTTCATATAAATGTAGCAAACATAGCTCCATTTGGTTCTCAGCAATATTTGAAAATTGCATTTTATAGTTGGGTCTGATTGTGTCTGCTAATTATCACATCTCTGCTTGTGGCAGAGAAGCTAATAATATTGGTAGGCAAAGGCACAGATACTGCCTGCCCTCATTGATTGAATGGAGTAGGGTGGCAAGAATAAAACAGTCCCCTGAAGTATGTATACGATGTGGCCCCAGATGAAGATTATTCTGAGAAATCCCTTCTTTGTCTCTCTTACATTAATTGTGGTAATTAGCATACTGAAAACAGGAAGTCCAAAGCTGGAGTCAGAACTTGTCCTTTTCTGCTCTTTCCTCTGATTCTGAACACTGCAAACAAGTGGTTGCTGGAGTGATTTTCAATCGATTGCATTACGATAGGCAGTGTGGCACTATGCGTGATCAGAACATAGGCCATGGGTCAATGCTTTGCCACTAACTGACTGCTTAATCTTGGGAAAGTCACTCATGCAGTTTGGCTTTTGACTTCATTATCTGTATTATAAGAGAGTTGAACTAATTGAGCATGAGTTTTCCTTTTGATTCTCCAAGTTTGAAACCTGCCATGTGGCCTGGAAAGAGTGCCTTCTTGGTTGGGAAGAACTCTCCTTGCTGTTTAGGCAACATCTGTGCACAGCTTCCCAGCCTAGCCATGAATATTTTGAGGACTAGAATTCATGTTCTGCTGCCCCAGCTTGCTCATGCCCCTCTCTCAAGCCAACAGCAAGTAATGCACAGCTTGTAACCTAACATATTCCATTAAATGTTCTTGCATAAAAAAGGAAATACATTTCCCTGAATGGGTCTTCTGGTTGTTATGTAAAAAGGACCATAGCACTGTAAAGCTGGCAAGTGGTAGGAGCTTAGATTCTCTTCAGTTTTGTGCTTTAAGGCTTGATATGTATGTAGCTTAAAATCAGAACTTTGAACAGAACAAAGACTTGGTCACCTTTCCTAAAAGCTTTATTAATGACAATAATTTTACAGAGAAAATTACTCCTCTCTGGGCAATGCCTCTTCTGATGTAATGCTCTCTGCTGAAGACAAAATTGCAACAATTATGATCTTGATCTTGGCTGTGACCCTAGAATTGACCTTTTGAAGGAACCTGGGTTATGCCTGTTATCTCTACAAGGAGAATGGCTGCTTCCAGAATTGCCTTGAGACCCTATCCTGTCAACATGAAATTGCAGTTAGTAATCTTGCCACGTTTGCCAGATTGGGTGCACATAAACTTGAGCACATCCGACTCTCGGGTTTCCAGTGTTATTTAAAGAACTGGATACTCCAAGCACTTATTTTCTTCAACTCAATTCTCATCATAATCCATCAACATCACAGTGTTTTTATTCTCCATTTCTTTTTATATGATCCTATTAGTTGGGAGAAACCCAAGTGATATTTTTCTTTCCTCTGGCTTTGTCTCATCATTGTTTTTGCTCAAAACCAAGGATTATATACCTTTTGCTTGATAAGAATTCATCCATCGTATAGCCAACAGTTTCCATACCCTGGTTTTCTTCAATGAGTTTTTTTAGGGATGGAACAAAGGCAGCTCTTTCTGCTCTATGTAAAAGACATTTATAATCTGTTCCTAAATCAGAAGCCAGAATGCTGTTCCTAAATCATAGAGGATACCTTTGAAGTTAACTGCTGTTCACTCAGTGCTCCTGGTGTCTATGTGTTTTCTCCTCGAAGATGCATGTGGTATCTTTGAACTGAGAGTGAATAATGCTTCCAAGCCCTAAGGATATGGCCCTGTCATGGCTCATATGTGGTGACTCAGCTGAACTGTACTTTTGAGTGTGTAAGGACATCAAACCTGGATGGTTGTTCTACATCTGCAAGTGAAGGTAACACTCCCTACTGTAAAGGAGCCCGTGGAGCTGAGTGAACTCCTGAACAGGTGGGATGTTTGCCTGCTTGCGGTACATTTGTGCTTCTTCAGTTTGATTTTCCTCTGTTTTGGGAAGTCTCACCCACTGATTATAGGCCAGGATGACAGTGCATCTATGTTGTCTATTTAGGTCATAGAAGGAATGGAGGAATGGTAATTTGTCCTGTATGACCTTTCCCTCTGCCACAGCAGCAGAGACGAATGTGATAAAGTACCAGTCTTTCAGTTTAATTTGACAAAACCGTCTTTGAGAGGCTGCTGCACCGGGACTAGTAAGCTGAATAAGAGATGTGACAGTGCCTGTGCATGCAACTCCATAAAGCACATGCCACTTTTCTTTCTTTCTTTTTCTGGGACATGTTGGGGCTTGGAGACCTGGCAAGTAAGCGTCGGGGAAAGGCAGAGATGAGGATGGAACTGAGGAGCTTCACCAAGCTAAGCATTTGTGTGTAGCTAGAGTTTTCCTGCCTAGCCCAGAGTCGGGACAAATCTCTGTCACCCGCCAGTCCCACAGCCATTCAAACCCGACCAAGTAAACACAGAGACTTATATTGGTTACAATCTGTGATTTATTTACTGACCAATCAGCAACATATTTGACATGCAGACCATCCCACAGCATTTGTGGGATTTTCCTCTTTCAGTAGGTTGCTAGCATTGCACTGTGCTGGAGAAGGTGATCTGTGTGGAGTGTGTAAAGCAGTGTAGATAGAGGCCAGGCTGGCCCTTAAAGCTCAGTGGATAGGAGCACCGTGAGCTGCATGACTTATCCACGCCAACACGGCCCTGCTCTTGGTTAGGGGAACTGAGTTAAGATCTTGTTTCTAAAAGTAAGAGCCAATGTAAACTCTAAATACCATCAATAGTTTGCCCAAAGATGTAAGAGGTGGGCATTATACTATAGTGCGAATTACACTATATACATTATACTATCATTTTACCTCCCATTTTAGCTTTATGTCACTTAGCTTAAGAAATAATGAACACCTGAAGTATTTTGTTTGTTTGTTTGCTCGCTTGCTTTTCTCTTGTTTGTTAGAACAGGGCCTCACTATGCCATGCTGACTGTCACAGAACTGACAGAGATCTGCCTGTCTCTGCCTCTGTCACCCTGGTCTGGGATTAAAGGCATGAGCCACCAGGCCAGGCTGGCTTGGTTTCTAGGGTTTTTTGTTTGTTTGTTTTCTATCGTTTACAGTTCCTAGTTTTCTTTCCTGGTTCCTTCTCTTCTTCTGACCTCTTAATGCTGTAATGCCCCAGGCTGAGGGCTGAATTCACTCTTGCTGTCACATGGCATTAGATGGCATCCTCAGCCTGATGACTCACCGGTGTTCACTTCTGCCGATGCCTCCTTCCTGAACTACAGACTCTCGAATCTAGCAAGCTGCTCAACGTCTGTACTTGGACTCTTCACACTCAATGGGGTCCAAAACCAAAGGCCTCTTCTCATTTGTGCCTTCTGCAGTTTCCTACCTTCCAACGGATAGCAAATCTGCTCTTGCAGTTGTTCAAAGGAAGGAGCCTCATCATCCAGCTTCTTAACGTTCTCTCACGTATGCCCATTCTGTCTGGAAATGACGATTGCTCTACCTTCCGAACACTGCTGAATGTCCAGCACTCTGTACCACTTCCTGTTATCACTGGCAAGCCTTCCACGTATCCAACCTGGGTTATCCCCATAACTTTCTAACTGTTTTTGGCCCTGATCCTCTTATAAAAATTTCAACATTGTAGCCAAAATGATCATAAGCACTTATGTCAGATGACCCTGCAACAGAGCAATTTCATTCACAGTAAAAAGCCAGTGTCTCAAACCTTGTGGACTCAAAGTCCCTACTCCATTTCTTTGTCCCCTCTGGTCTGGACCCTGTCTCCTACTGAGGCTGGATAAAAAGACAGTGAAAATTACAGGGAAATGGTAAGGCAGGTGAGCCCCTCACAGTGAAGTCTGATAGAAGCCTCTTGCCAGCTGAGACTCAGTGTCCACCACAACTAACGTTTGCCGAGGAGGCTGATGACACAGCAGTGGCGTTCTTTTTATATACAAGCACCTTATGTTAAAATAGCAATGATCCAGGCTTAAGGCCTAAGCCTGTATGACATTCCAAAATGTCTGGGAACCACAAGGCGACTGTTTACAGTGAGGATGTTCAACCTTCCCACATCCCTGTGGCCCAAGCTTTCCTTTAATTTTAATTCTGTCAGGTGCATCCTGGGAAATAGCTTATGATCTCATATAAATTCTTTAGAAACATTTTGAAGTTCATAACTTCAAAAACACCAAAATTCAGTGTATGACTATGATAAAGGCAGTACACGTGGATCCTTCAGAAGCCCGCCCCTTTCTTCCTTTTTCGAGAAGCCTGCCCTAGCCACAAGCTCTTGGGCATGCCATACTTCCTAGCCTTCCCTTTACCTCACAACTTTTATGTTTAAAATATATATTGAAATCTCTTTTAAAAAATATTTATTTTTATTATTTTTTAATTTTTATTGAAAATAGACTCTTCTCTCATACAATACACCCTGACCACAGTTTCTCCTCCCTCCACCCCTCCCAGACACTCCCTCTCCAGTTCCCCTCTCTCCCAGACACAATCCCCCGCACAGAGACTGAAGCAGCAAGTATCGAGGTCAGTGTGGGTCTGCACCAAGTCTTCTGTGTATGTATTATGGCCATTAACTTGGTAGTTTGGTGGGATTCCTCATGGGGAACAGATGTGTCTCTGACTCTTTTGCCTGCTCTTGAGACTCTACTTACCATTGGATTGCTTTGTCTAATCTCTATATGAGGACTTTGGCCTTGTCTTATTGCATCTTGTTTTGTCCTGTTTGGCTGTGATATCTTGGAGGTCTGCTCTTTTCTGAAATCTCTGTTTAATGAATTTCAACTCTGTTTCATACTGCCTCATCCTGAAATGCTTTTCTGTGTTGAAGCCACATACCCACTTTTACCTGAGTCAAGGTCACTAAGAAGGTAAAGGGAATTCTTGGGGGTGCTGCAGGTAACAGTGTAGAGCTGTGCCTCAATCCCTGCCACCAATCAACATCAAGAGTATCTGGACTATTCTTTCTGCTTTGCTTCAGTTGTCTGAATGCCCATTTTCCTGGCTTCCCTCTGGTCTGTACTCTCTGGTTATATTCTTTTTGTTAATTTCTAAAATTTATTTATTTATTTATTTATTTATTTATTTATTTATTTATTTATTTATTTTACATCCAGACTGCAGTTTCCCCTTCCTCCTCTCCTGCCAGTCACTTCCTCTACTGTTCTTTCTGCTTTGCTTCAGTTGTCTGAATGCCCATTTTCCTGGCTTCCCTCTGGTCTGCACTCTCTGGTTATATTTTTTTTGTTAATTTCTAAAATTTATTTATTTATTTATTTATTTATTTATTTGTTTGTTTGTTTATTTATTTATTTATTTATTTTACATCCAGACTGCAGTTTCCCCTTCCTCCTCTCCTGCCAGTCACTCCCTCTACTTTCTCTCCCTCCCCATTCATTCCGTCTTCATTTCTATTCAGAAAAGGACAGACCTCCCATGGATATCAACAAAACATGGCATATCAAGTTGTAGTAAGACTAATCACCTCCCTTTGTATTAAGGCTGGACAAGGCAACCCAATATGTGGAATAGGGTCTCAAAAGCCAGCAAAAGAGTCAAAGACAGCCCCTGTTCCCACTGTTAGGAGTCCTACAATCCTTCCCCCCTCCTTTTCTGCAGAGTTCCCTGAGCTCCACCTAATATTTGGCTGTGGGTCTCTGCATCAGTTTCCATCAGTTGCTGGATGAAGCCTCTCTGATGACTATTAGGCCTGGCCCCAATTTGCAAGTATAGCAGAATATCATTAGGCATCATTATATTGCCTTTTTTTCCCATCATGTTTGGTTCTATCCTAGGTCTCTGGGTCATCCAGCCTCTGGGTTCTGTCACTCCAGGCAGTGTCAGGGGGTGAGCTAAACTCATGGCATGGGTCTGAAGCTGGAATAGCCATTTTTGGCCACTCCCACAACCACATCCCCAGTACATCCCAAAGGTAAGACAGACTGTAGGTCAAAGGCTTTGTGCCTGGATTGGTGTCCCAGTCCCTCTCCACTGGAAGTCTTGCCTGGTTACAGGAGGTGGCCAGTTCAGACTATGTATCTCCTTGCTTAGAGTCTTAGCTGGAGTAATCCTTATAGATTCCTTGGAGTTTCCCTTGCACTAGGTTTCTACCTCATCCCAAAATGACCCCCTCTTTCCAGTCCTCTCTCTCAGTATACTTCCTATGTGTCCCTCCCCCACCTGACCCCTAATGTTCCCATCTCCACCTGCCCACAGTTGACCTGTGAAATCTCTTCTATTTACCCTTCTCAGGGAGATCTGAGTATCCCCCCTTGAGCCCTCCTTGTTACCTAGCCTCTCTGAGTCTGTGGACTGTAGCACAGATATACATTACTTTACAGTTAATATCCACTTATAAGTGAATACATACCATGCTTGTCTTTCTGGGTCTGGATTATCTCATTCAGGATGATTTTTTTTTCTAGTTCCATCCATTTGCCTATAAATTTCATTATGGCATTGTATCTCATAGGTGAGTAATGCTCCATTGTGTAAAAGTACTGTATTTTCTTTTCCATTTTTTAGTTGAGGAACATCTAGGTTGTTTCCAGGTTCTGGGTATTATAAATAAAGCTGCTATGAACATAGTTGAGCAAGTGTCCTTATGGTATGATGGAGCATCTTTTGGGTATATGTGCAAGAGTGGTATAGTTGGATCTTGGGGTAGATCAATTCGCAATTCTGAGAAACCGCCATATTCATTTCCAAAGTGGCTGTGTAAGTTTACACTCCCACCAGTAATAGATAAGTGTCCTCTTTGCTCCATAGACTCTCCAGCATGAGCTGTCACTTGTGCTTTTTATCATAGCCATTCTGACAGGTGTAAGATGGAATTCCACAGTCATTTTGATTTGCATTTTCCTGATAGCTAAGGGTGTTGAACATTTCTTTAAGTGTTGCTAGGCCATTTGAGATACTTCTCTTGAGAATTCTCTGTTTAGATCTGAATCCCAGTTTTTAATTGGATTATTTGATTTTTTGATGTCTAGTTTCTTGAGTTCTTTATATATTTTGGAAATCAGTCCTATGTCAGATATGAGGTTGGTGAAGATCTTTTCCCATTCTGTAAGCTGAGACTTTGTCCTATTGACAATATCCTTTGCCTTACAGAAGCTTTTCAGTTTTATGAGGTCCCATTTATTAATTGTCAATCTTAGTGTCTGTACTACTCTACTCAGGAAGTTGTGTCCTGTGCCAATGCATTCAAGCATATTCCCCACTTTCTCTTCTGTCAGGTTCAATGTATCTGGATTTATGTTGAAGTCTTTGATCCACTTGGACCTGAGTTTTGTGCAGGGTCATAGATATGTGTCTATTTGTATTCTGCATGCCTACATCTGGTTATGTCAGCACCATTTGTTGAAGATAGTTTCATTTTTCATTGTATAATTTTGGCTTCTTTGTCGAAAATCAGGTGTTCATAAGTGTGGATTTATGTCTGGGTCTTCAGTTTGATTCCATTGATCCACCAGTCTGTTTTTATGCTAATATCATGCAGTTTTTATTACTATAGCTTTGTAGTAGAGCTTGAAATCAGGGATGGTGACACCTCCAGAAGTTCTTTTATTGTACAGAATTATTTTAGATACCCTGGGGTAGGGGACAACAAGATCGGAGCAAAGAAATCTAATTCCCACTAGCAGTCACAAAATAAAATAAAAAGGAATATGAGGCAGGTAAGGCACTGGGCCATGCCTTAAGCAAAGAGCTCTGACATGCGCAGTAGTATCCTGACCCAGAGAACCCTGAAACCGGACCCTCAAGCTTGCCACTGCTGACATACGACCCAGAGCCAACCTGGAAACACCATGGCAGCTCGAAGCAGAGCCCGCCAAAAAGTACACACATAAATACCTTGGTCCTTTGTTTAGTAAATGAGATTGCTTACAATCTACCAGAACCTGTGCCATTGGTTCTGCGTCTATTCACCCCTGTCCCTGGGATCAGAGACAGTGGGACCCCAGCTGCAGAGCCAGGAACACTGGGGTTTTTGTTTTTTCATTTTAAGTTGAGTATTGTCCTTGCAAGATCTGTAAAGAATTGTGTTGGGATTTTGATGGAAATTGCATTGAATCTGTAGATTGCTTTTGGTAGAATGGCCATTTTTACTATGTTAATTCTACTGATGCATGAGCATGGGAGCTCTTTCCATCTTCTGATATTTTCTCCAATTTCTTTCTTCAAAGACTTGAACTTTTTGTCATGCAGGTCTTTCACTTGCTTGGTTAGAGTTACACCGAGATATTTTATATTGTAGCTGTTGTGAAGAGTGTTGTTTCCCTGATTTCTCCCTCAGCCCATTCATCATTTGTATATATAGGAGGGCTACTGATTTTTTTTTTTAGTTAATCTTGTATCCAACCACTTCACTAAAGTTGTTTATCATCTGTAGGAGCTCCCTGGTAGAATTATTAGCGTCACTAGTGTAGTGTATATTATCATAGCGATACCTTGACTTCTTCTTTTCTAATTTGTATCCACTTGATCTCCTTTAGTTCTCTTATTATTCTACTCTATCTAGAACTTCAATTATTATATTGAACAGATATGGAGAGAATGGACAGTTTTGTCTTGTTCCTAACTTCAGTGGAATTGCTTTGAGTTTCTCTTTGTTTAATTTGATGTTGGCTATTGACTTGCTGTATATTGCTTTTATTATGTTTAGGTATGTCCCTTGTATCCTTGATCTCTCCAAGACTTTTATAATAAAGGGGTGTTGGATTTTGCCAAAGTCCTTTTCAGCATCTAATGAGATTATCATGGCTTTTATCTTTCAATTTGTTTATCTGTTGGATTACATTGACAGATTTTTGTATGTTGAATCTTCCCCCCATCTCTGGGATGAAGCCTACTTGATTGTGATGAATGATCTTTTTGATGTGCTTTTGGAAATGGTTTGTAAGTATTTTATTGAAAAATTTTGTATTAATGCTCACAAGGGAAATTTGTATTTCTCTTTCTTTGTTGATTCTGTGTAGTTAGGGTATCAGAGTGGTTGTGGCCTCATAAAATGAATTTGGCAATATTTCCTCAGTTTCTGTTTTGTGGAATAATTTAAGGAGAATTGGCATTAACTTTTCTTTGAAATTCTGATAGAATTCCGTGCCAAAATCTAGGCTCTTTTTGGTTGGGAGACTTTTAATGATTGCTTCTATTTCCTTAGGAGCTATAGGTCTATTTAAATTGTTTATCTGATCTTGATTTAATGTTGGTAAGTGGTATCAATCAAGAAATTTTTCCATTTTTTTCAAATTTTCCAATTTTGTCAAGTATAGGATTTTGAAGTATGACCTAATGATTCTCTAGATTTTCTCAGGGTCTGTTGTTATATACCCCTTTTTGTTTCTGATTTTTGTTAATTTGACTATTTTCTCTCTGTCTTTTAGTTAGTTTGGATAAGAGTTTATCTATTGTGTTGATTTTCTCAAAGAACCAACTCTGTCTTTCATTGATTCTTTGTATTGTTCTTTGTATTTCTATTTTTTTATTTAAGCCCAAAGTTTGATTATTTCCTGCCATGTATCCCTCTTGGGTTCTTGTGTGTGTTTGCTTTTTCTTTCTTCCCTTTTTTCTCTATTTATTTATTCATTTATTTAATTTTGTTCTAAAGTTTTCAGGTGTGCTGTTAAGTTGCTAGTATGAGATCTCTTGAATTCTTTTTGAAGGTACTTCTTACTGCTATGAACTTTCCTCTTAGAACTACTTTTATTGTATCCTATAAGTTTGTGTACATTCATTTTCATTTAATTATAGGAAGTCTTCAATTTCTTCCTTTATTTTTTCCTTGACCCAGTGTTAATTCAGTAGGAAGTTTTTCAATTTCCATGAGTTTGTAGGTTTTCTGTTGTTATTCAAATCCAGCTTTAATACATGATGGTCTGATAGATTGCAGGGGGTTATTTCGATTTTTTTATATCTCTTGAGATTTGTTTTATGATTGAGTATACTGTCAGTTTTGGAGAATGTTCCATGAGGTGCTGAGAAGAAAACATATTCTTTGGTGTTTGGGTGAAATGTTCTAGAGATATCTATTACGACCATTTGGGTCATAAAGTCTGTTAGCTCCAGTATTTCTCTGGATGATCTGTTTATTGGTGAGATTGAGGTACCGAAGTCTCCCACTGCCAATGAGTGATATAAGTTTTAGTAGTATTTCCTTTACAAATATGATGCCCTTGTGTTTGGGGCATAGACATTGAGAACTGAGAGTTCTTCTCAGTGGATTTTTCCTTTGATGAGTATATAGTGTCCTTCCTCATCTCTTTTGATTAATTTGTGTTTGAAGTCTATTTTGTTAAGTTAGATATTAGAATAGCTACACCATCTTGCTTCTTGGAACTGTTTGCTTGGAAGATCTTTTTATAACCCTTTACTCTGAGGTAATGTCTATCTTCGATGTTGAAGTGTTCTTCTTGTATGCAGCAGAAGGATGGATTTAGTTTTGATATCCATTCTGTTAGCCTGTGTATTTTTATTGGCAAATTCAGTCCATTGATATTGAGAGATATCAATGAGTGAGCAATGATTGTTAATTCCTGTTATTTTGTAGTTTTTGATGGTGGTAGTGTGTGTGTGTGTATGTGTGTGTATGTGTGTATATGTGTATGTGTGTGTGTATGTGTATGTGTGTGTGTGTATATGTGTGTGTATATATATATGTGTGTGTGTGTGTGTGTGTGTGTGTGTGTGTGTGTGTGTGTGTGTGTTTTCCTCCTTTGGGTTTTGCTGGTGCAGGATTACTTATTGCCTGTGTTTTCCTGGGTGTAGTCAACTTCATTGGGTTGGAGTTTTTTTATAGTACCTTAGGTAGGGTTGGGTTTGTGGATAGACATTGTTTAAATTTGACTTTATCGTGGAATATCTTGTTTCTTCCATCCATAGTGATTGAAAGTTTTGCTAGGTATAGTAGTCTGGGCTGGCATCTATGGTCTCTTATGTCTGCAGCACATCTGTCCAGGCCCTTCTGGATTTTAGAGTCTCCAATGAGAAGTAGAGAGTAATTCTAATACTTCTGCCTTTATATGTTGTTCAGCCTTTTTTTCTCTTCTTTCTTTGTTCTGTGTGTTTAGTGTTTTGATTACTATGTGGTGAGGCATCTTTCTTTTATTATCCAATCTATAGTGCTCAGTAAGCTTCTTTACCTTTATAAGCATGTCCTTTAGGTTAGGGACATTTTTTTCTATGATTTTGTTAAAAACATTTTCTGGACCTTTGAGCTGGGATTGTTTTTCCTTTTTCTGCTCCTACTTTTCTTAGGGTTGGTCTTTTCATAGTGTCCCAGATTTCCTGGATATTTTGTGTTAAGAGGTTTTTAGAGTTAAAATTTTTCTTTGACTGATATATCTATTTCTTCTATCATATCTTCAATGCTTTAGATTATTTCTTCCATCTCTTGTATTCTGTTGGTGATACTTATACCTGTAGTTCCTTTTTGCTTACCTAGATTTTACATTTCCAGAATTTCATCAGTTTGTGTTTTCTTAATTGTTTCTATTTCCATTTTCAGGTCTTGAACAGTTTTATTCATTTACAACAACTGTTTTCTCTTGCATTCTTTAAGCAACTTAATGATTTCCTCTAATATTTTGATTGTCTCCTAAATTTCTTTAAGGGATTCATTCATTTCTGTAACATGAATTGCTAAATGGTCTTTAATAAAAACCCCAGAGCCAGAAATTGGGGTAAATACTGAAAGATCAGAGAGACAAAGGAAAAGCCACCTCTTACTTCTAGGACTCCTCAGCCTAAAAAGCTTTCCTCAACTGAAAGACTTTAGTTCCTTTCTCCCCACATCTTCATACCTTTATCTGCCTACTCATATCATTTCCTGTCTCAACTTTGCTAGTGCTGGGATTAAAGGTGTGTGACTCCAAAGTATCGGGATTAAAGGTGTGTGCTACTGCTGCTTGGCTCTGTTTCTCTCCTAGACTGCATAAATCTCATATAATCTAGGGTGGCTTTGAACTCACAGAGATCCAGATGCCTTCCGAGTGCTAGGATTAAAGATGTGTGCCACCACTGCCTGACTTTTATGTTTAATCTAGTGGCTGGCTCTGCCCTATGTTCTTCAGGCAAATTTTATTAGAGTATATAATATATCACCACACATTTCCTCTTTAAGCACCTCTATTATCATCTTAAAGTTGGTTTTAAGGTCATGTTCTTGTGCTTCTACTGTGTTGGAATATTTAGGGCTTGCTGCAGTGGGCTGGCTTGGCTCTGGTGATGACATATTGCTCTGGATGTTGTTGTCTGTGTTCTTATACTTACATTTAAGAGTATCTGAATTGGAGTGATTATAGGTCTTGGTGCCAATTTCTGGTTTTGTCTTTGTGGGATGAGTGTTTTCTTCCTTGGTTTCTATTTTCTCTATGGTTTTCTGACTGCTATGGGCTGTGGTTGGGTAAGCGGTCTCCATCTGCATTGGGGGTTGGACTTCTGAAGGCCTGAATGGCCTCTGGTCCAGCTGGGGGTTGCTGCCCAAGTTCGTGGCTAGAGTTCTAGCTATGCCCAGTCTCTGATCTGCAAGGGGTCCTCTGGGGTTCAGGATGCTGATGTGGCCACTGATTGAGTAGGAGGCTTCTGTCACAGGTGTGGGCCAGGCTAAACTGACAAGGAGAGGAGGAACATTTGCAGTTAAGCTGATGATGCATTCAAGGCAGAGGGTATGGGGGATGGCTTGCCTGGTTTTCAGGGAGCTGCCTGGCCTCTGATGGGGTGGAAGTCTTCTGCCAAAGGTGTGAGCCTGGATCAGGTAATGAGAATAGGAGGGGCAGTTGGAGTTATGCTTGGCAAACTCAGGCCAGGTGGGGGGCAGTCTTACCTGGGGTTCAGAATTGCTGGCCTGCCTCTGGTGGAGCAGGAGACTTCTGCCAGAGGTATGGGCCAAGAGGATATGATAAGGAGAGGAGGGGTACTTGATGTTAATTTGGGCAGACGCAGGCAGGGCAGGAGAGGCATGACTTACCTGGTTTGGGGGGAGCTGGCCTGGCTTGTGATGGGGGGTAGAAGTCTTCCATCAGAGGTGTGGGCCAGAATATGGTGATGAGGAAAGGAGAGGGGACAGTTGGAGTTATGCTGGGTGAGCATGGGTTGAGTAGGGGGCAGTCTTATCTGGGGTTCAGGATGGTGGCCTGGCCTCTGGTGGAGTAGGAGGTGTCCACCAAAGGTGTGGGTTGTGGTATGGAGGTAAGTAGAAGAGTTGTTATGGAGGCAAGTAGAGGAGTGGTTATAGTCTTTTTTAAAGATTTACTTTTATTTTTGAGAATCTCATACATAAGTACTGTTTTTACATTACGCTTCACACACACAAATACTCACACAAACACACACACACACACACACACACACACACACACCATACTGTGTCTTTTGCCCATATGCCCATGTGTTTAAGGCTGATTATTTGGAATTGGATAGCCTATGGGGTTTCATCTGGAGATCACAGGGTGGTTCCTCAGGTGCACCTGACAGGTTTATGGTTGCTATAGTAAAACTTGGGCCACAGGGATATGGGAAGGTAGGACATCTCCACTGTACATAGTCTCAGGGAAAGGAGGAAAGCCATTCTTGGGTGTTACAAGGGCTTAGGCCTTAAGCCTGGTCTATTGTTATCCTAATATAACAAATAGGAGAAACTGATTCTTTCTCAATAGCTATTGACTGCCTGTAGTGCTTCACCTGGGGGTGGAGCCTTGTGAAATTTCCCCCATCCACAATGGCATGTTGGCTGCTGTTGTCTTTTTGCAGGTCCTGTTTAAGCAACCATATTATTGAGACTCCAGGGAGTAGCATTCCTGTCATGTCTAGAAGATGCTACCCTCAGCATGCTTCTTGGTTGCCCCAGCTCTCACAATCTCAGACACCTTTCATGTGAAATTCCCCAAGTCTTAGGTGTTGAAGTTGTACTGCAGGTGCAGCAGTTGAGATTTGATACCCCGTAGTCACTTGTTCTCTCCAGTTGTCTATGGTTTTCTGTCATGGTAACCATCTGTTCCTCAAAGAAGCTTCTTCGATTAGGAGTGAATGCTATACCCATCTATAGGTATTCGGATAAATATTTAAAATACAGTTAAAAGGTGCATTGGTTTAAAAATGGCAGTAGTAAGTTTTCCTCTAGGAACTAAGACCTTTCCAGATGGGGTAGTTGGCTAGGTTTACAGAATCAAGCATGAATACACTCATTACTGAGTAGGCCTTAAATCCAACTAGACAGCTTTTGGTTACCCCTAAGACAAAATAGTACTACTATTGCATGCTTGGGGATAACTTGCTGTGGTTCATGAGTTTTATACCTGAGTGAGAATGTTGAGCACTTTTTCCTCTTGGTAGTTTGCATAGCACCTTCTAATACTATGAGAGCTAATCTTCAGGGAAACTGGCTCAGAGCAAGTTTTGCTCAGTTCCTACAAGTCCTGTGTTCAAAGTATGTGGTGTCTTCAGCAAAAGTCTTACCTTCACGTTCTGGGGGGCAAGCAAGGGCAATGTCAGTAGCCTGTATTATTTTTTGAAGAAGTTTGGAGCTCCTGCCTTAACGACTTGAAGGAATATTTTCTGTATCTGACACTGTTTTCTCTTTTCTTTTCTTTTTGTTGATCTTTGACTCTTGCAAGGAGTGTTCTTAATGTGACTTGTTTACAACATTCTATTTTAAATAACACCCTGCATCCAACACCCTTTCCTTAGCAGACATTCATAATTATTCATATCTTGCTCAACCTTTCCTTTGTAACTATAAAGATTGGCTCTGTCCAATTCACTATGTTCTTAACTCATCTAAGAGTTGGTTGTTTATCTCCCTTCAACACTCCTATATCTACCAGAGCATCAAGTCAGTGTGAGATATTTACTAGCACTGTCCATTATTGCATTACAAGTATATCAAGTATATTGAAAAGAGTCTGAAAAAATCGAAAGACTTGATACACCTGTTGACTGAATGTGTGTGTGCATGTGTGTGTGTGTGTGTGTGTGTGTGTGTGTGTGTGTATTCTCATATACTATACAATTCCAAGTTTCAATCTGGAAGATAGTGGCCAATGGATTCTTAACTTGCCTGTGATTTTCCTCAGCTATGGGATGTATATTGTGCATATGTTAGATACAATTTTAGAAAGGACATTGGTTAGTTCTGCCCACCTGCCAAAAGCTCCAGAGAAGATAGATTCTCAAATATATTTTAGGGAAAGCCAGATAATTGGTGAATATCAAACTTTGGCCCCCTTAGGAATTCCTAGGCATTTCATTCTCCCCATAAACTATAGGCTATTTCAGCTCTGACATGTTAGGTTTAGTCTCTTTAAGATAAGTGACTCTATCACTGAAATATGCCATTTGTGTAGGCTACCTGAAGTCACAGCAGTTGTCTTTGCTGGCATTATCAGTGTGGTGAAAAAGCTTCCTTTATCACATACTTCACTGCAGTGGCGTGTGAACATCCTTCATCTTGGTACATAGCTTCCCGTATCTTGTCCATTTCTTCAGGTAAAACACTAATAAGACATGCACTCAAGGGTTGAAATAATCAAATCAGATCCATATTTTCTGTAATAATGAATCAGGTTTATGAAATAGTATTAGCTCCAACCCTTCTGTATGAATAAGGTGTGCATTGCTCTTAGTGTAAATTCTCATGCCTGATAGCTGTCCTTAACAGGAGAAATCTGTTCTACCTCCTTCTGCACTTTGGGAGGACAAAGAGACAGAAGAATGTGTGGGTAATGGCTTTGCAAAACAAAAGAAAGGAGAGGAAACAGCAGGACCTTCCTATATTCCCTTTCTGTTTTTCCTGTGAATGTGTTTCTGTGATTCCTGGTGATTCTTTCAAGATTGGAAGATTAAAGATTATGTTATAGATGTAGCAGCCTCATTAGGAAAATTGTCAAGAAAATAATTATCTTTTTATATTGAAGGGCAGGAAAACACAACTGAGAAAATGTGTCACTTACAATGGCACAGGATCACATTTTAGTTTGTCTTACTTGACTCAACCTGATTAGTTCCTGGGCAGGTTTTTGTTTAGCATCTGGAATCATGAATATTCTAAATTCTTAGTTTTTCTTATCAGCCAAGAAAAGCATTCTACAATAGAGGACTTGAACAAGCTGAGCACTTTAGATTCCAGAAGCCAATTCTATTTAATTTGCTATTTTCACACTTGTTATTTTCTGATCAAAGGAGGCACTTTCATTATTTTATTTCTTAATTTTCCCAAGAAAAGAGGATGCGTACACTCCAATTCCATAATGCTAAGCCCAAAATACCCCTTCTACCTATATTGCCTTTCACAAAAGAATCATTTACCAAAACAAGCTGTGCTTCTGAGAAACACAGATAGCTGCCAAGTGCTTCTCACTTATAAATAACCTCTGACTGGCAGGGCCAGCTCCTCCCCAGTGAGTCAAGACTGCCGTCCTCCAGTGGGGAGATGTTTCCACCCAGTACCCATGGGTACATGCTGCTGTGCTGTAGATGGCTCACCCACACCCCAGTGAGTCAAGACTGCAGTCCTCCAGTGGGGAGATGTTTCCACCCAGTACCCATGGGTACATGCTGCTGTGCTGTAGATGGCTCACCCACACCCCAGTGAGTCAAGACTGCCGTCCTCCAGTGGGGAGATGTTTCCACAGAGTGTCCATGGGTTCTTGCTGCTGTGCTGTAGATGGTTCACCCACACCCTCCACTGGTCTTCTCTGACCACATTTGTCCACTTGTCATTCATTCTGTGTTGACTTCAAGAATCTTATCAATAAAGGAGTAGCTTATTGTTTTCCACCTCTTATAGACAGAGTAGAGCTCTGAGGAAAACTTCCTTTTTGTTTCTTACATGACAAGCCTGGAGGAACTTGAAAGACTCCATGCCTTGCTATTATTCTTCCTGAGCAGACACTGTATTGTCTCTAAAAATGGACCCAAGCTCTGAGGATTTTGTGGCCTTCTACACGATGGCCTACCTCATAGTTTCTTGAGTTTTCTTGTTATTGATGTTGGTCCCTGGGGAGCTGGAGAAAGGTGAGAGTTCCTAATGACTAATAGAATTTTATCTCCATCCATTAGTAAGTTCAAGTGTCTTAGTTAGGGTTTCTATTGCAGTGAAGAGACATCATGACCCTGGTAACTCTTTTTTTATATAGTATTTTTATTTTCTAATTAACTTAATTTCACATATCAGCCACGGATTCCCCTATCCTCCCTTCTCCCACCCCCTAGCCCTCCCCCCAATCCACCCCCCACTCCCACCTCCTTCAAGGCAAGGTCTTCCCTGGGGAGTCAGCCCAGCCTGGCAGACTCAGCCAAGGCAGGTCCAGTCCCCTCCTCTCTACACCAAGGCTGAGCAAAGTGTCTCAGCACAGGCCCCAGGCTCCAAAAAGTCAGCCCATGCACCAAGGACAGGTCCTGGCTCTACTGCCTGGGGGCCTCCCAAACAGTTCAAGATAATCAACTATCTCACTTATCCAGAGGTCCTGGTCCAGTTCCATGGGGGTTCCTCCGCCATTGGTTCACAGTTCATGAGCTTCCACTAGTTTGGCTATTTGTCTCTGTGTTTCTTCCAACCATGGTCTCAACATCTCTCTCTCATACAGTCCCTCCTCTCTCTCACCAATTGGACTCCCGGAGCTCCACCTGGGGCTCGGCTGTGGATCTCTGCATCTGCTTCTATCAGACACTGGATGAGAGTTCTATCATGACAGCCAGGGTGTTTGGCCATCCAATCACCAGAGCAGGTCAGCTCAGGCACTCTCTCAACCATTGCTAGTAGTCTACAGTGGAGGTACCTGCGGATTTCTGGGGACCTCTCTAGCACTCTGCTTCTTCCTATTCTCCTGGGGTCTTCATTCATCATGGTATCTCCCTCTTCATTCTCCCACACTGCTCCTGATCCAGCTGGGACCTGCCTCTCCCCTAAGTTCTCTTTCCCCTGACCCTTGCCCTCCATTACCCCCCCACCCCCAGTTTGCTCATGTAGATCTCATCATCTATTTCTCTGTCATTGGGTGATCCCTGTGTCTTTCTTAGGGTCCTCTTTACTAGGTAGCCTTCCTGGAGTTGTGAGTTGCAGTCTGGTTATCCTTTGCTTTACATCTGGGAAAACATTTAATTGGGGTGGCTTACAGTTCAGAAGTTTATTTCATTGTCATCATGGCAGGAAGCATAGTGGCATGAAGGTGATGGAGAAGGAGCTGAGTTCTACATCTGGATCAGCAAGCAGCAGGAAAGAAGAGTGCCACACTGAGCCTGGCTTGAGCATCTGAGACCACAAAACCCACCCAAGTGACACTTCCTCCAACAAGGCCATGCCTCATAATAGTAATAGTGCTACTCCCTATGGATCCATGGGGGGAATTTTTATTTGAATCACCACAACAAGCCCACATAACTGCAAACCTTGCATAACTGGGTTCAGGAACCGAGAGTGTTGTATTTGTAAATATTTCCTACAGATGGGAAAGGTTCTCATTGTGTTCTCATTCTCCCAACTAGTAAGGTAAATCCAAGGGAGTAAGTCAGTAAATCAATAAGGCAGTGAATCAAGAATTGTCTTCTTTGTGCTTCTGACTAGGCTGGAAGGTTAGATAGATCCCAAGAGCATAGGGGGTGTCCATCATGATCAGCAGTGTCTGTGTCTGTTCAAGTAAAAGAACTTGGACGCTACGTAAGACTGAGGCAGGAGAATAAACAGAGCAATGTTCAGAAGGCCTTACACAAAGGCTACATACTTGGTTTATGAAAAGAATAAGTTGACAAGGAGAAAGATGGGGAGCCCTCACTCAAGGCCTGCTAAATCAAGCCATTGGCCAGAGACACTCTGGAGTGTCTATCTTTGACCTATGAGTCATGATAATACTGAAACACACATCTTTCTTTTTCTTTATTGTATGGGGGGTGTGCACATGAATGCAAGTGCCTACAAATGTCAGAGGTGTGAGATCCCTCTGGAGATGGAGTTACAAGAAGTCATAAGACACCTAATGTGGGTGCTGGGAATCAAACTCAGGTCCTCAGGAAGAGCAGTATGTACTCTTAACCACTGAGCTATCTCTCCAGCCCCAAAACACACATCTCTAGGTTAGAATTTAAGGTGTTAATGAGATATGTGATATATGAGTTTGTATATAAAATTACATGTAACATATTAAGCATCTGAAAGAAAGTCTGTCCTTTGCAAATGACCCCAAAGCCTTTGTGACGTGACGGAAAACCTCAAGTGTTTATGCAGCGGGGCTTTGGAGCTGGTAAGGGAGCTCTTTGCTTCATCGCCTCTCTTCCATTTGGCATGCATTTTCTTTTTAATCATTTCTTAGAAATCCATGCTTTTTGTTTTGTTTTTGTTTTTGTGACAGGGTTTCCCTGTATAGCTCTGGTTGTCCTAGAACTCACTCTGTAGACCAGACTGACCTTGAACTCACAGAGATATGCCTGCCTAGGATTAAAGGTGTGCACCACCATGCCCAGTGCTTTATTTACTTTTGTGCATATCTGTGTGTATGTATGTATGTGAGTACATGTAAGTGCATACCATGGCATGCTTGTGGATGTCAGAAGACAACTTGTCTAGAATAGTTCTCACCTTCTACTATGTGGGGCCCAGGGATTAATCTCAGATCCTCAGATTGATGGCAAACACCTTTACCAGCTGAGCCATTGCTCTGGGCCATGAGTATATATATTTTTTAATAAATTGCCTCTGTTCCTGCTGCAACTGTGTTTCCCCTCTTATTCCCTTGTTCAGGAATGTAAGAACATAGGACCAGCATCAGGACTTTGGGAGAATTATGTGCCCTCTCTGTCTATAAATCTAAAATCAGTTTCCAGAACTGAGGTAATAGACAAAGTATTAGGAGTTAAAGGGATGCTTAGTTGATCCACGGCAAATTCTAGACATTCATTATTATAGTTGTAGTTCTATTTTATGTTTAGGTACTTGTGCTCAGTCAGTGTAGATGGATAACCACTTAGCTCAGGATATTAACTATATTCCCATGAAAATGACTTTTATTATGTTTGCAATGGCGTTATTAGTAACATTGCATTTTCAAACTTTTTAATTTTATTTATTATATTTTAATATATATTTTAATTTTATAAATTAATTCATTTTAAAGAATGTAGATGTGGAGGGGATATGCATGTGCTTGCTTTGTGCAGTTGACAGCTGAGATTAGAGGTCAACATTGTTTGTTTTTTCCAATTGTTCTAAACCTTATTTTTGAGACAGGGGCTTTCAAAGTGATGTTGAGTAAATATCTTGAAGTAGAATGATGATATATGTTTAATCTGGTATAAAACTGTCAAACAGTCTCACACATTTTATGTGACTATCAGCAGTGAATGAGTATACCACTGGTCCTAGACTCTTGATAGTAGCTGTGGGGATCAATCCTTTAGTTTTACATTCTCTTTCTAATAAGTGAATAGTATTATCTTACTATGTTTTCAATTGCATTTCCCTAATGACTACCCATGCAGAGTTAATGACTAGGATTGATGTGTGGACCTATATGTCATTATGCACCTTTTATTGGTGAATTATCTAGTCATCTATTTGGTACATTATAAAAATATTTAACTTTACTTTTCTTGGCTTTGAGTTTGATATATTTTGGTTACAAGTTCTTTGTGAGTAATAATGTAAAGATAATTCTCCCAGTCTGTGGTCTGTCTTTCTATTATTTTAACAGAGCCTTTTGATGAAAAAGGAGTTTTCACTTTGATGAAGCCTAATTTATTTTTATCTTTTAAATTTAGATTGTGTCTAATCCAAGTTCACAAAAGTTTTTCCTTCATATTTTCACTTAGATTTTTCTTTCTTTTATAGGAAATAGGTTTCTCATACAATATATTCTAATTATGGTTTCCCTTGCTCCCAAAAACCCCAGATCCTTCCCACCTCCTTACCCACTGTTCACAAAGGAAAATTCAGTTTTTTCCAATGGGTTCTTGCTGAGTATACAAACCATTCTTAAGGATAAGCTCCATGACCAGCAGTAGATGATCAACACAAAATGAACTCAATGCCATTTCTGGATGTTTTCTGTCTTGTTTAGAATTTTTATAGTTTTGGACACAGATTTGTGAAAACTTTAAAGTTAGTATTCATAAAGTGAGAAGAATGGATTTACTTTCTCGCCCCCATCTTTTGATGTGCATTTGATCATCTAGATGCTCCATTTGCTCCTTGTCATCTTTGTCAAAAGTTGTATGTGTGTGTGTGTATGTTTCTACTCTCCTGTTTTTGTTTGTTTTGTTTTTGAGCTGTGTTCTCACTTGTAGCTCTGGCTGATCTCAAATTCACAGCAATTCCCTTGCCTCAACCTCTGGAGTGTTAGGACTATAGGCAGGTGCAACCATGCCCAGCTTGGGTGTATTTCTAGACCCACTGGTATAACTGATCGCTGTCTTTGCCTAACTTTGTTCTCTTTCTTATATATATTTTTGGCTACTTTATGTCCACTGCACTTCCATATAAATTTTTAAAGTAACTTTTCAATTAAATTCTTTAAGAGCTTGCTGGGATTTTTAGGGGAACACATGGAATTTACAGATTAATTTAAAGCAAACTGGCATCTTGGGGACATTGAATATTCCACCCAAGACAGTATATCATCATACTGCTATTTAGATTTTTATTTTTTCTTGGCCATATTTTACAATTTTCCATGTGTATGTTTTATAGTTTTTAAAAAGTATTTATTCCTAATAACTTCAAATTCATGATTTGTAAAATAATTTATATTTCAATTTCTATTTTTTTGTTGCTGAAACATAAAACACCAACACCATGAACTTTTAGAAAGTAATTAAATATTATCCTGAAATGCTGTATAAACTTATTGGTTTTAGGATCTTTGTTAGAGATTTCATAGAATATAAATCACATTACTGGTAAATAGACAATTTTATCTCTTATTTTCTAATTGAGATGATGTTTATTTTTCTTAAGATATTACTCTAGCTACAGCATCCTATCAATGACGAATAGAAGAGATCTACAAACAGCAGCAGTTTTTTTTTTCTTACTGGTATACAAGCCTTTATTCATTTCCAGTCCTTTGTCTCATTGGCTAAAATAGGCCAGTACTCTGTTGGAAGTCTTGAGTAGGGTGTTATAGAAATGTCTCTTTGTCTTTCACCTAGATTATTTTCTTGTCCAGCTTTAAACATCTTGGTTCTGTTTTGTCTTCTCTTTGACTTTTTAGGGACAGATGGTCTTTCATTTCCAATGCCTTTTCTGTATTCATTAGGATGACTTTTAGAATTCTATTATGATATTGAATTACACTGATTGTTATTAAACAAACCAGGTTTTGAATTCTGGGGATAAATCTTCCATGGTTATTAAAGTCTTCTCTCTTGGTGCACCATTGTGTTTGCCTTGCTCAAGGTTTGGTAATAATATAATTAGACATATTGGTGTACAACTTTTGTTTTCATATAATGCCTGTAGATTTGATGACCACAAAGAGTGGTGATGCTACTGAACGTGCTAGGAAGTGTTTCATTTCATTTAATTTTTTGTAAACATTTGTATAGAATTGTTTTGATATTTTTCTTGAAGGTCTGATGAAGCTTGTGAAATCACCAATGTGTGTAATTTTCTTTGTGTGCAAGTTTTCTTTTTTAATTCCTTATGAGTCAACTTAATACAGAGTCTTTCAAGTGAGTTGTTTTTTTCTCTATGAGTTTTGGTAATTTACATCATTAAAGAAATGTTTCTTGGCCTGACATGATGATTCATGCCTTTAATGCTAGCATTGGAGAGGCAGAGGCAGACAGATCTTTGTGAGTTTAAGGCCAGTCAGGGCTATATAGCGAGGAAACTCACCTTCCCTTAAAAAGTCTGTCTTTCATCTAAGTCATTGGACTCATTGGCATTGACCTGTCAATATTTATTTACTACTCATTTAATCTGGGCACAATCTGAATGGTGTCCTCTTCCTGTTTTCTGAAAGTGGCAATTAGTGTTGTCCTTTGGTACCTCACTACAAATGCATCTTACTAGTGGATATCAGTTCTATTGACATCTCTAGAAAGTTTTAAGATGTTTTTGTTGGTTGTTGTTAAATCACTTCATTTGTCTCATCCTAACTTTTTTGCCTTCTTTTTTTCGTTTATTTGGACTTTTATTTGTTTTGGTGTTTATACATTTTTAAGACAGAAGTTATAGCCATCACATTGAGAACTCTCATTTAAATGTCAATATTTGATGATATACTGCCCATCAATGCATTGATTTCAGTAGTGCCATGCTTGTATCATATAACACTGATTAAAAAATCCAGAAATATATTGTGCATATTTAAGATATATACTATGATGTTATAGGAGTCAAGATTGTTAAAAGATTACTAAAGTGAAATAAACCAAAATATTCACTATCTCCAAATTACCCTTTATTGTGTTACAGAACAAATAAAATCCATTCATTTAATCAGAGTTCCAAATTTAATTAGACATTATCATTTACAGTTTTCAGACTGCACTATAAATCACTAGATGTGTTTATTCTCTACAATATCACTTTGTTTTCTTTTATCTCTAGTTATTGTTTTTCCCCCATAAGTACCACTATGGTAATTACTGTCCTCTCCTCCACCTCTGAATATCTGAAAATTTATTAAGTCCTCATGCATGCAAGATACAAGAATTTTTTTTCTAGGCTGTTGTTTCACATGGCATAATGTCCTGTCATCATATCCATGTTGTGGCAAATAATATCTTGTTCTTCCTAGGGATGGATAATATTACATTGCATATATAAATATGCATATATTGCATATTAAGTTATATATCACAGTTTCTTTATCCATTAATTTGTCAGTAGATACATAGGTTGCTTCCATGTTTTGATATTGCTTGTGACACCAAAATAATCATGGCAATGCAGATATCATTATAAAGTTATGATTTTAATTGTTTTGTTGAATGTCAAGAAAAGGGATAACTGAACTATATGATGCAGAAGTTTTATTTTTAAGTTTTGTAGACACTTCTATGTTGTTTTGATGTTTTGTTGGTATGATCCTTTAATGCACTAATTCATGGTTTGGTTTCCTCTTTCATTCATGGATTGTTTAGAAGATCAATTCAGTGAAGAATTTGAGTAAAACAGGGAAGTTAACACTACAGAGATTTTATTGCTTCCCCTGAAAATTTGGGCAGTCAGATAGGAAATGAATATGAAATAGTAACATTTTACATGTTCTGGTAATATTATGCTGATAAAACTTTTCCAGAAAGGCAGTTTCACCATCAAGTAAGAAAAATATGGAAACAGGTGAGAATCGTCCTAAGTTAAAGCACCAATCACTAAAACGTGCAGAACCAGAGAGGAGGAGAAGGGGACAGTGACCAATAAGAAGAGGCATCTCTGGGTGATAAATGAAGAAGGAACCAGGTGAAAGAGTGACTGTCCTAGAGACAAGAGGGCTGGAGAGTTAGAAGACCTTTGACCTCATCCACTTAGGAGTCTGCTTTCAAAGAAATTCTTCTCTCTACCAAAAGAGAAAGAAGCATTTATACTAAGAAACTAGATAGTTTTACTATAGAGAGGTGTGTCAATTGCTGACCTAAAAAGTTAGCACACCGATTCTAACGTAGGCAAATGGAAGGGAGTACTCATAGGAAAGAAGTGTAGATCACAGAAAATGAGAATCAGTATTGTTAAGTGGACAAAGATATCTCAAAAATGAAACTGAAGAAAACTTAACACAGCCCTCTACCAAATTGTAAATATCATCAAATAATCATTTGACTTTAAATTTAACACTTTAAGTCAAAATTAAAAACATAGGTAAAAATATTAGAAGAATGAATGAGATGACAATTGATTGCATTCTGGAAAGCACCTGAGGAAGAAGACAAACATATAAGAAAGGAAGACTAAATGACACATTATTAAAGGTTGAGAGACCAAAATAATAATACAAAAGAATGAATGCTAAAGAAGGGATCAAACAAATCACCAAAAAGATACAAGGACAAAAGGCAACAAACAATACAAAATATATAACACTGGAATTTCTAAAGAATACAAACTAATAAATATGTAAAACTGTAAAAAAATACATATAAGATATAAACGTTTGGAAAAGGGTCCAGGAGTGACCAACTTTGATATCCCATGGTGTAACTTATACATTAAAAATAAGGGAAGGAAATACCTTCTGGTCCTTCAGGCAAGAAAGTTCGTACAGGCAACAAAAGGTAAGAGAATCTGTTTGTGATCCTACTGCTTTCCTGCCACCTAGAAAGTTTAACAAGGAAGAGCAACAAGTGAAAACCAAGGACCTGTTATCCATACAGACTGTTTTCCAAGTTCCCATACTGTATGAAGCTCTCTTAACTTTTCCTAAGTTGAGGAAATGCTATCCTCATCTTCCTTTCCTGAAGAAGCTATGAGGGAAGAGCTCAGCCTGCACGGTACTCACCCTGGATGCTGCTTGTTCTGGCTTGCATCCCAAATTGACATTGAGAAATATGACCATCGGACAGACCAATGACCAACCAGGCAAAGGCATTTTCTAGGTAGAAGTTGGCTGTGTAAGAACTGCTAAACCTTCAAAGGCGAACTGAAAATACGTTGCTCATTTCTATGGTCCAGTTTGTTCTCCATGAAGTCCTTCCATAGTGATGGGTGCTCAAGATGTCAGTCAGTCCAGTGATAGCAATGAATGTCAGGAAAGCACAGGAAATGGCAACTTCTCTATGAAAATTACAAAGTAGAATTTAGGAACATGAGCCACACATGCAGAAGCAGACTGTATATATCTATATAAAGATGGTTTGATGTTCCAATGTTTCCAGCCTCTTGGGAACTCAAACCTCTGTTAGTTGCCAAGTACAATGTTCCATACCCTTCCATATCATGTTAAATTTATGGGAAGACATGTTCATTGAGACCACAGTGAGATGACATGGCACTGATGTATGAGTCAATTGTAAGAAGTAATTAGAAACAGGCACTCAAATCAGTTTACATTCCCCTTGATGTAAACTCTAGCTACACAAAGGTGTCCTTATGCCAGTGGTATCAGCATCATTGGGGACCTTGTTAGAAATGAGAATATGCTTGCATCTCTGAAGTGCAATCTCTAATTTGTATATATTTTTACACTATCTGGGGAACTTGGTAGAGAGGTAGATATGGGTTCAGAAGTCTCGGATGGCACCTGAGATTCTGCATTTCTAGCAAACTCTCAAGGGCCCCTCAGTGTGACTGGTCTTGTGTTCCACCAGATTCACTTCTCTTGAGAAGTCCTCCTTGATATGCCCTAGGAAACTAGTGCTTTAATTTTTTTTTTTGAAATTTTAAAACAAGAACAATAAGACTTCCTCACTGTAAGTGAGGCACAGTGAAATCATCAAAATTAGACCACTTCATTGGTAGAAAAGGCCTTTTACTGGGGGACATACTGCCATGCGGCTGCAGAGAGTAGAGGGCTCAATGGGCAGAGCCTTGGCACTTTATTGGGGCAGGTAACAGCTGGAGATGGTGTGCAGACTAGAACAGCTTGAGAAGTAGTGTTGGTACTCTGAGCTGCTGCAGGCTGTTTGGGTTAATTGGGAACCAGAAGTACTTTACTGAATGGAGTTGTCTGTTGGAGGTGGAGAAGCAAAGCATCGGCTCCCCTAACAAGCAGAAACTGGCCTTACTGGATTTCCAAGGAATACTGAGTTTAGGTTTCTATTTACTGGATAAGAATCCTGTTTACCTGGTAAGAATTTGGCCTGGTTCAAGTCCAGGTCATCATGTTAGAATATTGTCAGCAGCCTGCCATTTTAAGGTCCTGCTTTGTGACCATTATAACAGGCACTACAGAGAATCTCTTCTGAGCACCCAGGACCAGGTACTGTCCACCATGATTATTTCCCAATAGATTTTCCCTTATAGACATTATGGGGGAGTTCACAGGGTCATGAATCACGATTGTTAATAGTTTCTTATACTTTCTAATGATATTTTATTCTCTGTATAGATTCAGAGGTTGCTGACTCTTAAAATATAGGTGAATTTGCTTTGTAAGAATCCAGTAGGAAAATAGTCCTGTGAGATTCAATAAACAAAGGGACAAGCAAGCAGATGAAAACAGTACTATGTTGTAATCACATGTGGTCTTCCTTAACCTTATTATTTTTAAAATCTGTTTTGCTAATTATTATTTTTTTCTGTGTATATTATATATGTATGTAGGTGCATGCATGTTGTGAGTACATGTGAAGTTGATTTCCCCATTCTGCGTTTACTTGGGTTTCAGGAACCTAACTATTGCAAAGACAGAAAAAAGGAAAAGCTTCAGTAACCCACAAATGAAATGGAAAGCCCTGAAAATACATATACATGTAACATTATACAGACTGAGAAGGTCGTATTTATTTATATATTTAGGAATATATATGTATAGATATACACATATATGTATGTAACAACAATTAATGATAAAAGGGGCCATGAATTTGAAAGATTAGAGAGGGTTTTTTTGGAGGCTTTGGAGAGAGGAAAGGGAAGAAGGAATTATATAGCTGTAATCTCAAAGATACAAAAAATGCAGGGCTAGAGAGATGGCTCAGTGGTTAAGAGCACTGGCTACCCTTCCAAAGGACCTGGGTTCAATTCCCAGCACCTACACGGCAGTTCACAACTGTCTGTAATTCCAGTTCCAGGGGATGCGGCACCTTCACACAGATATACATGCAAGCAGAACACCAATGTACAAAAAATAAAAAAATCATTTTTTTAAAAAAATGTAAAAAATTATTTTAAAAGATATCTGAAAAAATACAAGTACTAGTAATACAAGAAGAATTAGATCAAACATATGTTCTGTGATGAGGTGATCAGTTTTTTTTTAAATTTTTATTTTGCAATACAATTCAGTTCTACATATCAGCCACGGATTCCCTTGTTCTCCCCCCTCCCGCCCCCTTCACCTTCTCCCCAGCCCTTGCCCCATTCCCATCTCCTCCAGGGCAAAGCCCTCCCCGCAGACTGAGATCAACCTGGTAGACTCAGTCCAGGTAGGTCCAGTCCCCTCCTCCCAGGCCAAGCCAAGTGACCCTGCATAGGCCCCAGGTTTCAAACAGCCTACTCATGCAATGAGCACAGGACCCGGTCCCACTGCCTGGATGCCTCCCAAACAGATCAGGCCAATCAACTGTGGGCCTCTCTAGCACTTTGCTTCTTCACCCACTCAGAGGGCCTGATCCAGTTGGTGACCCCTCAGCCATTGGTTCATATTTCATGTGTTTCCGTTCGTTTGGCTATTTGTCCCTGTGCTTTATCCAACCTTGGTCTCAACAATTCTCGCTCATATAAACCCTCCTCATTCTCACTAATTGGACTCCCAGAGATCCACCCAGGGCCTAGTCATGGATCTCTGCATCCAGATCCCTCAGTAGTTGGATGAGGTTTCTAGCACGACAATTAGGGTGTTTGGCCATCCCATCACCAGAGTAGGTCGGGCTGTCTCTCGACCATTGCCAGCAGTCTGTTGTGGGGGTATCTTTGTGGATTTCTGTGGGCCTCTCTAGCACTTTGCTTCTTCCTATTCTCATGTGGTCTTCATTTACCATGGTCTCCTATTCCTTGTTCTCCCTCTCTGTTGTTGATCCAGCTGGAATCTCCCGCTCCCCCAAGCTCTCTTGAGGTGATCAGTTTTTAACAAAAGATTCCTTCTCAAGATGGCTCCTAGCCACTATACTCCTGGTCATTTACAGTACAATTAGGATTTCTCTCCACAGCTCTCCCATTCTCTGCAAGCATCCCTGTTCTACCAAACCTGCAGCTGTGAAGGCTGAGATCTTGACTGTCTGTATTCAGTTATCTTACTTTTCACAAGTGACTTCTGCTTTCCTTCCGGTTGCTTGGCATAAGCTCCACAGACCCTGGGATTTTCTCCTTTATCTATGCTGCAATTAGAATATTTGCTCTCTTCATGGTGTCTCAATGTTCCTGCATACTCCTTTCCTGTAGTCTTCCTTTCTTCCTTCTTCTTTCTTTGTCAGTTTCATAGTCTGTGTTTGTGTGATCTAACTCCTCTACTTCATCTTCAGATCTTGACATTCTGTCTTCTTTTTGATCCATTCTACTTGTAAGGCTCTCCCCTGTGTTTCCTAATGGGATTAATGAGTTTTTCAATTCCATCCTCATTCAACTTGATTTCTATTCATCATTTCTATCATTTTATTGAATTTGGTTTCAAATCCCAGATTGTCTCGGTCATTTCCTTCACTTTAATGTTTGTGTTTCTTGGGTACCACTAAATTCTCTTTGAATTCATTCTGTTTAAGTTTATTGAACTGTTTGTTCATGTCTTCCTTAAATTCTTTGATGAAGTTATGATTGTTCTTTTCAACTTCTGTGTCTTAGGATTCATCTAGATAATTTTCATGCAAGAGTATTTCTGTAGGACAGGTAGATTTTGTGGGGGGATGTATTGTCTTGATTTCATACTGTGTGTTTTTTGTTGAGCCCTGGGCATGTGGACTTCTTTCATTGGCTGTTGTGTCTGTTGTGGTTCCAGAAGGCTAGTGAATTAGATGTGCCATCTGGCTCAAACCTGGAGGTTGGGGAGGTGCAGGCTGGACTTAACAGATAGGGCTGGAACCATGGTTTTCCTATCTGGGCTAAGTCTGAGGGCTCAGGCATAATGGAGTCAGACATATTCACCAAGCAAGTTAGAGTACATGTGTTGGCCAAACTGACCTGGAGGTTGGATAAAGCATGAGTGAGATAAGGTCATGCAGGGAGAAGGGAATGGTATGCCTCCTTGCATAAGCTTAGCTCTAGGCTGGGGACAGAACAGATGTAGCTTCCCATACTGGGCTGGGAGACTGGGTGTTGGAACCTCAATTAGGTCTGAGGATTGAGGAAGGTGCGGGCATGGTAGGGTCAGACATGTGGACTCTCCAGACTGGAATGGAGCAGAAACCAGGAAGTAAAAAGGAACCATCACTGCAAATAAAATGAAATCATGACATCCAGGAAAATGGATGCAACTGGAAATCATTACACAAGGTAAATCAGGGTCAGGAAGACAAATACTGTTATGATTTCCCTAAAATTTGGAACTTAAATTTAAAATAATATATGTGTATAAGTACACATGCATGTATAAAACTAGGAAGTGGATCATGAGAGGGATGGAAGAGATCTTAAGAGAAGGGTAAAGGTTAGTATACATATGAGAGGAAAGCAGAACTAGGAACTACTGTCATTAGGAAGAGACCCAGTGTGATGGAGGGGCAGGGAATGTGGGAGGTCGTCGGGGAAGAGGAGGCAAAACGAAGTATAATGACACATGTGCATAAAATTTCATAACTTATACATTACTTTGTATGCTAACTCAATTAGTAAAAGCCGAAAGTAAATAACAGTTTAGAACATAGTATATATAGTAAACAATATCAGAAAGCAAATATATCATAAATTTAAAAAAGAACCAGGAATTTGGAAAAGTGGCTATTGGTTTAATAACTGGCCTATGCTCCTCCATACTTTCATAGCCTGCTTTTAAACCATGCCTGATACTGAGATTTTCATTTAATAACCTGTGTCTTCTGGGAGAAGTAGTGTCCACCTGTACACAGAACCTCTGTTCAAAATACTTTCTTTGAAAATTGTATTTTTAAGTAGCTTACAAACTTACTATCACCTGAACATCTTGTGGACTTTCATACAGATTCTTCATACAACCTTAGTGTGGGTCGGCCTGTCTCCTAGCCTCTGCTTTACCCTATCTTCCATCCCCCATCCCTGTTTAAACCACTGTCCCCCTGTGTTCTACTAGTCTTTCTTATATTTTCAGCTGGGTTGTAAGATCATAGGTTTCCATACAGCTGTTCATATTTGCTTCGTGTTGGTTAACCATTGCTCTAGCCCATCATTTTGTCACACATTCACGACATACTTGAACCTTGCTCTCCCAACTATTCACCCTTTCTACTTCCATTTTACCTACATTCTTCTCTCCCCTTCCTTTAATGTACTCCTCTTTCAATTCCCCATTTTCCTCCCTCAGTCCCCTCTTTTCGCTTCCTTCCTTCCACATGTATTCCAAATTATACACACAAAGCAAAGGACTCAAAGCTAGGAACCACACAGGAGAGAGAACAGTAACATTTTTCTGTATTGGCCTGGGTGACCTCACTCAATATATTTTCTTTTCTCAGTTCTATTCATTTAGTTGCAAATCCAGTGATTTCTATTTTTCCTTATAGTTGAGTAATATTCCACTGTCTATAGATACTATGTTTTCCTTCCTTCCTTCTTAAAGTTTCCATCACTACCCTGATATTACCATACTTAGAACCAAGCTTCCAACATATGTTCTCTAGAGGACACACATACACACAAAAACCTATCAAACCACACTCTCCTGGACTCTCCTTGTTTTCTTTGTGCTTCTATTCTGGGATGGATGTAAAGGCTTTGTTAACTTCCTGGCTGGTGTATGACTGGCAGATGTGTGGCCCTATGGAGGCTGTGTGGCATTAGGGCCAACAGCACAGACTCAATCAGCATGAAAGAGTTACAGGTGGTTTTCTTGGACAGACAGCAGTGCCTCGTAAATCCAGGTATTTGGTAGTGGGAAAGGAGGTATTACTCTCTTTTAAGTAAATTCTAACCATGCAAGCATAGCTCTAATTTTTGGGCTAAAAGCACATTCATAGATTAAAATTGCAGGTTATTTTAACATTTAAGAAAATTCTAAAGAGGGTTTTAAAAGATTTTCTTTATTACAGTGGAGACATATTTCTAGCCTCTAAAATGCAAGGAAAAGGATAAAAATCTATATTCCCTGGCCCGACCCTCCATGTGGTTTCTTTAACTCTTGGGTCAAAATTTCATACACTTTCCCCTAAACTCTATTAGCCACAGCTACACACAACTGCTTCCCATTTTCAGGCTTACCCACCATGGAACAGGCACAGAGGGAGTGGTGCAAGTTATTAAAAAAAAAAAAATAAAAAATCTGTCTTTGCTAGGAATGCCACAGTGTAAAGCAGAGAAATTTAGTGGACACATGGAACATTTGACACAGCTCTTATGGACAATTTGGAGAGATAAGAAAGGGCACAGATTATGGTGAACCGTCTCATAACTAGTGACCCATTCACGGCCAACAGCCACTCATTACACGATCTCTATCCTTCTGAAACAAAGCCTCTGAGGGAAGGATGCTGGGATGTTCCATCTGCTTAAGTCTATGTCACAAAACTGAATAAGTGTCTGGAAAAACACTTGGTTGCAGGGTCCTTGCTCTTGTTCCCTTTGGGGGGTGGGGGCCAAGTAGGCACAGAGTCAAACCACACAGACTCCTGGAGAATGTCGAAACAACAAGCTCCATTTATTCAGGAAGAGGCAAGACTTATATACCCTCCACCCCACCCTTGGGGGAGGTCTGATGAATATGCATCAGCTGGTGTGACATGGCTGTCTCTCATTGGTCCAGGTCATCTCCAGATCATGTTTCAGCTGCTGTTGCTAAGACCCTTAGGCAGACCCAGGCTGGCTCTCAGAAAGTATCTTTTTCACTTGTTTGGGCCATCTGGCCCTCAAGCCCTTTAGGGATGAGTCATCCCACAACACTTTAATATATGAACCTAGGAAACTGAGAAAACATTTGGGCAACAAAAACAAGATCCAGGAATCCTCCACTGAAAGCAAAAATGGATTAAAACATGCAAAAAACCCACTCTAAATCTCAATTGTAGGCACACAACCTCACAGCCATTTGTACTCAAAAGACAATAACTTTGGCACCAAAGCAAAATCCACTGGGAATTTCCACTATCCACAGAACAGAGAAAACTATTTTGAAAAAATCCTACCTATGTTTGGCCTAAGGATGGAACAACTTGATGAAAGATACGGAGGCTCTTCCACTACCTACGCTGTGCCTTCTTGCTCTTATTTTGAGTTTAAACAAACTTTAAAATGTCTTAGCAGTTACTGTCAACTCTCTGTAAAGAGGCTGACTCCATGTGGTTGAAGTCAGAAGTTATTATCTTCTCTTTCCATCTCTCTACACCAGGAAACTTCAACTCTAATGGCTGGGGAGTGGGTTAGGCAGGTGACAATGGGCACGAGGGGACTAATAAATGCTGACCAATTCTAAGCCTGGCAGCTGCTATTCATTTCGAGCTGACACCGTCTTTGAATATGGACACAGTACTGTCAGATAAGTGTTATTTTACATGAACTCTCTTTATTATTAAACACTAACAGTGAATTCAATGTCTTTACTTATTGTGGTAAAATACACATGTCTTAGAATTCACCATAGTGCCATATGTATCCATTTACAAGTGTTAAGCTTATTTATGTTTGTGCAACATACTTTCAGATTCATCTTGCAAAACAGAAACATTGCCCTTTATTAAGCAACTCATATTCCTTCCCCTGCCCACCATTGTCAACTATCAATGTACTTTCTGTCTCAAAGATTTTTGACGACTTTAGGTAGTACCTAAATCTTATACAGCATTTATTATTTGTGACTAGCATATGCCACAGTCATAATGTCCTCAAAGTTCATTAATATTGTGACATATGCTAGGAATTTCTTACTTTAAGAATCTTTCATCATATGCTTCTATCACATTTTGTATATCTGTTCATCTGCCTGGTCACTTGTATGTTTCTACTTATGGCTACTTTGAATAATGATGTTATAAACACAGGGACAACCTATTTGTTAAAACACTTGATTTAATTATTCTTGAACATTTATTAAGAGATGGAACTATTGAGTCAGTTGTGCCAGTAATTTTGAATTAATTTGGGATATAAGATGTAAGGCAAGTGTCTAACATAATGGTTCACTGATTATTTTCTATGTGGACTCTATTTTTCCTGCTGGAATTTGTTCATAAGACTTCCTTCTTCCCCAGTGAATTTTCTTGGCACTCTTGTTGAAAAATCATTTGACCATAGATGTAGAGGTTATTTCTGAGCTTTTAATTTGCATTACTTTTTTAATGTCCAGACTACATTGGTTACTGTAGTGTTTGGGGTTTGAACGGAGCATGTCATGTAAACATTAATATACTGGAAGCCTTGTCCAAAATATGGTGGTGTTAGGAGGTGGGCAGATCTTTAAGAGGTGTAGTCTACTGAGAGGTTTTTAGGTCATTTAAGGAACTGTTCTCAGAAGGGTAGTTGTGAGACTCTGGGTTGGTTTGTGTGTACTGAGATGTTATAAGGCTAAGGCTAGTCCCTGAACCATTTCCCTGCTCTCTATGTGATAATGTAAGTTTTCATCTTATATGACCCCATTGATCCCATTGATCACATATCCTTTAGAGTCCATCTAAAGCTGCCATTGTGCCTCTGATCCTTTGGAACTGTAACTTAAATAAATATGTTGATAAAGTCACCATGTTTCTGGTATTCTGTTGTAGTAACCAAAATGGACCAATACACATAGCTTTGTGGTTAATCTTGAAACCTTAAAGTATGAGACTTTCAACACTGTTTCTTTTTAATATTGGCTTTGTTATTTGGCTGCTGAAGATTTTGCATAAATTTTATAATGGTTATCTTAATTTGTTCCCAAAGAAGTCTTTGTACTTTGGATAGTGATGTCATTAAATCTGTAGAATTCTTTTAATAGTCTTCACAACTAGCAATTTTATTGATTTATATTGAAAGCATTGAGAAGATCAAATAAAAGCCACCTGTAATAGATGAAATAGGAGAAAGCAAATCTTATAATTCAGTTCATAAGATAGTTATGTAGAAAGAGGTACTGGAATGTCTACAGAATATATTTCATCATGGAAGGTGAAAACCCCTGAATTTTATTGTCTAGATTATCTGAAAAACAGAGGCAGTCTATATAATAAACATGTTTATGACAGGTACATTTATGAGAGATACTCTTACAAGACAAGTGAATGAAGGCTGTGTCTATTAGTGTGGACTGTAAAGTACAATTCAGGGAGATAGATTTACCATCTCTTAAGTGAAGAGAACATAGATGAAAGTCCATCTACATACTTTGTCTGTAGACATTACAACAACTTTAAACAGGAAGATCAGAAAATGGAGTGTATTTAGTCCAACAATTAATTTCCCAAAGAAGCGGAAATCACACAATAGTATAACAATAATTAAGAGCCTAGTAGAAGAAACTTCCTGAGTTAAAAAAAAAATCCAAAATTTACTTTTATGTCAGAAGCTACACTCATAAAGTCTCAGAAACATTGCTGTCTAAACATGAGCTGAATAAAGATGATGCCAACAGACAGGCTCACATGGATAGAAGAAAGCTCACAAGGTTCAGCCCTATGGCAAAGAACTCCTATGGCAAGAGTCTTCCCTGGGGAAGCACACAGCAATTGGTTATTCAATACCAAATTCTCAGCTCTGAAAATATGTTCATACAAGTAACATTACACATATTAAATTGTATTTGTGTGTTTAGGAAAAAGTAAAAAATAGGCTATGAATTTGAGAGCAAGAAGAGGTATATGGGAGAGTTTGACGATGGAAAGGGAAGGGTGAATGATGTGATTATATTACAATCTCAAAAAATTACTTTTTAAAGAATCAATATCTTCCATAAATCAATATCTCTCATGAACAGATATTCTGAAAAAATACCCATAGTCACACTTTTAAAGAAATAATCACAGTTCTATTAGTGTTTAGATAGAAAAGTACTAATAAGTTTCCACACAAAAGAAGACTCCAACTGCATTATTGCCCTCTATAGCAATAAAATTCAGAATATAGTAGAGACAAGTGTATGGTAGATTGAAATGGAACACATTTTTTTTTGTTTAAGAATGTTAAACTTTGAATATAGCAGAATATCATTAGGAATCATATCACTGACTGTTTTTTTCTTTGCAGACTCATAGCCAACCATTAGGCAGAACTCAGGGAACCCTGTAGGAAGAAGGAGAGGAATGATTGTAGGAGCCAGAGGAGTCAAGGAACCAAAAGAACATGGGCCACAGCATCAAATAAACAAGGCTCCTAGGGGCTCACAGTGAGACTGAAATGTCAATCACAAAGCCTGTATGGGTCTGATCTAGGTCCTCTGTATATATGTCATGGTTGTGCAGCTTGGTGTTCTTGTGGGACTCCTAACAGTGGGAGTGTGGGGTGTCTTTAACTCTTTAGCCTGCTCTGGGGATCCTTTTCCTCCTACTGGGTTGCCTCATCTAGCCTTTATATGAGGGTTTGTGCCTAGTCTTATTGTAACTTGTTATGCCATGTTTGGTTGATATTCCTGGGAGTCCTGCTCTTTTCTGAAGGGAAACAGAGGAACAGTGGATCTAGGGAAGAGGGGAGTGAGGGCATGGGCTGTGGTGAGTGGAGGGAGGGGAAACTGTGGTCAGAATGTAATATCTGAGAGAAGAATGAATTTTAAAAAGGAATGTTAAACTAAACTTACTTCTACACCAACTGGTAACAGAGCAGAAAGGCATTTTCAGATACACAATATTTTATTTTTTTTCAAGACAGGGTTTCTTCGTGCTGTTTTGGTGCCTGTCCTGGATCTTACTCTGTAGACCAGGCTGGCCTTGAACAAAGATCTGCTTGGCTCTGTCTCCTGAGTGCTGGTATTAAGGGTGTGTGCCACCACCGCCTGGCCTAGATACAAAATATTTTAAAAAGTATCCATCAATCTATATACTTATCTATATGCCTGTCTATGCAGGTACATATGTATCTACCAATCCACAAATATCTTTATCTACAAACTACGACATTTGAAGAATCATGTATCTATGGACATATATGTTCCTGTAGCAATATCGCATGGATTGATGCATAACTTCATGAAAAACTCTAATGGCACATTCTGATGCATTTGTAGTGATACAAAAGTAGGAACCAAACAAATGGAAGAAACAAACCTCATAGAAGGAAACTATTTGAAGAAAGTGTCTGACTTGAACTGCAGCCAGCTTAGCAGCAGAATTCATCATGTAACCACAGGGGATATGGAGAGAAATAGGCTCATTGTCCTGTGTGGATTCTGTGAATTCTCTAGTGAAATTGGAATGAGCTGCTGTGAAAAATGCTTGTTTCAGAAACTTGCGTGTTTGTGAGACTGAGGGCAAAGCCAGAGTGTGATAATACAGATGAAGACAGAATTGAGCCAAGGAAGACTCACAGCTACTCTTTGCTTCAGAGCAACTCTGGAAAAAAAAATACATACATATGAAAAAAAGTACCTATTTGGGGTATCTCTCATACAGTTTGCTAAATGAGGTTTAATGTTAATTGAATTGAAAACACTATGCCTTTGCAGAACAACATATCCAGTAGATGATTGTTCAAGCATAGAAAGTATGAGAACTGACTTGTCAGCTCTTCATGGGAAATAACCTGAGGCTGATCACAGATCATTACAGGTTAACAATTTGAAGAGACTGCTTAAGAATGGATACACTCCCAAGAAGCCAAGTAGAAATGAAGGTGATAGAAGTGTTGGGGGGTAGTCTGCTTTTAATCTCAGCTGGTAAAATCAGATCTGAGTCCTGGGTTGTGCGGCCTGCAGTACTGGGAATGTAGTAGGACATACCGCAAGACCATGTCCTTCCTATGCACCAGAAATCTTAGGGACACATGCATTTGGCAACTAGCTGTATGGCCAAATCTCCTGGAGAAAATGAATGAATGGTAATTCCTAATTTGAAGAATAGAAAGATGTGGCAATTGGGCAATAATAGATGGACCACTGTAGGAAGTAGAGGTGTTGGTCTCAAACTGAAACCCAGGTGATGAAGGAAGAGTGATTAATAAAAAAAAAAGTCCTTTACCTGTAAAATTTCATGTCAGTGTTCATCTTCAAAGACATCTGTGATCTGCAGAACAAAGACGCAGTTTTCCAGAGTTAAACATACCCTGAACCTCTGGGCATGTCTCTGAAAACCTACACACTGGTCTAGGGTTTGAGCCTGACTCAGGCCAAGGAAATTCTTGTAGGAATCTGATATGGAAAATCTACATGCACTTCCAGTGCTGCAAAAAATTGTTTGACATTTTTGGTCTGACAAATGGAAAAACAAATTTTGACACACACAATCCTTAAAAGGTATTATCCAGGGTGACTGCATTTCGAACTTAATGGTGTGTTGGTCAAACTTCTCTGTGTCATCTACAGCTACTTCTAAAGAATCTGTCCTATCTTTGCTGGGTAGTTAGCATGTTCAAATTATTCCAGTAGACGGTACCTAAAAGTCAAAATCCCTAAAAGATGAGCCAAGGAATTCTGGAGCAAAGAAAAGCTTCCTCATATCTAGTTTCTTAAGACAAGTACTAACACTTCTTCCTGATTTGATTTGAGGATTACCCATGGTCATATCTACTCTGTGCAAAACTGGGAATATCCATGATTAAGGTATGAATTGGATTTGTGTTAGGTGTGCTATGAAATAAGTTGGCATTCTGTGTATGCTATGCTAAAAGGGGTTCAGCATATTTGTTAAAGGGCCAGCAAGATGGCTTAGTGGATAAAGGAGCTTGTCACCAAGCCCTATAACCTGAGTTCAATCCCTAGGACTCACATGGTAAAAGCAGAGGACAGGAGTTCTCATCTACACCTGTGTATATACACACACATGTTCACACGCAAACACACATACACACATGTGTGTGCACACTCATGAGTGCATGTATATGTGCATATGCAAAATTAAATAAATAAAATGTAGCTTAGATAATTTTAAAAAAGATTTTGTTGGAGAAGATGTACTTGATCAAGGACTCATGAGATTTCCTTGTGCTCCTACAAAGTACTGAATGCTTTATAAAAATTAAGCTATTTATCAGTATATTCTCAGAACAATTTATCAAGGCAAAGAAATGGCCAATTAAGACCTTACTTGCAATTCTGTGCCTACGGTTCAGTTTGGATCCATCTGTGCTACACTACAAAGCAAAACCAATGGTTTTATTAGCCGTGTCACAGTTCCAGGCTAAATCTTCATCTAGAAACCACTGCCTTTATTAACCTTTTCCTTTCCTTTCTCATTCCTCTGTTCCAAGAAACTTCCCGTAAGATGGACCTAGGTCATGCCGAAGAGATGCGATCATTTTGATTTTACCACTCCTCTTCAAGCCTTTGTCTTTGTGCTGTTCACCATTCATCAATGTAATGATGGTCCTTCTGAATTAAACATGATTTTTCTTCTTAAGAGGAAAAGCTCAAAGGAAACATCAGAGTTAATTAGAGAAAGTGATATTGTAGCCTTTGACAGAAAGAAGCCCGTCAAAGGTGTTGTTAAGAGAGATCTCAAATCATCAAAGCAGAGCCATTCTCTTGCAAATTGCTTTCTATTTCAGCTTTTTAGGGCACAGGGTGTTCTGGGAACTTTGGGTTGAGGATCTGTGGAGGAAGTCCAGGTTGGAAGTTTGGATGGGCTTTAATAAGGATGTCTACAGAAAAGAAGATCAAGTGTCCTTCAAGGGAAAGTACTTACATTTTAATTGAGAAGTCACTCACTGTAAGAGGATTTTGGTCCTTTAGAATGCTTACTCTCTGATTTAGGCAGATGTCATTCAAATCTTTGGCTTCCAATACAAATTAACTCATGGGCTATCTGCAAAGTTCTTTGTGAGACTTCCATGGCCTATGTCCACCTACAAGATCTGTCTTTGAAAACCAAAACCATTAAACATACAGAGATTCAAATGTGTTTTTTTTTTTTGTGTGTGTGTGTGTGTGTGTGTATGTGTGTTTATGCATGTTCACGCATGTGTGTTTCAAGTTGGCAATTAATTTTGTAGTGCTTGAAACGAATACGAGTTTGTTGCTGGTCCCAGACTAAGTTTGCTTCCAGCCTCCTATAATGTTCTTAGGTTCACTTTTCCTTGCCTTACTCCACACTTTGGTTTTCCATCAGCAGTCACCCTGTGACCATGTACTCTTTGAGTGACACCTAAATTTCCTTTCTCTGTGTATTCTTGCTTGTTCTACCATTCAAACTCTAGTCTTCTACTAACACTTTTCATGTCTTATATTCTTTGAATATCAAAATGAGATCTGTAACACAATTATTTCTATGTTTTTAACACTATTTTATTCAAGGGGTTGGAAACCATTTTTCTGTTAAGGGCCGTGTAACCTCTGCCACAGCAACTCTGTCACTGTACCACAAAAGAACCAGAGATAATATGTGAATGGACTTCACTGTATGCTAATAAACCTTTAATTACAAAAGCCATGTAGTGGTCAGGTTGACATATGGGCCATAATTAATGGCCTGTTTTATTCTATACTTGTCTGTTTTTCCTGTTTCTGTTATATATTGAAGAAATTACATGCTTTGATCTACAGATTTTCTTCCAGCCTGGATTTGACTAAGTGCATATTTACCTTCTGTATTTATGTATGATACATCTAAAGACATAATAAACCTTAAGTTTTGATTTTGTTGACAAACTAATTCAAATGTGATATATACATCTCTTATGATATTTATAGCTGTTAATGACCATTCCCAAACTCATTATTTCATTAAAGTTGTGAAAAATGGTCTTTTATAGCACCATCATTCCCTCATGACTCTTTTATAAGCTGGAAGATGATTTCCACTAGGGGAACTTGTAGGCGGGACAAGGAGGAGAATAAAGCTGGGAAGTGGAAGGCTGAGTCAGAGAGACATTGCCAGCCACCATGATGACAAACAGCACGTGAAGATGCCGGTAAGCCACGAGCCATGTGGCAAGGTATAGATTAATGGAAATGGATTAATTTAAGCTGTAAGAACAGTTAGCAAGAAGCCTGCCACGGCCATACAGTTTGTAACCAATACAAGTCTCTGTGTTTACTTGGTTGGGTCTGAATGGCTGTGGGACTGGCGGGTGAGAGAGATTTGCCCTGACCGTGGGCCAGGCAGGAAAATTCAAGCTACAGGAACTTGTCTCTCATCATCTATTTTCTTATCTGAATACATAATTTGAATAGGAAAGTATTTGGTTAACTCCTACTCATTAGTTTTCAAAACAGTAATTTACACTTAATAAGACATTGACTCAAATGAGAATTTTTTTCTTAAGTATAGAAGACTCTGGTGTTAAAGAATACTTCTAGGATTGGAACAGAGGACCCAGGTTCAATTCTCAGCACCCACATGGTAGGTCGCAACTTGTCCATACCTGTAGTTCCAGTGAATCTGATGTCCTCTTCTGAGCTCAGCAAGCACCAGGTATGCACATGGTACCTAGACATACATGTGGGCAGAACCATATACACACAATAAAAATAAATAAAAACTCAAAATATTTTTTTAAGAAAATATTTTAAGTGTCATAATCCATTGAATTACCCTGATATTGATGGTCTGAGGAAATTTCTCCAAGGTGGACCATTCATCTTTTATAGCCTCTCATTTGGTTTTAGCATTAGCTTTCTTTCAAGTAGGAGGGAATGCTCATTTCAGTTTTTCTTCTCCTGTTATAGACTTGGAATCATCCAGGAGTCCTGGTTCTCTTTAATGTGAACTGTTAATGAGAGATGCTGTAATGGAGATCGTTTCTGCATGTTTGACCTCTATGTGTAGGGTTCATATTTTTAGTAAACAATGCTAGAAAACATTGTTTTAAAGTAAAAATAACTGTAGGCTCACCCTGATCTATAGATCTATAGAAGTTTATTCTTACATATTCTTATTCTTACATATTTGGGTGATTTTATCTTTTGTCTTGGTCAAATACATGAGTAGATATTGAATGCAACTCTCTTGTATTTTTGCCAGTGTGTTGACAGCTGGGTTGACAGTCAAGGGTAAAAGTGATGAGATCTTTCAATTCTCTCCTGGGATACCCTTTAGTTTTGGGGTTTTGCTTGTTTTGTTTTGTTCCATTTGGTGTTCCCATCAACAATTTCTAAGAATACCTATCTATTTCTACATAAATATCTTAACCATGTTAACACTTTGGAATTTTGTCAATTAGATTGAGAAATGTTATGCATGTAGTTTTATCTTCAGGTCTCAGCACAAGTGGGACAGATCTTTTCACTGATTGAGGAGTATTTATTTCCTCTGAACTGGTTGTTAGTGTCTTTATTTTTACTATGAAGTTTTCTTCTCCATTTTCAGAAAGTTTTATGCATTAAGGACAGTTATGCTTTGCTGTATAAATTGTAAAGTTTCTTGTCATTGAGCTTTTGGAATTTCTTGTATTTAATTTGCCCTCCAGCTATTTTTTCATTTTAATGAGGTCAAATACACTATTCTCTCCTCTTAGCAAATTTGAACATTTGTCTTATTTAAAAACATTTCTCTTATCCTGGATTATAGAAGAATTCACTTCTAATATTCAGTCACCTAAAGTATTTCTTTTGGGTCTTTTTTGAGTGGTTTATTTTACTTATTCACAAATTTCAAAACTACCAACTTGATAAGCTAATATCCTTTAATAATGAATGTACATGCATATATGTATATTAAATTTTATATAACTTCATATGTGAGCTTTGCATCTACATCTCTCTCATCCTTCTCTCCCTGAATATCTCCTCCCATGCCCTGTCCATCCAAAATTCATCATCTCTCTATAATTACTATTGTTATACAATATACATCTATCTATCTATCTATCTATCTATCTATCTATCTATCTATCTATCTATCTTACTCCTTCCTTCTTTCCTTCCTTTCTTCCTTCCTTTCCTCCCATTCATATATATGGAATCCATTTAGTCCATTTAGTGTTGTTTGTAAATATGTCCAGGGCTAACTACTTGGGTTTGAATAGCCTATTTGGGAGCTTGTCTCTGGGGAAAACTTATTCTGCCTCTTTGAAAAGCTGTTGACCACCTAATATTTCACTGAAAATATTGGGCAGCATATCATATTTAACCTAGAACTTTATGCAAAAGAACCAAGAGCTCTCCCATTGAGCTACAGCTCCAGTCCTTTACTTACTATTTTAACTTTTAAATACCCAGTCCATTTGGAATATACTTTTGGGTTATAATATGAAGAGTAGATCCAATAGCAATTATTTTGTTATCTAGATGGTAGGTAATTATTTTTGATGGAATTATGGAATTCATTAATTTATCTTTCTCCCTTATTTGAGTTACTGCCTTTAATCTACACAAAATTTCTATAAAATTCAGTTTATTTCTAGATTTTCTATTTACACTGATATGTACAGTTAGTTATATGTTGTGGTGGTTTTAAAGAAAATGGGCACTATTGGGTGTGGCACTAATAGGAGATGAGGCCTTTTTGGAGTATATGTGATCTTATTGGAGGGAGTATGTCACTGTGGAGGTGGGCTTTAAGGTCTCATATACGTTCAAACCATGCTCAGTGAGACAGACAACTTCCTGTTGCCTGCATGTCAAGATGTAGGACACTTGGCTACTTCTCCAGCACTGTCTGCTTCATGCGACCATGTTGCACCATGATGATAATGGACTAAACCTCTGAAAATGTAAGCCACCCCAGTTGAACATTTTTCCTTTGTAAGAGTTGCTGTGGTCATGGTGTCTCTTTACAGTGATAGAAAACTTAACTAGAAGTTGGTACCAGGGACTAGGGTATTGTTGTGAGGCCTAACCATGTTTTTGTTTCAAGGGATATGGACCTTGAGACTGTTGATTGGAAAAGCAGTTGAATTCTATAAGTACTGCTTAATTGGCCATCCTAATAGGAACATGGAAGACAGTTGTGCTGAGTGTGATTTGATGTGATTTGGTGCATGGATCAAGAGATTCCAGAGGAGAAGATTTATTAATATGTGGGTGGCCTGGAGATCATTCTTGTGATATTTTGGTGAAGAATGTGGCTACTTTTTGTCCTTGTCCAAAGACTCTGTCTGAGACTAAAGTGAAGAGATTTGGAATAAATCCATTGGCAGAGGAAATCCTGAGACAGCCTAGTATTGACTCTATTGTGCGGTTATTATTGGTCACCCTTATACAGATTTATAATGAAAAAGAACAAGCTGAGCAGGGTAAATTACAAAACATAAAATTTGGGGAGAGAAGGAGCACCAGGAAGTGGAATGGAGCTAAGTCCTGTGTTCAAGGAGATAAACAGATTAAGAAATGAAATAAAAAGAGTGATAACATCAGGGCAAAATCCAACCCAGCTAAGTTTCCACCTTATGAAAAGGAATTAAAGAAAAACTTAGGAAGGGTGGTGGTGCAGGCCTTTAGTCCCAGCACCCAGACAGCAGAGGCTCGCAGATCTCTGAGTTTGAGGCCAGCCTGGTCTGCAGAGCAAATTTCAGAACAGCTAATCTTAGGCAGTGAAGGAAACCACCAAAAACAGAAAGTTGGTAAAGATACAATTGAATGAGGGGGCCATGTTCCAGCCCCAGTAAGCAGCAGAACTTGTCAGTTTTGGCCATGTGGTTCTGGTAATGAGGATAGAGGAAAGGGGCTTTGGAATTTCCTTCTGTAACTAAGGAAAGCCTCTGAGGCCAGGCATGTGTTGAGATTCCCCTGCATGGTGGCCTAGAGGGGCCACTGCATGAAGCTGTGAAGTTGAAGCCCGGATTACCTTGGAGACCTTAAGATGCTGGAGATGCCAGTACTGTGGAATATCTGCTGAGGAAAACTGCTAACAGTGGGTGGATCCAGCCCAAGAGAAAGAAGTATGTTGCAGTCAACAAAGCTGAAAGGAGATGGAGATCAGACATGCAGATGCAGACTTTGGAGTTTGCCCTGTTGATTTTCGGTCTTGCTTTGGTCTAGTATTTCCTCACTATGCTCCCTTCCTTACATTTGGAATGGTAATGTATATCTGGTACCATTATATGTTGAAAGTATTTGATCTGATTTTTGATTTTGATTTTAGAGAAGATTATAGTTAATCTCATGAATTTCAGAAGAGACTTAGAACTTTAGGCTTTTAAATAAGTTTGAGACTTTTATAGACCATGGGGACTTTTGAAGTTAGAGTGAATGCATTTTTTGCATTATGATATGGCTACAAGCCTTTGGGAGCCAGAGAATGGAATGTGGTGGTTTGAAAGAAAATGGCCCCAAAGGGGATGACACTATTATGAGGTGTGGTCTTGTTGGAAGAAGTGTGTCACTATGGAGGCAGGCTTTGAGGTCTCATATATGCTCTAGCCATGCCTAATGAGACAGACTTCTTCCTGATGCCACAAGTCAAGATATAGGACACTTGGCTAATTCTCCAGCACCACCTCTGCCTGCATACTACCATGTTGCACCATGATGATAAATGGACTAAACCTCTGAAAATATAAGCCACCTCAACTGAATATTTTTCTTTTGTAAGAGTTACCATGATCATGGTGTCTCTTCACAGAAATAGAAACCCTAAGACATATATCATTACTATATTGTTTAATTATAAACATTTTATAATTATCTTTAATATCTGAAAGGGCAGCCACTATTTTCTAACCAACTTTACCCTTATTTTTCTTTTTTCTTCTGGTTATTTTTGCTTGATTGTTCTGGCAAATCCATATAGACTATAATTAACCTATGTGGCTTCTAAAAAAAACCCAGGTGGTAATTTTCTTGCCAACCTGTTTGAGGAAGGTCTCTGTGACACTGATTCAGTCTAAGAAAGTGGCATGTCTTTCTCAATTGTTTATAAGTAAGTACTTTTGATTCTTGGAGTAGGGGATGAGACACAAACCTATGGCACTAGCCTTGTCCTTATATGTTTAATCTCCTTTTTAAATATAATATTTTTAATTTTGAGATTATAATTATATTATTTACTGCTTTCAATTTCCTCTCTTCAATTCCTCCATGTATTTTCCTTGTACTTTCTCAAGTTCATGGCCTCTTTTTCTTTAATTGTTGATGTGTGTGTCTAAATATGTTAATATGATCTGCTTAGTCTATATAATGTTATTTGTATATATGTGTATATATGTATATACATGCTTTTCCCTCTGTTTTCGGGCCTGAGCAGTTGAGACTGGATAATCAACAGGTGTGCTCTTCCTTAGGGAAGACTATTGCTCCTACTCTCAGCATTCCTTACTTGCCTGTAGTTCTTTGTGTAGTGTTGAGGCCTCATGAGTTCCCCCTGTCTATATTATCATGTCTGTTGATGTCATCCTTGTTCAGTTTATGTTTAGGTTGTGTTGATGAGACTTCATGGGTGTAGCTTCTGACTTTTTTTAATTTTATAATTTAATTTAATTTTACATATCAGCCACGGATTCCCTTGTTCTCACCCCTCCCGCCCCCCCCCCCCCACCTTCCCTGCAGAAAACCATCCCATTCCCATCTCCTCCAGGGCAAAAATTCCCTTGAGGATTGAGTTCAACCTGGTAGATTCAGTCCAGGCAGGTCCAGTCCCCTCCTCCCAGGCTGAGCCAAGTGTCCCTGTATAAGCCCCAGGTTTCAAACAGCCAATTCATGCACTGAGAAGAGGACCTGGTCCCAATGCCTGGATGCCTCCCAAACAGATCAAGCTAATCAGCTGTCTCACTTATCCAGAGGGCCTTATCCAGTTGGGGGCATCATGAGGTTTGCAGGCAAATGGATGGATCTAGAAAAAATCATCCTGAGTGAGGTAACCCAGACTCAGAAAGACAACCATGGTATGTACTCACTCATAGGAGGATACTAGATGTAAAACAAAGATGACTAGACTGCTACTCACAACTCCAGGGAGTCTACCTAGAAAACAGGACCCCAAGAAAGACACAGGGATCGCCCAATGACAGAGAAATGGATGAGATCTACATGAACAACATGGATGTGAGTGGGGGTAATGAAGGGCTTCTGACATTCTTAAGATACAATATCAGTCTCCCAGCAAACTTCCTGTTTCTCTAGCTCTTACCAACTTTTCAATTGCTCTTCTGCCATGAACCCTCATCCTTGGGTGTAGGAGTTGCTTTTTAGATGTAGGCTCCAGAACATAACAACATTTTGATTAGAAACAACCTAAATGTCCTGTCTGTCTTAATGCAAACTCCAAAGACATATACCCTGTCACTTTGCAAAATGGATATGAGTTATATTATATCTTCATTGGCCATGTTTACTTAAGGTTTCTACTTTCTGTTGCTCTGACAGCATCATGGGAAATCTTGGGCTGCAAGTCACAGGTGTCCTGTGGTATTTTGTGAGATATTTGATCACACTGTTTGAAGATGTCTCTGTTTTACTTCACCTGTCTAGGGCACCTTCTGATCAATTTAATAAAGACCTGAATGGCCAATTGCTAGGCAGGAGAGGATAGGCAGGACTTCTAGGGAGAGAGAGAGAAGGATAGGGGGGTAGAATCTGAGGTGGGGGATTCACCAGCCAGATGGAGGAAATTGGACATATGGTACTGAGGGAAGGCCACAAGCCATGTGGTAGAACATAGATTAATATAAACGGGTTAATTAAAGTTTTAAGAGCTATTGAGGAGCAATCCTAAGCTAAGGCCAAGCTTTCCTACTTAATGAGAAGTTTCTGTGTCATTCATTATTCCGGAGCTGGCGGTTCCAAGAAGTCCAGCTACAGTGGTGTCTTCTGTTTAGTCATCCTCCATGTGTAGCAGGTGTAAAAGCATTAGTCAAGAGAGGCATTGGAGAAGTTGGGGGACTCCTAGGGAGCACTTCCCTTTGAGTTGTTAATCATGCTTAAGAACACAAATACCAGAAAGGCTGAGCTTGCAAAACCTGTCTCAAAATGACAGGCACCAGTCACTGTTTCCAAAATGTTATGTAATCCTCTAAAAAACTGCAAGCGGTAAAGCGAAGGAAATGCAGACGAGAGAGTCTTGTGCTGTGAGTCAGAATACCTAAGGCTCTTTGCCTTCCCTCTGCTCCTTGCAATGAGATTGGAACTTTAAATGGAGCTTAATAAGAGAATGATCTCTGGCTTTATCGATTGCCTTCAATAAATTCCTTAACTTACTCAAGTGTGTTGTTTTCCAACATAAAGCAGAGTCTAATTCTCTAAGTTATTTGAAATGTTGAGATGAACATAGAGGTTAGTTGGGAACTAATTCAGTAAACTGACATAACAAGGGAAAAACAGTATATGGAGCCATTATAGAGTGTTTCCTTGTTTTGTGTTACAAAGCTTAAGAAAAATGAAATTGACTTTATGTAAGAAAATAAATTCCTAGGCCAGGAAAAATTTAAATCAAGAATTGTAGGTGGAGTGTGGAGTATTAGAATCTAGAGAGACACTAGAAAATCCAAGATATTACTGATGAGTTGAATATCCATTTCTAAGGTTCCTAGTGCCTCTGTTAAAAAGAGAAACATGGAAGTCAAATTCATTTTATAGTATTGGGAAATAGATATATGACAGTTGTGCAAAGCATCCAGGTCTTAGTGGAGGTTTTTATGAGTGAAGTGACATCACATAAGCATGGAGCTCATTCTAGATGCAGCTCTCAAGTCATAGCGCTTGCTACGATTCAGGGTGAAATGCAAGCAGAAAAACATGAGCGATAGTGCATGTCACAAATGGAGAACAATAGCAATTGTGATCTTTTAGCAGTGTCCCACTAATGAACAGGGAAAAAAAGGTTTAAATAGTACCTGTCATTAATGCAATTCACCAGCCTTTGCTTGCTGTAGGCCAGGTATAGAGTTGCATTCATATGAGATGGTTATGCTTCCCCCACTGATGGGATCCTGGGGACTGAATTCTATGGATCTATATTGCACATGCTCTGAAAGCCTGGTAGCCCTGTTCTCTCATTCTTTCCGCAGTCTATAGATCTGCCTACTTTCTCTCATTAAGTGAGGCTAAGGGGAAGACTAAATAGATCTAGATCAGAATAAATGAAAATGTAATTTAGTCATCTCTGCAGCATCCTTCATCACTCCAGTGAGCTGTTTCTAGGTATCTGTAGTGCCATTCTTACTCTGAACTTGAGAATGAGTTCTGCTTTTGGAGTTAGCTGGATTCCTGCTCATCCCTCCCATCTGCCACCAAATTGGTGGGTTTTTTTTTTTGCATATTGCATAATGTTGGAGTCTTGGTGTCTTTTCTTTTTGATGGTGACAGCTTCCTACTATGTAGAGTTGTTGTAGGATCTGAATGAAATGAACCATGAAAATCATGTTTTTTTAGTGTTTTACACATGATTGGCTCTCAGGAAAAGTTTATGTTCTGGCCTTTCCCATGATCAGATGCTAGGTGCAGACCCTTTCAAAGTTGTGACTGTTCATGAAGAGCTAGAAAGCAAATGGAAGCCCAAGGGAAGCCTTGGTTTACTCTCAGAATGTTTTAAGCTTTATACTACTTGTTCTTCATGGCAAATCTCTGACAATCCCTATAGAAAAGGCTTATTCTCTGGCTGTCCTGGCAAACAGAGAGAGCTGAGAGGCATGGAGAAGTGGGCAAGGCCTCCCAGGTAAGAGAGGCTTACTTCCTGCAATGATGGTTGTCTTCTCCTAGGATTGGACAAGCAGGACCGTGGGCTGTATTACTATTACAGAAACTGTCAGCTCAGGATAGGTGTTACAGCTCAGGCCTCCAACAGGCAGCTGGTGAGTGATACTGACCAAATTCATCGAAGGATAGCGTGAGAACTAAATGTCAAGTTACCTTGTGTATGAAGGATATTATTTCTATCTAAATCCTCCCTTCTTTTTTTTTGTTCCTAAATTTTATTTATGAATTAATACAAAACATTCCAGACCAATGTGTCTTAATCCTCCTCCTCCTCCTCCTCCTCCTCCTCCTCCTCCTCCTCCTCCTCCTCCTCCTCCTCCTCTTCGACCTGGTTGATCCGGAAGTAACGCAGCTCGTAGCTCTCTTTGCTGTTGGCGACAACACGCAGCCAGTCTCGGAGATTGTTCTTCTTCAAATATTTTTTGGTGAGATATTTCAAATACCTTTTGGAGAAAGGCACCTCGGAAGTGACAGTGATCTTGCTCTTGCTTTGTTCGATGGTCACAACCCCTCCGCCAAGATTCCCAGCTTTCCCGTTCACCTTGATTCTCTCCTGGAGGAATTGCTCAAAATTGGCAGCATCCATGATTCCATCTTCTACAGGGTGGGTGCAATCAAGGATGAACTTCAAAATCTGCTTCTTTTTTTTTTTGCCCCACTTTGCCACAAGCCTTTTCATGGGCGCCATGGCGGCAGAGGAGGCAGAAAGGGTAAATCCTCCCTTCTTAATATCAAGAAATCCTGTGAAAAATTAGGGATCGGATTACCCTTGGAATAACCATTTCCAGCACATCCACTGAGCATTGAATGGAGCCATCTTTTGTAGTGTGTGTATGTATGAGGGTGTACATACACATGGAAGCTAGAGGTTGACATTGGTGTCTTCCTTAATTACTCTCCAATTTATTCTCTGTGACAGAAGCTAGAAGCTCACTGATTTGGGGTTTGGGTAAGCTGGCTGGCCAGCAAGCCCCAGGAATTAGCCTGTCTCCACCTCCCCAGTGCTAGCATTACAGGCACCTATCTTTTTAATATGGTTGCTGGCTTTCAAAACACAGGTCCTCATATATATATGTATGTATGTATGATTTGATTCCTTCTAGCTTCTAGGTTTATCCATGTGCCAGGACCCTGCAGTGAGGGGTGCAGGAGCTCCAGGTATGGTGGAAAGGTGAAGCTTGGTTGAGATGCCCTGAGGTTACCTCTTTGCATACCAAAACAGTAAATGGGGCACACGTGAGACAAGGACTCATGTGGTACTCATGCAGCAATTCTACAATGTAGATAATATTAGAATCACTTTGTTGATAGAGGAACTAAAGCCTAAAGGAGTGAAACAAATCATTAATTGCATGGGATCCTAAATGACAGTGCCAGGATTTAAAAAGAGGGTTGAATTAACTTTAAAGCACGTGATAGGTTTCTCTGATAAATATGGTATAGACTAGACATCTTCCATTTGTCTCTATAGATATCTTCTCTCGGGCTCTACTTCAAGAAGATGGCTTATATCGATTTTTATCAATGTGCTTTCTTCTCCACTGACAGTCTATTCAGCTCACCAGGTGATCAGAGAAAGGGAAGAGGGCATGACCTGTTAGTTATTTCTTTGGCTCTATTCTACAAGGTTACCTGGGCTGTTCCCCAAGGTAGAAGATTGCACTGTGATTCTTTTGTTATTTTATTTTATTAATTCTTTTTTTATAAACAGGTATACTATCTTTTATTCAACTTGAGTTTCCTGATCACATAGTCTTGTATCAAAAATTTAAAACCTGACATGGAAAATGGCCTGAGTGGTTACTTTGGGAACTCCCAAAATCAAAGTTCCTTCCTGTTTCCCAGGAGAAGTAGAAGGTAGAAGGAACACACAGCAAATGTATCCAGATTTAACTGGTCATTTAGAAGACTCTCAGTTCTTTAAGAATTTTCATATAATGTATTTGGATCATATTTACCCAGCCACTCCCAGATCCACCCCCATTTCCTCCCCACCCAACTTTATGTCCTCTTTTTGTTTTTTATTTAAACTCACCAAGAACAATTTTCTTTCCCATTCAGTCTTTTCCCCCTTTTATTAAAAATATTTTTTTTCTCATACAATATAACCTGACTACAGTTTCCCTTCCTCTACCCCTCTCCTCACATCTGGATCCACACTCTTTCTGTCTCTCCTTAGAAAAGAATGGGCTTGTCAGAGATAACAACAAGATGTAACAAAATAAAATATAGTAAGATAAAAGAAAAACCATCACATCAAAGTTGGATAAGGCAAACCAACACAAGGAAAACAGCCCAAGGAAAGTCACAAGAGTCAGAGACCCACTCATTCACACACTCAGGAGTCACATAAAAATACTAAAGTGAAAACTATAACATATACACAAAGGACCCGGCGCAGAGCCCATAGGCCCAGTCCTTGCTGCTTCAATCTCTGTGAGTTCACATGAGCCTTGCTCAGTTTTTTTAGAGGGCCTTGTTCTCCTGCTGTCCTCCATCCTCTCTGGCTCTTACACTCTTTCTGCCTCCTCTTCCACTGGTTTCCCTGGGGTCTGAGGGGAAGGATTTGATTGAACATCCCATTTAGAGCTGTGTGTGCCAAGGCCTCTGTACATTGTCTGGCTAAGGATCCCCGTATTTGTTCTCATCTGCTATAGGAGGAAGCTTTGCTGATGATGGGACAATAAGGCACTCATCAGTGAGTATAGCAGAATATCATCAGAAGTCATTTATTGTTAGTTTTTAAAACAAATTAGAACAGTAATACTTAGTTTTACCCTAGGTCTCTGGTTCTTGGCCACTCAAGCAGTGTCTGGTATGGGATATGGGCTCCATCTTGTGAAATGGGTCTTAAAAGTCAAATCAGACATTGGTTGGTCACTCCCACAAGTTCTGTGCCACAATTGACCTAGCATATTTTCTAGGCAGGACAGATTGTAGATCAAAGGTTTTATGGCTGGGTTGGTGTTTACATTTCCAGAATGTTCTGTTTCATTATCTTTTCTCTTGTTTTCTTTTAGAGAGTTCTTTATTTTCACTGCATTTTTATTCACTCACTTTGTATGATGTGTGTGTACATGCATATGTGCATGTGTATATGTATGGGTGTGTAGTCATGCATGTGCCATGATACGTATGTAGAGGTCAAAGGACAACTCAGTTCTCACCTTTAATCATGTGGACCCTAGAGACTGAACTCAGATCATCAGGATTGGCTGTAGGGGCCTTTACCCACTAAGGCATCTTGGTGGCCCAACACTTCTTATTTTGTCCCAGTTCTCATGCTCACCTACCTTAACCCTTCATTTCTGGGAAGAAAGGCAATGTTATTAGTTGATTGTGATTTTATATACTGCCCATAGCTTTGTGTGTAGTCACATCATAAAATCTCTACAGGTCATGCTGGCTTGAATGCACTACAGCTTGCTTAGGACTTTTCTGGATATCGATGTCTGCCAGATATGGATGGAAAAAGTTCAGAGTTTGAAGCTGGAGAAGTAGCTAACTGACATGGTGTTTCTTTAATGTGTACAAAGCCCAGGTCCAATCCTCAGCATTGTCAAAATGAAAAAAAGAAAGTATAACTCTAGCATGAGGTAGTCTGGTTAAGGCTCCCAGATAGAGCAATTTCTGGGTGCTCCTGAGCTGGCTCCAGTCTCTCTTTCACTGGGTATAATGCAACGTAACTGTACATTGTGGCTCATGGTGTCTTTTTATCTGTGTTCCATACAGATAAGTGTCTTCCCACACATACAATTTCCCTTAGGTATATTAAAAATTTAACAATAACAGCTTAACCTTCAGCTATACTTTGCTTTGATGTCTAAGCCTATTTCTGCATTCTTTAGTTGGGGCGACATCTATTCTATGAGGTGCTCATACATAGAGCTAATCTCTTTAGTGCTGCATGGATTTGCTCATTTGACTCATAGATGACTAGAGTCTTTTCAAGTTATTGGGAGACGGAACACAGAGTCCTTATCTTGTCACTCCATCAGGTGGGAATCATGTTGCTTGGAAGCACAGATACTCTCTTGGAGCCAGGCAGTTTCTCCCCCATAGGCAGCTACTCTGGCAAGAAGAGAGGAGAGGTGTGCCTGAGCCTCCTCCCTGAAAACTCAAACACCACAGTTACGCCTATCAATGCCTCTGTGTTCTCAAGAATTCACTGCATTCATTTTGAGTCGAAAAAGACCAGCTCTGGGTTTGAACAAACATGTTTTTATTCAAGGTTTAAAGCATTTCCTTTATGGATCCCCTGTGGTGCTTTTGATTGTCTCCCTTTCCTAGGAGCATGAATGATTGTTTATTAAACATAATAATAATAATAAAGTGGAGGCAGGGTCTCTTAGCTGGCATTAGTTCAGATTCCAATTTAATCTTTCCTCAGCCTCACTTCATTACGACTCTATTCGGTGGCGTATTTCATAACCAGCATGTGTCAGGGTGAATGAAGTCAAGCTTCAGAATAACATGTCAGTAAGATGATTGTTCATGGAACACACAGTACCGCTAGTCTATAATTAAAAATGGAAAAAAAAACTGGCTCAAAAAAATAACGATAAGAAATTTGCTTCACTGCACATAACACAGAGCTTTGAAGTAGCAAAGGCCACCTTCCCCTCTGAAGGGGTGGCTCCCTTTGAATGACAGGGCAGGGAGTTCTGGGCCAGAACTGCAGATTGGGTGAGCAGGACACTTTTAGACCACAGAAGAACTCAGAGGGGAATGAGCCTTGACTCTTTCAGAAAGGATGTGCTTAGAACAATGAGAGACTCTGTCTGTTATTTGTGATGCAAAGTCAACTCCTTACATGATAATGTGGGAGTGATAATAACCATATTTTGCAGCTGTTGTGTATATTACAAAACATGAACTAAGGTGTAGGGTTAGCAGAGTGCTCTGTGTATGGTAGGGGCTCCATGTTCAGTCATTGTTTTTATTCAGATTCCATTGTAATTGCCATTAGCAGTTGTTAGAAATTTGATTACCTCGATAAGATTGGTCAGGGTTGACTGAAGAGATAAAGATGATGGTGTTCATATTTATATATCTTGATGAGAAATGACTCAGGAATGGAAGAAAATGTCATAGAAATCTTCTAGGTTAATGGGAAATGGAAGCCATCTCAAAGTTTGGGAGTTGGAGACAGCTCCCTAAGGACCTATTTGAATGATTTAAAGTCAGTAGCCAGATTTCTATGTAAAGTTAGAGGGTTTAGACAGAGCCAGGAGCCAGGCATATGGTGATGGGTGGCTGAGTTAGAGTGGATACAGCTGTAAGGATTCTGTATAAGTGCAGCTTGAGGTCTCATCTGGCACCTTATTATATCATCAGCAGGCTACTGCGTCCCAACCTCAAAGCCAGATGTGCACTCCCTGCTATCTCTCAGTCTCTCTCTCTCTGTGCTTTCTCTCCATGCTCTCTCTCTGCGCCTCTCTCAGTCTCTGTCTCTCTTTTTCTCTCTGCCTGGCCTGGCTCTCTCTCTCTCTCTCTCTCTCTCCTTCTCTCTAATAAAGCCCATTCTAACTCTGGTAACCATGGCTCGTGACTCTTCCGCTCGTGACGCTTCCACCACCGATCAAACCAGCGCTGTATACCCTTTCAGCAGCACTAAGATTAAGGTAAATGAGAAATCTCCAAAGAGTGCTTCCCAAGCTGTGTCCCATGGGATATTTTAAGACAGCCATCCCTTCTCTCCTTCAGGACAACCTAAGGCACATCCACCTCCTGTGTGAGTTCTTTTGCTTTTTCAGCAGAACTCCATGGCCTCTGAGTTCGACCAGTGGAGTATCATAGATGGATTCAGGAGTAGTTTTGTGACATGTTGGAGGCAGAACATGTGAAGGCTGCTGACCTCACATATCAGTGGGATAACCATCTTCCTAACCCTATGTACTTTCTGCTCCCAGTCACAGTCATGTGGCATAACTGGAGGTTAAGTTTGGTCAAGTACATTTCTGAGTAAAGGGGTCACTCCCATGCCATCAACCCTCTGTAAATGGTGGTAATATTTTAAACTTAATAGAATTGATATCCTTGAAAATTCATAGTCTTGGGATCTGACTAGCCTAGGACAGAGATTCTTTATGCAATGATGAGCTAGCTAGTCAGCAAGAAGAATGTGAATGATTTGCATTGCATTATGACCAACCATGGGTCCTAGGTATCCAGGCCAAAATTGTCTATTACAGAAAGTCCGCAAGCTATTGAGAAGAAACTCTTTAATAGTCAAGTTTTTTATGTGTTACTGTGTTGCAGATGGGATTTCTCAGTGGCCTATACTGTATATAAGCTTCCTACGACCTATTCTAGTGACACAGCTTACCTTCAGTCTCTCATGCTGCTGAAATTAATCCCTCCACCCAAATCATTTGTTCACTAAGCTAGACTTGTATGGAATCTTGCCTTTGGTCTGTTAGTGTCCTCTCTACTTGGGATAAACATTTATTTAAATCTCCAAAGGAAAAGTCATACAACAGTTAATAAACTAAGATGTTTCCAATTCATGGTCAGTTTAGTCTTTTGTGAAAGATTATCAACACTTACCCCATGATGATTCAGAACCTGAAAAACTCTGATGATCTTATTTATATCAGGACCAGTGACTCTACTACTAACTCTCTCTCTATGATTCCAGTCTCTGGCTTACTGTGGCCATATTAGGGTCCTCCAAAGAGACAGAACCAATAAAAAAACACACATGTAAATATAAGGTGATTTATTATATTGGTTTATGCAATTAGACTGTGTAGTTCAACAATGGCCGTCAGGATGCTGGAGAAGTAAAGAACCTTGTGCATGCTCAGTCCAAGAATCTGGATATCTCAGAACAACAGGAACCTATGATGCAGCTCAGCCTATGATTTGAAGTCCTGGAAGCTCCCTGAAAAGTCACTGCTGTAAGCCTATGCTGAAAAGCTAGAGGAGAACTTGGCCTTTGAGGTTCACATGTGGTAATAGCAGCCATGGGCAATAGTTTCTTGGAACAATGGAACTGGCACACACTGGCTGGCTTCTCTCTTTCTACATTTATTCACTGTAGCCCTCTGAACCCTCCCCCCTGTCCAACTATTTGGATGGCACTGTCTACATTCGGGCTAGGCCTTTCTGTACCACTCACCATCACACATGTTATTCCTCTCTGGAGATACCCTCACAGGCATACTCAGAAGTGTACTTCACCAGACATCTCTTAACCCAGTGCAGTTGACAAGGTTAACATCACAGTGACTATAGGCCTGTTTCTCTTTGTGTGACCTACCCTGCTTTTGTATCTCTCGGCATCATTCTTATGTTCTTCCCTTCTTTCCTCTGTCCTTCTTCCTCATTTTATCTCACCTTTTATCTTTCTGCTTTTATCTTGGAGCACTGTATACATGAACCTCTATGGCAGGCTTACTGTGATTTATCATTCAATTGTCTTGAAGAGCCTAGTGTTAGACACCTTCTAAAGGTGAGAATTTTGACATTTACCTAAATGTTTTTTCAGAGGACAGTGTTTTCAAAACTTTTCACGAATATTCTAAATAACTGTAGTTGGAAATTGTTCACAGTATCCAAAGAAAAAGACTCAAAATACTCATTCTCTGTGGCATCTGAAGGTAAGCTGCCTACCTGTTGGAACAAACAAAATAAACTTGTAAATTATTTCTATAGAATTCTCTATTATTTTTTACCCTTATAAAAGGCATAAAACATTTGGTTCAGAAACTTAAAAAATGAAGACCTAAATGGGTACAATTCTCTTATTGAGTGAAGAATAAGCTTTCTACTCTCCAATTATTTTCATTCTACTGGTCTCCCATGTTGGGAAACAGAAAGGCAAAATATTTTTATTTCAAAATGTTCTGGTAATTTATGTGATGACAGTAATTAAAAGACAGAAAGCAGTTTTATAAAATGGCCCTTACCTAATGTCCCTGGAAAAGCCTGAAGAGAGTGGAAAGAAAGGGTCCACATCTATTCTCAGTCTAGTGGAGAGTGCTCTGTAGTACTCTTTATCTGAGTGCTAAAAATCCTTTAAAATCTCCCCAGAAACAGATGTATGCACATCTGTCCATATGCATACAGCCGTAATTATCTTAAGGCCTTAAAGAGTTGCTATCAAGGGCTGTTGCTATATTATTAGAGTGGATTCCTGGATTGGGGGTTGCAGGGGGCTCTGCTCACTGGGGACTTGCCTAATTTTTACTCATTGAGTGTTCCTATCTACAAATGGGGATTTTTCTCTCTTGATAGGGAAGATCAGTTTGCGAAGTCAGCAAAGCTGGAGCTCACACCTAGATTGGGCCTTGTTGCAGCAAGCCATCCCTGGCACTAGAGGAAAGCCATTGTCAATTACCTCAATTACCTGAACTAAGATGTGGCAGTTCTTATCTTTGGGGCTCCTCCTGGTTAGCAGCCACTAAAAGTCATTTACTTTGACTTCAGTTCAACAGATAGACAGAAAAGACTGTGTTGAAATTGCATGTTAGGAGGAAGGCCACAATCCATACACAGTGGTTACTGTGTAGGTGTCCCCACATAGAAAATTATACATACCACTTTCAAGATCATAGCTCCCTTTGCAGCCTTTGGGGAAGGAGATTGTAAATGGCTCTAGTCTTGCATTTAGGAAGGTAATCAGTCATTCTTGCTATAGGGCAATCACCAAGAGAAACAGAGGAAGAAGGGAGGCAGTATGGCTGTGCCTGTAAAGAATAATGTTAAGTGGTAATTGATGGGGTGAAGCGAGGCAAGGAAGCAAGCAATTAGTGTGGCTCCATCCTCAGCCTCCTCCTGTAGGCATCTATCAAGGCACGGAGCCTTCTTGCCAGGGCAGTCCAGCAGTGCAGTGTTACTAGTGGCTGTGCTGTGAGCCTGGGCCCTAGCTTCCTTGGCAGAGTGTATCTGTGGTTCCCTGCAACACAGATTTCTTTCTGGAGATGACCTTCTGTCTTCCTGGGAATAAGAATGGTGGTGGTAGATAGCTAACAGGTGAGGAGTCTGCAGAGTTCCTACAGCCTTCAAAGGGAAGAGCTTATCGCTCTTAGAGTCCAAAAAGACAGAAATAGAGGGTAGTCAGACAGAGATGAAACCAAGGAAAGGGAAATCAAGGAGGGAAGTAAAAACATGAGCAATAGGGAGACAAGAAGAGACGGTGGGGGAGAGATGAAAAGAAAATGAAAATTATAAAGAGAAAGAAGAAAGAAAGACAAGAGGGAACCAGAGAAATCTTACAGTAGAGAGAGGACTGGGTACCTGCTTCAGGTAGCCTCCTTTGCTAGTAACAGCCACAGCTATGGCCTTCCCCATTAGAATATGGCACTAGTAAGATGACTGGCACACATTCCTTCCCTTAGACTGTTCTGAAGCTGGATTCAGTTCCAGGAGAAGCTAGAAGTAGCCATGAATCATAGACTCATGACTCATAGACTGGGGACTCAATCAGACTCCTAAGTGGTCCCAGTAAAAGCCTCTGTCATCATTAGGATGAGTCCTGGAGGCTGTTAGAGCAGTAATATTTGGGCATATCAGAAGATGCAAGGTGGGGTCAAGGTAAAGTATATTTTTCAGTTAAGTCAAGCCACTGTTAAAACTTAGGAAAAGATTAAAAGCCCAAGTTAACTGACAGTGATATCTGAGTGACTTTGGTTGGAGAGCTAGGGAGACAAAGGTTCTGGATATTGCAACTGAATGAGGAGCATACTAGTTGATGGAGGACATAGATGTCAAAAAAAGTGTATGTTCAGTTATTTACTCTGGCCCTTAGAACCACCTCCCATAGCTCCACTGCTGTGATTTAAATGAGAAAGACATGCCATGGGCTCCTGTATTTAAAAACACCCTTACCAGTTGGTGGTACTCGTTGAGGAGATACAGAACTCCTAGGATGTGGGCAAAGTATGTTGATGGGAATGTGCCTTGAAAGTTTAGCTTCACCCCACTCCAGATCTCATCTTTTTGGATTCTTGTGCTCCATTTCCAGGTGTCATCCTCTGATAAACAAAGGGGGAATGAAGTGCAAGAATCCTCACCGCGATTGCTCCCAGTGCAGGAGGAGTGTGTCAGTGGAGCACAGCACCATCACGAGGGTAAGAGGATGCAAGGGCAGGAGGAATTAAAATCTAAAGATCTAGGACACTCCCATCAGAACACCGGGTTTGAGAAAGCTGGAGGCACACCCTTAGCTCTTTTAGACAGAGGCATGTCCACCGTTGCATCAAATTAATCATCTCTTTAATTTAGGATTCCTGTTTCTGTCTTCTCTGTATCACAATTGCCATCTCAGCTTCTTTCTGGACTCTGTACTATGCCTGCTGCCTCTTTACATGGTACAGATCCAGTAAGAAATGAAATTACCTTACCAGAGCATTAGGCATCTGTTTCCATGGAAACATAGAAGGATGGAAGTGGAGCACTAGAAGGGCTTGGAGGTGCCATAGCCTTGGAAGGACCGTGTGAGTAAGCCATGGTTTATTCAGTTTGCTACCCAACTCACAATATAAATTAAATGCTTCCTCACTCACTAATGGTTCTAACTGGGAGTCATTATGAACAGTGCCAGCAGCCTGGGGCCCAGTCACAACCAACAGAGATAAAAGTTGTCTTCCCCAGGGAGACTGTGAATGAGCCAGCATTATCTTTTTTTGGGGGGGGGTTTAAGTGACACTGTGAGATGTGCACAGAGAACCCAGGAACTGTTCTTGGGAAGAACAGATGTGTGTGGGTGGGTTTTGTGGGATAAACCTGTGCTTGGTCTCATAGACTTGTCTGTTCTTTTACCTCAACCATTCAGCATCTGAGTGCCCTCAGAGATGACACTTATTCTCTCAGGGTCCCAGGCTTCTTATGTGTAAAGTGGCTCTGTTGCAGCCAAATAACACTACATGCCACTTGGTATTGCCAATTATTTGTAATTCTTTTGATAGCTTGCTCTGCCACAACATTCCGAGCTCCTGAACAAGTTTATTTTCAGAAATGCATTGGATGGATCCCTATAACTCAATAGGATTTATGATTGTTTTCACATGAGTGGCAGAGACCCAACTTAAATTACCTGTCATATTAAGGAACCCCAGGAAAACTGTTTCTGAAAGGCCTAGAATGACCCATGAAAATGCCATTTTGTAATCAAATTTCTTTCTTTGGTCAGATGTTGTTCCTTCAAGTAATTGAATCTTGAAGACCATAAAGCAATCTGAGGCTACCTCATAACAATGCAGCAGCCAATGTCATGTGTGAAAAGTGGCAGGTTGTGACTACCCAGGCTTAGACACTACTGGCATTTATTGAGAGACCTTGGGGCTACTCTTGTTCATGTGAGTGTAGTGAGAAAGAGGTGCACATGGTTTCTGGATCATCCTCTCTTTGTTCCTTCCTCATTTTTTTTTTTTTTTACTATCTCCCACTGCAAATTCACTTCCTTCCAATTGTGAGAAAAGTAGTTACTGTTAATTGTCAAGCCCTCCCCACCCCCAGCCGTCCCTTGTGTGACATCCATTTGTTAGCTCCAGTTTGAAAGTGTTAGGAAGAACTGTCAATAATCAATGGCTCATCACTGGGTTTCTTAACTATGGCCAAAGAGTTAAGCTCACCTGGAACAGCCATAAATGCAATAGCCCCATCTTTGTGTTTATGGGCAGTTTTTAAAAGAAAAGCTGTTTTGTCTAAGCAGTAATCACAAGTAGTGTCAATGTTAGACCTGTACTGGGTATGCTTCTCTTCTCTAGACCCATGCCTGGGATGCAGATGGAATTCCATTATCAAATAGAAGGTTTTAGGGGGAGACCTCAGGAAAATCCTTTGAAGCATGTCCAAAGCTCTGCATGTTTCAGGGGAACTTGGTTCTTCCCTTGCTTTTGGTTCACCTTCAGATCATCAAATTATTCTTCTTTCTATTTGACCTTTTTCTATGGAAGCTTCAGCGTTTTGTGTCTACCACCCTATGCTCCTAGAAAAACTTGCCTGACTCATGGAAAGAAAAGGGTGGTACTATACATATAATTTCATTATAGCTATAGATGCTCAGATCAAAGGTGGGTACTGAACTGGACTGGATCCAAATAACATCTTTCTACTAGTTATTTTTCTTCATAACAGGACCAATACAAATTTTGTTAACTGAGTTTTTGAGGCCCCACACAAAATAACTGATGTATAATTAAGATTTGATAAAGGAGCAGCCAGAGCTCATGGGCACACAAGAGCAGGCTTTTTCTGTCCTTTTGAGCCATGGCACATAGTGAGAACAGCCTTTTATATCTGATTCAGAAAACACAAATGCACAACTGAAAACACATTTCTATGAAGTAAAAAATATTCATATGTGTGGTATACTATAGTATAGTCTTACATAATATCTATTGTCTAGTTTAATCTCTCTCTCCTCCAAGTACTGGTTATCAGTTACTAATATTTTCACAATCTCCTAAGTGAGTTGTTACATCACAATGTTTATAAGTTTCATTGTCTAGAAAATATCCTGTCAACTTCTGGTCCTCGTTCTCAGTTCATATACCAAATTACTCAAGATAAAATCTTGGTTGTGCTTGAGCCTGAATCTTCCACTGCTCTAATCAAAAGTGATGGGATTTTATTCAATACTTCTGGTGCCTGTGTGTGTGTATGTGTGACTATTCAGGTAGCATCCATTATATATATCTAGATATTAGGAATGGAGACATAAAGCCAAAAAATCCAGATAGTAATGGAGACCATGGCTCCAAGTTCAAATACATCTGGGCCCATATTCAAACCACAGTGACTCAGTTAAATGCACATGAAAGTAACATTATGGAGCTGCAGATGTGATCATCAAATAAATTAGAAGATAATCATTTGACTTTCCAGAATTTGCCAGAGATTGAGCCCCACTTCCTGGAGTTGACATCTGAGATTTTCCTGTTGGAGTGAGTGAAAAATCAATTAGATGCCGAGTTCTGATTTCTCTCAATAGCTTCAGGGAAATGTTGAATTATACCAAGAAAAAAAAAAGAGAAGGTTGAAATATTTCAAAATCAGTTCTGCTGTAGAGTAACTTTTAGCTACATTATCCCTCTCAATTATGGAAATGGGGCTCAAATATATAGTAGAGTGGGAAAAAAACCATAGATTTATTGACTTAATTCTTAAGGTATTCAGGGTTACTTCTCCCATGGCCACATATGTGTCCAGTAGTGGCGATCAAATTAGATTGCCACAGCACAAGGATTCCCCAGAGTGAACAAAACCAAATGGACAAATACCTTTAATAGTGGCTGCAAAGGCAGAGACAAAAGATAGAGTTGGAATAGTTCATGTCTGAAGAGAGAGTGGAGAGTGCATCTGCGGGAATACTATTAATGATAAAAAAGAATGAGGTATCAAACCATGGCAAAATCTTATTGGATATCGAATGCATATTGAGGAGTTAAAGGAAAAAATTGAAAAGTCTTCATACTATGGGACTCCATTTTGTGACAACTTGAAAGGCAAAACCACAGAGGGCTCTTGGTTTAGGACAGGTGTGATTCATACACGTGGGTCTTGAGCTGAAGAATTATGCAGTATGATGCCATTCTGAAAAATGTCAGAGATAACTCCAATCTAAACGAGGAAAAGATAAGAAATACCATGAAGGTTTTCTAAGAGATCTTTATTTTCATTTATATCAATCCTAGTACAAACCTCACGGTTAGGTATGATCAACATCTCTACAGACAAAGACTTTGAGCCTCAATTCAGGTCTTTGAGTAAAGAGAAGAGCTCTTCCCCTAAACATATCTATGCCAGTTGCAGAAAAACCAAACTCATTATCAGAAGGGTAAGAAGTGTAGTGTTTGCTGTCTTTTCTCTTTCAGGCTATCTTGCCATCTCGAGAGAGCAAGTGTGTGATATTTGAAATTTCCCTTATGATCTCAATTTCCTTTGAGTTGTAGTGACATATCTGAATAATTTGTTGTCTCATTTTGAAATAATTAACCAAATAGGAAATTATTTTATCCATAATATGTCCCTTGTTTATGAGTGCAACTGACATCATGTTACCAGTTATTTCTTCTTACCATTTTATATTAATTCTGATATCCTAGTTCATCATATAATCATTGACATGGTCCTTTTGAAACACCATATATTCTAGTCCATATTAGCTTATGAAAATAATAAAATCACAAATGTGAAGTTGCTCTTACTTATGACCTCAGCCTTCATCTGAAAAATAAAATTCACTTTTAGAACCCTCTCTCTCTCAAATCTATCCCATAAGAATAGTAAGCATCTAGTACGTGCCTCCCCTGTGTTCACAGTTTTCCTAGCTCTAGATTATATTGGCTTCTGTATTTCTGTTTTTAACCTATGACTCTCTTCATTTTGGGACATTTATGTTGTGATGCCCTTGGTTGCATCTCTGCAGAGATGCGCCAATTTAAATTTGAATTAATGCTCTACTATCATTTGCATTAAGTTGGAGAAATCAATCAACCTTTGAACTAGAAGGAGTGTAATCAACAAGCTGGAAATACATTGACACTTTTCTCAATATCGTCAAGAGATTTCAGCAATAAACATTTATGATGTTTCCTCATTTTAAAATTAAACCTCTTCTGCCCAGATCTCAGCTGTGAATCTATAAAGGCTAAGTGGTTGAATGCTGAAGATATCCATTTTGAAGGACTTGTATCCTTCCTTCACTTCCACATGGCTCAAGGCCATATCAGCATCACATTAGTCAAGCAAACATTACCCAGGAAGCTCTGGGATAGAGTACACTTATCATTATATTTTATTTATAATATACCCCTCACACACATAAAATATCACATGAAATAGAATATATATATATATAAATAAATATATATATATATTTATATATATATACACATATCATTATATTCATACTCTATAATGATATAGCCACACCATTGATTCAGATCTTGGATCATCTTGTATATGATCAGAATAACAATGAAAAATGTGTAACTTCTTCCTTTTCAGATCACTGTTTATTGGTAAACATGTCTACATAGAGGCATGTAAGATTCCACTTCAGAAAGAATACCCAGGGGTTGGGGATTTAGCTCAGTGGTAGAGCACTTGCCTAGCAAGCGCAAGGCCCTGGGTTCAGTCCTCAGCTCCAGAAAAAAAAAGAAAGAAAGAATACCCAACAAAATGTTCATTTTTATTTTCTTCATCAGTCAGGTTGTCTCAGCAAATATGACAATTGTTGTGGTAAGGCAAACCAATAAGATTCTAAACTATTTATACTTCAGTACTTCATATTTCAGCTTCAAGGATTGTTCTGGCAAAAATATTGTCCCAAATAAGAATTATTCATAGTTAATAAATGATTGGCTGAAATAAATTACACTTAACAAAGTTGTTTAGATGATATTTTTCTTTCTTGTAATCCAAATTATGTGTTACTGTTATAATAAATAGCAAAAAATCCCCTATAATCCTATCACCAAGAAATGGGATGACTATTGTTTATAAATATATCTATTATTTGAAACAGTTATGATTCTACCTTTGGACATCCTTACTCTCATTTGTAAAGTGATTTAACTTTTCTGAAGCTTAGTTCATCATATTTAAAATATGACTAACAATGAACTGATAAGATGGTTGTGGCCATTTAGTGAATGGATGTATGTAAAGCATAACAAAGGCTAAAAACAATAAATGCCAGTTGTTAATATAGCTCTTAATTGTCATCCTATGATGCGTCTTATTATTTTATTCCAATATTATCATTTTGTTTTATATATTCTTCTTACAGAGTTGAGTCCAGACTGTCAACATGAATTTATATGTTGTTTAATCACAAGCATTCAAAAATAAACATCGTGCAAAGTTACTCTGAGCCCTTTGTACACATAATTAAAAACAGTGACATAATATTCTACTTAGATGGCAATTCTTAATTGACTTGACCATTGTTGAGTATTTATGTTCATAATTCTTCAGCATTGCAAATAATGAGACAAAAAACATCTGTGTGTATGCTTCTATGCAGTGCTGAAGCTTATTTCTTCAGAGTGAAATGACTAGTGCAAAAGTAATACTTAGAATGCATCATGTAAAATTATTTTCTAAAAGGGTTGTGACAAATCATATTACCAGAATCAGTGTATAATTGGACATATTTCACTGAACCCTTGACAGTATTTGAGATTCTTAGGATTCATTTGGAGTTTTGTAGGTGATGATGTGTTAAGTCGTGTAACATACATTTAGTTGAACCTACTGTGTAATTGACTCTATGTTAAGTGGTGAGATAAAGAGAAGATGTAGTTCATTTGGAACTTTCAGACTTGCTCAGATACAAGGGGAACACTAGCCATAACTCAAACAGCCACTTGTTTATGAGCATGCTGCATGAATAAAGGAGACACACATGCACAAATGGAAATAAATGAGACAAGTTAACTCCGAGGGATCCAAAAAGCTTTCTTAAGATAATGATACTTCATTTGCTTTATGAAGGAGGAGTGGGGCCACTCAGGCAAAAGGAGGGGGCAAGAAATGGGATTTCAGGTAGAATGGATGAGGTAAGGCATGAAAATGCATGGAGAGGCAAGTGGTTTGTTGGTAGAGCTGAGACGGCCACTGAAGTGGGCATTAAGGGTAGAAAAGGAAGCTACCTTTAGTCTGGGGTAAATGGAATAAGAGGAGAATATTTCCTATGGAGAAAGGGAAAGGTATGATTGCTGTGGGATGGTCTGTATGTCAAGTGTGTTGCTGATTGGTCAATAAATAAATCACTGATTGGCCAGTGGCCAGGCAGGAAGTATAGGTGGAACAAGGAGGAGAATAAAGCTGGGAAGTGGAAGGCTGAGTCAGAGACACTGCCAGCTGCCACCAGGACAAGCAGCATGTGAAGATGCCAGTAAGCATATAGAAATGGATTAATTTAAGCTGTAAGAACAGTTAGCAAGAAGCCTGCCACAGCCATACAGTTTGTAAGCAATATAAGTCTCTGTGTTTACTTGGTTGGGTCTGAGCGGCTGTGGGACTGGCAGGTGAGAGAGATTTGCCCTGACTGTGGGCCAGGCAGGAAAACTCTAGCTACATATGATGTTTTAGAAAATAACATAATTCTTTAAAAGGAAGTAAAGACTAGATGCCAATAGAAGGGATCCAGAAAATGAGAAGTTGAAGGTAGAAAGTGGGGAGTAGATACTGAGAAATTAAACTATAGGAAAGGTAGAACCATGTGGGCCAGGTATTCGTAAACCAGTTGACTATATTGAATAGACACTTCCTCCTCGTATTAGATGGGCAAGAGGAGAAAACAGGTTCGTTTGTAGACAGAGTTATAAAAATGAACGTGGGGGTTAGCATATATCAATGTAAATTATTTTCATCAAGACTGAAGCAAGATGGTTGACTGAGTAGGGCTAGATAACCTAGGTGGTTGAGAATTATTAAGAAGATACTGAAAAGTTGGCAAAGAAGACACATATGGGTCCTCAGGAAGTGGCTGTGTGTTATAATGCATTTACTTACTAGGTGACTTTCATGTCCCTTGCTTGGATACACATAGGCATGGAAACTAATAGTATGGTTCATCTATAGTCAGAGAGCTTAAAAGTTGCTTGAGAGTTATGGCTGGGGAATCTAAGTTGGATGCAGAAGCAGGTGATTAAGAGATGGTGGAGCTGTCAGTGAATGGGATGTCCTGACAGAGACAAAGCACATGTGCTATGAGGGCTCTGAAATAAGAAGAAAAGATAATATCAACCATCCATTAGAGAACTTGGAGAAAGTGATGTCATGAGAAAATGATTTGGTATTTGGGGAATTTCTGGATGGCACTGGATTGATTGGGGGAATGCTCTGAATAAATAAGGAGAATGGAGAGTACTGAGTAACAGTATTCCATAAATTGGTCATCCTTATACATCTGTATGAATGAGGTTGTCAAAAACTGAACCAGGAAGGAATCAGGGCAACTAATGCTATTGGATAACAATGGAGTGTAAACCTATGTCAGGAGAGGAGTTGCATTATAAGAGGAGAGGAAAGGATAGCCTGAATGCCCTCCTGGTGTCAATTTGTACATTTACAAATGGTACGTTTCACAGATGTGTAATATTTAGATTGTGAAGGCTAACCTGCACCTGTGAGTTCAGACTTCTTACATGGGTAGCGGTATCCTCATGTGAATTCTCTGCTGATGGTTTTTCCTTTATTCTTACTGTTGGAATTTGCACTCAAATTATTATTATTTTAAGATTATTGTTTTATCTTGAAAATAGAGGATTTTGTTGGTTATTTCTTGCATATACTTTTCTAACTCTACATTTTAAGTGTAGATTTATTAATGCAATTCTTTTTTAATTCACATGATTTATAATTCTGAGTGAAGTTATTAACATAGAAACTAGAGAAAAATATAGAACATAAGTGTTGTAAGCAGTATGCTTACATTTCTTGTTATTTCTTTTATTAACTTGAAATAAAGATGTCCTTCTACAGCCAAACATGAGCTCAAAATTTATTACATGAATTTTAATTTGTGTTAAAGCAATTCTAACATTTATTATGCTATGTGAGTTTTCCAGAGGAGATATGAATAAATGTCTATTCATTCCAGATGGGACACCAAAGAAATGCTTACATCCAAGTCCATGAACTGTTGGGACAAATATCTGACAAAACCGACTTAAGGAAGGGTGTATTTTGGCTCACAGTTCGAAGATACAATTCATCTTGGTGGGCAAGTCATGGAACCAAGAGCTTGAGGTAGCTGGTCACATTGTATCCACAGTCAGGAAGCAGAGAGAGGCCAGTGTTGGTGCCTAGCTCTCTTTCTCCCTTTTTATTCAGTTCAAGACGTCTGCTCATGGGATGGTACAGCCCATATTTAGGATAGGTCTCCCCACCTCAATAAACCTAATCTAGAAACTCCTTCACAGACACACTCAGGTGTGTTTCAATAGAGTTTCTAAATCTTATCATGTTTATAACAGATTAACTATCATAGAGAATGAGTTTATTAGCTCAGAGGATTTTGAATGAGGTGTTACTTATAGAAGTGTGGATGACTCAAGGACAGCTGCATAGCCTAAGTGTTCCACCTCAGCATGGATGTGATTCATTGGAATCCTGTCTCATATGACCTTCGACCTCCAAAGCATCTTCTAAAACCACCTGTAACTGGGAGACAGGATCGAGTGGTGGATAGAGTCTTAGGCAAGGGTCTGGTGACCTTCCTCCTTCTAAGAGGAAACGCTAACAGCTCCCTTATCATAGACCTATCTATCACTCTATAGTTTTGCTTATTTCATTGTCATGATTACAGGTTGATTATCTTACAAATTGCCACAGCAGTCTCTTCTCCATGGTGGAAATGCTCATGTTATACTTACAGTAAATGGCTTAACTATCAAAGCATTTAATTCACTCTTTCTCCTGAATATTCTCATAGTTGGTGTGAAGTATTTTTCCAAAAGTTTATTTCCATATGGATACCTAAGAGGAATTAAGTCTTCCCTTAAGGGCAAACTATCAGTGAGACCTCAAGTAGCTCACAAAATTCCTGAAAATCTAGCAATTGTTGCTATAAGCTGCATACCATGGCTCCAGCACAGGCATCACTTCTGCCTCGTTGCTCTGCATAGAGTATTCATTAGACATCATCTTTGCTTAATTGGCTCTGGTGAACCTTGGCATTATTCCATCAAGTTCTCTTAAAAGCAACATGTTTTATGATAATAATGAAATTCAATTTTTGCATTGATCAAATAATGAAAATTATATGGACTATATTAAACTCCTAAATCTTCAGATTTTCCATTTGTTTAATTTTACAGTTGTCTTGATATGATTTCCCACGTTTCTCTTTTTAAGGTATTTACAATATAATGCCTTTAATTTTATTATTCATGCAATATTCTAGAAACTGTTTATCCTTAGATACCATGAATAAAGATGTTTATCTTTTACAGAGCTATCTTGGGGATTGAGCAATTCTCTTACCAACACTAGTAAACTAATTAATTCATAATAAAGCCAATTTGCCATTTATAACTCATATTCTCTAATTTCTTTCTTTTAGTCAATTTAAGACTAGTGATGTATTACTACTGTAGAGCTCTTATATAGATTTCCTTCAGCCTTTCCTAATGATGAAATTCTACAAAGTCAGGGAAACAAACAGATTGATAATGGATCCACACCTCCCCTTTTGCTCCTTGAGATGCAAATCCCCCAGTTTCAGCCCCAGTTCTGTAGCAAAGAACCCACTGAAGGCTCTCTTTTCTCTCTGACCCAATCCCCAAAAGATCACAAATATCTTCTCCTCCAACTTCTCTTTCCCCAACACATCCCATTATTCCCAGGCATATAGTGGGAACACACCAGTTGAGCAGGCCAGGGAAATAGGTCCACAGAAAATTGTCTTCCAGGCAGTACACAGCCACTGCACTTTCCTAAAGTCCAGGGATAAAGCAGAAACCAATGGAAAGGCAATGAATCAATAGAGACAAAACCAGGTATTACCACCCAGCTCTGTAATTATCCCAATCCCAGTTGCCTTGATGTTATCACAAAAACACAATAAATAACAACCAGGACAAAATGTCTCCATTGCAACCCAGAAACCCTACCACAGTAGACATTATAACTAAAGCCCAAGAAGAAGACCTTAAAACAGCCTTACAAAGAGGAGAGTGGCTCTTAAAAAGGAAAAGAAATCCAGGAAAACACGAGTGAACAGTACAAGGAAGTGAATAAAACTATTCAAAATTTGAAGATGGAAGTAGAATTGATGAAGAAAATCCAAACTGAAGGAATTCTGGAGATGAAAAATTTAGGAATTTGAACAGGAACTACAGAGGCAAGCTTCCCCAACAGAATATAAGAGATCAAAGAGAGAATCTCAGACATTGAAGATCTGATAGAAGAAATGGATACATTGGTCAAGGAAAATATTAAATTTAAATTTTCCTGACACAAAACATCCAGAAAATCTGAGATATTATGTAAGGATGAAACTTGAGTATAATAGGAATAGAGGAAGGAGAATAAACCCAGCTTAAAGGTCCAGAAAATATTTTCAACAAAAGCATAGAAGAAAATTTTCTAACCTAAACAATGTGATACTTATAAAGATACAAGAAGCTTACAAAATACCAAATAGAATGGACCAGAAAAGAAGGTTCCCTTGGCATATAACAATCAAAATACTAAACATACAGAGCAAAGAATATTAAAAACTGCAAGAGAAAAAGACCAAGTAACCTATGAGAGAGACCTATTAGAATATCTGACTTTTCATTGGAACTCTAAAAGCCAGAAGGGCCTGGGCAGATATGCTGCTGACTCTAGGAGACCACAGATGCCAGTCCAGGAAGTATAGGTGGGACAAAGAGAGAGGAGAATTCTGGAAACAGGAGGGATAAGTCAGGAGCCGCTGCCAGCCACTGCCATGAGAAGCAAGATGTGAAAGCAGAACTGGGAAAAGGTACCAAGCCACATGGTTAAACATAACTAAGAATTATGGATTAATTTAAGTGTAAGAGCTAGTCAGTAATAAGCTTGAGCAAATGGCCATATAGTTTGTAAATAAATTAAGCCTCTGTGTGTTTACTTGGGTCCAAGTGGCTGCAGGACTGGCAAGTGAGAGAGATTTGTCCTGACCACACAGGAAAACTCTAGCTACAATTATAGATGGAGGAAATAGGGTATTACATGAGAAAACCAAGTTTAAGCAATATTTATCTCTAAATCCAGTCCTACAGATGGTGCAAAAAAGAAAATTCCAATCTAAGAAGGTTAATTACCACCATGAAAACACAGGGAATAAATAATATCAGACCACCAAAATTAAAGGAAGGGACACACACAAACACCACCATCATCACCACCACCACCAACAACAACATAATAGGAATCAACAATCATTGGTCCTTGATATCTCTCAGTATCAATGGTCTTGATTCCCCAATATAAAGACACAGACTAACAGAATGGCTGTGAAAACAGGGCACATCCTTTTGTTGAATCCAAGGAACACACCACAAAGTCAAAAATAGACATCACCTTAGGGTAAATTGTTGAAAAAGAAATTCCAAGCAAATGGACCTCAGAAATACACTGGTGTAGCCATTTTAATATCTAAGGAAATAGACTTCAAGGTAATAGTAATCAAAAGAGATCGAGAAGGATACTACATACTCATCAAAAGAAAACTCCATCCATATGACATTTTAATTCTTAACATCTATGCCCCAAACACAAGGGCATCCAAGTTTGTAAAAAGAAACACTACTACAGCTTAAATCACATATTGACCTTAACACACTGATACTGGGAGACTTCAATACCACACTCTCACCAATAGACAGGTCATCTAGACAAAAACTAAACATAGAAATGCTAGACATTATAAACCAAATGGGCCTAACAGATACTTACAGTATATTTCACCCAAATACAAATGAATATACTTTCTTCTCTACACTTCATGGAACATTCTCCAAAATTGACAACATACTTGGTTATAAAGCATGTCTCATTAGATAGAAAATTGAAACAACTCCCTGCATCCTATTAGACCACCATGGATTAAAACTGAATATTAACAACAAGAGAAACATTAGAAAGTTACAAACTCATGAAAATGGAGCAACTCTTTACAGAATAAAAAATGGGTCAAAGGAGACATAAAAACAGAAATTAAAGACTTTCTAGAATTGAATGAAACTGAATACATGTTATGCCCAAACTGATGGGACACAATGAAAGCAGTTCTAAGAGGCAAGTTCATAGCACTAAGTGTCTACATAGAAAAATTGGAGAGATCTCATATTAGCAACTTAAGAGCACATCTGAAAGCTCTAGGACAAAAAGAACAAAACACACCTAAAAGGAATGGATGGCAAGAAATAATCAAACTTATGGTGGAAATCAATAAAAGAGAATAATATGGGAAGTTCCTTGTCTGTGTATCCTGCATATTGGGCATTAACAGCTTAGATGCAAGATTGTAAAACATCGGTAGCGAACTTCTGCCCTCCGGGGTTCTCCCATTATGTTGTAAGCCTGTATTTAAGACTTCCTCCCTCCTTCAATAAACGGCATTCAGCATTCTGCTGAGGCAAATGACCAAAATAATAATAATAATAATAATAATAATAATAATAATAATAATAATAATAATAATAATGTAAAAAATGAGTGATGGAAGAATGGAAACACTTCATATTCTCTCTCTCTCTCTCTCCCTCTCCCTCTCCCTCTCCCTCTCTCCCTCTCTCCCAGAATCTTCTGGCTATATAGCTCAAGGTGGCCTCAAACTTAAAATCCTCTTGCCTTTCTTTAGTGCTGGGATTATAAGTACACAGTCAAGCCAGGCTTATTACTTTTGTACCATGAATAATAAATTTTCTCTTTTGTTTGAAAAAAATCAATGAAGCAAAGAGTTAGTTCTTTAATAATATCAATAAGATTGACAAACCCTTATCTAAATTAACCAAAAGGAAGACAGAGAATATACAAATTAACAAAATCAGAAATGAAAAGGGAGACATAGCAAGAGACACCAAGGAATCCTGAGAATCATAAGGATTCCCATACTCCACCAAATTGGAAAATCTAAAAGAAATGATAATTTCCTCAAAAGATACCACTTACCAAAGTGGAAACTCAGCTCTTAAAAAAATGACATCATGAAATTTGCAGGCAAATGGATCAAACTAGAAAAGAATCATTCTGAGTGAGTTAACCCAGACTCAGAAAAAAATATGGTATATACTTGCTTGTATCTGGATATTAGGCATTAAATAAATGATAACCATGCTACAATTTGTAGACTCAGAGAGGTTAAGCATAGAGGAAAGGGACTGGATGGATATTTGGATCTTTTGGGGAGTGGGGAATAGAATCAATTTTATATGTAGACTGGAGTGGGGCATGAGGACAGGAGGATCAAGTGAGGAGACATTGGAGAGATTGGTTTGAGGGAGGGAAATTTGGGGAAGAAAGAAACTGAGGGGCATTTGAGGGGCAGTATGGAAATCTAGTGCAGTGGAAACTTCATATAATATATGCAAGCAATCCTAATGAAGTCTTGAAATAATGAGGGAGATGGAACCCCTACTGGCCATTTCTTGAAACAAAATGAAGCTTGCACTACCGGGGCTGGGTTTCATCCACTTAAGTTTGGCTAAGGTGGTCCTATGGAAATCCCCAAACAATCCAGGCTGTTACCAAGATAATAGGTTGCTTTCCATAAACTAACAGCAAGGTCCTGTTGCTGGAGATACCCACATACCTCACTGAACATGGAGAGGTGGAGCGGGTGCCTACATAGAGCCTTCATGCCTTTGTTCTAGTGTTTTTAGTGGAAGAAGGTACTTTGTAGATTACCCCAAAAAAAATTTAAGCACCAATCCAGCCACAAAACCTTTGACCTATAATCTGTCCTGCTTGCAAAATATGCAAGGACAATGGAGCAAACCTTGTGTGAGTAACCAACCTATGTCTGATTTGATGTAAGACCTACTCCATGAGATGGTATTCATATCTGACCTGCATGGGTGACTAAGAACTACAGATGATAACTCAGAGACCTAGGGTAAAACCTGTTACTACTCATATAAATTTTCTTTTTAAAAAGTAACAATGAAATGACTCCTAATGATTTTCTGCTATACTTATAGATCAGCCATTGTCTTAGTCAGAGTTTTTATTGCTGTGAAGAGACACCATGACCATGGCAACCCTTGTAAAGAAGACATTTAATTGAGATGGCTCTCTTTCAGTTTCAGAGGTTTAGTCCATTATCATCATGGTGGGGAGAATGGTAGCATGCAGGCAGATGTAGTACTGGAGTAGCTGAGAGTCCTACATCTTGCAGGCAACAGGAAGTCAACTGACACATTCAGTGGTATTCTGAGCGCAGGAACCCTCAAAGTGTGCCCCACAGTGACACACTTCCTTAAAGAAGGCCATACCCACTCCAACAAAGCCACACCTCCTAATAGTGCCACTCCCTATGAGATTACATTCAATTACATATCCTTTACATTCAAATGAGCACAGCCATTATCAGAGAGACTTCCTCCTGCAACAGATGAAAACAAGTATACAGAACCACAGCCAGACATTACAAAGAGAAAGAGACCTTGGACCCCACAGCTCTATATGGAATTTCTCTGTCAAATCTCTCCCTTCAGAGCTCAGGGAACCCCTTTGAAGAGGAGCAGGAGTGAGGAAGACAGAGGGTACAGAGGACATCAGGAGAACAAGGCCCTCCTAATGAACTGAGCAAAGCACATGGGAACTCAGAGACTGAAGCAGCAAGCACAGGGCCTACACAGGTCTGCACCAGGTTCTCTGCATGTGTGTGTGTGTGTGTGTGTGTGTGTGTGTGTGTGTGTGTGTTTGTGTGTGTGTGTATGTTTAAAATAGCTTTCAATTTAGCACATTTATGTGACTCCTGAATGAATGTGTCTCTGACTCTTGTACTTTCTTGGGACTCCTTTATTTTTCTGTTGCCTTGTCTCTTCCAACTTTGATATGATACTTTTTGTTTTATCTTATTATATTTTATTTTGTTATGTAATGTTGTTATCTCTTAGAAACATGTTTTTTTTTTCCTAATTAGATGTGAAGGGAGTGGATCAGGATAGGAAAGGAGGTGGGGAGGAATTGGGAAGAGTAGAGTGAGGGAAAACTGTATTCAGATTTTATTGTATGAATATACAAAAGAATTATGTTTAAGAAAGGGGGAATTATTTAAAAAAGAAAGAAATCCAACAAAGTCACAATACATGAGTAAAGCCAGGTAACTAATACTTGTTTATCCCAAGTACAGACCATTTTCATTGAAATAGAACCATGTAACTTTCCTGACTCTCCTTCCTCCAGCCCTTCCCAGGTACCCTCCAACCCCTCTCATGTCCCTCAACTTCCAAGTTTATAGCCCCTTTCCTTTGATTATTGCTGTTACACACACACACACACACACACACACACACACACACACACACACACAGAGATTTATATATATATAACCTGCTGATGAATCAGTTTTTGTTATTTGTGATTATATGATTTCAGAGCTAACCACTCTGCATTGGATAACCAACAAGGGGCTTATACCTGGGAGAGACTAATTCTTCTCCCAGCAATCATTAGTTTTTTGGAGTTCTTTACCTAGGGGGAATTTTTGCAGAAATTTCCCCTTTTCGTGTTAATATGCCATTGTTCTGGTCTGCTTTACATAGCCATTTCTAGCAAAGACTTTCCACAGTAGACTTCATGATATTCTTGTTCTTACAATCTGCTTCCTTTTCTGCTGTTTCCTGAGCCATAGATGCAGGAACTATGATATAAAGACTCAAGGAATCATATTATTTTATATTTACCTAAATTTATGTACATACATTACACACACACATACACACAGAGAGGGAGACAGATACAGACAAACAGACACACACACACACACACACACACACACACAGAGAGAGAGAGAGAGAGAGAGAGAGAGAGAGAGAGAGAGAGAGAGAGAGAGAGAGAGAGAGAATAAGCTAAGTGGGCTGACAATGCTAACCCCAAGAACCATAGGTTCACAAAACCTTAGTAGTAGGAACCTTCTTTTGAATGACTGGTCAGGGTAGTCCAAGTTACTCCCCAAACAATAAGCCCATCATTGTAGCCTTTGCTAGCCTTTCAAGGGGTTGAGTGTAGGTACCATTGCTGAAGACACCATATATTTAGGACACAAGACTCTGGTGACTTGAGCTGAATCTGATCTGAAAGCCCATTTCCTGTGGTCTAGCTCCCATGATACTAGAAAATACTGTGCAAGTTGCCAAGGGAGGGAAGCAATTACATAGTCCTACCCAGCTGCAGTACCTTAAAGCATGACGATGACAGCATATACATAAAGGTGCCATAAGCAGCGCTCAGATGTCAGTGGTAACCACCAACTATTTAACGGTATTTAAGGCCCACCCAACAGCACGAAAATCATGCTGGTGCTGGAAACCTAGTCAGCTCTCTGACACTAGTGAGGTCATGGACAATAGGAAAGAACCTACTACCACCATTTGCTAGACCATCCTAATTCCTTACTGCATTCTAAATATTTCCCTTATACCCTAGATAAGTGTAGCTACCACCCCTCAGCAAAGACACTTCTCTTTACAGCAAATGGAGACCACCACAGAAAACTACAACTAGATGCAATGCAGAGATCAATGTCTTTTGGGTAGCTCAGCCCCAGTGGATATAAATATAAACCATTGTAAGATTTACAACCAACTGGCATTTCTTTGAAAAAATAGAATGGACTGCAAAGAAGATACCAGAAAACATGGTGAATGGTGTGGATATTACACTTTATCAAAGTTTTATTTTATGAATTGAGGTATAAATTTCATGACTGTGATCAAAATGTTTTGTTAGCAAGGAATACAAGCTCCCTTTTGTAGGCTCATAGTTTTAAAGAATTTAAAAACCTGCTCAGAAAGAAACTCAAGGACAGTTTTATTGGAGTTTGAGAGACAAACAATAAGCAGACAAGCCAGATGACTAGACAGGTGCCTGGAGAGGGGTGTGGAAAAGAAGAGAGAATGTTATGTTTTCTGAATTAGATAGAGTTAAATAACACAAAAACAAAAACAAAAAACCCAACAGCCAACCAAAGAGAAAACAGGCAGGTCAGCCATGAGCCTCTGTGAGTAGCTCTAGGAGAACGGTCTTCAGAGAGTGCGAGTGTACAGCATGGCAGGGCAAGGAGACTGAGTGATTTAGCCCGAGTCAGAAAAGGGTGATACAAAGATGAAAAAAAAATCTGGCATAGAACGCAGAAAACCAGAGGTTTGCAAAGAGGACCTGTAAGTAATTGAACTGAGGGAGGGCTTCTGGGGTGTGTAAGCACACATCTCACTAAGGAGTAGTTACTCCTCTGTCTTCTTAACGTGTCTCCAAGAGTATCATGTTTCTGCAAGGTTCTGAGACAGCTTCCTGAGGGTATATTGTCCTGTCCAGAAGACTGACAGGCTCACTTAGACTAACTCTTAAGGACGGCAACCATAGTATATTTCTGTATTATCATAACACTTTAAACGATTTACAATGCCATGTGTTCACCCGGGGCTAGAGTTACAACTCAGATCCCATTCTTTGACCAAAATATCATGTAACACAGTGGATTTAAAGGCACTGAAGAAAGAAAAATCCCAAAGGAGAAATAAGTCTACAAAATAGCCATGCTTTATCAGAGAAAACGGCCATCCTTTAGTGGGCTCTGCTGTCGCCATATCCATAAACATCTCTTATACTTATTATTTTTGTTTACTCTTAAGGAAAGGCAGTTGGAAAGCTTCCTTCCTCTTTTCACATACTATTTCAAATTCTGCAGAGGAGAATTTTGCCAATTTTTCCCTTTCCTAAAATTAGTACTAGGCATGTGGTAGTTTGAGAGAAAATGGCCCCCAAAGGGGGCAGCACTATTATGAGGTGTGGTCCTGTTGGAGGAAGTGTGTCACTGTAGGGTGGGCTTTGAGGTCTCTTTTGTTCAAGTTTCCCTCAGTGTGACAGTCAGTCAACTTCCTGTTGCCTGCAAGATGTAGCACTCTCAGCTCCAGCAGCTGCCATGTTCCCCATCATCATGGTGATGGACTGGACCTCTGAAACTGTAAGCAAGCCCACCTCAATTAAATATTTTCTTTATAAGAGTTGCCATGGTCACAGTATTTCTTTATCAGTGTCCTAACTAAGACAGGGCAGGAGTTGGCTCAGCAGGGAGATGGCTCAGCATTCAAAGTCAGTTGCTGTACAAGCCTGATTATGTGAGTTGGATCCCCAGGACCCAAGTAAAGATAGGAGAGGAATAACTCCAAAAAGCTGTCCTTTAACCTCCATATGCAAGCTGTGGCATGCAAGTCTGATGCACATAATGCACACACAGAATAATAATAGATATTTACAAAAATTAGTCTGACACTAAAACATAATAAGTGGGGTCCAAAGCTAATTATAAGGGAGCAGCTCAGCTCTTCCTCAATGATCTCTAAGCCTGGCTATGTCAAACCAGCTACCTGATACATTGAAAATTGTGATAGAATCTTTTATTAATTGCAGCATTTTTAAATATTATCTGAGTAAACTTAGAGTGAGGATCCTTGTATTTTTGCTGTTTTAAAAAGATTCGAACAGACATTTTTGTTTAAAAAGCACCATTCCCCTGGCAAGAAGGAAGTGACATCCTTGCCCCTGCCTCTGTAATTCATCATGCATCTCACCAAGTTAGCCATGTAGGTCTCCATTTTTAATACTGGACAATATTTTAATCACCAAAATAGTTTATACACAGAACAATTACAATAAACATTTCAAAATGCAGTCATTTAAGAATTGAAAGATTGGCCGGGTGGTGGTGGCACACGCCTTTAATCCCAGCACTCGGGAGGCAGAGCCAGGCGGATCTCTGTGAGTTCGAGGCTAGCCTGGGCTACCAAGTGAGTTCCAGGAAATGCACAAAGCTACACAGAGAAACCCTGTCTCGAAAAACCAAAAAAAAAAAAAAAAAAAAAAAGAATTGAAAGATCTTGGGAACAATTTTGACAGCAGAAGTTAGGTAACTGGCTAAATGGAGATTAAGTCTTTCTATAATTGGAAACAAATTCCATTTGGGGATTATTAGACTGGTAAAGAAAAGAATTTAAAAACACACTCAAAAGGAAGGCTGGGAACAACTTTATTAGAGGTTGAGAGAACAAGAAACAGCATAGGCAGGCTGACCATCCTGGCAGCTGCCTAGAGTAGGGGGAACATGTTAAGACAATGTCATGTATCTTATTTAGCCACAAAGGTCAGAATCGGGGAGGAAGTCCAGAGTGTCAAGGAATGGGTGCTTAAGAGTACTGAGCTGTGGTCTGAGTTCAGTGGGCACTCGAGTCCAGATTGCTGTGTCCCCAGGCAATGGATGAGACACGTGGTTTGAAATAGAAAAGGAACCAGATGGTAGTGGCCATGCACACCTTTAATCCTAGCACTCAGGAGGCGGAGGCAGAGGCAGGTGGATCTCTGTGAGGTCAAAGCAGCCTGTTCTATAGAGTGATTTCCAGGACAGCCAGAGCTACACACAGGGAAACCCTGCCTTGAAAAACCAAAAACAAGCAAACAAACAAATGAAAGAAACAGAAATGAAGAGAGCTTATTAAGGAAAGAGAAGCACTCTCAGAAGGAGGATGAGAAAGAACCCCAGACATGTTCAAACACCCTTTTCATCTCTGCCTCTCCCATTTGTAGTTCATGGGCTTCCCTTCCAACCCACTACCCAACACATGCTGTTCATTAGGAGAAGCCTAAGTTAGGAAGGGCTTCCGGATGTCCCCTGTCATGAAATGATCATGATATTTCAGTTCAGTCCCTACACTGGCAGGGTTGTGATTCTGAAATTGATATTTTTGCACTTAACAGTATTTTTATTAGACAACTGCTTTTGCTTACAGTGTGTGAAGACTACTGAATTTGTGCTGGTGGCTCCCAGTGGGAAAGTGTGTTTAATTCTACAATCATGCTACATGTTTGCTATAATGGTTATAATGTTGGGTTTGCTGGTACCCATAGGCTAAGCATAGTTCAGTGAATCTGGACAGAACCCACAATGGCTTCCTGTTTTGGTTTGAATATACAACTTTAGTGCAGGCTCTTGTATCTTGTGGTTGGTCCCAGCTAGTGGCACTGTTTTAGGTGGTTGTGAAAACTTTAGGAGTTGGCATCTTGCTAGAGGAGGCAAGTCACTAGTGAAAGATTCTTGGGAATATATTGTCCCTCTCCATTTCTGTCTTTAATTACAGATGGTATAAGGGACAGCTTTTGCTCAAAGGGAATAAGTGATAGTGTATTCTGGAGTTAAATATGAGTGACCATGGCCAAGGAACAGATTTAAGTTACCTCAAAGTCATTTCCAATGTATAATAGTTTATTATGGTATCAGAACAAAGAAGGTCATGAGTTAATATGCTTTTTCAATCTCATTGGTGGGTATATCAGGTAGGCAGTTCATAGCAAAATGGAGAAAGTTTTGCTACAGGCCTTGGATGCTATTTAATAAGATTATTAGTGTTTGAATTGGTAGGATTTAAGGGTCTATTCATGCATTCCAAAAGATTTGCCCACTAGTCTCAGAGTCTTATGTTTCACATAGAAGTGGGCAATAAACGGTTGTTTAGGAAGCTAAAGATAGACCAAGAGAATTTGGCTTTGGAACTGTGGCATTGTAGCCTCTCCAGAATCGCTGGAGTTCTTTAATAAGCCTTTGTAGATTGTTGATTGTAGGCATAGTTTCTTTATGAGAATTTTCGTTATATTATTGCCCATCGAGAAGTGGAAAAGAATTTTTCCCACACATTCCCACTGCCTTGATGCTCTACCTATATGCATGAGGCCATCTAATCATGGATGATACTCTCTGAAACTGTAAGTTAAAATATTCTCTAGTTGGAAGAGAAGAGTAGGAGTGAATATGATCAAAACACATTGTATGCATGCATGGAACTCTCAAAGAATAAATCAAGCGTACTTTATATAAGAAGAGAAAATAAATAAATATTCCATGCTTTAATTTTTTTTCTTAGATATTGGCAAAGTGACTAATATAATAACCAAGCATGTGAAGACCCCTGTCCTGGACCATGAAAGTCCCAGGGTGTGTACACATGTGTGTGTTAGGGGGTGTGGAATCTGAATAAAGAAAGAGCATAAGAAAATGTCCAGGAAAGTAAAACAACACAGATCTCTCTCTCTCTCTCTCTCTCTCTCTGTCTCTCTCTCTCTCTCTCTCTCTCTCTCTCTCTCTCTCTCTCTCTCTCCCTAATTTGAGTTCATTTGTTGAGGAAAATTAGGCAGGCTGTGAAGAAAATGTATAATTCAGGCAGTGGCAAATGTAAGAAGGAACCTGGAACTCAGAAGAGAGGGTGTGCCAGGGGAGGAGCTGCCCTTTGTGGCATCTTAAGGAGCTCCAGAATCAGCACTCCCCAGGACAAAGCAATTCTAGCAAGGCAGCAAGCCCACACACCTCCAAACTCTTACAAGTGAGTCAGCTAATAATCTTCAAATACTTAATTGGACGTTAGCCAAGTCTGCATTCTGAGCTCTGTTTCCTACGACAGAGATATCCCAGGCCTGGCATTAGTATGCCATTGCCTTTGCATTCACATTCACTCTGCTGCCTTGATCTGTTGTTTCACAGCCAGCATAAATCAATAGTAATCTCCTGGGATGGAGGGATTGTTGGAGGTTCAGCTCACAATGAAAGTAGAACAAACCCCAAACCACAGACCTACCCACAGCCTAGACCCACAGTCATCTCTGAGGCTTGGGCAGCCAGGGAGCCACTCCAGCTTTGCAAGAGGGCCACAGGCTAAGAATAACAAATAAAGTTATTCACTATTAATCCTTCACCACCTGCACCCCTTGAAAGTAACAGGAAATAAAGGGCAGCCTGTTTGCGGCTGGTGTGGGAAAAATCCTGATGAAGCAGTGTGCCCAGATTTTCATAGTGATGCCTCCCTGCCCCCACACCATCCCGGCATCTGTGTATACATGAGGGTAGATTGTGTGGACCTAATGGTTTGGCTGTTGCTACAGCAGGTCACAGTCAGATGCTGCCTGAGTATGACAGCCACTAAGAGAATCTATTTTTCATTCTATCCCAGGCTCAAATCCTACCCTATCAGGTGATGGGGATGCCTTCTATCTCTACAGAGAGCAGCTCCTTCCAAGGACTTCCTGATACCAGTGGTCAGTATTTTATGAAATCATTGTAGAAGAACTTGGGCCTTAAATACTCAACACCTTCTCTTTGCAGATGTTCTTGGGGACTACAGATTATTTCAGATGCTGGTGGCAAGTGAAGGATCCTGAGGAAGAACACAAAGCTGAAAATCACCTATTTTCTCACCCATTGATGAGGATAGGCGATAGAAATGGGGCCGTCGCCGGGCGGTGGTGGCGCACGCCTTTAATCCCAGCACTCGGGAGGCAGAGCCAGGCGGATCTCTGTGAGTTTGAGGCCAGCCTGGGCTACCAAGTGAGTTCCAGGAAAGGCGCAAAACTACACAGAGAAACCCTGCCTCGAAAAACCGGAAAAAAAAAAAAAAAGAAAAAAAGAAATGGGGCCGTCAGCTTAGGAATAGGGGCTTGCATTCCTGTCCTTGATCAAGTCAGAAAAGTTGTTTGTCTTGTGGCTGTAGGCTAGAAATGCTGCTATTTGGTTGAACTGATCACTGGTCTCCTTTCTAAGTGATTTTAGTGTTTCAACTTTTGACAGTTTCAGTATTACAGAGATTAACTGCCTTGGAGGCCATTGAAGATGGTACCATTTCCCATTTCCCTCATAACACTCTAAAGGAAAACATCTCAAATATCCCTCCTTAGACTTCTGGTCAAAAGAATAGATAGGCACTGGCCCTAAGGGAGACATGACATTCTTATTTGCTCCCCAACCTAAAACATATACCATTCTTTTCTCCCTTAGAGTTAGTCTATTTGGATTTGTCAATCAGTTGGCCAAGAGTCTACCCCCAGGAAAACAGATTCACTGTAGGACATATTGAAGAACTGAGAGGAGTAATTAGCTTTTTGGTGAGACAATGTACTTATTTACTTAAGAACCCCTTCTTCCCTCAGTCACTAACAGACCTTTATTATATCCTGTAGCCCTGCAGAATCTGCCCACTTTTCTGAGTTACTCAGAAACAAACAAACAAAAAAACCCATAACTTTTCCCTTTCCCTTTTTTCTATGTCTCTTTCTCTTGAACACTGGCCAAAGTCTGGGCATGATTTCCCTGACATTCTGAAGTTTTTCACTAGTTTTCTGACATTTCCCCTCCCCTTCGTACTGTGTGTTTGTTTGCCTTCGAGACAGCTGCTTGCTGATACATACTTTCTTGGGCTTTAACTCAAAAGGCATGGCTTTCACTTTCCTCTTCTCCATCTTCCTTCTCCTGGCAGCTGTTGAGATTTTTAGCTTGTCTTCCTAGTTGTTTTTCTCTTGAACACACATGAACACAAACACACACACACACACACACACACACACACACACACACACACACACACCAACCAAACAGCCAAACAACAAGACCAAAACAACCACCACCAAAACAAACAAACAAACAAACAAACAAACAAACAAAAAACACCCAGAAACAACTATCTTTGATCTTCCTTATAAGTCTGTTTCTGAATTTATTAATGACCAAGAATGCAAAAGAGGGAAGCCCAGTTTCCCCAGAAACATATAGACCAACAATTTCTATTACCAACCCTCTGTCACCAGATTTTGGCTCCTTATTCTTCAAACTCAAAGGGTTGAAGGCCTTAACACTTGTGCTAATTATTTTTTTCTCCCTCAGAAATTTGGCCTTACTAAGTTCCCAGTATAGAGAGGAAGTATCTGAGGCTGCATCTATAGCAACTCTCATAGGAGCCTATTGTGCAGAGTCCAGGAGGAGAAATGGTTGGCCTAGAGCAGAGAAAGGTACAGCTTTAGTAGACATCTCATCTCTAGTCGAAAGACAATTTGACGTGGTTAATTTATCTTTGACTATCATCACTATCTCCATTATTCTTTTTAGGGACAGACTTCCTTCTTTTGTTGCTCATGACTCAAGACTGTGACTGTTGATCTGGTTCTAGAAAAGGGTCTTTCCATCAGTGGTCTGTTTTTTTTGCTTTGTTTGTTTGTTTTTTATGGTAGAGATGTTAGAGTCTGGGACCTTTAGAACTAACACTTTTATCATGAAGAGTCCTCATGAATGCCTTTATGGTACAAGTAGTTTCTCAATGAAGCTTTGTAGCTGCTGACTGAAGGGCACAGAAAGTAGAAGGATTAAAGGATACGGGAGCAATCTCCAAATCCATCCCACAACAATTACTGGCCAGAGAATGATCTTCTGGGTGGTTAGATGTTCACAAAATCTGATAGTTATTAACATTGTTTTAGAAATTCTTATAATCAGACATGAAAACAGTGAAAAATGAATATTGAAATAAAGTAACCTGAACTCATGGTTTGCTGAGGACACAAGTCCCTAAAAAATGTAAAATAGTCAGTCTAAGGACTGCCAGTGTCTCCTTCAAACTCAGATGAGGTTATTCAGGTTAACAAAATTTAGCTTAATAAAAGAGAACTACATGTGTTAATAAAAGGTATTTTGCATGGTTGTGACCACAGTGACTTAAGAAATTTTCAACCTTTATTTTGCTAAATATTCTATTATAAATTTATTTTTATCAGTATAGACTCCTCAAAGTACCATATTAATAGTTGGAACTTTCTTTTTTTAATATCAACAGACTTAATTGCCTCCAATCTTTAACAATGAATGTAAAATGTAGAACTAAGAGACACAAAGAAACCTACAAACAAAGGAAGCACAACAAAATTCTCCCCAAGCACCACTAACTTTCTTCATAGTCACAGATAATGAGTCCACTCTGGTGGCTTTCGTTACTTTATTTCTTCCTGTCATCTACCAAATCACACATATAATATTATTCCTAATTTTGTTGTGTATGTTTAGCTAAGTTCTCACTAAGTAGCCGAGGGTGGCTTCAAACTTTTGATCTTCCTGCCTCAGCTTCCGGAGTGCAGGAATTTTGGTCTATAACATTCCTGTCTTTAGAAGGTTCTTGTTATCAAAAACAACCTGTCTTTTTTTAAAGTTGCCCTGCTACTTCATGTTGGAATCAATAGAGTAATAAGATATACTAGATATGTTGATTCTAAAACCTTTCTACTATAGGATATACTAATATACAGATAAAAAGGAATACCCATTTAGAAAATGATTATATGAATTCTCACATGTTAAGGAAAAAGATAAAGGATGCAAAAACCTTCCTGAAGTGTATAAGTACTCACAAGAAGACAATAATTCTCTATGTCTGTAAAATGCAGGGCTGGAGAGATGACTCAGCAGGTAAGAGATGACTCAGCAGGTAAGAGATGACTCAGCAGGTAAGACCACTTACTGCTATGGCTGAGAACCCAGGTTCAGTTCCCAGCACCCATATGGCAGCTCACAACTGCCTGTAACTTCAGTTCTGGGGGATCTAATAGCCTTTTGCAGTCTCTGAGGGCTCAGGTCTCATAAATTCACATACGATTATACGAACATAAATAAAATAAATAAATAAATCCTTCATTAAAAAGAGTAGCAACAAATGAAAGTCCATATTCAGTTAGTACATTGATTGGAAAGTACCTATCTTTTTAGTATGAAAATAATTACTCATGAAAAATACCCAAAGAGGTCATCTTGTAGCCATTGAATAAGTGAAATGAAAATTTATAATAGAGCTGGAAGTTGGCTAGTTCATGGTCCTATCAACATGATTATTCATTACTGGTGACATCAGATGTAGAAAGAAATCTTTTGGACAGCATTGTGGGAGCATTTAATATGAAAAATTAAGAAAATTGTATTTTTGACACAACAACTTCAGAACCTCTGACTTGTCTCTAAGGCAATATTTTCCATAAAAACTAAACAAAACAATGACAAAAAACATGTCTATATAGGAAAGTCTGCCTCAAAATAGAGAGGGGAGTAGTGGCTCATTGCTATTAAACTCAAACACAAGTTTCTGTTTCTGGTGGCCTTGGCATGTGATACAACTTTTCCATGTCTTAGTTTCTTCGCGTGTTTATTAATGATGGAACCTAAATTGTGAGTCCAACAAATGAACAAATATAGGATACTTGAAAGATGACTGATGTGTTGTAAATACTATAGCCTATAAGACATGATTGTAGCCAGAACTTCTTTTTTTTCTATTTGAAATTTTTTCCATTTTCCATATCAACCACAGTTCCCCCTCTCTCTACTCCTCTTGCTCACCTCCCATCTCCCCCCCACCTCACTCTCCATCCACTCCTCAGAGAGGGTAAGGCCTCCCCTAGGGAGTCAACTAAGTCTGGCATATCAGGGTGAGGTCAGACCAATCTCCTCCCCACTGTATCGAGGCTGAGCAAGGTATCCTTGCATAGGGAATGGGCTCCAAAAAGCCAATTCATGCACTAGGGATAAATACTTGTCCCACTGCCAGTGGCCCCACATATTGCCCAATCTACACAACTGTCACCCACATTCAGAGGGCCTAGTTTGGTCCCGTGCTGTCTCCCTAGCTGTCAGTTCAGAATCAGTGAGCTCCAACTAGCTCAGGTCAGCTGTCTCTGTGGGTTTCCCCATCATGATCTTGACTCTTTTGCTCACATAATCCCTCCTTCCTCTCTTTGGACTCAGGGGGCTCTACTCAGTGCTTAGCTGTGGATCTCTGCATCTGTTTCTATCAGTTACTGGATGAAGGTTCTATGATGACGATTAGGGTAGACATTAATCTGATTACAGGGGAAAGCCAAAGCCAGTTCAGGAACCCTCTCCACTATTGCTTGGAGTCTTACTAGGTTCATGCTTATTGGTTCCTGGGAATTTCCTTAGCAGCAGATTTCTCCCTAATCCAGTAATGGCTCCCTCTATCAAGATATTGCTTTCCTTGCTCTCCCTTTCTGCCCCTCCCCCATCTAGACCATCCAGTTCCCTCATGTTCTCTTGCCACCTCCCCTTATCTCCTCCCCCTCTTCCCCATGCTCAGTTTACTCAGGAGATTTTATCTATTTCTCCTTCATAGGGGGATCCATGCATGTCTCCTTATTATGTAGCTTCTCTGGGGTTGTGGATTGTAGCCTGGTTATCCTTTGCTTTACATCTAATTATACTTATGAGTGAGTACAAACCATATTTTTCTTTCTGGGTCTGAGTTACCTTACTCAGGATGTTTTTTTCTAATTCCATCCATTGTCTGCAAATTTCATGAGGTCATTGTTTTTCACTGCTGAGTAATACTCCATTGTGTAAATGTACCACACTTTCTTTATCCATTCTTTGGATGAGGGGCATCTAGATTGTTTCCAGGTTCTGGCTACTATGAATAATACTGCTATGAACATAGCTGAACAAATGTCCTTGTGCTATGAATGTGCATCATTTGGGTGTATGCCCAAGAGCGGTATTGCTGGTTCATGAGATAGATTGATTACCAGTTTTCTGAGAAACTGACATACTGATTTCCAATGTGGTTGTACAAGTTGCTCTCCAACCAGCAGTGGAGAAGTGTTCCCCTTACTCCACATCCTCTCCAGCATAGGCTGTCATCGGTGCTTTTGATCTTAGCCATTCTGACAGGTGTAAGATGATATCTCAGAGTTGTTTTGATTTGCATTTCCCTGATGTCTAAGGATGTTGAGCATTTCTTTAAGTCTCTTTTGGCTATTTGAGATTCTTTTTTAATTGGATTATTTGGCATTTTGATGTCTAGTTCCTTGAGTTCTTTATGTATTTTCAGCCATCACTTCTTTAATGAAGAATGAATTTACCACCTGACATCAGAAGAGTAAAACTAATATGGCTGTGATGTGCTGTCCTCTTTAAAAAAAGCTACAAGGATAATTTGAGGATTCTGAAAGGAAACCAGGTTCATTGGAGAATATTCAATGAAAACAAAGGACAAAAAAAATCTGAGATCATTATGCTCACAGCCACGCAAACCAAGCAATACAGATATCTAGAGAACTGTCTGCTGTAGTGGCTACATGGGGGTGGCTTGCAAAGCAAGTCTTTCATCTCATGTTACCTTTTTTAATTAAAATATAATGTAAAACCATAACAATACTAATTCCCTTTACAATGCTTCCTTTGACTTTGAGTTGCTGTGGTGTGCAAAATCAGCAGAACTGGGATGCAGGTGCCAGTGATGAGCTGGGTCTTCTGAAGGCTGGAAACAAGGGTCATGGTCTGCTGCCTGGTCACCTGTGCCTGAAGCTTGGCAGCCTTCACTAGCTGTAGCTACCCTGCCCTAGTACTGTACCTGGATAGAGGGGAGCATATGGTTCCCTTCTGAACAAATTGCTTCCTCCAAGGTTCTTTCTTTACTTTTTCTTTTATCTTTATTTTTTCCTTCTTGCTTTACTTTTCATTTTTATTAATAATTGTGATGCTTTTTGTTCTAAATACAAATTTATTGCAGTATAGCTGAATATACAAACTGCCTATATTTAATGCAGAGAATATGATGATTTTATATATAAGCATAGATCTATGACCCACTATAACAATTAAGGTGATAAATGTGATCATTCTGAAAGTTTTATCCTGCCCTTTGTTTTGTTCTTGTTTGGATATTTTCTTTAGTTTGGTAAGAATCAGAGTGAAGAAGAAGGTGCTGTTGTTTAACAGGTGCACACTTTCCAGTTCTCAGGATGCATAAACTCTAGAGACCCAATGGAGAACATGGGGCCTTTACTTAACAATGTCACATCATATCTTTAAATACTTCTTCAGAAAGGAAGACTAAAAAAAGTCTTTAATTTTTTGATTATAATAAAATTACATCATTTCTCCCTTCTTTTTTCTTTCTCTAAACCCTCATGCATATTCCTCCTTATTCTTTTTCAAAGTCATGGCCTATTTTTCCATTAATAGATATTACATATGTGTGTGTTATTAAATATGTAAATACGACCTGCTCATTCTGAATAATGTTATTAGTTTGTATATGTTTTCAGGGATGAACATTTGTTATTGTATAATCAATTGGTATGCTTCTCCCTGGGAAGCCTAGAATTTTTTAAATGGGAAAAAATGCCTTGTACCTTGGTGGTGACCAACAGCTCTCTAATCAGACTTAAGACCCACTCAACAAGAGGGAAATCATGCCTGGTACTGGAAACCTAGCCAGTTACCCAGGGATAGTGAACTCATGGATAATCTATAATGGCCACTTTACTAAACCAACATAATCCCCAACAATATTCTAAATATTTGTCCTTAAATCCACAAGTAAGTGTAGTCCTCATCTCTCATCAAGGAAACTTCCCATTGCCCTGCATGAAGACCATTACAGAAAACCACAATTAATCAAAATGCTGAGAGGTGAACCTCAGTGTCCATGCCTTTTTAATGTGTGGATTTTCATCCTGTTTTGAGATTTTTTTTTACTTTATTTTTATATTAACTTGTTCTAGGATTGAACTCGGAATCTTGCACATGCTAGACAAGTATTCTACAACTTAACTAGTTGTAGATTAGTTTATAAAACAAATGAAGCGAAAACTAGTCTAGACTAGTTGTCAGCATACTGCTCCTTTTGATAGCAATGGTCCTGTGCTGGTAAGTTACTTGGCCCTGCTCTTTGACCTACTCCTTGGCCCCACTTGGCCCACTTCTTAGCTCTGCTCTTGTGCCAGTTACTTTATCTGTGGAACTGAGGTTATGAAGGTACCTTACTTTGTAGATTTAGCAACATCCAAAACTGTACCAGCAGTATTAGTGCCTGGAGCATGGTATATTTTAATGCATTTCTTGTTCCTGATGTGAATTGTCTGTGGCTAGATTAGATCTGCTTTACTCCTTGTTAGCATCATGTTTCAGAGGATTGGGGAGCTGTTGAGGGCAAGGTATACAATGACCTAGATTGTTAATTTCAAACATCTTGAGGGATCAAACTGTCTTCCTGTCATATACAGCTAAACCTCCCTAAACCAACAATAACAGCCACGTCTTCCTCAATTCCTCCACTTTTAAGGGCATTCATGACCCTTGGCTCACTCATCTACTCAGCATCACAAATTTGTGTGGCTGGTGGGATGGTACACAGTGAGCAAGGCTTACGAGTGAGGATGACTCCACTGTTAGTTTGCCTATCATGAACAGCTCCCACTCCATAGGAAGCTGGAGCCAGTGCTAATGTGTCTTTTATAATCAGCAAGTCTCTCCCATGAGAGTCCTAGTACCAGACAATACTAGAGTATTAAACACTTACATGATACTTAGCTGACCATAAAAAGAGTACCATACAAGGATTATGATGTGTTTTCCAGTTGTGATGTCTCTGGGTCAAAACCCAGTCTTTAGACTGAAACTGGAAATCTACTGATGGCTGTTATGTATGATGGATGTGGAAAAGGAAATATAAAAATGTGTGAAGGCAGAGCTCCCCAGTATGACTTAGGCCCCACTCACAGTGGCCAAATTGGGGCCAGGCTTCAGGCCAAGCTACTTCATTGCTGCAGTATAGAGGGAAACCAGATTTAGAGAAAATGTGTGGTGGTAGAAGGCCTTGAGTTTACAGCTTGATGTGTTAGGAACAAGATTTGTCACTCCAACAAGATTTATTGAATCTGTTTGTTTACTCATGTGACAAATGTCTTGATTTCAACTGTAGGTCAGATGCTATTCTAGGTTCTAGTGACAGAATGAGGACAAAGATCAGTTTATTTCCTCATGAGGAGGGAGGTCTGTCTAAAGATATGGACAATGAACAGGTCAAGCCACATACATATAATGTGAATTCAGGTGTTTAAGACTATGAAGAACAACAAAGCAGGATACAAAGCAGAGTAAGAAGGAGCGGGAGAATTGCTTTGGATGGATTTCGGGGAAATTCTCCAAGGGAGGGCTAAATGAAGTGGAACAGTGAAGTACGACAACCAGGTGAACACAGTAGTGAGGAAACCCTGCAAACTCTGACTTCCAACTACCCCTTGAATCCACCTGCTTTTGGACCAAGTTCCCATCCAAAGAGCACTGTGGCTCAGCCAGTGCCTAGAGGATGTGTCCCTTCTTAAATCCCTCCTCAATCCCTTCTCCACATTCCCACACCACCACACACAGTCTTTTCTCATGATGGCATCCAGGTAGATCTTTTAAGCTCTGAGGCACAGAATGTTTCTTTAATGCTGAAATCTCCAATTTCTTCCAGTTCATTGTTGTATTATTGTGTGTGTGTGTGTGTGTGTGTGTGTGTGTGTGTGTGTGTGTGTGTGTGCGTGTGTGTGTTTCTGTAAATAAAATGTTAGCTCTTCATGGCCCAACAGTGAGCATAGGCCCCATTGTTACTTTAATTCCAGAGGAACAAAAGCCCCTGTGCTTCGCCTGCTGCCTCTAGGCTTGCTAGTGTCCCTAGCCATTGTTATAATGGAACCTGAAACTCAAACTTAAAACTGAGAGGCATTCATATCTCACAATCTTCTTCTTGGAAAACAAGGAGAGAATACTAATAGAAAGGGCTCAAACTACCCGGTCAGCTAGAGTAAAACACACATTACAAATCTTAATATTTTATAACAACTTTATTTGAGGTTCATGAAAGTACAGGTGTTGAGGGTATGATTCTTGTACTAGTTCTGAGATCTACTGGAGTCCAGAGAGTTCCATTTAGTGATTTGACAAAGAAGAGAAAAATAAAGAATGATATAGAATATTTCAGAAACTTGGCTTGGAGACAGCATGCATTAACTTCTATCAAATTTTATGCTTATAAGCCTTTCCTAGATACAAATTGATAGTGTTGCTAAGATTGCCTTATTGTGACCAAAACATCCAACACAGACAGTTTCAAGGAGAAGTCATTTATTTTGCCCGTGGTTTTGAATTTTTAGTCACCATGGCAGGGGTAAGATGAGGGATGGCTTATGTCATGGTGTACAGGAAGTAGGGTGGAGCAGCTCACATCATGGCAAGTAGGCAGTAGAGTTCAGCTACAGTAGAAGAGGCCAGGACAAGATGCAGCCCCTGAATACCTATTCTCAACCAGGAAGGAAGTCCCATCACCTCCCATTCCAGGAAACTATTGAGAATTTGAATCCATCAAACCCTCATGATGTAATCGTATCTGAAAATGTCCATGTAAGCACTTCCAGAGGTGAGCTTCACTAATATTCTCAGGGTCTATCACAGTTAAGTTGACAATGAAGATTTATTGTCAAAGGTAGTGCATGTGTACCCCTATAGTCAAGAGGAAAGCTTGGTGAAGATTCTGGGGGGAGCTGACTCATGGTACCTAAGTTGGTTTAAGTATGGAAAATTCTAGACAAAGACAATGATATAACATGGTATAGTCCAGTAGAGACACAATAATAAATAAGACATATTTATAGATTCCATAGTATTTTCTATGTCTTGAAAATAAGGAAGATTGTCAAGATTAGAAACTTGAGTAGCAGGTGGATTTCAGATCACCTGGAGTCTTCTATAGCCACCATAAGACATTTAGATTTCTCTCCTAGGGTCGAGGTGAGGAGGCCATTGAAACATTTTCAATAAAAGATTGTCATATTTATTTAGAGTAACATTTTGGAGAAACCCTTCTAGAATGGAAGACAGGACTAAAAACCAAGACACCAGTCAGGAAGTGGTTTCTTTCGGTGTTTCCTGTCCCAGGAGTTCTCAAACATGGCTCACATATAAGAAGTATTTTATAACTTGGTTCAGTATTCATTGTATTTGTGATAGATATATACATATTTGTGATACGTGTATGCATACACACACACACATGTGAACATTTACACACATATAAAAAACAATTTGGGATATTTATAATCTATTCTCCATTTTACCTTTAAAAACAAGGACTGCCACTCAATACATTGCATTTTCCATACTATAACAAATTACAAATTTCACTTTGAAAATCATTTCTGGAGCTCATTAAACAACCCCACTCCATAGCCAGGGTCCAGGCCATACCTATACATCATGATAAACAGATTTCTCAAGAGTCACCCTAAAAGTTCCACTATTTCTAATGTATTTCATAAGTACTCTTCATTTACCTTGCACTATCAGTATTGTTAGGATGAGTGGTGAGCAGCATGAGACCATCTAGACCATTTTGAGTCAGATCAAAGACGTTGATGCTTTTCACAATAAAGCTGATATGTTCTTTCTTTTCTTTTTTCCTTTCTTCTTTATATATAAGGTCTTGCTTAGTTATTTTCAAATTCAATATCCTTCTGTCTCAGGCCCATGAATTCTGTGGTCACAGGAATGTGCCACCATGATGAGCTAAGAGGTTGTTTTAATTTTTTACTTTTATTCTTTTATAGGTATACACTGAAGTCTTCTAGAGGCTACATAATGAGCAATGGACTATTTTATCTAATGGCTAAGACACACATGGTGTGTTTATTCTTCCATTGTTTTCTTTTTTAAAATTTCTAATATGTTAAATATTAATCTACATTATTTTTCTAATGAAAATCTTCTAATGAAAATGCACACTTTAAGAGTGCACCAGAGGCCTGAGACAATGAACTGGCACTTGGACTTCGTATATTTGTATCCTCATTATTATTCCAAATGACCTGGCATGATTTTGTCACCTTGGACAGCTGTGAACACTGTTAGCTGTCATCTGGTTTTCTGTGTCAACAGTTAACAGTGCCCTTCCTCTTGACCCAAAAGAATAGCTGCACCATTGTTTCTGAACCCACTATTTCTGGACCTGACAAGCAGCTCCATTCTTTGCCTCAGGCCTTTGCACTGACTTTTTAGCACAACACAACCCAATCTTCGAAGCATTTGAATGTTGGAGTGTGCCAGTATTTTAGCACTGCGTTCTTTTGTGACATTGTCAGAACTCATGTATTAGTCATCTCAGGCATGTTTTTAATCACTGTTTATAGCCTGGAAACAAAGATGTCTTAGCTCCAATTCTGATTCCTTTTCTCAACTGCAGATTTGAACATGGGATCCTGCTGCTTAGCTACAAATCTGTCATATTTGCCATGTCATTGGAAATTAAGATCTTTAAAGCTGAACTCAAAACATCTTCCATAGCTATTTCTCTATTGAAACTACTCACCTCAATGAAAAGTAGTTGAATTTTTTAGTATCCTCAAGCCAAAGTCCTTAGCTTATTTGTTAATATGCTCAGTTCTTTGCTGATACCATCAGAAATGTAATATGTCCGTTGAACCTGAATGTCCTTACTTGTGCTGATGTCACTTGGTAGTATATCATTATTATTAGGACCTGATCCTAGATATTATCATTTTAAATCTTGCTCATTGCTTTTTAGATCTCTATAAAGCTGATCAGTTTCTCTAGAGAATCACCTAAGAAAGGCGCTGACTTTTTAGTCATCTGCTGTTCTACAAAGGTCTGTTCTTCTTTACAGAAGACCTTCACTTTCTTTCAAATGATCTCTACATCCAGGTTGTGTATGTATCTGGGGGGGTATTTTTAGTAAGTCTTCATACCCAGAGAAGCTGATTTCTGTTACTTTTCCTTGAAGCTGATCTCAACTAGGTCAAGTGTTTCTTTATAAGGCCATGCTCTAGGAGTGGCCTTGAGTCTACCTAAATAAATCCTATGGTCAGTATCCATCACCAAAATTTAAAATGTACACTCTATGTTCAACTTGGACACCTTGGAAAGATAGCAATCACACCTAGTAAGGAGGGTTTATGCTAAAGGCATTAGGTGTGCCAGAGTAGGGACTGAAGATAAGAAACAAAATAAATCTGAGAACTGTAGCAAAGAGGCCTCTCGTCTTCCTTGAGCTCATTCCCTGAATTTCTCTCTTCAGCTGACCCAGAGCCAAGAACATTCTTCAGTCGTATTGTATTTTATTCTGGGGCTTAGTTAGAACAAGTGGCTCCCAAAGTCTGGGGATATGATCAATTAGAGTAAGAGGCAGATGGAAGGTCCCATGTGGAATGAGTAAACTGAAAATCATTTCTGGGCCACAGAAGTTAGGCTCATCTAAAGATGAAGGAAAAATAGAAGAGGAAAGGCATAGGAGTTCATTCCATAAGGCATGATCCAGTAGAAAAGTGAATGGAGTTTTAGGGAGGAGGGAAAGATAAGACAGGCACCCAAACTGGACAAGGAAAAAACAGTGCACAAATCTCAAAGCAACAGACAGGATGATGGGTGGCCATGCAGACTTAACAGTGGAAAACTGAAGCACATTGTCTTACCCAGTTAAGATTTTAGGGCACAGTGGTGTAGTGACTTGGAACTCGGCAGCTTCTCCATTTCTTGTCTTAGTTGTCAATCTTGGGAAGGTATCCTGGGGTCCAGAAGCCAAGAAAGACACTGTCTCTCCTTTGCTTGCTCTGTGTCTGTCTTTGTGCTCATCATGAAAGAAGCATTTCCTCATTGATTCTTTAACAGCCTGTTAAGGAGGAGAGTTATTATCCCTATTTTAAAGGGAAAATTAGAATCAAATCAATCAGACCCACAATCAGAGAGCTGTAGAGTCAGGGTTTACACCTGCTCATTCTGACACTGCAGCTCATGCTGTTAACTATAGCACTAAACACTGAACCCTGAGTCCCGGGGCTGGAGAACCATCCTTTTCTGAGCAAGCAGACAGTCCACAGCTTGAGGGTAGGAATGAATTGCTTTCATCTGTGTCAACAGCATCTGGCATGGGACCTTGCAGGTGCTCCATGAAAATGTATTGCACTAAATTGGGCTAATCTCATCTTTCAAATAATCAAACACGTGTGAGAGCGATTTGAGCTGATCGTTTGAAAATGGCAATGGAAGTTTGTACATCAATTTTTTTCTTCTCTTAAAAAGGATTTGACAGATTCATAAATTTACATAATGAATATTAGTCATTTTATCTCTGTTCTCTCTCATTCCCCAGCACCATACTCCTACTGAATCTCCTCTTCCCAATAAGTCTTCAGTGTCTTCTTCTTGTGTGTAACCCACTCAGTTTAAATAGAGTTTCTCGTCCAAGTGTGTGTGAGAGGTTATTTACTGGAGCAATGATGTTCATTGTAGAAATGACACCTCTTTCCCTAAAACCATTATTTGAAATTAGTCCCTTAGCAAGAGATAGGCTCTTGGGCCTTTGCCCTATCACCAGTGAAATGGTGATGCTCTCAGTCATGTGTAGGTCTCCTGAATTTAACCACAGCTGCAGGAAGTTCATGAACACAGCATTTATGTCTCCAAGTCATGTCCAGAAGATGTCTTCTTGGTACACCTTCCCCTATCCTTCTATTATGTCTATTCCTTCTTCCACTTCACTGTCTAAGCCTTCAATGGGGGATACAGAGCACCCATTTATGGCCTAGCATTCCATCACTTATTCTTAGCTCTTCGGGCAGTTATGGATGTCTGCATTAACTGATTCCTGCTTACTAAGCAGTGCTAACCTGTGTGTGTAAACAGTGTTTAGGAGGCATTTAAATAATATGGCCATTTAGCAAAACAATAGTAATAGGTTTTCCCCATCTAAATGCTCTTAACCAGATTTACAGTACCAGGCATGAGTTCATTCCTGTGGAGTAGGCCCCAAATACAATTAGGAAGTGGTTGGTTATGCCTATAACAGTCATGCCATTATTGAACCAGAGGGCACATCTTGCTTTTCAGGTTATGAATGTAGCTTGCAGGGTTCCCAGCCACGAAAGAGTTCTAAAGACACTATGTCCTTTAGAAACAGGGCACGGAAATCATACTGGAAGCTTCCTCCCTATAGGCTAGCTTTCATAGTGCTGGAAGGTTCTATACAGGCAGCTGGCTGAGAAAAGTGCCTCCATTTTTATCTGTTTGACTCAGCTAGACTTCCACTATCTTTCTGCCTATCATGCTTTACAGGTGTTAAAACAACAGTCATGTAAATTATATGGATTTGCTATCTGTTCTTGGAAAACCAACAACCATGTTTTCACTATAACTAATCATTTTCTAGAACATCAGAGACCACTGCAATGGTGACTATAACACATGCACATGCCTCTTCCTGGATTTTCATTCTTACTTGGAGGTATTTGAGGATACCTTCATCTCCTTCCTGCAGGACTACATATCATTTTCTCCTAACTTACAGGTTCTTTTTCCTTAATTGACTAAAGCTCTTTTGTTGACATGTCAGGTCTCCATAGAGCTGTTCTCCATGCATAGTTCCTAGACTAACAGTATCAGGACTCAACAGAAACTTGCTATAAATGCAAATTTTCAGCCCTAATCCAAGGTCATTGAACTATAGGCCCTGAGGGTGAGGCCTAATATGTGCCCTTCAGGAAATTTAGCTGCATAACAAGGTTTGATAACCACTGTTAAGGCCCAGGAGAAGCTCTGTTTGCTGTACTGAGGGCCGATAACAAATAGGGAGACTGACATTTAATTTCTGCACCATATTCTCTGTTTAGCAGTTGTTAACACCCAGGGGAATCACATCTAGCATTGAAACTTTCTTTCATTCTCAAGACTTTTTTATGTGAGCCTTTTCCCTTGATGTTCAGGTGCTCTGTCAGCTTTCTGTTTCTCTGCTAAATGTGTGCTCCTTGTTGGAAGTGATTCCTCTCCACTGTACTGAAAGCTCCAAAACAGAGTATACGAGAAGGAACTAGCCTTTTATGCAGGATGCCCGGATGTAGTCTAGATGGCAGCAGGAGGAAAAGCAGTTTTATGGAGGTGAGAAGAGGAATGGCTTAGAACGGGTTGGAGTTCCTCTCCTTGACTGGCACACTGAAGTGAATGTAGACTCAGAGTCAATGTGAGGCTAGCACTGGACCAAGAAGCTACGTCTGCCTAGGGCGGTGAGAAACAATGCTGCTAGCCCCGGGGTCTGGGTAGCTGGAGAAGAGTGACTCTGCAAAGCAGCGCTTGAGAGACAACTTCTGACAATAGGATCTTAGGCATAACAGCAAGAATGTTGGACAAGGTAGCTGCCCCCAGGTGATGGAGGCAGTGATTGGAGAAATGAGTGATAGAGAGCATCTGCTGAGCTAGCTACATGGTCTGTAGCTAGGTATTGCTGGCATTGCTCTGTGGATGGCATTCAAAAAGTCTCTGGCTTTGTGCTAATTCAAATGGGTCAGGGATGGCAGGAGAAGGTTCTGGAGTTAGGATGCCTGTGCAAGGAAGGATGGAGGTGTCAGGATCCTAGCTTAGAAATGTGTGTACACATGCAGAAGGGAAGAGAAGATATTAATTCCAGTAACAAGATCTCTCTCCTCACTATCCTCAACATGGCTTTCTTCTAAAGTCTGGGAACTCAAAATTATGTTTCTAATTTCCCTTTCTAGTTTGAACATGACTCTTTCTTTCCCACCCTCTCCCATTTTCTACATCAGATGTTGTTAGTGTCTGTAGATTGCTGTAGTATGAGATAGTGCATGCAAATCTCAGGTTTCTGTAGAAACAAAGAGACCTGGCTTTCTGAGTATTTCAGGGAATATTTCTGACTGTTAATCAGAGACAGCAGTGTGCTCTTCTGGGCAAGTTATTTGTACTCCTCAGAGGAAAAGCATGATAAACAGAACATTATGTTAGAATAGAACTGTAGTGTTTTCTCTGTCTTTTTTCCTTCTCTATTACGCCTAGCCCTGTACATACGTCTCCAAGTACTTCCTGCATGTCTCCAGTTGAAGTTGGTTGAACTCTTGAATGTCCTCCATCTCAGACTGCTGCTCTCCAGTCTCCTTCAGGTACAGTGCAGAGAGTGTCTAAGGAGAGAGAAAGAGATGTGTAAGCACAGAGCAGCTTAGGGAGCCACTGTTGCAATAAATCAACAGAAATAAATAGGGATCTTGTAATATCCCACCTATTATTCCCCTGAAAACAGTGGTTTAGGGTTCAAGTTGCAATGCATATATGCTACAAAACCTAGAGAAAGTTACATTTTTATCATGATGGCCAGACAATGTTCATGACTGTGACCCCCAAAAACAGGATTTCAGAGGCAAAGACTGCATCAAAAGGTAATGAATTCAAATTTCCTAGTTTCCATGCCAGAAGGTCTTACAGAGGGGATATTAAATTAGAAATGAGATCAGTAATCACATTATGAGTTCATGTTAATAGAAACATGCCTGAGGTCAGCAGATATTCTACACTGTTTTGGCCTTTATGCTCAACCTTTGTCCACTGTGGACAGCACCTGAACAGCCTCCATCCTGTTGTCTATGGATAAGGACACTTTATGATATCTCAGAGACTCTTTTATTTTAGAAGATCTGATCAGTTTTCATTTGTGATACAAAGTTCCTAGTTTGTACTCTAATCCTTCCACATTCCCTTTTAACCTGTGGGGTTGTGTTAAGTTTAACATGCATTGAAATCTCCAGTGTGTGGTTGTAGGGTGTGATAAAGGGCACAATGGGATCAATTGATAGCCTGTATTATGGGATCAGATGGATATCCTATACAATGGGGTCAGTTGGATATCCTGTACAATGGGATCAATTGATAACCTGTATAATGGGATCAGATGGATATCCTGTACAGTGGGATCAGTTGATATCCTGTATAATGGGATCAGATGGATGTCCTGTACAATGGGATCAATTGATATCCTATAAAAGTGGTATTAGATGGATATTCTGCACAGTGGGATCAGATTGATGTCCTTGAATGAAACAGTCAGTTGTGTCAGGAATCCTCTCTGTGCATTTGTTTTCTAGGACTCATTAGTGACTTCTGTGGGCTACAAAGGATTCCCAAGTTCCATGGTTGGTTTTGATCCTGCTGAAATTCCTACAGTACAAGCCCTCATTAGCCAGTTTCCCATTTCTTGCACTGATTGCAGAATCTGAATATTTTTATTTTTATTTTTATCTGCTTTGAGTCTTTCCATGGACATGATTACGTTCAGGCTCCCTCTTTCAACTTCTGTACCAATTTTTGTCAAGTGGATTTTAATATTCTGATTGTGTGTATTCATGGCATATGCCCACCCTTGGATCATACAGAGAGGAAAGGTAATTTCACCAAAGAAAATACTGGGTACTATTATCATAGAAAACTGGGTGTTAGGAAGACAAATATCTATGTTAGTGATTTCCTTTTATTTCGAGAACAGCAGACTTTATATCCAGAAAACTATCCTTAGCAAGTTAGATTCTTAGAAATTGTAGGATTTCAAAATGTTCTCCAGTTCTGGGCAGTGTTCCCCAGTTCTTGACTTGGTCTGTCATTTCCCACTTGCCTTTTCCTCACTGATGGCTGTCAACATACCTCCGAATGCCTGCCGCATCTGCGTCTCTGCCTGTTGTTCCTGAGAACACCGCAGCTCAGCTGCTCACTCTTCTCCAGCTTGTTATCTGACTGTATGGAGACTTCGAGGTTGGTTTCCTCTCTATCAGGGTTCTGAGTTCTTTCCAACTTCTGTGGTTTCCAAGATGTGATCTAGTCTGTTTCTCTGCAGTTCTTTAGCCAAGAATTACTTTTTATTAAACCACCCCTTCCAAATGTTTTGCTACAATCACTGTAATGAACTGACAGATGGGTGTCTGATCTTCAGTAGATATAATGAAGATTTATTTTCTAAATGACTAGGACAAGCCAAGGGTATCATACAGAAAAACAAATAACCAAACATGTGTAATCTTCACACTATGCTTCATTCAACCTATGGTGGTGATATCCTTGGATATGACCTTCCTTCCAAACCATGTGGACAGTATAGGAATTCCACATACCCCAAGCTTAAGTCAGCATGAGATTGCCTTATAATAAACACTCATTTTGAGAAGATTATAACTTACATTTGTGCCATGAATCTTAACCTATTTGGAATATCATTAAAATAATTCTAACACAGAGGGAATAATGGTTCTGATTATTTAATTATCCTGTGTTCTTCAGAAATGGATATTTGGATACCTCATTTAGGCAGCTCTTGCAACCTAAGGTCCAGTTAATACGTGATGACACACAGTGGCTTCTGGAATTATAGTTAATACTGTTAATAAACTTTTGGATGAATGAATCAACATAGAGTGAGAAGTTGATGATTTCTAGAATCATAGGCAACTTGTTACCCTTGGTAGTAGATATCCTCAGTGTGTTATTTCACCTCCCAAAGGACTCCATTCTTTTTTTTAATTTTATTTATTTATTCTTTTTATTAAGAAATTTTTTATTCATTTTACATACCAATCATAGATCCCCTCTTCTCTACTCCTGCCCCTCCAGCCCTCCCCCCAATCCCCCAATTCCCTCCCCCAACACCATAAGGCCTCCCAGGGGGAGTCAGCAGATCCTAGTACATTCAGTAGTGGCAGGTCCAAGCCCCTCCCCCTGCCTCAAGGCTTTGCGAGGTGTCTCACCATAGGTAGTGGGCTCCAAAAAGCCCTCTCAGGCACCAGGGATGGATCCTGATTCTACTGCCAGGGGCCCCTTAAGCAGATCAAGCTACACAACTAGCACTCCATTCTCTTGCTTACATTGTAGCTTCCTCTCTCTTCCCTCTGCCAAAGGATTGTTGCTCAGGGAGTTTGCTCTCATTGCAAATCCAGCTACATCCTTATAGATTGTTACTTGTTTACTTTTAGTTAATATTTATTTTAAAAGGCCTGAGCTAGAACTCAGGGCCTTGAATATCCTAAGCAAATTTCTCTACCACTGGGATATATCCCTAGTCCTTTGTTTTTATTTTAAAAATAGTAACAGGCAAACATAGCGAGATTAACATGAAATAATTGGCCTCGGTGTCTAAAATGTACAGAGGCTGAAAAGCCACTGCTGGGTGTCCACTGATGCATGCTGAATACTTTGGTGGATGAATTGGCTTTATACCCAGAGTGGATGGTGCAAGCCAACCATAAAAATAAAATGTACTAAACCACCAACTGACACTATGGAAATAAGATATTGGTTAGCCAAAAAAACCCACAGTGCGTCGATTAGCAGATCTTAATAGTTGGAAAGAATTTTTGATTCTGGAAATGGAGTGGTTTATACAATTACAGGCTATTTCTCTTATATTAAAAAAAAGTCTACAGCACCTTCTGTATATATGGGGGAAGTCCAGATAAGATTGTAAAGCTGGCATCAATTGAGTTAGATGCTTTTGTCTGTTGAAGCTGGCCCATACAAATCCTAGTAGGTCATTCCACTGCTTTCTTTTCTGTAGTTGTCCATTGAAATCTCAAGGTTGTAAGCCTCACTGCCCCTCACCCCTGGCCACACACAAGGAAGGTATGATGAGAATGAGTTTCGACTGCCTGATTCTTACAAGTAAGATACCACACGATGGCTGACCCTTGGTGTGGACATCCTAGATGCAAGTGACAGTGTTGAAACTGTCAGTTCACAGACTTGAGGTGTCTTTGGAGGAAGATTATACCGGCTGGATTCATACGGATCTGTCCTCATGGACACAGTGTGTCTGGCTTTGGCTTAGCCACTTGTTAGTTCATTGACTTTGGTAAAGGGACCTCTCCTTCCTGAAATTTATTTTCTTCATTTTTAAAATGGGAAGATGGCATTGTAAGAATGAAATGGTTGGAAGATTCATGAAACTATAGTACCATCCATTTACAAGAGTAGAAAACCCATAGGACACCAGTCTGCTTAGTGGGCAGATTTCCAGCTCCAAAAGGTGGTTCATTCCCAGAAGTTCCAAACAATCAGGGCAACAAAGAGATTTTGTTTGGGTTTAGAAAATTGCCTACCACTGTGATACATCCTTAAATCCTTTGTTTTTATTTTTTTTTAATAGTAACAGGCAAGCAGAGTGAAATTAACAAGAAATAATTGATCTCTCTGTCTTAATGTACAGAGGCTGAAAAGCCCTGCTGAGTGTTCACTATGTAGAATGCTACAAACTCAGGGTAATAAAACATTTAGACCCTAAGCAGTTTACGTCTTGTCCTTGACAAGATATCTTTTAGAAAATATCTTGTCTCCATAGGCAACTTGGGTTTTGTACAAAAATAAGTAAGTAAATAAAAAAAATAAAAAATTTAAAAAGGAGACAACCTGTTGCAAGAACAGACAAATAAAAGGAACACCCAGTCTAGTTGTAAGGATGTTTTATTGGGGGCTAGCGTGATATTTCAGCTGACAGAAGCAGCTGCTGCAAACCCTGACCACCTGAGCTTGATTCCCAGAATCTATATGGTGGGATGTGGGAACCAATTCCCACAAGTTGTTTTCTGACCTTCAAATACATGGCTTGGTGAATGCATATACACAAATAAATAAATGTAATTTAAAAAATTCTGGCATGTCTTTTAAGGACCATTTTATTTGGTTAGTTGAAGACACCGTCTCTTTCACTTTTACTCTTGATCACTTTGGAGTCAGGTAGATTTTATTGTCTGTGTTGCCCTTGCAAAGATCCCAGATTTTCAAAAGCTTCAATTCCTTGACAGTGGAATGTACCTAAGATCCTGAGTTTCTCAGCATTGTTCCAAAAGTCACATAGCTGAGGCCCCCAGCCTAGTTTGAGGGACAGGAAATACAAATGCGGTAAAGGCAGGGTTGTTTTATCCACCAGTTGGCATGAGTAGCAGCGTGCAGTTCCTTGTGTTAGCTTTGATAAGGATCTCAGAATTTTTATTTAGTTTTATTTTTTAATCATAAAACCCTCCACATCCTTCAGGGTCAATGTGTAGGACAAAGAAAAGAGAAACACAGAATTCAACATTAACGCTGACATTTCATTTGTTGGCAGTCTGGTCAGGGTCTCTATACATTTGCAAACCACCTTAGCTTGCCCTCCTGTATTAGTTTTCTACTGTTGCTGTGACAAATTGCCACAGATTTAGCTGCATGCACACTGCCTGCTTAGTGTGCAGATGTACAGGTTGGAAGTCTAACGTAGGTCTCCTTGGGTCAAAAGGAAGATGTTCATAGACTGTGTTGATTTCTGGATACTGTACAAAGGGGTGAGCTTCCTTTTTTCATTCAGCTGCTGGCAGGACTTTGTTCTGGGTTGTTTTCAGACTCAGGTTCCCATTCTCTTGATTGCTGTATTTCCTCCTGATTTAAAGACAACCTGTCCTTCTCCATCATAACCTTCTCCCACGAATTCTGTTCTTTCTTCTCTTGTATTCCACTTTAAGAATTTTTGATATTAGATTTGGCTCATAGAGAAAAATCTTAGATAATATTTCAATCTCAGGGTCCTTATCTTAATTGCATCTGTGCAGTCCTTTGTCAGCATGCTAACAGATACAGCGATTTCAGGATTCAGGTATGGATGTCTTTGGGGTGGGGGCGTGATTCTGCTGACCATACCAATAGACAGACCAGGACAAGCAGGGAGTGTAAACTTAAATGTCTCTAGGATTTGCTGATTTCACTACAAATGGCTGAAATGTCCTGGGAAAACGAAAGCAAATAAACTGTAGCATGTAACAAATTAAAATACCTAAAACGCAGAAGGCAAAAAACAAAAATAGACTTCCTAGTACCTAGTTACAGGTTCTGCTAACTACAGTTTAAATTATTCTTTAAGAAATTTTTGACAGATTGGTAAATTGCAACCCACACAGCCTTAATTAATTTTGTCATATCTCTAATTCACTTGGGTTGCCCAGGTTTCTTTCCTTCCACAGGTTTCTAGTGGTTCTGAGCTCAGTTGCTCTCCCAAGACAATTTAAAAAAAAAGACCACAAAAATAATTTTTTTCTTTTTCATTTCCATGTAGGCTGTTCTTTTCAGCTGAATTCATCCAGGCAAAGAAAGATTGAATAGATTGTGTTCACTGAGAATAACAGCACAGAATGGGAGATGGGAGATCTGAAATAATAAGCAGAGAAAATAATATAATAATACAAAATTACAGGTTAAGTAGTTCTGAGGGCACAGACTCCAAAACCTTACTCTTCTGGGTATTCTTTTTTCTTAAAGCTGGTCTAGAGACAGCTGGGGTACCAGGACTACTAGATGCTCAGTAAAGCAACCAGACAAAGGGTAAGCCTAGAGGACATTTTACAATAACGGCAACATGGAGCCACCAAGAACCAGTTTTTTTTTTTTTTTTTTTTAGTTAAAAAAATTATTAACAATTTTTTCTCTGTTGGCTAGTTTTCATAGTGGTGGAAGACATTATGTATGCTACTAGAAGAGAAGAATAACCATTCTTTTTACTGAGGTGTGAACCGTATGAGCTACACTACAACCAGCCTGGTAAGACATGGCTACTGGTGCAGTGGTGGCGCAAATGTAGTTGCCAAATGGCTTCTGCCTGGATTGAAGGTCTAGTTTACATGATGAAGCTCACACTTGGCACTATTATTGGGCCAAGAACCTATGGCTGGACAGGTCATAGACCCTAGCAGGGAACCGACTAATATATTCTGCTAAATGGAATAAACTTTTTAAGACTCATACTTAGATCGGTATCCTTATAGTGCCACACAGTTCCATTAGTCTGTTTTGTTGTTGTTGAGTTCTCCACCCACAAGATAACTCTAATATTAGCTTCTGTGGTAGAGTGGCTGTTGTGAACATCTCTGTGACCAGATATTAATATGGATGATTTTCATGGACAGAGAATGACTGAGGCTAGCATTCTTAGGTGCAATGACTTTTAGGCTGAAACCTTTGACAGTCTGAACAGTCCTGTTGTTAAATGTCCAGTAACAAGAAAAATGACTCTCATGAATGAGACTGAAAGATCAAAATTAGTTTTGACTTTGAGCATATGCACAGAAGCCCTCTTATCAATTCTAGAAGTAAGTTTCTGCCTCTCACTGGTATTCAGTCTTTATGGGCTAGGATAAATCTCAATGGATAGTAAAGATAGTTACTCGTTTTCCGTTTTTTTCCATCTCAGAAATCCTGTGCAGTTTGTCTGGTAGCAGAAGTCATCTCACAAGGCCCAAGGCTCCATGATGCTGTGCCCATGATTCTTCCATTGGTGCTAAGATTCTGAGTGGTTGTAAAGGTGCATCTGTTTTCTCTATCAAGACTTGCTAATATGACATCACCCATGTTTCAGTCACACCCAGGGCCAGTCACATTACTAGAGAGGGCTGCAGACTTTAATGATGACCTCAATGATAAGACCCTTCTAATATAGCTCCATATGATAATTTCCCTGATGATTTCCTGATTTCAGGTGATTTTAGCCTTTCTTTTTCACTGCCTATAGAACTTTACAGATATCCAATTGTAAATGACAGCAGATAAGACAGTGTGTGAGCCCACCCTAATGGTACTCCTCTCAGTCGCCATGGCTGGACTACATGAACACATTCTTATTCTCATACTTTTTCCATTCTATATTTTGCAGAGTAAGAAAGAAAAACTTTGGTGTGACAACAGTGTCATCTCCTCAATCTTTCCAGCAACTCTTATTCCAGCATTGAAACAAGAGACAAATTTTACAAATCTTGCTCTGTATGAGAAGAGGAGACGGTCTGTAGAGGCTTGTTGCATGCTATAATGCCATAAATATATTCCAAGGAGCAGACTCTGAGATGAGTGGCATTGAATACTGGGGATTATAACACTTCTGTTTGATATGGGTGTTTAGCCTGCATGTATGTCTGTGCACCACATGCATGTGATTCTTGTGGAGGCCGAAAGAGTATTACAGAACCCCTGGAACTGTAGCAGCAGACAGTTGTTAGCCACTATACAGGTGCTGAGAACTCGAACTTGTGCCCTCTGGAGTAGTAGCCAATGCTCTTAACTGCTGAGCCATCTCTTCACTCCCTGATCCAGACTAAGATCTCTTTCTTAGCCTCAGCTATCGTGAGATTGAGATGTTTGCTGTCAGCATTTCACCTGATGTTTCTACTAAGTTTAATTTCACCTAGAGCCTTGCACAGTGAAGTTTTAGATGCTTCCATTGCAGAAACTGGAGTTCGATTCTACCTTGATACCCTGTTCAGTTAGAGTCCCAACCCTTATCGACTACTCTTGCCTCATAGATACTTCATTTCTATTCTTATTGCTTCAACATTTGCTCAGAGTTTGCATTTTTTACTTTATGTTAAGAATGTCTGTCTAGATGAAGGAATACTGGATCAGTGTTCAGCTTATTTTACAGAGGACCTTTTGCTATGGAAAAAGCTGGATTGTTTCCCAGCTTTCTGATTATATTCAGGCCTCTAAATCAAGTATCAAATGGTGGAGAAAGCATTCCTTCCCCTATATTTTAGAAGATGTCTTTCTCTCATATTAAAGTACAGTCTCTCTTTGATGGAAGCCTTAGTAGAATTTTCTCAAGTCAGCTTTATCTACTTCAGAAAGAGAGACTATCACTCTCCGTTTCTACCACAAGTCTGTATGACTTTATTTAACATGCTGTACATTCATGTTCCCCCTGTGTTCTCATCTGTATTTTAGTGAAAGGTTGAGAGACGCTGCTCTGGGAGCTATTGCTAGCCATCATTTAAACCAGGCATCCTCAAGGCTGTTCATCATCTTCCTCTGTTTCAAAGGTTCAGATGCCTCTTGCTTATATCCTTCTCCCTGCATGGACTTCTGCATGGTAGAAATATAATTATTCCTATGGCTATTTGAATATGATTATTGACAATTGAAATGCTTCTCTGCTTAGGGCAATGGTAAGGGCAGAATGTGTTCCTCTAAAACAAATGAAAACTAAGACAAATGAAGGATTTTCATTCATTCTTAACTTCTAACTATCATCACCAAAGCTGCTTTAGGGATTGTCTTGGTACTGAAGGGTTCTGTGCATCTTTACCTACCTCTCCTGTGTCCAAGGAGTTCCCTGGGGAGATAGGATCTGAGAGGATAGGTCTTTTCCATCAAAGTGTGTATGTCACAGGATACTTCCATAAAGGCATATAAGATGGAGTTGACTTGTACAGTCTCTCTGGAAGAAGGGATGTAAGCCAGTACCCAAGCTTTATACTGTTGTTGGTTGTTTTTGCTCTTTGGGGGGCCCACCACCCAGCTCCCAAATAAATCACACATGGAGACTTAGTCTTAATTATAAATGCTTGGCCTTAGCTTGGCTTATTTCTAGCCAGCTTTTCTTAGCTTATCTCATCTACCTTTTGCCTCTAGGCTTTTTCCTTTCCTTATGTCTGTATATCTTACTTTAACTCTTACTCTGTGGCTGGCTGTGTGGTTGGTTGGCTGGCCCCTAGCATCCTCCTCTCTTTGTTCTCTTACTCTTTCTTCTTCTAGTTTCCAGAGTTTTCCTCCTATTTATTCTCTCTGCCTGACATCCCTGCCTATCCTTTCTCCTGCATAGCTATTGACCATTCAGCTATTTATTAGACTAGTCAGGTGTTTTAGATAGGCACAGTAACACAGCTTCACAAATGCAACATAAAAGAATGTGACACATCTTTGCATCATTAAACAAATGTTCCACAGCATAAATAAATGTAACACATCTTAAATTAATATTCTATAATTTTATATACATAGAGGGAACTCTGCATTAATAAGAGTGGAGGGTTTCTGTTTCTTGAGATGGGAAGAATTAGGGGCTGGATAGATGTCTCAGACAGTAAAGTGAACCTGAATTTGACTCCCCAGCACTCATCTAAAAGCAAAAATGGTGACACATGTCTGTAACTTCAGTGCTGAGGAGGCAGAGACAAGAGTATCCATGTGACTTTTAGGCAACCCAGTTTAGCCAAATTGTCAAGTTTGAAGCTTAGCAAGAGGCCCTATCTTGAGAAAAAAGGGGAGATGTGAAAAGCAATCGAAGAATATACCAAATTTTGATCTTTGGCCTCTACATGCAAGTGGCACACAAACACACACACACACACACACACACACACACACACACACACACAGAGAGAGAGAGAGAGAGAGAGAGAGAGAGAGAGAGAGAGAGAGAAACAGAGAGAGAGAGAGAAACAGAGACAGAGAGTCAAAACCATGACATGACAGATAAAATGTAAAATCTTTCTAGATGATGTGATGTGATAGTCTGAGAGTGTAGCGTGAATTTTCTATAGAAACTAGATGTCAGGAGAAGTAGATATCAGGACAAGGAAAAAGAAACCTAGACACCAACCTAGTCACAAAACCTTGACCTACAATTCGTTCTGCCTAGAAGATGTGTTTGGTGGTGCAGAACTTGTGGAAGTGGTCAACCAATGTCTGGTTTATTTTATTTTATTTCATTAAGAAATTTTTTCATTCATTTTTACACACCAATCAAAGATCCCCCTCTTACTTCCTCTCACCCCCCCAGCCTCCCCCTCCCACCCCACCCCACACTCCACCCCACAAGAAGGCAAGGCCTCCCATGGGGAGGCACATCCAGTAGAGGCCAGTCCAAGCCCTTCTCCTTGCCTCAAAGCTGCACAAGGTGTCCCATCATAGGTAGTGGGCTTCAAAAATCCTGCTCTTGTACCAGGGATGGATTCTGATCCTACCACCAGCCCCAACCCCCCAAGCAGATCAAGCTACACAACTGTCTCACCATGTAGAGGGTCTAGTCCAGTCCCATGCAGGCTCCACAGTCATTGATCCAACTTTCATGAGTTCCCTCTAGTTTGGTTTGGTCATCTTTGCAGGTTTCCCCATCATGGTCCTGATGTACTTGCTCATAGAATCCCTCTTCTCTCTCTGTAACTGGACTCTTGGAGCTCTGCTTGATGTTTGGCTTTGGATCACTGCATCTGCTTTCAACAGTCATTGGAGAGAAGCTCTGTGATGACAGATTATTCACCAGTCTGATCACTGGGGTAAGCCAGTTCAGTTCAGGCACCCTCTCCACTACTTCTAGTAGTCCACACTGGGGTCATTCTTAGGGATTCCTGGCAACTTCCTTAGCATTGGGTTTCTCCTTATCCCCATGATATCTCTCCCTATCATGGTATCTCTTTTATTGCTTTCCCCTTCCATCCCTGTTCCAGCTCAACCATGCTATTCCCTTATGTTCTTATCCCCTATCTTCTACCCTTCATTGCCCACCTCTCATCCCCAGTTTACTTATGAGATCTCATCTATTTCTCCTTCCAAGGCAATCCATTCACCACTCTTTAGGTCTTCCTTGTTAGTAAGCTTCTCTGGAGCTGTTGGTTGTAGTTTGGTTATCCTTTGCTTTATCCACTTATGAGTGAGTACATACCATGTTTGTCTTTCTGAGTCTGGGTTACCTTACTCAGGATGACAATTTCTAGTTCCATCCATTTGCCTGCAAATTTCATGATATCATTGTTTTACTCTGCTGAGTAGCATTCCATTGTGTATATGTACCACATTTTCTTAATCCATTCTTCAGTTGAGGGACATCTAGGCTGTTTTCAGGTTTTGCTATTATGAATAATGCTGCTGCTATGAACATAGCTGAGCAAGTGTCCTTGTGGAATAATTGAGCATTCCTTTGGGTATATGCTTCTTTAGTTCCTTTGATTGGAAAGTCTTTTTCCCAGCCTTTTACACTGACGTAGTGTCTATCTTTGAAGTTGAGGTGTGTTTCTTGTATGCAGTGCAAAGATGGGTCCTGCTTTCATGTCCATTCTATAAGCTTGTGTCTTTTTATAGGTGAATTAAGTCCATTGATATTAAGGGATTTTAATGACCAGTGATTGTTAATTCATGTTATCTTTTGGTGGTAATGTGTGTGTGTGTATTTCTCTTCTTTGGGATTTACTGCTGTGGGATTATCTATTGCCTGTGTTTTCATGGGTGTATCTGACTTCCTTAGGTTGGAATTTTCCTTTTAGTGCTTTCTGTAGGAATGGATTTGTGGATAGGTATAGTTTAAATCTGGTTTTGTCTTGGAATGTCTTGTTTACTCTTTCTATGATGATTAAAAGTTTTTTTAGGTATATTAGTCTAGGCTGGCATCCATGGTCTCTTAGTGTCTGCATTACATCTGTCCAGGACCTTCTGGTTTTCAGTCTCCATTGAGAAGTTGGGTGTTATTCTGATGGGTCTGCCTTCCTAAGTCACTTTGCCTTTTTCCTTTGCTGTTCTTAATATTCTTTCTTCATTCTGTATGTTTAGTGGTTTAATTATTTTGTGGCAAGGGGACTTTTTTTTGAGGGGGGTCTTATCTATTTGGTGTTCTATGAGCTTCTTGTATCTTTATAAGGATTTCTTTCTTTAAGTTGGGAAAGTTTTCTTCCATGATTTTGTTGAATATATTTTCTGTGCCTTTGAGTTTGTATTCTTCTCCTATCCCTATTACTTTTAGGTTTGGCCTTTTCATGGTGTCCCAGATTTTCTGGACATTTAGTGTTATGACTTTTTTGGCTTTGGTGTATTTTTTTTAACTGACAAATCTATTTCCTCTATTGTATCCTCTACTCTAGAGATTCTGTCTTCCATCTCTTGTATTCTGTTGGTTATGATTACATCAGTGTTTCTTGTTCGTTTACTCAGATTTTCTATTTCCAGCATTCCCTCTGCTTGTGTCTTCTTCATTACTTTGATTTTAATTTTCAGATCTTGAACTATTTCCTTCACATGTTTAATTGCTTTTTCATGATTTTCTTGGCTTTCTTTAAGGGATTTATTGATTTCTTCCAAATTTTTTGTTTGTCTTTTCCTCAATTTCTTTAAGGGAATTTTTCATTTCTTCTTTAAGTGCCTCTAGTAATTTCATGAATCTATTTTAAGGTCACTTTCTTCTGCTTCAACTACATTGTGATGTCCAGGTCCTTCATTGTAGGAGGGCTAAGTTCTGGTGATGCCATATTGCTCTTTATGTTGTTATATGTATTTTTGCACTGATGTCTAGCCATCTCTTCCTCTAATAGGTGCAAGAGGTACCTGTGTCTGAGTAATCTATTGGTCCACTCTGTGCTTGTTGTGTCTGTGTCTCAGGGGGCCCCTCTGGGTCCAGTCTTAGCTCTTGGTCTAATTGGAGCTGGGAGATTCTATATCTCTGGGAGCTTCTCTTGGTCCAGCTCAAGCTAGCTGATTCTGTGACTCTGGGAGCTGCTCTTGGTCTTATCAGGGCTCTTGGTCCAGTCAGAGCTGGTAGATTCTGTGTCTGAGGAAGCCACTGATGTAGCAGGGTGGTGGGTAATGGGGTAGGGTGTGGGTCTTGTAGAGTACAGGGTCCAATGGGGGGGTTTGGTGGAGGAGCCTGGCCACAGAAGTTTTCCTTTCTGGCCACCAAGTGGGCCAGAGTTGTGTGAGGGTTCCCGAGTACTGGCTGTGTCCCAGGGCCTGGGTCCTAGAGGTAGGACTCTCTGGGTGGGAAAAGATTCACTCACCTCCTGGTCCATTGAGAACTGGCAGATTCTTTGTCTCAGGAAGTTACTTTGGTTGCAGGTGGATGGTTATTGTGGTAGAGAATGGGTCTTTTAGATTTCAGGGTCCCATGGGGTGTTTTGGTGGAGGAGACTAGATGCAGGAGTGTTCCCTGCTGGCCAGCAACTGGGGCAAAGTTGGGTGGGGGTTCCCAGGGACTGGTTGTTTTTGTTTGTTTGTTTTGTTTTGTTTTGTTTTGTTTTGTTTTGTTTTTTCAAGACAGGGTTTCTCTATGTAGTTTTGGTGGCTGTCCTGGATCTCGCTCTGTAGACCAGGCTGGCCTTGAATTCACAGAGATTCACCTGACTTTGCCTCCTGAGTGCTGGGATTAAAGGTGTGCACCAGCACCACCTGGCCCAATTTTAGATTTAACTTGAGGCCCATGACATGTGAGGGAGACCACGCCCTACACTGCCTGGATGACCAGGAACTAGACTGGATAGACCAGAGACCTAGGATATAACCAAACACTGTTGGCAAAAAAAAAAAAAAATCAACAAAATGATCCCTAATGATATTCTGCTACACTCATAGATCAGTGCCTTATCCAGTCATCATCAGAGAGGCTTCCTCCAGCAGCAGATGAGAGCAGGTGCAGAGACCCACAGCCAGACATTATGCAGAGAAAGTGTAAATTGGAGGTCTTTATCTGGTCCCTCCCGTCACAGATCAGAAACTCCATGGAACAGGGGAAGTAAAATTGTAGGTGTCAGAGAAGATGGAGGACACCAAGAGAACATGGCCCACTGAATCAACTAAGCAGGGTTCATATAGGCTCACAGAGACTGAAGCAGCAAGCACAGGTCCCGCAAGGATCTATAACAGGTCCTCTGTGTATGTTAAGGGGTGTTTCTGTGGGACTTCTAATAGTGGGAATGGGTGTAACACTGACTCTGTTTCTTGGTCTTGGGATTCTTCTTCCTATTGGGTTGCCTTGTCTAGCTTTGACATAAGGGCTTTCACCTTGTCTTATTGTATCTTGCTTTGCCATATTTGTTTTTTGTCTCTTGGAAGCTTGCTTTCTTTTCTGAAGGGAAATGGAGGGAGAGTGGATCTGGGGGAGAGGAAAAGTGCAGGGTGGCTTAGGAGGAGCGGAAGAGGGAAAACTTTGGTCTGAATACATTGTAAGAGAGAAGAAACTATTTTCAATAATAAAAAGTGATGTGAAGATGGGTAAAGGATGCAAATGGGAGTGAGTACATGTTGCAGTGGTGATGAGTGCTGTCTGTGGTGGAGAGCAGCTTGCATTGATGAGAGAAGGGTGTGTGTGAGTACCAGACAGAGCCTCAGGATGGACAGGAGGAGTGTGTGAGGATGAGGCTGAACAGGGAGAAAATGACTGTGAATGGAGCTGACCACAGAAGAAGCTTTGTAAGCTAAGAACATAATCAGCATGCGAACAATAAATGGGGAAAATGATATTGGTAGCTTAAAAAATCAAAGACACTTTAATTACATAATATTGATAAAATATGGTGAAAAATAATTTTCTCACTACTTCTTGGCACAGCTCCCCATTTGGAAGTTATAAGGCTGAATGAAGCTACTGGAGGAGAGAGTGAGTCCTTGGTTCTAGAGGCTTCTCTGGAAGAGAATACCAGCTGTCTGAGCCCAAATGTCTTAGGAGTACTGTCAATTTTCCTCCTCAGCCTTTTGTGACATGTTACAGGGAAAACTCACAGGACCTTCAGGGTCAGTCCTACTTACTGTGGAGTTTGTTATTAGGAACATTTATGCTAGGATCTGAGATCACCTGAGCAAATGCAGAGACCCTCAGATAATCCGTCATCTGAGGATCATGTACCCTCCTGTCCCAATTTGACATCCAGAAGAGCCCAGATCTATTTGCTCTGACAGGACATGCCCTACTCTAACTTGAAAATAACCTAGTTGAATATACCTACTTAGGGCAGGAGCGTGTTCTCTGCTCTTTTTTGAGGCTTGTAGTGACTACTGGCAACAATGGCTTCCTCCTTCAGACTTGAGCCATCTAACTTTACCAGAGGGATGGATAGCACCAGTGACAGATGCTGTCCCCATGGAGGCCATCCTTTCATGTGCTGCCCTTCATGCCTTCCTCAAACCCTAGCAATCTGTGATGCTTACCATGAGCTGGGCTATGAAAGAATTTGTGCGCATACAACTTTCCCTCTGCTTCCTAAAACAAGATAAGTCTGAAGAAAGACTCATAGTCATATTTCACCGAAGTCTTTTGCTAAATTAATTATAGGCAGCTATAATTCATTGTGCTTTCAATTAACAATTAATTATGTACAAGAGAGAGAAATGTTTCATTGAGACTAAGAAACAACATGTATCATTTGTAGGGTGGCATTTTTCTCTCACTCCACAGGGAAAGGATTTATGGGCTACAGATTGCATGAACCAGCTTTGTTCTGGAAAACACAAATCCAGTTGTATCCACAGTCATAACAACAGCCTGGAGTCAGGAGCTAGGGTCACTTACTTGGAAAATTTAGCACAGGGGCACTGCCTTTCCCACATTAAAAGGAAGCCATATGCAGATGAATTGTTCATTTATAACAGAGACCTCAAAAGCCAGTCCCCTCGCTCAGCCAGCCAAGGGATGAGAAAAAAGCAAGGAGACAAAGGCAGTTCTCTGCTGCTCTGTGAATATTCTGTGTTGGTAAGGCCACATGAGTATACAGAGAGGTGCTCAGAAGACCATGAGGACATCTCTTGTTCCATAACAGAAGCTATTTTCAGTTGCCCTTGGGAGAAGATGGAAAGTGCCCTCAAACGGGGTATAATGGTTTGGTAGTAAGATCTGGCACTGGGTTTCTCTTGCTGGGTGATCTGAGCTATTTTCCTAGAATAGTGTGCCCCACCCTTCTTAGAAAGTTCCACATTCCTCAGCCTTGACCCCCTTCCCTCACTCTAGGTTGGAGCTCTGAACATCATTTTGAGTCAAATTTGACAGTCTTCCTTTGAAACCCCACAATGTGTTCAGAAAATCTGGTGAGGAGCTGAGTAGGCAGCTATAATCCTCTGGGAAATCCTACATATAGATTCTCTTTCCTATGCTTGCTGTTACTATTACTATAAATAGCTACCACACTTCTACTACTGTTTATCATGGGCACAGCTTGAATTGCTTTTTTACATACGTCCTAATTTAATATAACAATTACATGAGGTCCAGGCTGCTATCATTCCCATTTAGAGCAGCTGAGGACTCATAGGACATGGCCCAGTTATTAACCAGCAGGGCCAGAGTTCACACCAGAATTTCACATCTTACTATGTGAAACATGCCACTGTTGGAATCTACAGGGAATCTAGAGCTGTATAGAAGACCACTAAGAGGAGCTGAGGAGGAAACCCATCTAGAGGAAGTAGAAATGTTCTGAGTCTGTAATCAAGTTCTTCCTGGAGCCAGAAATATCTGCCTGCAATTATGTGACTCTGTTACTAAAGCCTGATCCCTTCCAATTGAAAGGAATGTCAAGTTTGTATCAGGGCATAGGGACTGAGAGTGTCAGGCACTGATGTGGACTTGCCTGAACTGAATTACAGAGAAGAATAATGAGAGGAAACAGCACATTTAAGTGTGAGTGATTAGCACAATTCTTCATACTTGAACACATTCACAGGCTGAATTGTCTCGTTCTGGATTTTGAGATTCAGACTACTCTTCTTTCAAGCTTTAGGAATCTCAGAAATGGCTAGTATGTTGTATTGGCACCTTTTTCAAAGCCTTCAGTAAGGCCTATTCTAAAAACATGTAACAAAACACTGTAAAAATCAGAGGCTCAAAACACATATTCAGTTGTGATCTTTCATAGTTCTGTAAGCTATCTGGGCTCACTGGTGGTTCTCACAGGTGACTATCATATTGCTGTCTGGGATGGTGGAGTTACAGAAAACACTTAGCTTGAGGGGAGAGAGCCCTTGCTCATCTGGGTACTAGCTGGTTGTTTGCTGGGAGCTGGGATAGTCTGTCATTGTGAGGGACTTCACATAGTCTTTCCAAAACATGACAGCTAGATTTGAAGATGGAATGTTTCGAGCATTCCCAAAGTCCAGGCTAAGGAACTGCCTATAACTCAACTTTGAAAGGCACAAAAGACCACTTTCATCACGTCCTATAAGTTAAGAGCCAGATGGACAGGCCAGTTCCTAGTGGAAAAGAAGACACAGTATCAAGGATATTGCACAGCTTGTCTGGTTTGCTTCGAGAACCATTTGAACCACAGCTTCCCAAGGCCCTACAAGAAAAAGAGATATTTTCTTCAGGTCTAGCTCAAGAAGAACCAGAGGCCTCAGGCAGGAAGAGCTAACAGAGACTCTCAGCAGGAAGCAGGCAACACAGAACAACCTTACTGAAATAGCTAGCAGCCTGACATGGCTGAAAAAGCTCATCTCTAAATGACAGGGAGGTTGGGATATGGATATATGGATACAAGACTATGCAGACTGCTTCTTCTTCAGTCAAATCTAAGTTCAGCTGGGTCTTTCCCAGCTGACCCTGCTTCTACATTCTCTGCATGGTCATGCAAGGATGTCCCACAGACCCATGTCAGGCAATCTGGAACTTGGTGCCACCCTGTTTTCTGCAGATTTGTGCTTCAGTTTGATGAGATGGAGCATGAGAAAAGTCCTATCATAGAGAGGGATGAGCTGACCGCCAAAACCTGACTCAAAGAAGCCTATTTTCCTGGTCCATTTGGGGCTGAAAGACTGCACTTATCAGGGGCTCTGGTGATGCTGATGCTCTGCAGACCAGCTTGAGAGCAAACAGATGAGAATATCATGAAGCATTAGAAAAAAATGCTTTCCTAACAAGGAAACTCAAGTCTGCCTATTCCTGGCCTGTGATTACCAAATTCCAGGTGAGCAGGGAAATGTTGTTACTTTAAGTAAAACTTCCTTTGTTCCTAGTTAGGTTAACTATCTTAACATATTTGTTGATTATTTTGCTTTTCTCTTCCATTAATTTCTTAATCATTTGTTTTCTATTGGGTGGTTGTTTTTCCATTTTTATAATTCCAGAGTGTTACTGGAGGTAGATAGCATTGTGCACAGTTCTGTCACTGTTGCCTGTGCTGACAAAGCAGTGGGTGAGTGATTTGGACTGAAGAGGAAGACAGATGTTGGCTGAGAGGATCCTGGTGTATGACTTTTTTCCTCACTGCCCCTTCCTCTTAGTTTTCTCATTTCTGGTCATTCTTTATTCTCATTTTTCCTCTCTGGTTCTTTCCTCCTCCTCCTCCTCCTCCTCCTCCTCCTCCTCCTCCTCCTCCTCCTCCTCCTCCTCGTTCTCCTCTCCTCCTCCTCTTCCTCCTCCTCTTCCTCATTTTCCTCCTCCTTCTCCTCCTCTTCCTCCTCCTCATCCTCTTCCCTCTCCTCCTCCTCCTCATCCTCCTCCCTCTCCTCCTCCTCCTCTTCCTGCTCTTCCTCCTCTTCTCTCCTCCTCCCCCCTTCCTCCTCTTCCTTCTTCTCTCCCCTCTTCTCCTTCTTTTTCCTGTTCTCTTTCCATCTCCTCCTTCCATTTCTTCCCTTGAGTCTTGGTCTCATGGACACTAGATTCAGGAGTTATCTTGGGACTGCTCAGATCAAAGCTCAACTCCTCTTTGTCCTGTAGGATTGTTGGCTCCTTGTTTTGCAGAGTTCTGATGGGAAGGCCGGAAACAATGAGCTAGTGGCTCAAAGACTATCATAGCTCCTTTTTCTTCCTTTGTGAAGAGTCAGAGCTTCTCCCTGAGAACATTATTCTAACATCACCTCTCCATACTCTTAGAAGAATTCTTACAAAGAAACATAGATGCACACATACAATTATAGCATGTATGTCAGGCATCTGGAAGGGACATTTGTGTTTTGGGCAATAATCTGGAGGTGAAACGAATTGTATTCATTGTAATCACCAAATGTATTTCCCTAAGGTACATAAAGTTAGTCATTACCTGGTGTGAAATAATTAAGAAACATACACATTGGTTTCTGTCCTTGGTTCCTAATGCAGAGTTCCTAAAACCTTATAGGTTGGTACATTAGGAAAATATTTTGTTATAATATTTGGTTTTTTTATTCCAAATATTTATTTCTTTCATGGAGGCTTTTAAGACTTTTCTAATTTCCTTTTATTTAATGATATTAATAATAGTAATAATAATTATTATTATTATTACGAATGTAAGTATGTGTTTGTATCAGCACTTGGTAGGGAATGTATGCACAGGTGTGGAAGTAAGAGTACAGTTTTCAGGAGTTGGTTCTCTCCTACTGTGGGATCTGGGGATTGAATTCATATTGTGGTGCTTTTCCTGCATGTCCTTTACTCACTAGGCCATTTCACTGGCCCTAAACCCTACAATCTCCCAGCTAATGTGATCTTCTCACACAGGTTTCTTATCTACCTTGCAATTTCTTGGATGATAGAAGCATCTCTTTAGTGTCACAACTCCTCATGTGCTTCTGGAAAGTTTTCAGGTAGGGATCATTGTGCGTAGGAAGGGGGAGAACAGTGTGGTTAAGGGACTGGAATTTTAAGCCCTACTCCATGACCTTGAGGAAAGGAAAGGAGATGAAGGCTGAGGTGATGATCAATGGCTAGCAATGTAGTCCAACATGCTTACACAATGGAGATTCCACAGGACTGGAGGGAACAGACTGCAGAGCTTGCAGCCTACTGAGCAAGTAAGTGAAGGTGCCTGCTATGGTATGCCCATCTGGAGAGAGCACAGAAATTCTCCATTTCTTCTTCAATACCTTGCCCTACATGGCTCTTCCATCTGCTGGCCCATCTGCGTCCTGTACAATACCTTCTATAATAAATGGATAAATCATAGCACATGTTCTGTAAGATGCTCTAACCAGTTAGTCATATGCAAGGAAGGGGTCTTAGAAACTTCCAATATATAGCCAGGTGGCAAGAGGCTCTGGAGTCCCTGGTGCCCCAATTTTGTGACTGGCGTCTGAATTGGGACCAATCTTGTGGGATCAAGACCTTGTAAAGTGGGAAGTGACTATACTTGAAGGTAGTTTTGAATTTGCATTGCATTTCCAGACATTCATCTGCTGTCTAACTGGACTGCTGTTTAGCATGTCGGGAAAAACCCATACACAGTCTGGTGACCAGAGGGAAAGTACTCTGAGTTGAGAACTGTGTGTTAAATTTATCTTGACCATGTAAGAAAATTAGTAGTTTACATTGTCATTTGTTAAGCTCCTTTGAGTAAGACTGGCATTTGGTGAGGAAGAATATATTATACATACTGTGTTTGGTTTAAGAGAAGGCTTAAAGTCATGTGTGAGAAGAAGAAAGGTTCAAAAGCAGTTCTTTTGTACATAAACAGAAGCATTAAGTATTATAGAGACAGAGGTGGAAAGAGATTGATAATAACTGAGGGAAAATACCACAAGCAATAGTAGCCTATTCATTGGCTTTCCACTACTGTGGAAAAACAAACCTATAAAAGATTATTTCAAGCAGGGTAGGTTTCCTTTGGCTCCCAGTTTCAGATAATGATTGTTTGGCTCCATTGTGTTTAGGCAAGGCAGAAACATCATGTTGGAAGAGAATGGTGTAGGAAGGCTGCTTACCTCATGGTGTTCAGGAAAAAGGAAAGTGGGAGACAAAGAGTCAACACACACTCTTCAAAGACATGCCTCCAGTGACCAAATTTCTCAAGTGAGGCCCTATCTCCTAATAATCCACTCAGCTATGAGCTCATCAATGGATCAGTCTTTTGATGAGGGGGGTTGATGACCTCATGATCCAGTTACCATTTGGGGACCAAATCTTTAACACGCTCAAAAGACTTTCAGGGCATTGTATGTATAAACAGTATTTGCCAAGTCTCATCATGCATCATGCACTATGCTAAGCACTCCAAACACATTCTCTTATTAACTTTTACAACCACTGTGTATGATTTCACAGCATTTATGTTTGCCATTCCATTAGGGTAAATAAAACACCAAGTGGTAACATGAATTGTTCAATATAAAAAGGAAAGACATAGCCAAGCCAGAGCCCAAACCCTAATGTAAGAGATTCTAGTCCTGGGTCCTGGGGATTTTCTTCAATAAGACTGCATCTCAACTGATGGAACATGTCCAGATACATGTGTGTAGCTTCCTGCAAAAGGGGAAAATAGGAATTAGGTATCCTGGCAATGGGGCAGGTGGCGCTTTCTGCTGCTATCCACTAGGAATCCTAATGATTCTAAAATTGTTAGAAATGAACAGTCTGTCCTGGCATAGACACAGGAAGATAAATCAATGGAATGAAAGAGAGTCCAGAGACACCTAGATATATGAAATATTAGTTTAGAAAGAGAGAACATTTAAAAATCATTGGTTATATGACTGATTATTCTAAAATATTGATTTTTAGAAAACTCTGGAAAGCCAAAACAAAGTTAGATCTCAACCTCACAGATTATTTAATTATATATAATGAAAAAGGGCTAAAGAAAATCTAAAAGGAATAATAAAAAACTATTGAGATGCCTTAACAGTTTGGTGGCAAGCAAGGTATTTTTAATCTACATAAAAAACTTAAAAGTTATAAAAAAAAAAAAACACCTGTCCCTTGGCAATATATAATTTGAGCCACCTGAGCTACCAAAATTTCAGAATATAGTTAAATGTTTTAACGAAAATGTACACATATACAATCATTTGCAATCCAAATACTAAGCATAGAGTTAATATCCCAAATATGTGCAATAGGTTCTTATAATTGATCTAAGCCGGATATGAATAAGAATAAATGTTACAAGATAGATGATATTCAAGCAAAGGAAATTGAAGTGACTAGTGTACACTTGCAGATGTATAAGGAACCTTTATCAATGGCAAGGAAAGCTGGAGTTCATACAACAACATGGTACCATGGATTTCCTCTCACAAAGCTGTTACAACAGAACCAGTGTAGTTTGGCTGTATCATTGATGGGGAGAGGGTGACAAAGACATCAGAAGAAAGATGCATCTACCCACATCCTGTTGTTTTCTCAGCACCTCAGCAGGTTTGAGAAACTGTTTTTCAATCAATCCCCTGGGACAGGAATATTTTCACAGAGTCTGTCACCCATAGAAAGCAAGACATTCAAAGGGAGGACCACACTGGTTTAATTTTATTAAAAGCCAAATTTTGAGGTGATGGTAATACTAAAAACAATCCTGACTCTTTCCCTAAGTTTCTTGAGTTTGGTAGCATCTGGTAGTATCAATAAAGTCAAGATTCAGAGCTTCCTTCAGTTACGGATACCTCCTGTCCTGTGGATCTATCTATACCTATGAGGCTCACTCCCACATCCTCCTGATCTCTGACAATCCGTGCTCCATTTCTGCTACAGGGTGTTGGAAGAATGTTATACTGTAGAATTCCATACACTCTAGGGTTGATTTTCTTTACTCAGCATAATTCTTTAAGAGTCAGCAGCTTCTCTTTGCATCAATATTTACTTCTTTATTTTCAGTAGCCTTCCACAGTGTGAACATTTTACGATAAACAATCCATGGAGGATTTTTTTTTTTTGGAAGTAGTATTTTTCCCCAGTTTGGAGCTATTATAAAAGAAGCTGCCATGTACTTTTATTCGTAAGTTTTTAAACTTTATTTTTAAACATTTATTTATTTAGTGTGTATGAGTATATATGGGGGTGGTTAAAAGGACAACTTGGGGATGTCTGTTCCTCATCTTTTGAATGGAAATTGGGATTTTATTGGAACATTAGAAAATGAAATAAAAAAACATATGTGTGATAGATTGAATAAGAAATGTCCTCCAGAGTCTCACATCTTTGAACCTGGTGGACTGAACTTTTTGTGGATGTTATGGAATCCATAGGAGGTAGTATGCTGCTCGGAGTGGGCTTTTTGAGTTCACAGCTTCACCTCACTTCAGTTGTTACTCTCTGCTTCTTGTATACAGTTGAAGATGTGATGTGATCTCATCTTCCTTCTCTCTACTGCCATGCCTCCCCCATCATTATGAACTTTCTCTCTGAAACCGTAACTTAAATAACTCTTTATTCTCTAAGTAGCTGTTGGTTATGGTGTTTTATCATGACAGAAAAGTAGCTAATACACTATGCTCCTAGATTTCATCGTCATCAGTACCAAATGAAGGTAGGTAAAGTGGAAAACCCAAAGAACTCACCGCTATGCTATTCTTCCAGTTTGGAGGTCCCTAACCTTCCTCCCTTCTGCTCTTTAACTTCCATAGTCTTCTCATATCATTTTTTAAATACATATTGCCCAAGACATTTAGTTGTATTTAGCAGAGGGATTAGGGAAAAGTTTGCCATTCCAGTCTCATTTCTTCATAGTAACATTGTAATTCATTTTAACTTTTGCTCATCTGGGTTTCTTTCATTAGTCTTTATATCTTTTTGGAATACAACCAGATTGTTCCATATTTTCTGAAGGATTATTTTACCATGCTTCAAAAGGAAAAAAACACACTAAATTAGACTTTTAATTGAAATTGAGTTAAATATATTAATATAGTCAATATGAATGATGGAAAAAAGTCATGGTTTTATGTTAGTAAGTCATACTCTAAAATATATGACGTTATACTTATTCCTATTTATGTTTTTTAAGATCGAATAGTTTTCTCATGTTCTGTTGAATATTTTTAATTATTAAAATTCTTCCTAAGAAATCTATTCTATTGACTATTTACCAAGGACCAATTATAGTCATGCATCGTTTAATGATGAGAGTGATGTGGGAGCATTCTGAGAAAAGTACCATTAGGCAATTTCATCATTGTGCAGACCTCATGGATTCTACTTATACAAACATGAGTGTGAGAGGTTGCTGATAGATTGATGCTAAACATTGTTTGTAAGAGGAAGGACTGTACTATAAAATAATGACAGAAACTACAGCACAGTGAATATATAAAACTGTAGCAAAGTTGTTTATTATCATTATCAAATACCATATACTTTACATAATTATATGTACTGTACTGTTACAAAAATAAAATGTTCAGTGGAATAGGTGTGCTTATGCCAGCATTATAATAAACGTGAATATGTGTTTCCCTGCTCCATTATGATAGCAATAATTTCACTGGGTGATAGGAATTTTAAGCATCGCTATAATCTTATGGTACCACCATCATATATGAAGCTCATCATTGATCAAAACATACTTGTATTTTTCTCCATATATTTCTATTATAGATTATATTGATTTTATATACCTATATTTCATGTATCTATTTGGAAAGACACCAGGTACCTTAACAAATATACTTACTTGTTTTCTTGGTTATCTGCTCCTAATATTCATAGAATATTCATTGCACCATTAATTTAATGGTCAAATAACAACTATTGAAAGAAAAGACAATGTGGGAAAGGTTGAATAAAGGTCAACTTGTCCACAAAATTCATTGATAACTGCCTATGTAATTGAGTTAATTTGGATAGATTACCACTATGAAGGGAAAGAGATAACTACAAAATGCAGCTCTATGTCCGTTTTCCTGAAACAACAGAATTTATCTGTAGCAGCTCTGTACATTTAGACATATAGGGAGGATGCAAATATGTCAGATAAGGTTTGTGAGTGGTAGATGAGAAAAAAAAATGTGAGGGACAAAGCAAGGCCAAAAGTCTGTAAGACAGAAATACAGTAGGATGCTCTTCACCATAGAAACAGCACATGATTCAGTTCCTCTCCCACTGAACTCAGCTGGGCTGTATAAAGAGATACTGGGAGTGAGACTCAAAGCAACATTGCGGTGGTGGTGATTTCAGATTTCATTTTAATTTTTTCTTTTATGAATCACTCAAAAATGTTTACTGTGAAAACATAAGACTGTAATACAGGATAAAAATTTATAGTAAAAAGCCTAAAAATAAAAGCAAAATGTCATAAGAGCAAGCCCAGCTAAAGTATCAATCTAGCCTTTTGCAAATCTTACCTCTTTGGATGTTTCTTTAATGTAAAACAACAAACATTAGTAAATGGAATAAATTCCAGAGACTTAATTGAATATTCAAAATTAAAGAGGGTATTTTACAGCCATATTGGGAAGCCCCAAAGGCTTGGGAAATGAAGATAATATCAGTACTTCTCAATGAATATTCTCAGATAGACCTCCTGGGGAATCACTGTGAGCAAGGACATTTCTTTTTTTTAATTGTAAAAAGCAGAATGCAAGAGATTTATTCAATGTGGTCAAATAGAGAAGAGGTACAAAGACAATGAGTGACCCTCTCTTGCCCCTGCCTACATTCATCTTCAGGGTCCTAATATGAGGGTAAGATTTAAACAGAAGATGAGAGACCAAAATTGGAACAGAGACGGAAATTTGCAAAACAAAACATCCCAACCAAAGTGGGATCAGCACCCACAGTTCTCAGCACCAGTCTCGCTCCAGATTCCTCTGTTGAGTGGTAAATATTTCTCCAGGTGACAAGTTCCTCCTCTGCCAGCTCCCAGGGGGTTAGTTTTTTCTTAACCCCCCCCCCATGAGATTACCCAGGAAATTTTAATTTCTTGGGTTCTGTTCCATTTCTTCAGAGGTCAGATAGCCAAAGACAAGGAAACAGGTGTCTCTTTAGAATGTATTAATTCCTGCCAGGCATGAGAGTGAGATACGTACATTTCCTCACTCTTTGATTCATCATCTCATTTCTTTTTTTGTTTCTTTATTTGTTTTCTTTTATTTTCCATTTATTGAAAAGAGATTTTTTTTCCCTCACATAATATATCCTAGTTACGGTTTTCCTTCTCTCTCTACTTCCCACCTGGTCCTCCTCACCTTTCCCACTCAGATTCACCTTCTTTCTGTCTCTCACTAGAAAACAGGCTTTTAAAGCATAATAATAAATTAAAATAAAAAATTCAATTAAATAAAACAAAAACCGATACATTGGAACAGAACAACAACAACAAAAACAGGAGGAAAAAATCATAAGAAAGGGCACAAAAAGCAGGGATAGACTCTGAGACTCACTCGTTCACACACTTAGGCATCCCATAAAACCCTTAAATATATGTAAATAAAATAAAGTAAAATAAAAACAAAAAATAAGATAAAATTAAAAGAAAAAGAAAAACCCTGACATGACATTAGGAGACAGGAACCTCCGAAGAAGCCATTGAGTTCATTTTATATTGGTCATCTCCTCCTGGGCATGCAGCCTACCCTTAAGAGTAGTTCATTTTCTCAGTGAGACTTTCTTGGAGGAAACTAAATTTTCATTTGCAAATGGATATCAATTGGAGATTGCTTCTGGGTTCGGGATGGGGCATGTGCCCACTTCCCCCTTCAGATCTAGGACCCCAAATTGTGCAGACCCATGAAGGCCACTGCTACTTTTTCTTAAAGAACAGTACTATTTGATTTTGCACTAGGTCCGTGGCCTATCTAGTCTCTTGGTCACCCAAGCAGTGTCAAAGGTGAGGTCCATCTCCTCAGCGGGGCTTCAGTCAAATCCCATACTAATTGGTTACTCCCATAAATGTTGTGCCACTATTGCCCTAGCATATCTTGCAGAGAGGACACCCTTGTTGATCAAAGAGTTTGCGGCAAGTTTGGTATTTACTTTTCTCCCATGATAGCAGGGCACCTTCCTGTACGTAAGACACTAGCATATAGGGTGTAGGCTCTATGGAGGGACCAGCTCTACTTCTACATGTTCAATGAGTTGTGTAGGTATAGGTGTTGTCTTCAGCAATGGGACCTTGCTGTTAGTTTGTAGAGACTAGCTTATAGTCTTGGCAATAGACTGGGATGTTTGGAGGTTCCCATGGGACTCCTTGGCCAACAGCTCAATTAGATTAACCAGTCTCAATACTGAAAGTTTCATTTGGTGACAAGAGATGGCCAGTTGAGGCCCTGTCTTCCCCATTATTTGGAGATTACATTTAGATCACCTTCATATATGTATATATGTTAAGAAACTTCTAATGCATTAGGTTTTCATACTACCCCTCCCCTCTAATGGTCCTTAATTTTTGCTGTCTCTCCCCATACTCCTCCCTTGCCCCATTCTTATCACCTCTCTCCACTTGTTCCTCCCATTCCAGTCTGCGCTTTGCCCCCCAGAGTCCATCTATAACTATCTATTCTATTTCTCTTTCCTTGGGAGATCTATCTGTCCCTGCCTAGTCCTTTACTCTTTACAGTTCTTTGTGGTTCTATGGATTGTAGCTTGGTTATCATTTACTTAATAGCTAATATACACATATCAGTGAATACATACCATATTGTCTTTATAGGTCTGGGTTATCTCACTCAGGATGATTTTTTTCTAGTTCTATCCATTTACATGTGAGTTTCATGATTTCAGTTTTTTTAATGGGTGGGCAATACTCCATTTTGTAAATGTACTACATTTTCTTCTTTATCCATTCATTTGTTGAGGGATATCTAGGTTATTTTCAATTTCAGGCTATGATTAATAAAACAGCAAGAAACATGGTTGAGCAAATATCTCTATGGTAAGATAAAATGACCTTTGGTAAAAGTGCAGTAACAGTGTAGGTGTATCTTGAGGTCAATCAATTTCCTTACTGACTGTACAAGTTTGCACTCCCATCAGCATTGGGGAAGTATTCCCCTTGCTCCAAATCCTCGCCAACATGAGCTGCTACTTGTTTTATTGGTCTTAGACATTTGGACAGGTCTAAGATAGAATCTCAAAGTAGTTTTGAGTTGCATTTCTCTAATGGCTAAGGATGTTGACCATTTAAAAGTTTCTTAGCCATTAGAGTTTCCTCTTCTGAGAATTCTGTTTAAATCTGTACCCCACTTTTAAGTGGGTTTTTTATATCTATTATTTTTTGAGTTCTTTGCATATTTTGGATAATAGCCCTCTATAGAATATGGAGTTGGTAAAAATCTTCTCCCATTCCATAGGCTGTCACTTTGTCCAATTGACAGTGTCCTTTACCTTACAGAAGCTTTTCAGTTTCCTGAGATCCCATTTATTAATTGTTGATCTTAGTGTCCATGCTACTGGTGTTCTATTTAGAAAGCTGTCTACTGTGCCAATGAGTTCAAGGCAATTCCTTACTTTCTCTTCTATCAGGTTCAGTGTATCTGGTTTTGTTGAGATCTTTGATCCACTTGGACTTCGGTTTTGTGCAGAGTGATAAGTATGGATTCATTTGTTTTCCTCTTGACCAGCACCATCTGTTGAAGATGCTTTCTTTTTTTGGTGTGTATTTCTGGCTTCTTTATCAAATGTTGAGTGTCAATAGGTGTGTGAATTTATGTCTGTGTCTTCAATTTTATTCCATTGATCGCATGCCTGTTTTTTTATGCCAATACCATGCTTTTTTATTACTATAGCTTTGTAGTACAATTTGGGGACAAAGAAGGAGATACCTCCAGCAGTTCCTTTATTATTCAGGATTGTTTTAGCTATCCTGGGTTTTTACATTTCCATATGAAGCTGAAAATTGTCCTTACAAGATCAATGAAGAATCATATTGAATTTGAATGAAGATTCCATTGAATCTCTAGACTGCTTTTGGTAGGATGGTTATTTTTACTATATTAATCCTACTGATCCATGAGCATGGGAGATTTTTCTATCTTCTGATATCTTCTTCAATTTCTTTTTTCAATGACTTAAAGTTTTTTTTATCATACAAGTCTTTTACTTGCTCGGTTAGAGTGACCCCAAGACATTTTATATTATTTGAGGCTATTGTGAAAGATATTGTTTCCCTGATTTCTTTCTCAGTCCATTTGTCATTGTGTGTATATAGGAAGGCTATCGATTTTTGTGAGTTAATTTTGTATCTAGTTACTTTGTTGAAATTATTTATCAGCTGTAGGAGTTTCCTGGTGAAATTTTAAGATTACTTATGTATACTATCTTATCATCTGCGAATAGTGATCCTTGGTCTCTTCCTTTCCAGTTTGTATCCCTTTGATCCAGTTGTCTTATTGCTCTAGCTAACACTTCAAATACCATATTGAATAGGTATGGAGAGAATGGACAGCCTTGTCTTGTTCCCAGTTTTAGTGAGATTGCTTTTAGTTCCTTTCCAGGGAAGGGAGGCCTCAGCAGGTGGTGTGCTATATACCTCAGGATGTGACTAGGGAATTAGATTTGAAGGAGGTGAGGGGGAGATGAAGATTTTTGGTTCGCCTACCTTTTTCCCTGGCCTGAGGGTCTCATGGGTTGTGACTCTCCACTTCAGCATTCCTCAGATTTTACATAATGGACATATAATGATTTTATAAATAGAATTAATATATATGTGAAGGAATAAACTAATGAGCTAATGAAAGAGAGAGGAAAGGGAAGAAGGTAAAAGGAAAAGAGAGAGGACTCTTCATCTCAGCTGAAGGAAACAAGAACATAGAATTAACGGAATAGGTGTGAAAGCACCATTTTAAATTTATGTAGCATATAAAGGGAAAGTTAATGTTTCAAAAATGTTCATTTTTTCCATGTTAGTTAAATTTTGCAGTCAGGGCACAGGCTAAGGATCATATTTTTATAAGGCATTGCTTTTTTTTTTAGGGCAAAGGATAGAAAATCTTTTAAGGAATTAATGTCTATTCTCCATTCTATTAAGAGGGCAATGATTTATTGGCTTAGGGAGGCTGACTTGCTTCCTCTGTTCCTCATCTGCAAAATGAAGAGACTGAATGCAGTGATATCTAAAGTTCTTTGAATATCTGGCTACCAATAATTTGAATACTCTAATATTCTTCCCTCAGTTCATTCAGCTCCAGGTCTGCTTCTGAAGACAAGTTCCCAAAGTCTTCCTATTTACTTGCCACAGACTGGTATTCCTATGGTGGCTAGCACAGAGCTACTTATGGGCAAGTCTTTCAGTATTATCTTCTAGTTTTATAGATATTAATGGGATTGTACAACTTTAAAATTCCAAATAAGAGAAAAACATCTAGAAGCCCTCCATTAGTAACCTTGGAAGGTGTTTCTCAACATATTTTCAGTATCTATATATCATAATTTATCTTGAGCAATCATTGATCCCACTTTTGCTTTACACAATGCCATTTTCCATGAGCAATTTAATTATCTTCTAAGCAATTAACTTTAGTGGTCAAATGGGATTTAATATTTAAATCTTTTTGTAAACTGTATTATGATGACAATGACGATAATTACTACTATTGTAATATTGTAATATGGCATTGGAATCGACCTCAAGGCTTCATGAATGCTAGGCAAACATTCTACCATTAAGCTATATTCCAAACACCTTATTAACCATTTTTGAATGCCAGGGATCTTTCAGAACGAGTAGGTGTTAAATTCATGGACTTTAAGGCCTTACAGAATGCATGTGAAACTCTTGCTCTATCACCTATAGATCACATGACTCTGGATAAGCTTTGTTTTGGTTTTCCTAGGATATAAAATATAAACACAACATATACTGCCTATAAAAGTTTGCTTGGATTCAAGACTATATGCTGTCTACACAAATGCTGTAGTACTCCCCTATAGGGTCCTGTATTTAAACTTTGGTCCTGGCTTTATGCTACTGAGAGGTGATGGGCCATCTAAGATGGAAGGCTTTCACATCACTAGTTCTGTGCCCTTGAAGGAGATTTGTTAAAATGATGGAAAGCCGCCCAGCACAATAAAGGTTCTTGAGTGACTAACTATGCAACATGATATTATTTCAAGTCATACATCAGATACTTCCCCTCTAGCCTGCCTTCTGTCCTTTCTTGGCTATCAGTCCCCACCAGCACCTGTTGTTTCAGAGTGATTGACACCTCACTCTCTGAAGCCAGAACGAAATGACTTCAAATACTTGAAAACTAAATATTCATTTTCCTAACTGAATAAAGTCTGTGCATATGCAGTTATAAAATAATTGTTCCTGACTCGGGGAAAAGTTAACATGAGCTGAAATGAAAAAGCAAAGAAAGGGCCACTTTAAGCCTCTGCCCCACCCCCAGTACCTGAAACCTCTGTGAAGCTGATTAGGAAACCATGTACCCTTTGCATTTGTGCACCAGAAGGGTGAGTAGCAGATGGCATGGAGCAGAGTAGGACATGCTTCAAGTAGGGGCCCTGTGACTAGAGCACTCAAAACTTACCTACATAGTAGGAAAAAGCTAGTAGACAGGAATACATAAGACCCCTATGCCCTGGTCCACTATGGGTGGGTGGTGACATAATGGATAGTTTCTGTGAAATAAAGGAGATAGATAACAAAGTAACAACCCAGACCACTACAAAGTGACACCCACCCTGACTACACACAACAAATATCCCACACAAAGTTTTAAAGGCTGTAAACTCAATGCATTTGTACTACCTTCAGTGGTACAATGGTTTTACTTAATAAATAAGAAACATAATGATAGTCGCTTTTTTACTTACCTAACCAGTGTCTATGTTTTACTTATTAATCCTTTTAAAAAGATTTAATTTTTATTTTATGTATATGAATGTTTTTCTTACATGTATATAAGTACATCACAGATACACTATGCTCCTGGAGGCTGGAAAGAGGGTAGTGGATTTCCTGGAACTGGAGTTACAAACGATTATAAGATGGCTTGTGGGTGCTGGTAACTGAACAGAGTTCCTCTGCAAAAACAGTAAATAATCTTAACCACTGAGCAAACTCTCTAGGCCCTATTACCAATTTTTAAATTGACAAATAAAATTTGTAAATATTTGAGGTTGAACTGCATGATGTTTCGGCATATATGTGCCCTGTGAATGACTAAAGCTAACAGATATGTCTCTTACCCCACATGTCATCTTGTTGCAGTGAGATCTCTTACTGTACCATCTACCCCCTTAGCTATTTCTGTGTCTCTTGTTTTTCCCTTATCACAATGTTTTACATATGTAATAATCCCTTTAAGTATGAGCATTTTAGTGCTTTTTAATAAATATATACCATCTTGCTCTCAAGATGATTTAATAAATTTATACTCTAATGAGAAGGTCTACTCTCTCCAAAATTACTTATTATAAAATACATAGCTAACTTCCAATATTATGGCTCTAAATGTAATATATACTTGCTTATGGAAAAAACTTTTAATTTTAAAGCAACATATCACATACACATATATTTCTTGACAAAATTAACTCTGTGCCATTATTTTTAATGTAAACTAGTATCTTTGCCCAGTACAGAATTTATTTATGCAGCCCTTTATTTATAGGCATTTTTCTGGCTATGTAATTTTGTAATTTGCTAAATTTATAATATTTGAGCATATATTTGTCAATTTGTTCAATTATGCAACTAATATGAATTTAGAAGTGACTTTGCTGAGTTAAAGTTAGGCATCCTTATACTTATGTTCTTATTTTTTCAAATAAAAATTTAAATTTTTTTTTGTAATTCCACACATACATACAGAGTATTTTGATCATATTCAATTCCCAGTCTTCCACCTAAAATCCTTCTGGATCCACCATGCACTCACACTAATTAAAACAGTTATGTTGGGGCTGGAGAGATGGCTCAGCAGGTAAGAGCACTGACTGCTTTTCCAGAGGACTAAGTTCCTATATCAGCACTCCATGGAAGCTTACAACCTTCTGTAGCTTCAGTTACAGGGCATCTGATACCATCTTCTGGCTTCCACTAGTACCAGGCATTCATATAGTGCACAGACATACACACACACAAAAGGCCCATACACATTAAATTTTTAGGTTATACGGCTTACACTGAGTAATGCCAGGTATTGTTTGTTTTACTTTTATTTTAAATCCTGACCAGTCTCCCCACTACTTTTTTTCCCAGTCTTTCTCCCCCAACTCCCATCTGCCTGCTCAATTTTTTTTAAAAAAGGCAGACCTCCCATGAATGTCACCAAAACATGGCATATCAAGTTACAGTAAGACTGAACACCTCATCTTGTATTAAGACTGGGCAAGGCAACCCAGTATGAGGCATAGGGTCCCAAAAGGCAGTAAAGGAGTGAGAAACAGTCCCTGCCCCCACTGTTAGAAGTCCCACAAGAAGACAATGCTACTTTACTGTCACATATATGCAGAGCGCCCAGGTTAGTCCCATGCAGGCTCCCTGGTTGTGGGTTCAGTCTCTATGAGCTCCTGAGTTCAGGTTTATTGATCCTCTGGGTTTTCTTGTGATGTTCTTGACCTCTCTGGCTCTTATAATCCTTCCTCCCTCCTTTGAGTAGGATTCTATGGGTTCAGCATAATGTTTTCCTGTGGGTCTCTGCATCTGTGTCTATCAGTTGCTGTATGAAGCATCTCTAATGACTACTGGGCTAGGCTTCAATTGTTAGGCATCACTGCTTTGACATTTTTCTCCTCTAGTCATGTTTGATTCTATCCTAGGTCTCTCTGGGCCATCCAGTCTCTGATACCTGGTGCTCAAGACAGTGTCAGGGGTGGGCTCACTCTTGTGGTATGGATCTCAAGCTGGACCAGTCATTGGTTGGCAACTCCCACAATCTCTGCTCCACATTTATCGCAGAACATCCCATAGGCAAAATAGATGGTAGGTTGAGTTTTATGTGGCTGGGTTGGTATCCCAACCCCACTGGAAGTCTTGCCTGGTCAAGGAGATGACCAGTTCAGGCTACATATCTGTAATTGCTAGGAGTCTTAGCTGGGGTCACTTCTGTAGATTCCTGGGAGTTTCCTTTGCACCAGGTTTCTACCTGACCTTAAATGCCTCCTTTTCCAGTCAGCTCTTTCAGCACTCCCCCCTCCCACCTGATTCTTTATGTTCCTATCTCTACCTGCCACATGTCCACCACAAAACTCTCTTCTAGTTCCCCTTCCCAGGGAGATCTGAGTGTTCCTTTGGACACTCCTTGTTACCTAGCTTCCCTGGGTCTGTGAATTGTAGCATGGTTATCCTTTACTTTACAGCTGAGATCCACTTATAAGTGAGTACATATCATGTTTGCCTTTCTTCATCTGAGTTACCTCACTCAGGATGATTTTTCTCAAGTTCCATCCACTTGCCTTTGAATTTCGTGATGTCATTGCTTGTAATAACTGAACAACACTCCACTGTGTAAATGTAACATATTTGCTTTACCCATTCTTCAGTTGAAGAACATCTAGGATGTTTTCAGGTTCTGGCTGTTCTGAATCAAGTTGCTATGAACATAGCTGAGCAAGTGGCCTTGTGGTATGATTGAGCATCTTTTGAGTATATGCCCAAGTGTTGTATAGCTGGGTCTTGAGGTAGATTGATTCCCAATTTTCTGAGAAACCACCATATTGATTTCCAAAGTGGCAGTATAAGTTTACACTCCCACCAGCAATGAAGGAGTGTTCCTCTTGCTCCACATCCTCTCCAGCATGACCTGTCACTTTTGTTTCTGATCTTAGCCATTCTGACAGGTGTAAGATGGAATCTCAGAGTTGTTTTGATTTATATTTCACTGATGGCTTTGGATGTTGAACATTTCTTTAAATGTTTCTTGGCTATTTGGCATTCTTCTGTTGAGCGTTCTCTGTTTAGATATGTACCACATTTTTAATTGGATTATTTGGGTTTGAGATGTCTAGTTTCTTGAGTACTTTATATATTTTGGAAAAAAATCCCTCTGTGAGATATGAGGATAGTAAAAATCTTTTCCCACTCTGTAGGCTGCCATTTTGTTCTATTGACAGTGTGCTTTGCCTTACAGAAACTTGTCATTTTCATGAGGTCCCATTTATTAATTGTTGACCTTAGTGTATGATCTACTGGTGTTTTGTTCAGGAAGTTGTCTCCTCTGCCTGTGCATTCAAAGCTATTTCCTACTTTCTCTTCTATCAGGTTCAGTGTAAATAAATTTATGTTGAGGTCTTTTTCCACTTGGACTTGAGTTTTGTTTAGGGTGATAGATATGGATCTATTTGCATTCCTCTTCACACCAACATCCAGTTAGACCAACGCCATTTGTTGATGATGCTTTTGTTTTTTCTATTGTATAATCAAGTGTCCTTAAGTGAGTGAATTTATGTCCGGATCTTTGATTGATTCCATTGATCTGTCTGTTTTTAAGTCAATACCATTTGGTTTTAACCAACATAGCCCTGTAGTAGAGCTTGAAGTCAGGGATGGTGATACCTCTGGAAGTTTTTTTATTGTACAGGATTGTTTTAGCGATCCTGAGTTTTTTGTTTTTCCATATGAAGTTGAGTGTTGTTCTTTCAAGATCTGTAAAGAATTGTGTTGGGACTTCAACAGGAATTGCATTGAATCTGTAGATTGCTTTAAGTAAGATGGCCATTTTTACTGTGCTAATCTTACAAATCCTTGAGCATGGGAGGTATTTCCATCTTCTGATATCCTCTCAAGTTTCTTTCTTCAAAGATTTGAAGTTCTTGTCATATAGGTCTTTCACTTGCTTGATTAGAATTACCTCAAGATATTTTATATTATTTGTGGCTATTGTGGATGGTGTTGTCTCACTGATTTCTTTCTCAGCCCATTTATCATCTGTATATAGGAGGGCTACTGATTCTTTTTTAGTTAATCTTACATCCAGCCACTTGACTAAAGGTGTTTATCAGCTGTAGGAGTTCTCTGGTAGAATTTTGGGGGTCACATGTATACTATCATATCATCTGTGAATAGCAATACTTTGACTTCTTCCTTTCCAGTTTGTATCTACTTTAGTTGTCTTATTGCTCTACTCTAGCTAGAACTTCAATTATTATGTTGAATAGATATGGAGAGAGTGGACAACCTTGTCTTGTTCCTAATTTTAGTGGGATGGCTTTGAGTTTCTCTCCATTTTATTTAATGCTGGCTACCTGTCTGCTGTATATTGCCTTTATTATGTTTAGGTATGTCCCTTCTATCCCTAACTCTCCAAGACTTTTATCATGAAGGGATATTGGAGTTTGTCAAAGGCTTTTTCAGTATCTAATACAATGACCATGTATTTTTTTTTCCTTTCAGTTTATTTATATGGTAGATTACTTTGACAGATTTTCATATGTTGAACCATCCCTGCATCTCTGGGATGAAGCCCACTTCATCATGGTCAATGATCTTTTTTTGCATTTATCTTCATGAGGGAGATTGGTCTGTAATTCTCTTATTTTGTTGAGTCTTCATGTGATTTTTGGTACTAAGATGACTATGGCCACATAGAAAGAGTTTGGCAGTGTTCCTTCTGTTTTTATTTTGTGGATTAATTTTAGGAGTATTGGTAGTAATTCTTCTTTGAAGGTCTGGTAGAATTCTGTGCTAAATCCATCTGGCCCTGGGCTTTTTTTTGGGGGGGGGCAGAGTTTTAATGACTGCTTCTATTTCCTTGGGGGATATAGATCTATTTAAATTGTTTATCTGATCTCAGTTTAACTTTGGTAAGTGGTATCTTTCAAGAAAATTGTCCATTTCTTTTTGATTTTCTAATTTTGTGGAGTACAGGTATTTGAAGTATGACCTAAAGATTTTTTTGGGTTTCCTCAGAGTCTGTTGTTATATACCCTTTTTTGTTGCTGATTTTGTCAATTTGGATATTCTTTCTCTGTTTTTTAGTTAGTTTGGATAAGAGTTTGTCTATCTTGTTGATTTTCTCAAAAACCAACTTTTTGTTTCATTAATTCTTTGTATTGTGTTTTTTTTCCCCCTATTTTTATTGATTTCAGCCCTGGGTTTGATTGTTTCCTGCCATCTACTCCTGCTAGGTGAGTTTAGGTCTTTTGGTTTTGGGGCTTCACATGTGCTATTAAGTTGCTAGTATAAAATTTCTCCAAACTCTTTATGAAGTCACTAAGTGCTACGGATTTCCATCTCTTAGTACCACTTTCATTGTTTCCCATAGGTTTGAGTATGTTATGTATTCATTTTCATTGAATTCTAGGAAGTCTTTAATTTCTTTCTTTATTTCTTCCTTGACCCTGTCATAATTTAGTTGAATTGTTTGGGTTTCTATAAGTTTTTAGGTTTTCTGTTGTTGAAAATCAATTCTAATCCATGGTGGTCTGACAGGATATAGGGGTTTATTTCAATTTTCTCGTATCCATTGAGACTTGCTTCAGTGATCAAATATGTGGTCAATTTTGGAGAAGAGTCCATGAGGTGCTGGGAAGAAGGTATATTCTTTGGTGTTTGAGAGAGATGTTCTGTAGATATTTGTTATGTCCATTTGCGTCATAAAGTCTGTTAATTCCATTATTTTTCTATTTAGTTTCTGTCTGGATAACGTCCATTGATGAGAGTGGGATGTTGAAGTCTCCCACTATTAATGTGTGGGGTTCAATGTGTGATTTAAGCTTTAATAATATTTCTTTTACAAATATGGGTGCCCTTGCATTGGGGGCATAATTGTTTAAACTTGAGACAACATTGTGATGGATTTTTCCTTTGATGAATATGAAAAGTCCTTCATCTCTTTTGATTAATTTTGTCTTGAAATCTCTTTTGTTAGATATTAGGATAGCTACACCTGCTTGTTAGGTCCATTTGATTGGAAAAATCTGTTTTCAACCTGTTACTCCGAGGTAATGTCTATCTTTGATGTTGAAGTATGTTTCTTTTATGCAGCAGAAAGATGGATACTGTTTTCATACTCATTCTGTTTGCTTGAGTCATTTTATTGGGAAATTGGATCCATTGATATTGAGAAGTATTAATGATCACTGAATGTTTTTTCATATTATTATGTTGGCTTTGGTGGTAGTAGTTGTGTGTGTGTGTGTGTGTGTGTGTGTGTGTGTGTGTGTGTGTGTGTGTGTCTGTGCGCGTGTGCGCGCGCGTGCGTGCTTGCGTGCATACGTGTGTGTATGTATGTATGTATGTATGTGCTTTCCCTTGATTTTGTTGGTGTGAAACTATCTATTGTCTGTGTTTATGTGGGTGTAGTTAAATTTTTGGGTTGGAGTTTTCCTTCTTGTACCTTCTGTAAAGCTAGATTTGTGGACAGATACTGTTTAAATTTGACTTTGTCATGAAATATATTTTTTTCCTCCATACGTGGTTGTTGAAAATTTTGATGGGCATATTAGTCTGAGCTGGTATCCATGGGCTCTTAGAGTCTGTAAGACATCTACCCAGGCCCTTCTGGCTTCTAGAGTCTCCATTGAGATGTCAGGTATAATTCTTATAGGTCTGCCTTTATATGTTATTTGGCCTTTTTCTCTTGCAGCTTTTAGTGTTCTTTCCTTGCCTTTATATTTAATGTTTTGATTATTATGTGAGGTGGGGACTTCCTTTTTTGAATACATCTGTTTGGTGTTCTGTAAGGTATTTTTTTTAACCTTTATTGGCATGTCCTGCTTGAGGTTAGGGAATTTTTTTCTATGATTTTGTTAAATATTTTTTTCTGGGTTTTTGAAATGCAGTTCTTCTACTTCTACTCCTATTATTCTTAGGTTTGATCTTTTCATAGTGTCCCAGATTTCTTGGATGTTTTGGGTTAGGATTTTTTTTTAGCTTTAACACTTTCCTTGACCTATGAATCTATTTCTTCTATTACTTCTTCAATATCTGAGATTCTCTCCTCCATCTCTTGAATTCTGTTGGCAGTGTTTGCATCTGTAGGTCTTGTCTGCTTATCTAGATTTTCTATTTCCTGAATTCCTCCAGTTTATGTTTTCTTTATTGCTTCTCTTTTGTTTTTCATGTCTTCAATATTTTTCAAACCTGGTTTTTTGTTTTTTGGCTTTCTTGGCATTCTTTAATGGATTTATTGATTTCCTTCTTTTTTTCAGTTGTTTTTCCCTAAATTTCTTTAAGGGAGCTTTTCATCTCCTGTTTAAACACCTCTATCATCATCATAAAGCTGGTTCCAAGGTTGTTTTCTTGTTCTTCAGCTGTGTTGGAATATTCAGGGCTTGCTGTAGTGGGATGGCTGGGCTCTGGTGGTGACATTGTTGTTTGTGTTCTTACACTTACATTTAGGTACATGAATCTGGAGTGATTATAGGTCTAGGTACCAATTTCTGTCTTCGTTGGACGGATGTTTTATTCCTTGGCTTAGGTTTCCTCTCTGGTCTTCTGGTTATCATAGGCTGTGATTGGGTAGAGGGTCTCTGCCTTGGTAACTGGACTTCTGATGACCTAGATGGCCTCTGGTCCAGCAGGGGGTTGCTACCCAAGTTTGGGAGCTTAAGTTTTGGCTATGTATGCGTGTGTGTGTCTTTGATCAGGCTGAGGGTTTTCTGGGTTTCAGATGCTGTCCCGGCCTCTGATTGGGTGGAAGGCTGTTTTTCAGGATACTGGCCAAGCTTCTGGTTTTCAGTAAGCTGGCCTGGCCTCTTAATCTTTTTTCCTACATGTTAAAAAAAGTCAATTTTATACTTACTTGAGTTTTTCCTACATGAATTCTACATTTAAATCACTTCAACCCTTTCATCTCTTTCTGTGTTCCCCATATCAAATTCATGGCCTATTCTTCTTTAATTATTATCACACACACACACACACACACACACACACACACACACACACACACACCGATACTACTAAGTGGATTCAATAGGCTTTTACATACTGAGTCTATTTAGTGTTGTTCATATGTATATGTGTTTAATGCTGAGCACTAGAGATTGAATAACCTATGAGGGGGGACATTCCTGGAAAAAACAGGCTTGTTCTCTCTCTCTCTCTCTCTCTCTCTCTCTCTCTCTCTCTCTCTCTCAGGATTACCTATAGCACTTGATGTGGGGGTGATGGCTTGTAAAATTTCCCCCTCCATGTTGTGACATTAACTACAGGTCTTATTATGCTGGTCTTGTTTAGGCAACAACACTGTTGAGATTTCATGAGTACATCTTTCTTCACACCTCGAAGAAATCATCTTCCAGCAGGTTTTGTGGTCCTTTGGCTCTTACAATTTTTCTCCTCCTGGGGTAACCCAGACCTAGAGAAAGGGATAAAAGTGTCATTTCTGCATCATTGGGGGATATCTTGTAGGGCCAGTCATTGTCATGATTCATAGACTTTAAGCAGGATAGACTTTTCCTTCTTGGCAGCTTGCATCTTCAGACACTGTGAGAGTTAGTTCTCTGGTATGAGGCTTCCAGGTCAGTTCCAACTCAGTTGTACTGGAGATTTTGTCTGTTCATACTGAGACAAGTTTTCTCTCTGTGTCCCAGTGGGTTTAAACTTATGGTCAGCCTTTTGTCTCGGCTTCTCAAGAGCTGGGATTTCTGATGTGAAGCATTTTTCTGGCTCTTGGCTGCCTTTCTGATGTCAAGCTTAGAATGATGTTATTCTTAGAGTACACACATGTTTTCTAGTGTAGGTTTAAAGTTTATTTCCTTTACTTGTATCTTAAACTCTTTTGGAAATCTTTAAGTTAAGCTGTTAGATCAGAACTTAATTTTATTTTGACCAAATTTAGCCTTTTCCCCAGCACACTTGGTTATTTTATGCTTTTAAAGTTGACTTTTATAATATTCCAGCCTCCATTTTATTTGTCTGTTTCAGAAATCTCAATTCTGCTCCACTGCTTCATTTTCAATGTGCATAGTTAAGTCATTCATTTCTTGATATTCCCTAAAATATGTGAGTCCTCATTATTCTGTGTAAATATTTCTTCTCTGTTTTCTTACAAGTAAATATAATACATGTGCAGATAAATCTTAACAAGTTAAGAAATATTTTGTTTTAATTTTGGTAAAATACTGTGCTGAATTTATCGAATAAGTTAGGAGGTAATCATATCTATTCAAAAGTTTGTTTTTCTGTCCAGAAGTATGCTTTATCTAAATTACATTTTAGTCAATCAAGTTTTATATTTTTATACTGTTTTTCTCGTATTATAAATAAAACAGAGCATAATTATTGACACATGTCAGTTACCTTGGCACATAAGAACCAATTCAAAGTGCCTAAAGCACCACTGTCCCCATTGTCCCAGCCCTGACAAAAGCCTTACTTGATGTTTCTGTTTACTTTTACTGCTTTAAGAGTCATATGAGAGTACTTTTACATTTTTTGTTAATTTTTGAAAAATTCACAGAAATATTCAAGATACTTTAATTGTCTCTACCTTCCATTCTTCCAATGACCTCTGCCCCCATCCTCAATGTATTTGCATATATATATATATACACACATATACATACACACACACACACAAACACACACACACACACACACACACACATATATATATGCTCCTGTGATCCCTACTGGTGCTGCCTCTATGTTCATGGCTGTGTAGTTACCCAGTGGGTCACAGACAACCTGCTAGTGGCCACCACTCAAAGAAAAGTGAATCTGCCTCCTAGCAGACATCAACTACCAATAGTTCTTTAGATAGAGACATGGTTTAGGAACCCCTCTTGCCTTCTAGAATTTTTAACTGACATGAGACCATACAGGTCTTGTGTAGGCAACTGCAGTTGCTGTGAGTTTGTGTATCCAACAGTGATGTAAGTCCAGAGGAAAGCATTTCTGCCCTATTCCATATCCCCTGGCTCTTATATTCTTTTCAACATCTCTTCTGTGATGTTGTCTAAGCCTTGGGGTGTGAGGTATGAGTGGAGGAGAAGTGATACAGATTTCAATTATTCTCAGCCCATTGAACAGTTATGAATCTCAGTAGTTGCCAGTACATTTACATATATTTTCATGCCATGCTAGCTGTGTTTTCTCATATGTAAATTTACTGCTGGTTTTTTTTCAAGTGCTTATCTAATAGATTTATAACCAATGTGACTGATGAGGTGTGTGTCTGACCTGGCTGCTGCCGAGTCCCAAGAACAGTAGGTAATCCATAGGCATTAGCTGAATTAGCCAACCACCCACTGATATGTAGCTATAGTAAGAGTCTATTTGGGATTTAAGCTTTTGGTTTTGTTTTCAAGTATATTCTTTTAAAATAAATATTTGGCTTTTAAATTTTCCAGTATAGAATTATTGGTGTGATACTTTGGTGTCTAGTATTTTTGACCTTATTCTAAGGTAGTTCAATCTGAGATCTTTACTTTCTCCTACAAACAAACAAACAAAAAAATCACATTTGAGCTGGAGAGACTGGTGAGTGGTCAAAGCTCTCACTGTAAGCATGTGAGGACCTGAGATTGGATCCCAGAAGCTGTATAAACGCTGGGTGGGCACAGTGGACTGATAATCCATAGGTGGGCTCTCTGTAATCCAAGTGCTCAGAATGCATAGGCCGGGATCCCTAGAGCAAACTGGCCAGTGATATTTCCAGTGTCTGTGAGCTCTTATTCCACTGAGAGACCTGACCTCAATTAATAAGATGGTCAGTGATCTCAGAAGGCTCCCAACATCAACTCACGCCTCCACATGTACGTATATACACATATCTGTGCATTTGTGCAAAAAGAATATCCCCACATACCTTGAACATGTATGTATGCCTGCATCACACACCACACACATACACACACATGTAAGTGACACACACATATAGAAAGACACACATACATTTACAAACCATGATAATACTGACTCTTCTATTCCATTATTACATTTTTTTGTTTGACATTAGCTAGAAGTTACAAATTGCTGGATGTTAGGCTTCCTTTTTTCTTGACAGTATTTTATTTTGTTTTGGGGAAAGCAAAGAGATTGCTAAGGATTTGGATCTACAATACAAGTGAATGTCAAACACATGTTCTACTTCTGACCTACTCTTCTGGTCATGTACAACATTTTCTACTAATTTCAGATAAACATTATACTAAACAATTCATTTTTAATTGTGAACTTTCTTGAAATTACTTTTTTCCTCATTAGAAATGAATGTCAAAATTTCCTTAAAAGAGTGAAAGAGAACATATCATAACCCAGGTGTAACATCCCTGGGTATAAACCTGAAGGATTCTTAATTTAACATATGATAGGTATCTTTGTACCTCTGTTGTCTATTCACAAGATCTGTGAGAGGAAATCAGCCTAGTTGTTTATCAACAGATGAATGCAAAATAAAATAATGGTTTATGTTCATAAAGTAGTTTTATTCAGCCATAAAAAGAACAAAATTTCAACACTTGCAGAAAAATGGGTACAACTAGAGATTTCTATTAGACAAGAAATAAACCAAACTATTCCCTCTTTTGATTCATTTATGAATATCAGATTTTACATAGATATGTAAGATAATAATTCATGAAACAGAAGTAAGGCTGGAAGAATGAAGGGGACCAGTGGTAGGTATGAGCATGAGTGAGGGTAGGCAAAGGGGTGAACATGTGCAAAGTGCTGATATATTTGAATGAAAATGTCTGCATGAAGCCTGCCACTATTTTGCATGGATATATACCAATCGCTTTTAAGAATAATGAAAGACTTCAAATATTACCAAATGCTCACCTAGCACCTACTGAGATCTTTATATATTTTTCTTTTTAAATGATATTGTGGTAAATTACATGTATCAATTTCCAAAGTAAAAGTTCTTCATTTCTAGAAAAAAATCTTTGTGGCTAATTTGATTGTTTTATATTATTTTCGTAAGACTCACTTTTTAAAAATGTCTTTCTTGATGTTGCATTGAATTCATGATTCCTGTCCCTTCCATCATCATATCCAGCAAGTATTATGAGACATACAGTAGTTTTAGAATTTATTTACATTATATTCTAATTATAATTATTCTCAAGTTATTATTATCATCTTACTTTATGAAAAGGTTTTAGAATAATTGAGTACTAAGTCTCAAAATGTTCTTTACAGTAGAGTGAGAATTTGGATCTAGATTTACTTAGCTTCCAAGCTTCCATGTTTAAGCATTTCATGTTCTTTGTATAATGGAGAGATTGGCTTGTAGATTATGTCTCAGTGCTCCATTTGTCAAATTCTATTATCAAGGTTATGCTAGTCAAGATGAATGGAATTGTCTTCTGTCTCTTCCGATGCTATTAAACATTTTAAATAGCATAAGATTAAATTATTTCTCCATATATGACAATCTGTCTATTTTGTTGTTGTATAATTATGGTTTCTGTTTTCTTTTTCCTTTATCAGACTTGTTAAATTTTACCCATTTTATTGGCCTTTAAAAGGGAAACAAATACTTTGTATATCAATTATAATGCTTTTCCTAATTTACTTTAGTCTTGGAATATTTCTTGGTTTCTTAGAGTAAATCATTCCCTCCCAGAGATTATAAGACTAAGGAAAGCTGACTGTTTTTGTTTCACTCTTACTCTTACTGCTAAGTTGTACCACGCTAACCATGTTGTGTCAGTCAGCTCTCCCTATCTAATGAAATATCTGCAGCAGGTTACATTTTAAAGGAGGTTTATTTAGCTGACAGTTTGTGAAGCCCAAAGTCAGTATTGCCTGGCACAGGTCCTGTACTGAAAGTTGTTCTTTGCTTCTGTCACTTTGTGACACACAGTAATGATGGGAACAAGAAAATAATCTCTTGAGTCATAAAGCATAGAGAATGGAAGGGGCCAAGCTTGCTACTTTACAACTCTCTCAGGTTAAGAGCAACCAAGGGGTTGCACAAGAACCACCTCATCTTCTGCCCCCTGATTGGTACCCCAAGAACCTCCAACGTTGCTCCACCTCTTTTTTTTTTTTTTTTTTTTTTTTTTTTTGGTTTTTCGAGACAGGGTTTCTCTGTGTAGCTTTGCGCCTTTCCTGGGACTCACTTGGTAGCCCAGGCTGGCCTCGAATTCACAGAGATCCGCCTGGCTCTGCCTCCCGAGTGCTGGGATTAAAGGCATGCGCCACCACCGCCCGGCTAACTCCACCTCTTAAAAGTTCTAACATCACACAAAAGCACCACTGTGGAGATGATGCCTCTTGAACATGAACCTTCAAGAATACAAAAACTGTATCTAAACTATAACACTAATGAAACTGATATACATTTTATACATTCTATGGGACACAGAGATGGTCATACCTGGTCTACCCAAAATATATGAAAAGTTCGGTGATGATTTGGGTGTGTATCAGTAGGATTTGGAAGTGAAAAAAGTGGAAAAGAACTGCTAGGGAGTGAGACAGTTTCCATCCTCTCCTACTATATCTAATACAGGTCTTAGAATGAATTAGTAAAACCATGATATAAGCATTCTTATGAAAAACCATCTGTAACTATCAACAGATCTTTCACCATAAAGCAATGTATAATTTAAACAATCAAAAACAAGCCCAAGAAAATAGAAGTTAAAAAGTTATTTGAGTAAATTTTAGTGATCATGCTGTTACTAAAGGATCCAAAAAAAGAGAAAAATATGCCATGGGTTAAAAACAGATGTGTCTGTCTGTCTGTCTGTCTGCCTGTCTGCCTGGTCTGCCTCTCTCTCTCTCTCTCTCTCTCTCTCTCTCTCTCTCTCTCTCTCTCTCTCTCTCTCACACACACACACACACACACACACACACACACACACATACATGTACACACACATACATGTACACACACACACATACATGTACACACACACACACACACACACACACACACACACACACACACACTGCACAGTACCAGTAGATGTTGCATAACAAAATAAAACATAGAAATATAATGATAAAATACTCTGAAACTCTAATGTAACATTATTTTTCTGCAAGTATCCCATCCATGTGCCTGTGCACTTCCCTCTAGATTACTCCTATAATAGAGAACACTTTGCCCTCTTTAAGAGGAAGGCTGTTTGAGCAGGACAGTACAATGTAAATACAATGTCCCCTTCTGAACCACTGCTTATCTCTCTCTTCTCAGGATGAAGACGACCAGGATTACTTTGCATTGTCATCCCAGGTCCTGCTTTCAACCTCACCTATGATGCTTATCATCTGTGGGGGGAAAAAAGAGGAACATTAAAAGAGGAACATTTGATTCTTTCTTATAACAAACACTGAGATAGTGAAATTGATATTACCATGTCTCTTCTGATTTACTCAGAAAGTTCGGGTAACTTTGACCGTGTAAGAGAAAAAAGTATTATAATTAAAGATAAGCTAGGGAGATCGACCAGTAGATAAAATGCTTCCTGCACAAGGATGAGGAACTGAGTTTAGATCCCCAACACGCACACAAAAAAAAGTCAGGTGAGTTTGGCAGCCTGTTAGCAATCCCAGCTCTTGAGAGGCAACCAGATGCCGGGGTAGCCTAGCTAGCTACTCGAGCAGAAATGGAATGCTCTAGGTTCAGTGAGAGACCTCTCCTTAATAAATAAAGTAGAGAACAATTGAGGAAGACATCCAGTGTCCGCCTCTGACCTCACGAAATACATGGACACAATCCCCCCCATACTAATTTTTGTTAGCATACAAGGCATTGGGTTTGATTATATTGCATTCATACGCATACACAAACACACACATATTCATGTATGCACACATGCATACATGCACATACATCTACCCCTACACACACACATACACTCACATACACCCACCCCCATGCATGTCAAACACACACACACACACACACACACACACACACACACACACACGCACACACACACACACACCCTTATACTCTAGTCTCATCCTTCTCCTTGTCCCAATGCGCTCTGCCATCCTAGCTGTTCTCTAGTTGGTTCTCTTCTTCCCACTATGCAATTCTCACTTCTGTTTTATGTCACATGTATCCCATTAGCTTCTCTTCCCCTACCTTGAAGAACACTTCCTCTCCTCTTATTGTTCCCTTTCCACTTTCATTATTTACGCACAGATACGTACTGTGGAGATACATACTATGTATGAGCACACAGGCACACACAGTTATGTATGTACATATTTACATACATATGCATGTGTATTTAAATGTGACCCCAGCTTGTTTCATCTTCATTTGTTTGATAGATTGGCTTCTACCTTTGGTTCTCATTCTATGATTGTCATTATCAGTGAAGTGTGTTTCTTGGAAACACTGGCTATTTAGGTCTAGTTTTTAATCTAGCCCACTAGACTATATCACTTTTTGGGTGGGTTGAAGTCACTTACAAGTAATATAATTATTGAAGAAAACTGTTAATTTCTTTAATTTTTCTATTTTGTTTTCTGGTTGATCAAGTATATTGGCTATTATTTCCCTGTGATTTTTATTTGATTTCTTGAGAATATACTTACAACATTTCTGGATTCTTTTCAATATTTCAATTTTTTCTGAGTTTTTCTTCGTGATGCTTTTTCCTCCCTAAGTCAACCTTCTTATCAATTTTGTTGACTTTTCCCTCTAGGTTGTTGACTTTCTTTTCATGGCCCTGGTTGAATTTTCCCTCACATTTGTATCTATCATTTTTGTCATCATTGATCAGTTTTCCTAATAAAATTTTTAAATCTTCCTCCAGTATATTGCTATGTCAGAACCTTGAATTTAGACTCTTTGGGAAAATCACATTAGATTGCTGTTTCGTGTTTCTAAACTCCAGGTGTCATGTTGGTGCGGCAAGTACTTTATCCACTGAGCCATCTCCCCAGATGCAGATTCCTGTTTCTTTATAAGAACATTTTACATAGTTGAAATAATCCTGTAAGTATAATTTCACATTCCTTTCTTTACTTGATAACTTGACACAATTATAGTTAAATTGATAACTCATATTAATAAAATAACCTAACAAAAATATTTCATATTAGTAAAAGTTTCATAGGCATAATTAGGGAATAATAAATATGACGTTTAAAATTAAAATGAATGCTTTCACTTTTTTAAAATCCATTTATTATTTTAAATAAAATATCAAGTCTGTTTGACCTTTGAAGCCACCTCTGTTTATTCTGATTAAAAAATAATAAAAATTGGTGGCTAATTTTTGTCCTCAGTTCCTATAAAACGAATAATTTTATCCTCAGAAGCTTTCATCAACAAACATTCATCTTCATGTTTGGTATCTGCAAGGAGATGCTCATCCTGTCTCATTCTGGACCTGACTAGATACGCAGTAGGTTTTTAGAATAGTTCTTTCTCAAAATGAAGTCTGATAGTTTTCAGAAGACCATTTAATTCTTTTCAGAGACTTAGACATTGAGCCAACACACTGCCTCTTCCACTCATTTCCATGTGGAGAGGTCACCTGGTAAGTTTCAGTGTTGAAGGGCAGGAGGTTGGAATAGGAAGAGCAAGGATATGTTTTCTAAAGCACTAAACACCACAATTTGTCCTTATTCATCATGGAGGAGCATGCTCAGAGTTTTGTGTAAATTTGTTAAGGAATATATTTGTAAGGAGAGGCACTAAACACCTCTAATTTGTGATACTTGAAACGACTTGATTTGCCAAGAGGACTTTGCTGCATTCCCAGAATAATGCCGTAAACATACAGAGCAAATTTTGTGGAAGTGGCAATGCATGAGAGATTAAGGTATGTCTGCAGAACTGAATAATGATAGAAACTGAAAATGTGCTTAGTTCAGATATTTTCATGCTCTGATAAATGAGGTACAGTGGTACCCTAAATCTGAATTTAAGAAAAAAAACAGGGTTTCTTTTAAATATACAGCAAACTTAGGCTTTTAACAGAACAGTTTTGTGAGCACAGATGAATTGCAATTTGAGTCCCTGCAGGACAGAGAGTATGATAGGGTGAATATCTTCCCCAAAGGTGTTGGAATACTAGTAACCAGAACCTCTACGTTACTGCCTGTGTAATAAAGGGGACTTCACATATATGATTTGGTTAAAGAGATTTTGGCATAGGAAAATAATCTTGGATCACCTGAAACTTCCCCAAATGTAATCACAGTGCCCTTATGGGCAGGTGAGGGGCATTTTATAACAGATAGGGGTAAGACAACATGACTGAGATGGAAACATAGCCTGGAAGGAAGGTGAAGAAAGAGGCCAGAAATCAAGAAATATGTGTCCTTTAGAAGCTGTAAAATGTGAGGAAGCGGCTTTATCTCTATGCCTTCTACGGGGTAGGTAGCTTGGCTAATGCCTGGATTTCAATTCAGTGCAACTCTCTTTAGACCCATCATCTTCCAAACTGTGGGGAATAAATGAATATAGTACAGTATGGTAGTTAGTTATAGCAGTGATGGGACACATACTCATAGTACCCAATAAAGGTGGCAACATTTTTAAATCGACCTGTATATCGGAGACATGGTTATGCTAAGAAATATGTGATTAAAGAAATTTCTGTGGATATATATGAGCCTTAGGCACTAGAAATGAAGCCTTTCAGTTATGATATGTTGAATTCTGTTCACCAAAAACAAAAAGTTGGCATTCTAACATCCAATAGCTATGATAGTGAACTTATTTGCAAATAATAGTATTTTTAAAACTTTATTTTATTTACCTATTTTTAAGTGTATGGTATATGTCTGTGTGTCTGTGTGTGTGTGTGTGTGTGTGTGTGTGTGTGTGTGTGTGTGTATGTATGTGTGTGGAGACCCAGATGTCAACAAGAGATTGCTTTTTTTTTTTTTTGACAAGATCTCTCACTGAATCTGGAAATCAACCCGTTGACTAGACCAGCTGACCAGCAAACTCTAGCGATCTGCCTGTTTCCTTATACCCCCACATACACACAAACACAGTTCTAGGGCTACAGATATGTGCCACTGTGCCAGGCTTCTTCATAGCTGCTGGGGATCCGACCATAGGCACTCATTCTTGTGCAACAGGCATGTTACTAACTGGTCCATTCCCCACCTTCTGAGAAAGTGTCTTCACAGATGACCAAACTTAGATGATTGTACTTGGCATTGTGGTGCATGCCTATAACCTCAGTACACGGGACATTGAGATAGGAGAATTTTGATTCTGAAGCACTACATAGGGAAACTCTGTCTCAAAAATCAAACAAAAAATTTGATGGCGTCATTAGACAATGAACAGCTAGCTATGTTCTCAGGTCCTTTTTAATCATGAATATAAAGGCAAAGGTCAAGGCTTCCCATTGAATAAGTTTTAAATCTATATTATTCTTTTAATCAAGTCATGCTTTATTTTTTTAGTTCAAATTTAAATTTTAAATACATGAATTCCTAAGTCACTAATTCTGTGTTTAATTTGGCAAGCTGTCTGGCATACACATCTAGCCAAGTTCTCTTTCTCCTTCTATGCCATTTGCCATCTTTCTTTCTGTGTCCCTTCAGTCTTTTATGCTTCTTTCCCTCCTTCTCTCCCTCTTTCTTTCTGTCCTTCTCTCCACTAGATAGTAAGACCCGAATTTAAGGTAATGGGGCACAGACTGAATTGCTTAGAACAGAAATGGATTGGCACTGGCTGTGGGTGGAGGTCTCTTAAGATCCAGAAAGCTCATAAGATCATCCTCAGATTGTGGAACCAGAAAGCTCTTCATTCCAACTCTGCATTTCCCACCAACATTCTTTCCAAAAACCAGAACCAAAGAATCACTTTCCACTTTAAAGGGCTGAGTGAGAGCCTTTGGTAATGTCTGCTGACCTATTGAATGTATTTATGTCGAGGGATGAGGCGGGGAGGGAGGGAGAGTGGGAGCAAGAGTGAGATAGTGAGAGCAAGAGAAGGAGAGAGGCCCCACATGCCAACTGAAGATCTCACCGCTCAGAGATGTTGAACACAGGACATTCGGATATACACACATCTTCCAACACTGATATAAGAGACTTCCAGAGGCTGTGCATCATTAGTTTCATTTAGCCATTTGCATTCTTCTTTTAATAGATGGCTGCCCTCTGAACTTTGGGTATGGACACTGCCTTTTATTTTTTTGTTTGTTTTTGTTTTTTGAGACAGGATTTTTCTGTGTATCCTTGGTTGTCCTGGAACTCTCTCTGTATTCCTGGCTGGCCTCAAACTCAGAGATCTGCCTGCCTGCTTCTGCCTTTTGAGTGCTGGGATAAAGACATACACCACCATGACCAGCTGTGGACATTGTCTTTTAAGGGTCTCCTGGTGCCCCAGGGACACTGTATAGAAGGATGGTGTTAGGAGCAGCTTCCTCTCATACTAAAGGAGAATTGCATCCTAGGACCTCATTCTGTTGCAAGTCAGACCCACAGTGGCTCAGGAGGCAGCTGCCCACAAGGGCTGGCTTTCTTTGTAGTCTTCTGTATGTAGGAAGCTTATTTCTGAAACGAGAACTGGGGAGGTGATGGTGAGTGCAGCTGTGGTGGGCTAATGAGGGAAGGAGAGACGCTTATTAATTTAGTTTCTCTGATAGGAAGAATTAGAGATCTGAAATGTGGAAAGTAATTGTCATAGGTTTTAGTCACACGTATTGCTAAGAAATGACATTTCTGGAGAGTTCAAAGAATAATATGATAGGATTTAGATGAGAAAAAAGTTCATGACATCTTGTTCATTTCTCCATACTTGCTAAGAAGTCGGGTAACCATGATGCTGCACAGCTGGGAGACTGCCGTGTGCCAGACACAGTTCTGTGCATTTTCCCTGAAGGAATTCTGTTAATCCCCACAATGACATCCTACAGGAGATGTTATGACTGCTTTTCTGGGTGAAGGAAACTGAGAGCTTGAGTTGTCACTCCTCCCCAACAAATTAGAGTCAAATGTGGATTAACAATTTCACAAATAGGAACATAACCTTAATAGGGCCTTTTAGGTTCTTAAGACTTGGTTATGACTGTTGTGAACACACCAAAGAAGCACACTGAGACACAATATTCTCTTCTAATTGATATGACAGCTCTTTAGATAGTTTGGATCTTGAGTATCCCCCCAAATATCTGTGTCTGAAAGGCCCAGTTCCCAGGCTAGCTTTATTGGGAGGTATTGGAACCTTTTAAAAGGTAGGGTCCAGTGAGAAGCCTTCAGGTCATTAGGGTGTGCCTTCAAAGGGGAATGTGGGCTCCTTGCTGTTTCTCTTTGCTTCCTGGCTGGTGGAGTGAGCAGTTTTGCTCCACTTTACAGCCTTATCATGCTGTGCTACCACACCATTGGCCCAAACCAATGGAATCTATGTTCATAGTCTATAACCTCCAAAGCTGTGGGGCCCAAATAACCTCTTTCTTAGTGAATGTGTCACCTCAAGTGTTCAGTTACAGGGGTGATGAGTTGACCAATGCTTTCTCTAAGCCTTTTCTCGGCACCTAGAATATAGCTGTTGTGTCTCTCATACCTATACTACAATTTTTGTAAGTCTGTAGCTATAAATGTGTGGTTGTTTAGTTCTGTTAATGATAGGGTTTTGTCGTTGTTGTTTTGATTTTTTTTAGTAAGATTATTTCCTGGTACTGTTTAAATAATCACACGTGGATTAAGGTTGCATTGCGTGAATGATCCTGTGTAAGGATTTGAGGTTAAATTAGAGAACAACACACACAAATTCCATATTCTCTGCCTTCAATCCATTTATAGTTCAGCTTGAGTTTTCTGTTATATCTTAACAAAAATGTAGCATTAGATACCCACGGAAAAAGAAAGAGAGACAGACAAGGCAGAAAAAAATGGCAGCCTTTTGGGGGAGTCAACCTCAAAGCCCCAAGTGGGATAGTAGTCAGGGCCTCTACTAAATCTAGTGCTTGTCTGAGCTGTATTTTCTTTTTCTTCTTAAATAGTATTAACAGATACAAGTTGTCCCCAATTCACCCCGATGAAGGAATTCCTTAAACAGTCCAGGCTGCCAGGAGTCAACAGGGCTGGAAACTTCCCTGTCTTATACAGGCAGCAGGTAGAGCATCCTGTTCCCTCTTTTATTGCAGGCTTTGTCCTGAGCTGGAGCCATTTGCTTGTGTGAATGCAGATGCAGGCTTTTCGTTTTGCTCTCTGTCCTCCACTGCAATACAATTAAAAGGTCAACCAAGGACCCTGAACAAATTGTGCCTGTGCTGAAAGGGGAGAAAGCAGAGGCAGCGCTTTGTCCATGGATTAGCCTGTTTATGACAGAGCTAAAAAACATTTTGTTTCAAGCTGAGTTTTATGCCTTTGTCAATAAAACCAGGCTTGGAAAGGGCAAAATTCAGCCTGCTTGTTGCAAAGTCCCCGACATGCTTGAGATTCTGGCCCCAGCAGAGGGACTTGCAGATGTCTTTCCATCCTAGTATTACTCCTGCTCTGCCATCACTCAGCCAGGAAAAAAAATTCTGTGAGGCCTTGCCTCTGTAGACACTGATATAAGGATTTGAATTTTTCTAGGACGCACCAGTTAGACAGTTAGGAGATAAGATTAGGAAAGCAAAGACATTAGTATAGGATGGGCTCATGAACAGATTTCTTACATGGCAGCTGGGGCTTAGTCTTTCCAGAGAGCTCTAGACCACAGAGTGGAACACAGCTCAGAGGACTCCCATCATCTACTGTTTGACATTATAAGGGTATCCTCGGGGTGTTAGAAGTCTTCTGAATGCAAGAAAACCATTGCAACAGAGAAGCACAGACAGACAAAGGAACAAGGAGTGGTTGTACAGGTAGACCACTATGCTCGCTCCTTCAGGCACTAGCCCTAACAGGAGACAGAGGACAAAGACTAGGTGACTTCATCAGATATTACACTGTATCATCCTGACAGTGTTGTGAGGACCAGTGCTCAGGGAGCTGCCAATGCTTTATCCTCCAAAGGTGACTGATGGGAAAGACAAGGTGAAGAAACGTGTGAATCCTGGGGGAGCCCAAGAATCTGGACTGACAGTATGAATTCAGGTCTGCTGGAGAGAAAGGAATGAGCAGTGTTGCTCTGGAGTTTGGAACAAGCGGTCTGAGCACTCCATCTCTTAGAGTTACACTTTAGCTCATAGTCTCTATGTGAGTGTTTATACAAATTACTTCTTGATTTATACAAATATAGAACAAGATACAATTTCTAGTTCCTATTTAAAAATCTGATGATGCTAGGCTGCTTTTAATACATTACCACGCTACCTGGGATATAAATAACAACTTCCCTCCATGGATAGGACATAAACTTCATTTGGCCCTAGTCCTAAACACTGATGGAGTTGGTTTCCCTGCCATGGAGACTGGGAGTCAATTGCATTTATCAGAGTGCTAGTATTTTTCCTTTTCTTATATATTTCTTAAATCATTTATATTTCCTATTTAGTGTCTCTAAGCAACTGAGCAAGTAGCTCCTCATTTTAGCAAGCTATTCTCCTCATAGTCACCTTCTGAGGGACAGCTGCAGACTTTTCCTTGCCTTTTATGACCCAGTTCCAACAGCCAGAAAAGTGTTCAAACTCTTGAGTCTAGTAAGTAAATTATTTGAAGGCCTTCCATTAACATACGCTATGTCTTCTCCTCTTGGTCCAGCATTCTTATCTGTAACACCTATCGTACCAGTGATATTCAGACCACACTGTTGCAATCATACTTTCCTGTCCTAAACTAAACTCCTTTTCTTCTCACTCTGACTGGAATTTCCCCCATGATATATGATAAGATATGAAGGCAATGAACACTTTCACTTCTCACTGTATCTTTCAGCTCATCTCTGATACATGAGCAATCTATCAGCATCACCATGAGACTTCTCTAAATACTGTACTAATGTGCTCCACCTCCTAAGCTTCCTTTCCAGCACAGGCCATACCCTTTTGTCTGAGATTATGTTAATGGTCTTCTCATGAACTTCATTGTCTCAACCATGCCCCACAACACTATGGTCAATGCAAAAGCTAGTGTGATTCTTGGGAAGCCTCTACTAGCTCTCATTATCCTTTGTTCTAAGCCAGCTCTCAATTCTTCTGCAACTTTATCTCCTACAGCTCACCCCATCAGCCTAAGCAGTTGTCCTTGTGCCTTTGTTTTCCCATGGAACTCCTAGTCATTCTCATTTATTCATGTGCCAACTGCTGTACTTAGAATGGTGTTTCTTTCATGTCTACAAGACTTACAAACCATCTCCTTTAAGACTCAGATAAAATGCCATAATTAAGGTAAGGTCTCTGATCATCTTATTCAAAAATTTTAAGCCCCTTTCCAACTTCCCCAAATCCACTTTGTTTTTCTCCAAAATTTTTATCATTATTTGATACTATTTTACCTATTTACTCTTTATCTATACAAATCCATCCATACTCCACCCGGAAACCTGTTTTATTCACAGTTTATCTGTACTCCTTGATGGGACCTGACCCTGAGAATTTACTAAATTCCCTTGCCTAATTTTCTTTTTTCTGGACTGGAAATTTCCTCTTAACATCTAAATAAATTTAACCTAGTTTCAGAGCACAGGTATCATTCCACATTTTCCAAGAAATCTTTCTCATTATTCTTGGCCATTCTATTATAGTCCTTTAAAATAATAAATGAAACCATTAGAAAAATTGAGGAGTAGTATGGTCTTCGTGACTACCTTTACCAAGTATGTGGAGGAAGAGAGTGGTACAAAAAATGTATTTAATGGAACCATGTGGGTTGCAGAGCTATTCTCCCTCACCTTGCTGAGGGGCTATCCAGATTCTATGAGTCTACAGTAAGGACATGCAGGAGTTTTTGAATTATGGAAGCAAAAATGTGAAAATACCTGATGGGGAAAGAATCATGTATTTTTGTGTATCAACGAGATATTACTACTTAAAAACCTACCTCCATGCTTGGCAGTCTAGATCACAAGTGTTTGTTATGGACCATAAATCTATAATTAGCAGTTCTGTTATTCTAAGCCAGGGTTCATTTGTGTCTTCTGTGTTGGTGTAGGGTGTAGGAAAAGTGGAGGACTGGTCAGTAGAGAGTGGCTTCATGCTCATTTCCGGTGATTAGCTGGTGGTTAAGACAGTGATGATGTTGTCTGGGCCATGTCAGCTGTTTTAAGCATGATGGTCTGCTATAATTGACTGCCTGGGGGTGTTGGGGTTCCTAAAGAGTGTGTATGCATACATAAGGCTCTTGGGGACTTACAGGTATGTACTATTACCAGGTATGCTGCATTAAGTATTTGAATTTTCTCACTTCTAGAAAAGTTGGAAACACCTATACAGATAAATTGGTTGCAACCTTTGAATACATAACAAACAAAATTTGAATGAATTTTGCTTGCTTCACTAAGGAAGAGCCCAGAAAGCATTTTGGTACTTGGTACATTCATATCCAACATGGACTTTAAAGCTCACAAGAGAAACCATGTATATTAAAAGTGTCTATTTCCTTTGAGTGACCAAACCCAGGCACTTTCTAAGGTCTGTGGTAACTGAGAACCAGATCTGAAGTGCAGAACAGATAATTTCTTGTGCCATGAGTAAGTATCCAGGCAAAAAGGAACAAGCCAGAAAGAAAGACAGAGTTCTATGCATGAACCTAGGACATGACCTAATGGAGAAATTCAGTACAAGTCAGGGGGTCAAAGGAGAAAGTAGGGGAGAAAACTGGGGGTATCAATGGCTCTTGATTTTGGGGCTTCTTTTATGAAGAAACACAGCTTTTGCTGAAGGATATGCTGGGACCTCATATTGTCAAACATGGCCCAATCCTAGAAGGGTGAGCAGGGGACGCAGGGTAAGTTTAAGAAGGTTTATGCCTTCTCTTGTTACACTTAATATTTTACCAAATTGCTTAATGTTAGCCATGCTGTAATTTAATTTTCTTCAAAATTAGCACATTTCACTCTATTTTCTTTGCTCACTATTTTGGAGACAGCCTGGTAAAACCTTCCCACTCATGAAATTACTAGTCAAAATATTTTAGGAAGGAAACTCAAACATTCATTGTTTGCCTTATTAAAAATTAACTCAGACAGATTGAGAAAGAGTACAATGTGTGCTCTCATTCTTGTCCCACCTGTCATCTGTCCCCATCATCATTGGGCACAGCAGGTCTCCTATAACATAACTCTGTAAAATAGTAGGATCAGGCAGAGGACAGACCCCTTTTGGCTGCATTTAATAAGAATGAAATGGAGGCCAAAGTGCCTTGGTTCCAGTCACTCAGATTAAACAGGTGGTGACAGGGCTGGAATTGAGCCATTTGGACAAAATCAGTAATGCCCTCATGGTACCACAGGAGGGTGAGAGTAAATCTTTGTTGTGGAGAACATTGCTCTCACTGTACCCAGCTCTTTGAACAGATATCAGAAACCATGTATTACTTTCTCAGTCACATTGCCTTTCTTCTGAGTCTCCAACCTGTAAGGTAACATGGATGCTTTGTTGTAACTCCTTATGTATTTATTTCTGGCACCTCTACTGAGTGCCACCTCTGCCATTGGTAGTGCAAAAAAGAAATAACCTGCCTCTCTATTCTCATGGAAGCTCCAGTTTTTAAGAGATCTGTCTTAAGGAATCTAGTGCTGCAATGCACATCCTTTAAGAAGTTCGCATAGGTGTCCTGAGAACACATAGGAAGGACACCTAACCTGTAAGACACCTTTATTTGAGAACATAGCTCCTATGTTTATGCCTAAAATTTGTCATTGCAGATATAGATATGACTATACATGTTGAGAATGTTGGAAGAGAGGTCATCATTCTGCAGCCAGGAATGGACAAACATCTGAGCTGTCAGGGGCCACCTTGGATAGCCTGATCTCAAAAGTGGGTCCTGTTTAGCTAAATATTTTATAGGAAGATCATCCATGACAAGAGTCAAGTGGTCAAAAAGTTCCATTCTCTAGTGTATCCTTCTTACCTGAAAATGAGATGGTTTAAACACCAGTGTGGCCAGGCACCCCATCTGGCAGTTTCATGGATTTGATATCACTGAGTCTTCCTGATAGTGATTCGAAGAAGATGTAACAGATCCCTAATTTATAGTAAAGAAACAGAGATGGACAGAGCCTTGTTAAGTTGCTAATGGTCACACTGCCTACCAATGGCTAAAGTAAGCAGAGAGGAAATCTATAAGGCCCAATGGAGTCCACAATAGAGTGAAATCCCAATATAGGTCAAGACTAACAGGAAATATTATATTCAAAATTTTGCTATCTGAAAAGGCTTAGATGGTATTGGATAAATTGTGCTGGTGCTGGTGTTGGTATTGATAAGTAAGAATTCGTCAATGTTTGTCCAAAGAGCAGGATACCCAGAGTACGGGCAACTGGCAAGGATGTATGAAGACTTGACCTCACTCAATCAGCTTCTTTCTCAAGAGGAAGTGGACACAGATCCTACTTTCATTGAATTGAATTCTGAAAACTAACATAACAGAGAGAGTTTTAGAAGCAGAGAGCCAACATATAGGAATAAACCACCAAAGAGATAATAAGCCTTTCCCAGAAATTTGTTAAAAGCCACCAGCTTACTGTGATCTATGGTGCAGAGATTTCATTGTCTGCAATTGCAGACATAAGATTGTCATGTCCCTAGCCAGGTGGTGGTGGCACACACCTTTAATCCCAGCACTCGGGAGGCAGAGCCAGGCGGATCTCTGTGAGTTCGAGGCCAGCCTGGGCTACCAAGTGAGTTCCAGGAAAGGCGCAAAGCTACACAGAGAAACCCTGTCTCGAAAAACCAAAAAAAAAAAAAAGATTGTCATGTCCCTCAACCATCCTTTCATACATCTTGACTTTGAACAGTGTGATCAGAAGTACTATCTTCCAATTGTTGACCATTGCCTTCAGATAGAACAGACTTAGGCTTAGGTCTGAACATCATGTGAAAGCTGATGGGTAAGACAATGAAACCTATAGTGATCATCTTCACCCTTAAATTAGTAAGCCTACCACTATCTGAATTTTGTAGCTCTCTACTTGCTCTGTTCATTCTACTTGTGAACAACAGAGAAGGCTCCTAGAGATCCTTTCCCGAGAACTTCAGGGGCTTCCTTCTAGACCAAGAATACAGTCCCGCACAAGGAGTACATGACAAGGCCATCTTGGAAAAATAAAGTTCTCTACTATTATCTATTGTTGTTTTGGATTCAAGTCTACTTTGTATCCTTGTTTATCCTTTGTTGTAGTGGTTTTCCAATCCTCACTTATCCCTGAATATATCCTTTAGGATTCTTCTCCTTTGTCATTCATATAGTTCTCATTGCTTGAAAGGCCATACATACTGTCATTTTGTGGAAATTGTCCTTCCTTCAGAGACCAGCTTTCATGTTAAAGATTCTTTTATTCCTCCCAGGAGAATAGAAACTTACTATCTTTCTTGCTCATAAATCTTAGCAATAAACTTTTATTACACCCTTTCTCATGGTTAGCTTTTTACTCCAGGAATCATTCTCCTTATACCACAAGCTACTGAGGGAATGAGTAATACTTGTTTATTTCTTGCCCTGACCAATGCAGATCATGATGTCAACCCTGCACACAATGACTTCATTCATGTCTAGGAGTGTAATAATAGCTTATGGCTAGAAATTTTTCTAATGGCTTCTCAGACTGAAGCTAGAAAGCAGAGAGAGATAATCTATACAAAAATCTATCTGGGGGCTGGAGAGATGGCTCAGAGGTTAAGAGCACTGACTGCTCTTCTAGAGGTCCTGAGTTCAATTCCCAGCAACCACATGGTGGCTCACAACCATCCATAATGAGATCTGGTGCCCTCTTCTGGCCTGCAGGCATACATGCAAGCAAAACACTGTAAACATAATAAATAAATAAATCTTTAAAAAAAAAAAAAAGCTGGGCGGTGGTGACGCACGCCTTTAATCCCAGCACTCGGGAGGCAGAGGCAGGCGGATTTCTGTGAGTTTGAGGCCAGCCTGGGCTACCAAGTGAGTCCCAGGAAAGGTGCAAAGCTACACAGGGAAACCCTGTCTCAACCCCCCCCCAAAAAAAAAAAATCTATCTGTACAGTTAGATAGATTTTTGGAAATCATGATATCCTAATTTGGCAACTTACTGGTTTCTTGCTGTTTATCTCATAGATCCTCAACATCCTCATCTATAGACCAGGATCATAATTATTCAGGGAGATATGACACTATAATCCAGAATTCTGAGTATTTGATCTGTGTCCTGATAATTTCCACATGGAAGGATGATGCTAGGAGGGATGTATGTACCATCAGAGAATTCCTGAGATACATTCTTGATTTTTCCCAGAGAACCTAGTTCCAAAGGCCCCATGGTGTCTAATTTGCAGATGTGGTTGGCCTTCACCTAGACTAAGCAGGAAGCTATGATATTTGCCTAAGACCTAATTTTTTTTAATTCTTAAAGAAGTATTTATTTACTTTTTTTATTATTAAGAATTTTCTATTCATTTTACATACCAACCACAGATCCCCCTCTCCTCCCTCTTCCTGTTCCCCAGCCTTCCCCCACTGCCTTGCCTTGGAGGAGGTGAGAATGGGGGTTGGGTGGGGGGAAAAGACCTGCATTTTAAAAAGGCTTCAGAAAGCCTGCTGAGGATTACCTTTCTTCAAGCCCCTTCTTTGCTTACCCCTTGCTCTTGGTGGTGAGACAGAAGACTTGCATGGATTCCACCTGATTAGAAGCACCACGTGAAGGAGGGTTTTCTGGTCTGTTTCTGTCTATGTTCTTTTAATTTTCCTCATAAAACCTCTTACCTTGCAGGACCACCCTGTTTGACTAACATTATATTCTCAAGTTCATAATTTAATTTACTTTCTTCAGTTTTCTCCCCTGTGGTAGGGAAGGAGTATGTGTGTATGTATATATTTGGTGGAGAGTCCTACTTTATAAACCAATTGTTTGAATAACAGAATCACAACCTGAGTTAGGAAGAAGATACACAATGGGTGAAAAGAATATATTTTTCAATAGTTTCAGGTTTTGTCTCAGATCAACTATAACACCTGGTGAAGGCTTCTTAACACCTTTGAGTTTCAATTTTAAAATAGAGATGATCATATCTACCACCTAACACTATTTGACCATCAAATAAGATAATGTGTGTGAAGGTCCTATCACAGCAATTGTAAAGAAATAGGTGTTTGATATATACTGTAACTTTCTTTCCTCTTTGATGTTGACCTAAGAAGACCTTCTCTCTGACTTCATGCAGTCCATTTCTTAACAAACAAACAAGGAAAGTCAACACTAATTTTATTATACCACCACTGTCCTGGAAGGGAAAAGCGCTATCACTTTCTACAGAAATGAATTATTTTATAACCTTCTGGTGATTTGAAACACATTTAGCTTACTTAACACTTGCCTATTTAATATGCTCAAGACCACTGAGTTAAACTAAGCATTTTCTGCTCCAAGTAACCTAAATCTCTGCAACTGGCTTTTGCCCCATGAAAAGTCATGGATACTGATGAGCCAGAAGGAATGAGCTTCGAGGACTGTGTTTTCTGTTACAATGGTATAATTTTCATTATTTGTCATGACCTAGCCCAGCTGTTAAAGGAAGCAGCATACTGTTCTTAGGGTCATAGAGATGTCACCTGTGCCCAGATGGCCATCCTTATACCCATCCTGGATATGACTCCTAGAGCAGGGTGCTTCTTTTTCCCTTTCTAGAAGTCAACCCTGAAGAGGAATCGAGGGAGCCATCCATATTAGACATACTGATTCACTTCACTTTTATGTGTATATGTTAAGTGGCCATCATTTTTCTCAAAATGTTCTTGAAAAATTAGTCATGGAATATAGAAAGAGGATATTTCCCCTACCATATCCTGGGAATTGAAAATACATCTCACGTTGCACATCTACTTACCCCAAGTGGATTCTGAAGGATGATATGGGGCATTTGAGACATTCTCCTTTACTTTTTTTCAGGACAGTGCATTATTTTTATACATAGGGTATTTTTATGTAGCTGTAGCTTGGGCTGACATTGAACTTTTGATTTTCCTGCCTCTGTTTTCTGAGGATTGTAATTGTAAGCATGGGCTAACAGTTGGTGCAATACTCTTCTGAAGATGGCTAGGGTACTGTTGTTGTCGGGCACATGGATTCTAGGACCACTATTTGTAACACTGTTATAAAATTAAGACACTATATATTAAATGTGAATATAGTATTCAATGCTATTCAGTAAATGCTGCTAAATACTTTACTTGTAAGTGCTTAGGAATTACTGAATGACAGACATTCAAATCAATTTGGAATAGATTGACTTATTAAACCAAAAGGATAATTTGTCTGGTAAAAATGTTAATTAAGTAGAGGGAAAATTGAGGAGCTTACTCTTCTCATTAAACCTGCATAAATGCTTTATTTATTGTAATCTTCAACATTTTATTGCATAGACAAATAACTCCTTTAGCTAGGAATCAAAAAAATTGAAACTAAGATTATGCTAAATGAGGTGGTGAGAATAAGAGATTGGGTACTCAATCTTTTTTTTGTTTTTTTGTTTTTTTTTTTTGTTTGTTTTTTTTGTTTTTCGAGACAGGGTTTCTCTGTGTAGCTTTGTGCCTTTCCTGGAACTCACTTGGTAGCCCAGGCTGGCCTCGAACTCACAGAGATCCGCCTGGCTCTGCCTCCCGCGTGCTGGGATTAAAGGCGTGCGCCACCACCGCCTGGCCTGGGTACTCAATCTTAAGCAAGATATTTTTATCAACCACCCCAACCCCAACAAAACATACATACTACCAAGGCTCAGAAAAGACCTCAGAAGAGGAGGCTGTAAGAATTTAAGAACCAGAAGATAGGAAGGAGTGCTGTGAAGCACTCTCTTTGAGGCATGGAATAGCTATTGCACTCATTAACTCACAGGAACTATAGTTCTCTACACAAGACCTGCAAGAGACCAAGCCAACCAAAACCCTTGCGTAAATGTGAAGGTACTCTCCAGGGCCCACTCCGTACTGTGGAGTTATTAGCAATAAAGCAAAAAAAAGCAGGGTAGATTGAGATGGCTCAGCAGTCAGAATTTGTTGCTCTTTCAGAGAATCATAGCCACCGCATGTGGTGGTGCAAAACTGCCTGCAACTCCAGAACCTACGTTCTCTTTTGGCTTCCATGGACACTCACATACACATAAATAAAAATAAAGATTGATTAAAAAGAGAATGTTTTAAAAAGATGAAGTTTGGAGGGAAACGTATTAAGGGAAAATGAAAGATATTGAGTGGAGAAATGTAAGGTGGATATAATTGTATTTAAATTTTATATATATATATAATTTCATATACATATATGAAATTCTCATGAACATTGAATTTTTAAAATTAACTGTTGACCATTTATGAAATGACAATATAAACTGGTCAATATTATGTAAAGAATGATTGATATTATGATATCATCAGATAAGTGTAAAATAAAACAAAACTACAACTTCATTCCACTCTAAGTGGAAATGCCAAAAGTATATGCTGGCTAATATGCAGAGAAAAGAAATTTTTCATATATTTCTGTTGAGAGTGTAAATTAATATAAAAATATAGTAAAAAATGTGGAAATTCCTCATAAAACCAGAAATAGAATTACTATATGATCCAGAAATTCCATTACTGGGCCAAGGTCCTAGAATATACTAAATCGGTATTTCAAAAATCCATCAACTCTTGCATGTCTATTACAATGCTAGTCACAAAATAACAATAATATGCAACCAGCAAAATGAAAAATGCAGTGTGTGTGTGTGTGTGTGTGTGTGTGTAATAAAATTAAATTTTTCTACAAAGCAAAGAAATTCTGTAATTTTCAACAACATGGATAGAACTGGAAAGCATGTTGTTAAGTGAAATCAGCCTGGTAAAGAAAGATACATACTATGCACTCTTATGTTTTTATTTATATGTAGAAGCTAAAAAGTCAAGTTCATTGAAGGAGGAGGCACAGTGTTTACTAGAGCATGGAAAAGATCAGGGATAGGAGTAAAGAGTGAGGTAGGAAGAAGTGTGCATTTGGGTGGAAGAAATAGCTTCTCCCAGTCTTCTAGACCACAGTAGGATAATTGTAAATAACAATAACTGTAACTGACAATTAGTAGTTTGGCCTGATATGTATGTCAACTTTCATATACTTGCACTGAACTATCATAAGATAGCCTATAAACATGCACAACTACTCTATCAACTAAACTTTTAAATATTTTAATAAAAAATTAGGAACTAAAAGAAACAAAAGAAATTTTA